>NC_064641.1:546286808-546930558 GCF_023864345.2 Schistocerca serialis cubense | reverse complement strand
ACTAACCTAAGGACGTCACACACATCCATGCCCGAGGCAGGATTCGAACCTGCGACCGTAGCGGTCACGCAGTTCCAGACTGTAGCGCCTAGAAACGCACGGCCACTCCGGCCGGCGTTCATTTCAAAAACAAGGAAGCATCTCCACATTTTTAGTCCTGCATGAAAACCTCTCAACTTGCAGTAAATACACTAAACTACACCGTTTTGATAACATACTACTTTATTCTAGCAAACAAATGCATACTGGACCAACGCCTCAGTCATGGCCGGGGAGTACAATTACATAGACTATATGTCTGTCTAATAACTTCACTCACAGTACGATAGGCAATAAATTATAGTACCATCCACACTGCTGTGTTTTCCCAGAGCAGTAACTAGAAAACTACATTAAAAAGCGTTTATCAATAATGGACATGACTGTTGGGCATTGTAAACTGGCAAAAACATCCCCCTCCACCGGTACTTGTAGGCTGTTTATCCACTTCCAAATACACATCTATCCTTATTATAATGTGACATGCGTAAATGGCACCGGCGCAGCGTCCTCTATAACAAGCAATAAGACAGCGTGTGAGAAGGCATGCAGTTGTCGTGTGTCACTCGCTGAGTGACTACGGCCGCATGTCCACGGCGCTTATTGGTCGCCCTTCCTGCACTGTCGTACACAGCTGACTGCCCGCTAGCGTTCAATTTTTCCTTGGATAAAAAGATTCTTTAGCCATGAAACAGCTTACAGCGGCACAGTCTGAACTCAAAAACCAGAGTCGTTGGAAAACGACTGCCACCTCCCTCCAACAGCCACCCTCTTCAGCAACTGACGCCTGCAGTGACAGGAAGGACACCTGGGAGCAAAGTTAAAACATTTTTCCAAAACTTAGGTACAGCAGAGCACGTTCTAGACGGAGTAGCGCTAACTGACTGATGACCTAAGATGTAGAGTCCCGAAGTGCTCAGAGCCATTAGACGCTAACTAAAGGAAGAAGAAGATGAGTAGCCGTGTAACTTACACCAGGTGACCCTCCTAAGAGACGTCATGTGAATTTTCTCTGCTGTTTCGGTAGGTATCTGCGATTTTGTTTTTGCAACGTGTAACTGGAGGGAGCCAAAACAAAAATTGATTATCACGTCGTTCAGGTGACGCCAGCATCGATGGGAACTATCGGATTTTTTCCATTACAATCAAAATTCTCGAAGCGGAATTTTATATGCTCTTTCGATGGAGGGTTGCTAAATTATTCCTGAGCGATATTCGTTTCATAGTTTCGTATCAGAGAACAAAACACGAGAAGCAGCCTGTACCGTAGCAGCGACTGAGCATCGGCTGCTACATGAAACTGGCAATCAGCGTGGGTCAAATGTTCAAAGTGTGTGAATTCCTAAGGGACCAAACTGCTGAGGTCATCGGTCCCTATACTTACACACTACTTAAACTAACTTCTGCTAAGAACAATACACACACAAATGCACGAGGGAGGACTCTAACCTCCGGCGGGAGGAGCGTGGATAACTGCGGCACGCTAGTCGTTACTGCAGTACTTTATTTACCTTTTTTGAATGTTCGTATATACACGTGTCGAAAGAATGAATATCGCACTAGACTAATTTGGGATCGCTCTAACGAATGGGCACGTAAACTTCCAATTCGTAAATCATTTTATTTCTTATATAAGAACGTAGGATTCCGCGGCCGGTGTCATAGTCATTAAAATTCTTGTTGGTATTATGCCGCGTCATTGCTAAAAACTCACAACAATAATAAATTAAAACCGACCTTTTGGCCGAATTGCAACGGCCTTACACAGGGCACGACTGGTTTTGCGTAAGGATGGGTGCTTCTATTTGTTGCAGACTATCGGAGATGGCAATGGGTTCCCCGCTCTCCCCTGTAGCTACGGACATCTTCATGGAAGTCTTTGAGCAAACGTCCCTAGCTTCTCCTCCGTTACGTCCCAGTTGTTGGCTACTATATGTGGACGACACATTCGTTATCTGTCCTCACGGTGAAGTGGAATTGGGAAACTTCCTCCAGCACTTAAATAGCCTGCATAAAAATATAAAGTTCGTACTTCAGACTGAAAACAATGGTACCTGGCTATTTCTGGATGTGGAAGTATAGAGAGCTGCCGAAGGTAAACTAGAAAACAAAGTGTACCGCAAACCAACGAACACTAATCGGTACCTGCACGTGCAGAGCCACCATCACCCAGCTCAAAAGTATTCTCTTCTGCATACGTATCTGCCCGAACCTACCGGATAAGCGATATAAATAACATCAAAGAAGAATTAAAGGAGCTAGAACACACGTTTCGTGCCAACGGCTATGATGACAACATCATAAGAAAGGTAACTAAAACCAAAGGGAGCAGAGCACGAGAAGAAGGCAAAGAAGAGAATTTTCCACTGGTACACCTACCATAAGCAAAAGGCGTCAGTGAACGGCTAGGCAACGCCCTCCGCTGACGAGGTTCGATTTTTCGAAAATCGCAGGATCCACGAAATGATAGGATCCACCAAGGATGTAGTCAACAGTCTTAACACTGCAGCTGTTTACGAACTACGGTGTGAGTGCGGAGCTGCCTACATAGGAGAAACAGAGAGACCTGTCAGCATACGAGTTGCAGAAAACGAACACTATGTACAACGACATAATAAATCGGCGACTGCGGAACACCACCGTGGCTGAGGACAACCTATCAGGTTCCAGGAAGCCCGAGTACTGGCGAAAGAATCTTGGATGCGAGAACACAAAATACGGGAGGCGATCGAAATTACTAAGCAACCTGAGAACATCAACAGAGAAGATCACCACAAACTCCCGGCGTCCTGGCTGCCGGCCATCCCAGTCCAACGGGCCGCGAGCGGTCGCGGGCAGAAGCTACACGGGACCCGGACGTATCTGCACAAACAGCTGTAGAGCAACTATCAGTCCACTTCCCCGCACACCAGGAGGAAAACTTGCCGCCCAGAAGCCGAACGCTGATTGGCGGAAAGCTACCAATCGCTGACGACATGGACATCAACGAATAACCTCTTTCCTTCCATCTTCCCTTACGTCATGACTAACAAGTCATATAAGAGGGCCAATTAAAAGTTTAACAACAGTGACGTCAGACATCGATAGTCTGTAATAAATAGAGGCACCTATCCCCATGCAAAACCAGTCGTGCCCTGAGGAAGGCTGTTTCAATTCGGCCGAAACGTCGGTTTTCGTTTATTATTGTTGTTAGTTTTAGCAATGACGCGGCATAATACCCAGAAGAATTTTAGTCACCATTCTGTTTCTTAACGGGAAACGAACTGGCGCTTTCCGTCGACGATGGCATTCACGGAAAGACGTCATGAGCAGTATTTGTTTTTGCTGCCTCTAGCTACATACTGCTAAAATGAAATTGCAAATATGCCCCAAAACACGAGAAAATACGCGCCTGACGATTCTCTGAAGTGACACTCTGAATATGGTAGATCGGCGCATATTTCAGATGCATGTGAACCAAAATATCACTTCCTGAGCATGGGGTCCCGGGTTCGATTCCCGGCAGGGTTAGGGATTTTCCCCTGCCTATAGATGATTGGGTGTTGTTGTCTTCATCATCGTCATTCATCCCCATTACGGACGGAGGAAGGCAATGGCAAACCACCTAGGACTTTGCCTGGTACAGCGATGCGGGTCTCCCGCATCGTTGCCCTACGCTCTATGAAGGAGTATGGGACTTCATCATCATCGTGGACCAAAATATGACGTTCACCCCAGGTGGAGGCGTCGCGGGCACCCTTGCGAACTAGCGCCAGTGTCGGAGTCGCGTGTCGCACGCATGCGCACAGGGATGCAGCCGTCCCGGGCAGCGGCAGCGCTTGGCGAGGGTCGGTGGAGCGGCGCGGCAGGGGCTAGGGCTGTGAAGGGAAGGGAAGGGAAGGGTGGAGGGTGGAGAGGGCGCCGTGGCAGCCCAGTGCGCCGCCAGCGCTCTTCCCCGCCGCACGGTCCGGGGCCGCAGCCACAGGTGGTGTGTGCCCAGCTGCCAGCTGCCTGTGGTGAGCGAGGCGATGACCGGCGTGACGTGAGAGCCAGCGGCCGCCACACCACGCTCCGACACCGGGCGCCCAGACTTACTGCGCCCTTGCCGGTAGCCAGCTCACCGCAGCTGCAACAGGTACTGCCGTCTCCCACAACTTATTCTTCTCCTCGAACCATCATATACAAACTTTTTCCAAAGTAATTCCATATGTGGTTACAAGTGCACATAGCTGTAATGGCAACGGCTATGTCTGGACTCTGCAGGCTTGCTAACGTTCAACTGTCGTAAACAAACGGGCCAGGGTTCTGATTTGAAGCAAATCTACCGCCACTCATTTAGGCAGGAACAGCCGTATGCACAAAATTAAATTAAACTCCAGGGAGATGGAGCAACACTGAGTGGTAAGTTATGAAGTCTGACGCATAATTCAAGGTGTTCCGATGCAAATAATTTCCCCGCCTCTATCTTTTCTTTGCGGTGTCTGTTTTGGAAATAGGAGTTCTACAGTTTCATTCAGTTTTTTTATATATACTTTTACATAATTTGTTTTGAACTATTTTTGGGGTCACAGTCTCATTTTCAGCTGCTCATTCTTGTACCCAGCCGCACTATAGCCCTGGAACCTGGCATCTGTGGTCACAGAATAGAAACGAAATACGAACAAATATAATACAAAACCATGATTTTCAGTTATGTTCCTCTTTCCAAAACCGATACCTTATGAGCAACGGACGCGCAAATTTAATTCTCCTACGTAAATAGTGAAGATCACGATCGGTGCCGTGTGTTTTGTTCATTTTCTTATACAAAAAGACACGGTTTTCTCCTTACTGTTTGTAAGATTTTTTTCCATTCAATACGTCTAATAGTTTCCAACTATTATCAGCGTTCTAGCGTTGAGACGAACAGTCTCATGTCCAAAGCGAGTTATCATGAAATACTGGAAACAATCTTTTTAGGTACAAGACACATAATCCGTATTTCCATGCACAGTAGCTGTTTTCGCAGTTGTGGTTTACATAATTGGGGCAACGTGCGAGCCACTGCAGACGGTTCTTTATGTCAAATCATTCTGACAACAAGCCTCATTGTCCTCAGAATCCTTACCTGGTGGAGTGCGAACTCACCAGGTGTATCTTGCTTCGAGAATTAATTAGGCCGGAGTAACTACATATTTCTTTCTTCTTTTTCTCACGCTTGTTGCAAAGTACATGATGCGTGGAGAGGCAACATGTGGATTCATCTTCAGAGACGCTAAAAGAGATTAATTACTTTAACTTAAGTTTGTCTACAAGCAGACGTCCACTAGCAACACAGTGCGACAGAATAAAATGGAGGATTCTCATATATACGAGATAATATTTTTAACCTATACATGTCGTCGGTGTAGTGCGATGGCATATTCTACTTCCGACAGTTAATGTTACACATAATGTAGTGTTGTCGTATTACATGACCTTATTTTAAAGAAAAATTTATTTATTTAATAACAGTTGACGTACTCTAAACAATGACCTTAGTTGAGCTACTTCTGTCGGTAATAGTAATGAATGAGAATATTGCATGTGTTATAATTGTGAACGAAGCTACTGTTAGGCATATTTATGCAAGTCTCTCCTCGAGAAACGTGTCTTTCTCGAAGATGTACCACTTGAAATATTGTGGATGTACTAATGCAGACTTCTACTAAGGGGGAGATACGTGACTGCGCACCGTGTACACCCGCAGCAATTTCCTACATTTACGTAATACGTCGTGCAACACATAGGTGCAACTGGTACTTAGGAAACTATATTTTCAAATACAAGTTAAATATACTACTACAACTGATAAAAACTGCGGTCATTCGTGTGAGAATACTGCAGGAGACTTGAGTAAGCTTCTGTTTAGGAGCTGTAGCATAAAAATATTTTCTGTAGCTATCACGCTGTGATATTACACGAGGGAACAAAATAAAGCGGCTTTTAAAATAAACGCGAATGCCATAGTGGACTGCTGAAGAGAACCTTGAATTTACATAGTAGCAGACTGAAATCGGCAAATGATACTTAAATGATTATACTGAAATAGTTACAAAAAATATAGTGGAAAATTATTGACGGTATTCTCTTGTGCCTTTCCTGGATTTAATTTAAGTAACTGGACCGAATTTTAAGTGTGTTACGACTTCCTTTCTACTGTTGCATTAATAAGTTTATCGATTACTGAAATTGTAAAATATACATATTACGCAGTCAAATGAAAACGAGATATATGGAAAAAAGTAATTTGTGTATCATTTCAAAAGTTATCACCGTAGTTGTTAGTAAATTCATCTCACTATGTGGCAAGATGATCAGTGGCTTCGTAAAGCAATGGTGGCGGCTGCCTACGGAACCATACTGTACCCAGGAGTGCACCTCTTTGTCTGAGCTAAATGTCATTCTTCAGAGCTCCAAAAATACGGAAATCGCACGGGGAGAGATCGGGACTGTATGGAGGATGCTGGTGCACTTCCTACTGCAGCTTCTGCGGCGTAGTCGAAGGAACTTTTGTAACATGTGCGTGGACATTTTTTATCCTGCAACAGAAAGATGTCGTCCATCAACATTCCAGGGCTTTGGATTTGATGGCACTCTTAAATTTTTGCAGGGTGTCCATGAACCACTGTCCCTTAATTTTGGAGCCTTGTCCCAGAAAGTCAATGAACAGAGGGCCCATTCAGTCAAAGAAAAAAGTCATCTTGAGTTTTGCGTACTTGGCGTGACTATTGTTTCGGGCACTCTCAAAAATTTGGCTGCGAAGCCCATACACCCCGACCTCCCTACGTGTGATTTCCATATTTTAGGAATCCTGAAAAAGACGGTTGTGGCCACCGATCTGCATCGAACGAAGAGGTGCACACGTGAGTACAAATACGGTTCTGTAGGCAATCGGAAACATTTTTCCGTGGAAGCATCGACCACTTTGTCTCGCAGTGGGATAAATGTATTAACAGCTATGGCGATTACTTTTGAAATAAGAAATAGTTTACTTTTTTCATCTTCTGATTGACTCCATTAACCACATAGGTTGACCACACACATTTTTCCCAAAACAGATCGTTTCAGTATGCAGACCGTGAATCATTCACGATTAGGAAAGCGCCCCAAAGTATTATTTTATTCACTAATCTGCAAGGCCTTAGCAAAGTCATGGACGCAGCGTAACAGAATGCTATTTATCATGACTCTTTTGATGAGTATACCTATGAATGGTGGGATCGTTATTTCTCAGTCTGCTACAATGTACTACAAAATTGCTCCTAAGTCGCATTCTACGATAACAGGATTCCTTGAGTCGAGTGCAAAAGATATTTTTCTGAGTTTCAAGTACTGAAGCTAAAACTTCTGCTTTATTTGGGAAAATGGAGAGACGCTTTCATTTTAACCAAATTTTTATCTATAATTCAGGAAGCACAATGGTGCTCTTGTTGTACGACTCTGTTGCCCAGTTCTTCTGTATGAATCAACCTTTACGTGATCCAAAAGGATGTAAAAAGCCTCTATTTCATACCATGCTACAGACAGCCATTGAATATTTTCGCGTAATGATGTGGTGAAATATGTATTTATTGAATTTCAAAATTTGCTTGCGTCAGAATTTCGGATCTTTCGGACCTCATTCCTAACAGTTCGTAGCTTTCGGTGGCGAAACAAAAAAAAAAAAAAAAAAAAAAAAAAAAAAAAAAAAAAAAAAAAGCAAATAGTGTCTATACACCTGTAGGTACAAACGTTCCCAGTGTATATTAATAACTTGCAAGAAAACGTCTGTGGTCCTCTGAGGGTTTCCGCAAACAAACATTTTTGTGAAGGAGTTATAAAATTTGTCGGAAATGCAGGAAGCCTTACAAAGAGGCATCTGCGAAAAAAAGCTTAATAATTATTAAATAATCGGTCTATGGTGACTGTCTTCAGTATCTGCGAACAATTTTTCAGTCGTAGTAACATTGTTTGTACTCAGGTACCGAAAATGGTCATCATAGACCTGAAATCAATTATCTATTAGGAACTATTGTGGAATAAAAATATAAAACCCTTTCATAGTAACACTGAATATTTGCTGAGACTATCTCGTAACCCATGAAAGAAAATATGATAATTTAACCATGCCATCACACAATCGCTAGACTGCTTCTTCAAAGCTGTTCGTCAACATGGAACCCTAAGTAAGTTATTTCAGGTAAGGAGTAAATTCAAATATATTGTATGCGATCGTCTTACAAATTCTCAGCGGTCTAATTAGATGCGCTTCAAGATGGGAGCTACGCAAATAGACTTGGTTTGAGATAAAATTTACATATACGCCATGTTCACAGCACAACACACCGTACGGAGGGTTGTCGATTAAAAATATAACTGCCGATAACGCGAACACCGCATTGAAAGGGTATTCTTCATTATCATGTTCAATTACATAATAATTTAAAAAGTTGTTGTCGGTCTCATACAGTGCCATACAGAACACTTCGAATCTAAAAAGTCTTGTGGGATGAAATTAGGATTACAGGGGAAGTGCTTCCGATACGGGGCAGGAGAAATTCCGTTCCGCAGTACAGGTCCACGTTTAGCTGCACTCTGCGCCTGTAATGGAGACAAACCGCGCAGCATGCCGTGCCGTTCGCACTAAATTAGACGTATGGGCTCTGGGCGACGGTAGCCGGCTGCTTCTCGTGGGGAGTGAACGACTCTCAAGGGAGGCCGAAGCCGAGCTGCGCCTTTCCTGCGTACAGACTATGGCCTGCATTAGGGCGCGCGATTGCAAATCCTCCAGGAAAATATACGTGAAAGTGCAGCTGTAAAGCGGGCGAAAACCTAGGACCAGAATCAAATAGTGCTCAAAAGAAAAATGATATGGAACATTTTTCTCCAACTTCTCTGTTTCAAAGCAGGTGAGAGCCTATGTGTAATCGTGAAAAGTTTCAAAAAGCTAAATTTTTTACAAAGAAATTAAATACAGACGTTACGCAGTTAAGCACAACATTGACAAATCCCTATGTTAAATACTGCTAAACACTTAGAGCTGCTAGAAAAAAATGTAATTAAATACTATAAAACTAAGCATATACATTATTGGTATTATAAAATACTTGACACATAGGTACAGTGGGATTCAGGTGCCCCTACCAACAGCTCTTATGCAGATTCTGTGGCTTCAAAAACCACACATGACGGTGTCACTTTCTCTCGAACTATTAACTCTACAGAAAAAAATGGGAGATTTTTGTTGGAAATTTCATGTAATTGAATTTTGTACTGGGAGACATTTTCGTTGGGGGCCCCGGTTTTAGTATTATTCAAGAAAAACGCGTTTCAAGGTCACTTCTGCAATTTTTCTTGAATAATGCTAAAACCAAGGCCTATAGCGATTACTCATCACGGTACAAAATTTGACTGCATTAAGATTCCTACAAAAATGTTGTGTTAATTTTTTGTTATTGGAGTAATATTTTGCATTTAGTTAGCGAGGGAAACTGGATGTATGCGACAGGTATTTTAAAGCGTTGTGAGTTGCGTAAAACTGATGATTAGGAGCATTTGAATCACCCAGTAGATACAACACCAGCCAACCAAGTGTCAAATAATTGTTGTACAACATTTTCAGTGTCATTTTCAGATGGGGCATGCAAAAGTGTGTAGTTACGTATGTAACCTGTATATTCCTCTCAAGATGAACCTGAAAAGATTAGAAAATTAGTTTTTGTAAATATATAAGATCGTAAGCTGTGATGCCGTTATTGGTATTTACAAATTGCATAGAAATGTCTCCAGATGGAGTAAAAATACTTTACTGTTGCATCGGGAACCGAGAGAACGTTGCTTATTCGCCTCAATAAAATAATTTTTAACCTCGTTGCATGAGTTAGAAAATATGAATATCGCGTATCTGAACTTATTATTGGTTTAACGTCTGCCATGACTGTGAATACTTTTAGCCGGGAAGTCATTTAGTTAGAAACAGTTTTAATATGTGTAAGGCATAGTGCACTGGCTTTATAATAGTTATTTTTGGCAACTCTATCCAATCAGTCACTTTATTTCCTGCTGTCTTGTGAGTCGAACAAATACTTATCTACCGCGATCTATATTATCTTAATGTCAACGTTCATGCACTCTGGATCTCAACAAGATGTCTTGGTAACCACGTCTATCTTACAGGGTGTTTCAAAAATGACCGGTATATTTGAAACGGCAATAAAAACTAAACGAGCAGCGATAGAAATACACCGTTTGTTACAATATGCTTGGGACAACAGTATATTTTCAGGCGGACAAACTTTCGAAATTACAATAGTTACGATTTTCGACAACAGATGGCGCTGCAAGTGATGTGAAAGATATAGAAGACAATGCAGTCTGTGGGTGCGCCATTCTGTACGTCGTCGTTCTGCTGTAAGCGTGTGCTGTTCACAACGTGCAAGTGTGCTGCGGACAACATGGTTTATTCCTTAGAACAGAGGATTTTTCTGGTGTTGGAATTCGACCGCCTAGAACACAGTGTTGTTGCAACAAGACGAAGTTTTCAACGGAGGTTTAATGTAACCAAAGGACCGAAAAGCGATACAATAAAGGATCTGTTTGAAAAATTTCAACGGACTGGGAACGTGACGGATGAACGTGCTGGAAAGGTAGGGCGACCGCGTACGGCAACCACAGAGGGCAACGCGCAGCTAGTGCAGCAGGTGATCCAACAGCGGCCTCGGGTTTCCGTTCGCCGTGTTGCAGCTGCGGTCCAAATGACGCCAACGTCCACGTATCGTCTCATGCGCCAGAGTTTACACCTCTATCGATACAAAATTCAAACGCGGCAACCCCTCAGCGCCGCTACCATTGCTGCACGAGAGACATTCGCTAACGATATACTGCACAGGATTGATGACGGCGGTATGCATGTGGGCAGCATTTGGTTTACTGACGAAGCTTATTTTTACCTGGACGGCTTCGTCAATAAACAGAACTGGCGCATATGGGGAACCGAAAAGCCCCATGTTGCAGTCCCATCGTCCCTGCATCCTCAAAAAGTACTGGTCTGGGCCGCCATTTCTTCCAAAGGAATCATTGGCCCATTTTTCAGATCCGAAACGATTACTGCATCTCGCTATCTGGACATTCTTCGTGAATTTGTGGCGGTAATAACTGCCTTAGACGACACTGCGAACACCTCGTGGTTTATGCAAGATGATGCACGGCCACATCGCACGGCCGACGTCTTTAATTTCGTGAATGAATATTTCGATGATCGTGTGATTGCTTTGGGCTATCCGAAACATACAGGAGGCGGCGTGGATTGGCCTCCCTATTCGCCAGACATGAACCCCTGTGACTTCTTTCTGTGGGGACACTTGAAAGACCAGGTGTACCGCCAGAATCCAGAAACAATTGAACAGCTGAAGCAGTACATCTCATCTGCATGTGAAGCCATTCCGCCTGACACGTTGTCAAAGGTTTCGGGTAATTTCATTCAGAGACTACGCCATGTTATTGCTACGCGTGGTGGATATTTGGAAAATATCGTACTATAGAGTTTCCCAGACCGCAGCGCCATCTGTTGTTGACAATTGTAACTACTGTAATTTCGAAAGTTTGTCTGCCTGAAAATGTACTGTTGTCCCAAGCATATTGCAACAAACGGTGTATTTCTATCGCTGCTCGTTTAGTTTTTATTGCCGTTTCAAATATACCGGTCATTTTTGAAACACTCTGTAACAGCGTCATTCTTTCATTTGTTTACGTTGGCGTACATGTATTCTGCTACGTGATTTCAGATGCTGATCAGCAATTTCGCCGCTTGGTATAAAGTAATCAAATTTTGGGTCACCTGTGGAAGGATGCAATTGTAATAACTCATACAGCCGCCTGCAGTTCGAGAAGAAAGTTGCTGTAATTCCATACCTCCAAAACATTTTAATTATTGATTTCTGTGGGGAAATATGCCGACTGTGTAATGGTTGCTACCCATTTGAGTCCTGACACGAGTCATCAACAAAGAACGAGAGCCTTATTCCAACAGTTAAGATTCGTGTCTTAACACATAATGTGTTAAACATAGCCGCAGTAATAATGCAGCGTCAGCTACCTAGGAAATTCTAAGTACGTTTAAATATCCGTAGTTTCAATTTCCAGTGGACTGTACAAAGACGGTCTGTTTGCCTATATTATGCCATTGCATTGAAATCTCATGTTCATGTAGTCCTAGTAACAACTAAATTGTAACTGAAATGCTGAAGGTTGAAAATCTCAAACCATTCACGATAGACTCACGTTCTATATAGATTCGGATGGTGTGTGATGTGCCGGGAGGGATTTTAAACGCCAACTTTATCGCACCATTGACTTACTACTACCGGTTACGACATATCAACTAACAACTACCGTTTAGTCTCTCTCCGAGTGGAACGCACATCTATCGCTGGCTGCAGGAAAGACCTAGAATGAGTAATGCACTTCCAATCGTATTCTACGTATAAAATACCAGCAATTCGAAAGTGTGACGATAGAAAAGCGTTTGAGCTACTGTTACACGTTTCTCTGTTCTGTCTCTGAATTATGTTCGTAATACGAAACTACATGGCCTAATAAAGGGTTTTGAAAAATATATCAGTTAAAAAGTCACACTTGGCATCTTGACGAAGTTGTTGTTATATCAATATCTCCCTCAGGACATAAAATATTAAAATTTTTGCTGCCGGTTCTGCGTAAAAATCCTATTGTCATTTAAATATCAATGAATATGTGTCCTACTATCAGCATGGTACTTCGAATACACTTTCATCGTTTCTTAATACAGTCGCGAAGTGAACTTATAAATGTTATCTTGGTGAACTACTATTTCAGTAAGTTTATTCCTGAATACAGAATAAAATTTTGCGGTATTATTTGTAACAGAGTTGATGTTAAATTATCACGAACTCTTTTGCGATGGATTTGTTCGGTACCATGGAGAGGTACCGTACACTGTACTTGCGCTATTTTTTAATTTAGCTAGTTGAATGAGAGCGGAAACCTTATTTAGCTCGATGTATGAAGTCTCTCACTGGTCCAATGGTCTCTGCAGCAAACCAGGAACATATGGTTGATAGAGCTATAGTTGCTTTTCACCAATGTTGAAACAACTGGCAGTAGATATATATTGTGCTACGTTCTAGTATGCCATCAGTTCCCGCCTTAATACTGTAGCAACAAGCGGTTAAGTGCAATGGGATTCGATGCAACCTCTCTTTGTGTGTTCAGTACGTTAGTTCAGAGTGATTAATCGTTAGTATCTTCCTCGTAATTCTTTTCCGTGGCTTTGCTTGTCTCGTTTTCATCCATTGTTACGTTTACTAGTCAGGCTCTTGTAGAAATAAGCTAATGCCGTTGAAAATATTGTTTTCGTCGTATTCAGTTTACTTTAGCTACGAAAAATTAGAACGACTCTTCGAGTTTGCTACTCCAAAGATGTTTTGTAGGTAATCCATTGCATACGACGTGTTATTACGGAATTTACTTATTATAGGCTTTGATTGTAGCTTCGTAAAGAAAATAAATAGATTAGAATGTATGTCACTGAATATTCCTCTCTTTGGATGAACTTGCTTCAGTCTTTGAAAATAATTCACAAGTTATGTCTATTTATATAAAATAAATCGTCCAGAGACGTTCATTAATATACCTACGACATCTCTTGTAATAACATTTTAAATTTTTCAACTTATTTTCAGTTATCGTACACAGTAAAAAAAAAAATCTTGTAAATCAACTTCGTTATATTCTGACCATTATTCACTTGCCAAATATAGAAAATGATTTCGGCCTTAGTCAATGTAATACTTCCAGTGACGTGAACAGCGGGGCAGGTATAATTTTACAGTTTTATGGACATAGACTAACTGATTTATAATATCACACACACATTTGATCGGTTTAGGATCATTCAATTATTATTTTTCTTCAACAAAGTACAAGAACTAAATATAAACGACGTAGAAGCGGTCATAGACATCTTCTCGTGTGTGCTGGTCGTTGGCTTGTAGGTTCACCACGATCGTCCCTTATCAGCCCCGTCACGAATAAAGTGTGTGAGGCTGCTCTACTATACTCTCGTTTGGTGACATGCAACAAAAACAATACACACTATTATGAAGTTCCATTTTCTACTCTGAATCACCTAATACACTCAAGGTACTGAATTTCACCGAAAGTCGCTCAGCTCCCTAGGAAAGTAGTAAAACAGAAACATTTAGCACATTGTAGGCGTTGGCGTAAGTGAGCCGCGAATATCACTGATGGGATAATTAAACGACTAACCCTATTGTCATATTTATGGTTACATATTTTGCAATCTGCCTCTACTTGCACTCTGCGATGCTACTTTTCTGAAACCAGGAGGTAATCTACTTCTTTTTCACGGTAAGAAATACTTGTAAAGCTGGAGCTATATAATTTAAACTCGAGGGTTTTACAAAGGTAGCAACATCATAAAAGGGAATCGTTGACCTTAAGAAAATAGATTATATAATCATCTACGGTAAGTTACATTTTGAGGACTTAACAATCGTGTCCTCTTCATTGATAATTCGTCACCATTAGCATTGCTGATAAAATATAATTTCAAAAACAGATACGTCAGAACGTAGATTGAAGGGAGGCAGATTAAAATTTATCACCCCGTCAACGACTAATCATAACAGATGGAGCACGATGTCGAACAGCGGGAGGATAAGTAAGGAATCGGCTCTTTGCTTTTCGAAGAAACCACCCCGGAATTTGTCTTTGCGCGCTAGGGGCGCCACGACAATGATAGTACGGGGATTTGAGCCGCCGTCGAGTGCCTGACCACTGCGCTACGTTCACACGTAAGGAAGTCATCTGTTTCCCTTATATTATCTTGCTGCAATTAAAATCATTAATTTCAATTTATTATCGTGCATTATCTTCAAAGGTATCAGAATACCTATTACGGGACATTAATAATGGGTGTATCCAACTTTTTCTTTTGTGGCGTCTACTGAGGACGCTTTAAATGAAGTGTCTAAATGTCTGTGAAGTAGTGGCAGCCCATTCTTCCTCAATATCCGAAACCAAAGATGGTAGTGATGTTGCACGATCGGGTCTGGAGTGAAGTCGACGTTGTAACTCATCGCAAAGAAGTTCCATTGCGTTCTGGTCGGGGTTCTGGGCAAGTCAGTACATTTCAGGAATGAGGCTGTCTGCGAACTCTTGCCTTACAGATTCTGCTTTAAGAAAGGTTGAATAGTCACGCTAATGCAGTCATCTTCGAACTGTTATCCTTACGTGTGCAGTACACAATGCTTTAAAACGTGCTCATAGCCGTCTGCATTTAGAATGTTCTTTAGCGCAATTGGGAGACCACACCATAATCGCGAAAATAGCCGCCATATCGTAACAGCACCATCACATCCTTACTTCACTGATGGCACTACCCGTTATGACAGGTTCTCCAGGCACTCCCACCGAGCGAGGTGGCGCAGTGGTTAGCACAATGGACTCGCATTCGGAAGGACGACGGTTCAATCCCTCGTCCGGCCATCCTGATTTAGGTTTTCCGTGATTTCCCTATATCACTTCAGGCAAATGCCGGGATGGTTCCTTTGAAAGGGCACGGCCGATTTCCTTCCCCATCCTTCCCTAACCCGAGCTTGTGCTCCGTCTCTAATGACCTCGTTGTCGATGGGACGTTAAACACTAATCTCCTCCTCCTCCAGGCACTCACTGGATCCAAACTCTTCCATCAGATACAGTGAGATTCATTACTCCAAACCAAAGTCCAGTCCTAAACAGTTGCATAATGCTGGCTTCAGAAATGCGTGTCTTTCGAGTAGCTGCTCGATCATTGTACCACTTTTTTTAAATTCCTGTAATTGTGCTACTTTTTACAACAACCTTCTGCAATGCTTGACGGTCAGTGTGCTTCAGTACACGAGGTCTATTTGGTCTTGATTTAGCTGAGTGTGTTCCTTCGCTTTTCAACTTCACAATCACATGACTAATAGTCGACCTGGGCAACTTTAAAAAGTTTGACTTTCTCTGATGGAGTTGGTGCTCAGATGACATCCAGTCACTAGCCCTCGTTCGAAGACAATGAGCTCTCCTGATCAGCCATTCTACTGTTACTGCTCGTCTACCGACAAGAAGTTAATACGCCTCCCTCCTTTTATACTGATCTCCTGAGGTGCCTAGTGATCAATTTCCCATTACATATTGATGTCCGAGTACTTTTAATCACATACCTTACCTTTTCTATTGACATTTTAAATGTTGCTTAATATACTTCTATCTGGAAATTTTTTCGTTTTTCTTGAAATGTCACAGTAACCAAGCTCTTTCTGATTTACAGCATTTTTTTTACCTCACTGTGCAATAGTTTTGGGCTGTTCAATAGTTTTTAATTTCAACAATTAATTATTTTTCTTAGTGCCTTCCACACATGCCATACATTTGAGAATACTATGATATTTAGTAACACAATGATTGAATCACAATTCCACTTACTTATATTATGAAATGTATGTGAGTGCGAAAAAGCGTTTTGGAGTGTATTTATAAATCACACACGGAGACCACTCTTTACAATACCCTCTTATAAATCTGTAGGCAAATAATGTTGCGTCGTAACGACACCAGGCGTACTTTCATACTCAAAGTAACTGACATAACCTTCCCCACCATCCTCCAACCCTGCCGTGTTACAATGTCCATTGCAGGTTCAAGTATGATGAAGTAATATTATTTGGCTATCAATATACATAAGAGAAGTTTTACACAAAATTCATAGTCATAAAGAGACATTATTAATAACCTTCCTTGCCTTCTTGATTCATGCATTTCACATTGTCCATGGCTTATCTCGTGGATACATTAACCTATGAACTTGCGAAGTTAATCACTTAAATACGCCTATGTTACATAGACAAACGTATTCCAAAAATTTCATTTCTCTACATTATTTTTTGGTGTTGCGACTTTTTCTGTCAATATGTATACAGTGTGGTTATAATTAAATTTCCAGTTTCAAAATGCTGTAGAAGAAGAACCATTGCTCATAAAGAGGTCAAATTTGAATGGAATATTGTCCAACTAGGGGGAAGTGTTAAGGAATAAAAAAAAATTTCTCACTAGATGGCGATGTAAGCTTAAATTGGGTGGCCTAAAAATAGGGGTGTGACAGTACGACGGCTGTGGTGTGAGTTGCATTTTAAACCAATCACGGCGCCACTTTTTGCATTCGGCAGTTGTGGCACTGATGGTTACGTAAGCCCATCCACCACGGGGAGGTCGTGCCATATGAGAGAAACCGTGTTTTAACTACCCTGAGGCCAAAACTGTATAAAAGGCAATAATGAAATCGGTTCTGAACTGTCATGAGACAGATGCAAGACAAATTGAATTATTCCCCACCGTTTTCTACTATACGGTGAAGCTTTCCCGGGAGCACGTTCAGAATGTATTGCGCAATGCATGCCTTCAATGTAGCTACGTCCGTAATGGGAGTACCGAACACAGCATCTTTTAGATAAGCCAATAGCCAGAAGTCATTTGGATTAAGATCGGGTGATCTTGATGATCTGTCTCAAGGGAAATGACGACTGATAATTCCAGCGGAACCTTTGATGAGCGAGCAAGTTTTCGGTATTGATATATCCTCGTAAATTGGCTATGTACGTTCACAAAATGTTCCATGGCCATTAATTGTCCACTTCCAGGAGAGGCAGAAATTTTAGAGAGAACGTTTGTCTTACTGCTAGGTCAGCATGAAGCAACTCCTGAACATGGGTAATTTTGTATAGATAGCAATGCAAGATGTTTGGTAGAATTTTATGCACCATTCTCAAAGGAATGTCCAAAGTTCCGGCAATTCCCCATGTACTGCATGTTTCCACATCATCACTCGACCCCTCGTGTAATGGCATGTCTACATCTTCTACTGAAGTCGGAGCAGTTGCTTTCCTCCCTCTTTCTTCACCACAGTGCACTTCAAAAGAACCTGTCTTATCGATTTTCGTAACCATTTTCTCCAGAACCTGTGTAAACATCGGACCAACGCCTCTTTTCATGCCCTTCACTGTCCGGAACTTCTGTAGACCTACTGATGCGCAGTCACCATTCATGTGAAAGAGCTTCACCTGCAGCGCTCAATCCTGTACTGAGACAGCCATTCCGAGCGTCTCAGATGTAAAACAGGGAACAACTGTGTACCCTGCATTCCTTTTTTTTGCATAGTCTGCCGTTTACAGTGCCATATAGTGGTAAGATTTTCGTTAAACGTTTCATTTCAACTTCTTCGATATCATTCCGTTCAAATTCGTCGACATTCGGAGCAGTTGTTCGTTTTTCACAGCGTTTTGAAACTGGGGCTTTAATTATAATCACTCCATACATGAGTATATCTCGCGGAATTATAATGTAGACAGTGCAGAGGAATCTTTGGTTGAAATAATGTAAAGGGGATCCCGGACTTGATATCAGATGGCAGATAATTACTGGTGTATTTTTCACGCTCTAGAGAACTGTAGACGTGCGTCAGTATCCATATTCTTCTTTTTAATTCTGCAGTAACTACTTTAAAAAGTAATAAAGTACTTTAAAAAGTAGTAAAGTAGTACTATTTTAAGTAGTAATACTTAAAAAGTAGTTCCTGCAGAATTAAAAAGAAGAATGTAGTTAATGGATGTCCATCAATAGACGTGCTGTGGTGATATATACATCTAAATTCATATTTTACAACCCACTGTTCAGTGTTTGGCAAAGTGTGTTGTCCATATACCATGCATTAACTTTTCTTCCCGTTCTGTCTGCGAAAGGTGCACGCCAAAAGTTACTGCTTCAGTCCATCTGAGCCCTGTACAATTTCGTTTGTTCATATTGTACTGCAATACATTTCTAGGTTTCACAAATTATTTCGACGACTATTGGTCTACATTTGCAAGTATCTGCCAGTTTAGGTTTGTTTTAGCATTCCTTGGCGCTGTCCCGTTGGTCAAAGAGACCATTTCTGCTGTCAATCTGTGCACCCATTCAATATACCTTCTTATCCCCGTCTGGTATCGGTTCCAATGGTTGAGAAATGTTCAAGGATAATTCGTACACGAGTTTTTCACGTAATCTCCTTCGAATGACGCTGGATAAATCATATGCATTTTCAGCGGTTCTTGTCATTTAAATAAAGCTATAGTAGACCCAAAAATTGTATTGTATGCTATTGTCCTATGAAGTATTCAATGTGCCCTGGATTTTGGTTATGAGGTGCCGCCCATTAAAATTATGATCGTACGCGGGAAATAAAATTAAAATTCGTAGATAAAAAGGAACAATCTTGTTCATTAACGTTCAGAAAGAAGTGCTTGCGGTCAACGTACAGTGTTTGCATTTTCCCAGTATCCTGCCAAAGAGGCGAGGCCAAGCGCCTGCTTAACTACGGCTGATACAATGTGAGCTATTTCGGTATAAAATAATGAACAGTTAAGTGTTTCCATATGCTACGTCAGTGTCACACGATGTTCCAGTAAGTATTAGTCGATGTATGTTGCAGTTCTAAGCACTTTACTTGCGGGGAAAGACCTCCACAGAAGGAGTGATTCACTTCCAGTAAATCATCTGCATTTTCAGTGGCTGTTGTCATTTAAATGAAACTAGTAGATCCAAAATTTGGATTGTACAATATCTTCCCCTCAAATATTCTGTGTGCCCGGGGTTTTGGTTACAAAATGCCCTCCATTAAAATTATGGGCGTATGCGAAAATTACCGTAAAATTAAAATAGATAGATCAAAACTAATACTATCATTGATGTACGTTCAGAAAAAGTGCCTGCTGTCAAAACGCTGCAGTGCAGTGCATTTACCGATTGACAATCAACTATTCCTGATAGAGTTTATTTGCGCAGAAAGCACTGTACACTCATCACTGTAATCGGCAAGTTACATCCAAATATTCAAACAGTTCGCAGTAGACTTCTGTGTGGCTACAAACGGTGTTTCTAATTATTGATTACATCACTGTTAGTGCACGTAATGCGATGACATGTTGCTTGATCTGTTGTTACTTATGAGCATTATTTTGTACTTTCTTCTTCGTTTAAATTCTTTCACAACTTGAAGTGCTAGCGTCGTTAAGTTACAAAAACTTCCCTGCGTATGTACTCGTTGTCAATTTTGAGAACGCTTTTACCGCTGATCATTCGAGGAATCTCTTCTTGTTTCTTTATACAGGGTGGTCCATTGATGGTTACCAGGCCAAATATCTCACAAAATAATCGTCAAACGAAAAAACTACAAGGAACGAAACTTGTCTAGCTTGAAGGGGGAACCAGATGGCGCTATGGTTGGCCGGCTATATGGCACTGCCATAGGTCAAACGGATATCAACCGCGTTTCTTTAAATAGGAACGTCCATTTTATTACATATTCGTGTAGTAAGTAAAGAGATATGAATGTAATAGTTGGACCACTTTTTTCTCTTTGTGATAGATGACGCTGTAATAGTCACAAATGTATAAGTACGTGGTATCACGTAACATTCCGTCAGTGCGGACGGTATTTGCTTCGTGATACATAACCCGTATTAAAATGGACCGTTTACCAATTGCGGGAAATGTCGATATCGTGTTGATACATGGCGATTGTGATCAAAATGCCCAACGGGCATGTGCTGTGTGTGCTGCTCGGTATACTAGACGACATCATCCAAGTGTCTGGACCGTTCGCCGGATAGTTGCGTTATTTATGGAAACAGGAAGTGATGAGCCAAATGTGAAACGTCACCCACGACCTGCAACAAATGATGATGCCCAAGTAGGTGTTTTAGCTGCTGTCGCGGCTAATCTGCACATCAATAGCAGACAAATTGCGCGAGAATCGGGAATCTCAAAAACGTCGGTGTTGAGAATGTTACATCAACATCTATTGCACCCGTACCATATTTCTAGGCACCAGGAATTGCATGGCGCCGACTTTGGACGTCGTGTACAGTTCTGCCACTGGGCAAAAGAGAAATTACCTGACGATGACAGACTTTTTGTACGCGTTCTATTTAGCGACGAAGCGTCATTCACCAACAGCGGTAAAGCAAACCGGCATAATACGCACTATTGAGCAACGGAAAATTCACGATGGCTGCCACAAGTGGAACATCAGCAACCTTGGCGGGTTAATGTATGGTGCGGCATTGTGGGAGGGACGATAATTGGCCCCCATTTTATCGATGGCAACCTAAATGGTGCAATGTATGCTGATTTCCTACGTAATGTTCTACCGATGTTACTACAAGATATTTCATTACATGACAGAATGGCGATGTACTTCCAACATGATGGACGTCCGGCACATAGCTCGCGTGCGGTTGAAGCGGTATTGAATAGCATATTTCATGACAAGTGGATTGGTCGTCGAAGCACCATACCATGGCCCGCACGTCACCGGCTCTGACGTCCACGGATTTCTTTCTATCAGGAAAGTTGAAGGATATTTGCTATCGTGATCCACCGACAACGCCTGAGAACATGCGTCAGGGCATTGTCAATGCATGTGCGAACATTACGGATGGCGAATTACTCGTTGTTGAGAGGAATGCCTTTACAAGTATTACCAAATCCATTTAGGTCAACGGACATCATTTTGAGCATTTATTGCATTAATGTCGTATTTACAGGTAATCACACTGTAACAGCATGCGTGCTCAGAAATAATTTCACAAAGGTACATGTATCACACTGGAACAAACGAAATAAAATGTTCAAACGTACCTACTTTCTGTATTTTAATTTTAAAATCCTACCTGTTACCAACTGTTCGTCTAAAATTGTGGTCCATCTATGAAAAAGCGAAAAAAATGGTCCAACTAAAACATTCATATTTCTTTACGTACTACATGAACATGTAGTAAGATAATGGGGTTACTATTTAAAAAAAACGCAGTTGATATCCGTTTGACCTATGACAGCGCCATCTTGCGGGCTAACCATAGCGCCATCTGGTTTCCCCCTTCAAGCTAGACAAGTTTCGATCTTTGTAGTTTTTTCGTTTGACGCTTATTTCGTGAGATATTTGGCCCAGTCACGATCAGTGGACCACCCTGTATAGTTATTTAGACTACGATCTCTTTCTGTAATGTTCTTTACTTTTATATGCCTTCTGTAGCTTCTTTTCTGTGTTTTGGGTAATGCAGCTTTTTGTTCGTTTTAGAGTTAGCCAGAAGTTATAGAATTATGTTACATCTACCTCTACTTTAACAGAAACAAGGAATTTAGTATTTTGTTTGATAGTATAGTTTATAAAGTTATTGTACAGTTGAAGAAATTAGTGGACACAGAAAATTTAAATACCTTAGTTTAATTGCTAAATGAAACACAAAGAAATATAGCGATCAATTGTGATGCTTGTGTCATCTGTTCGTCAATGAATCAAATACTGTACGAGTAAAAAACACAAGCCTGATCCGATCAGTCCGTCATATTCTCTCTCCTCACACGATCGTTCCCCTACCCCCTTCCCTCTCAGTGCCGCATGGTGCTTGTCGCACAATAAGCGTTACCTTTTGTCAGTGTCACATTCATCTCCGACAGTACCAACTTATAAATATTTGAATGCCATGTACTAAAACGAGGTTTCTATCTCTAATTGTAATTATTTTCCGTTATTGACCATTCTCTTCTATTGTGTCATTTCAAAGCTATAATTAACGTTTTGACCATAAGCCAATAAACTCTCCACCCCACAAAACTTGGTGAGCAAAGATAAAATGAATGGTATGTACTCATCCGACGATTATTGATGTCTAAATATTTGGGCATATAATTATCGGTGATAAGAATTGACGAATATATGTATGCCACACAGTATTCGTGTGGTTTCCTCTTTTAAAGGAGTTTGTAGCCAAGGCCAAATTGAAAATATGAAAGTAATTTAAGTGTCTCCAACGTGTTCCATTTGGGTAGAGTAAAGATATCGATTAAAGGAAGATAATGTAGTGTCCCATTATGCAGTGAACACTAGATCAGACTCGATGTGGGTTTAGAAGTAGGAAATCAGCAGTGACCATTTCAAACGAATCATTACTCTACCTCCATTAAGCGAATTTCAGAAACTGTTTAAGCAATGAAACTGAATGACGAGACGTAGAGTTTACCCTACCGGCCCATCATACAGAATGTACTTTAGTGTGTTAACCACTGCGCCAACCTATTCGGTGTTTAGAAACCTGCACACCGTATCCCTCTGTTGCGAACTGCTAAAAAAATGCTTCTGCACTTCGTCGGCATTTCTGTATTTTCAAGAATATACTTTGACTTCGTAAATATTCCATATTTAAGATGAAATGAGAAATCTTTCGATCAACTGAAAAGGTACTAATATACCTAGTTCTACATTTAGAGGGCAAATAAAAAACACCTCTAAAATCAGGAGATTGATGGCGTTTATATCAGTGCATACTTGTTTTTTGTTGTGTTGATAATCATCATAAGGTAAGTAAGATATGCCAGTTCCATCCGTCAGTTTTTGTTTATATAGATTTAAAATATTTGTATTTCACTATAATGGATTTATAAATATGTATCTATAACGTGTGCAATAAAACACCAACAGAAATTTGTTCACAGGTTTTTATAATGACTATGTTCCTTCAGTTTCAGCATGCGTTTCCACAATAAATGGCCTTCTGATAAAATTTAGGTGTCGTAATTGGCTTTAAGATGATCCGTGTATGGGACTATCAAATCTATAACCACCCGTGTGACGATGGAGAACGTGCGAAATATGGTACCACAGGGAATTTGAAGCATTATAGCTGGCTAATGACTTCGAAGCTGAAGTGTTAATTATGAGAAAGGTTCGTGCGAGGTGCCAGAGGCTATAATTTCAAACATCGAAATAAAATGTTCTAAACTGCGGAAGAAATATGAGAATAGAATTTCTGGGAATGTAAGATTGAAGCGCTGCATTGAATTGCAATAAATCATGGACTACCGGAAAACGGAACGTAAGAGAATCGAATCATTTGACATGTATGCTATGGAAGAAAGTAGAGAGTTAGGTGGCCTGATAGGATAACAGAGGAAGTGCTCTGCACAGTGGTGAGGGGAGGAACACTGGGAAATCATTCACAAGAAGAAAGGACACGATGACAGGACGGATATTATGACATCAAGGAAAAGACTACCGTGGTACTAGAGGGAGCTGTAGACGGTACATACTATAGGAGAACGCACGGAACAGAATATATCAGACATACGATTAAGGACATGGGGTGCGAGTCTCACTCTAAGATGAAGAGATTGGCACAGGAGGTGAGTGCATCAGACCAGTCAAAAAACTGATGACAGTGTTGCCACCAGTTTGAATTTGATTCAGTGACCCTGGATGCCAAAATGTTGCTGTGATTGGCGTGTGTGCGAACCACTTCGAGCGAGGTACAAAGCAAAGATCGCTGCTAATTGGTTTCAGCAAGTGCCCCTACAGCACCGATAAAAAACATATTCTATTTACGTGCTGCAAAGTATGGTGAGGCTTTTCTGCTATCAACAGGGATTTTTGGTATTGATTTAGTTATCTAAGAAGAGAGCTAGAGGTTATAAAATGCTGTATCTAGACTTACGGACTGCTAGTCTGTAATGTTTGCCAAGAAAAAAAAGGTGTTTAATTTAGAAAATGATTGGTGCGATGATTGGAAATATGACTGATTTGAGGCACAAATTATTGAGTAGGCTGCAATATACGCAATGATTGCGCTAATAAATATATAGGGCAAACTGGTAGGTCATTTCGAACAAGAATTCAGGAGCACATTAACTTAAATAACCCACGACATGCATTAACAGCGCACTTACGCAAATAGGGACAGAGCGTCATAAAAAAGATAAAAAGCCGTATTTTGAATATATTAGGGGAAGTAGAAATTTTTAGACGTAAAACGCAAGATTTACGTTGAGTAACCAGTTGGAATTAAAGCACCATAGCATTCTGGCTAATTTTGATTGTTTGGAAGATAAGATAAATTCCTCATTATTCTCGCTCGTAAATGTAGCAGTCGTAGTCATGATTATATGGATAGCGCCTGCCAGCTAGTCTCTCTTTGTCGTTCGTGTGGGCTGCTTTTATTTTTCCCTGAACCGAGCAGCTCTGCCATCAGATCGGTAATACACTGCCAATTGATATATTCCACATACTAATTTGTATAGTGCCGCGAGTAATCGTTTTAGAAGTGACCATTTTTATCGCCGATCCGCCCCCCCCCCCCCTTTTTAAAAGCTTTTAGCGTCCGCTAACTATAAAATATTTTTCTGTTTCGATGCAGGCAGATTTTTAATGAATGGAGCACTTCTTCACTACGTTTCGCTAGCGGTAGTATTGACGATATTCACAGAATACTAAATCTTGAATAAGAACGATTGCTATGCCTATGATCTTCTAACATCGTGGGTATATTTTAGACATTCCCTTATTAATTTTAATATCCACAATATAATTTTCTTTTTACCGTATTAAAGCTGACGATGCGGCTTTAGGTCGCGCAACCGGTTGCGTTTTAATAAACAACAATTTTACCAGCTGTTAGCGGAATTCTTCCTAACATCAAAACAGCAGTCCGTCACTCCCTGACCTAGGATTATTCACCTAGTCCTTATAGCACTTTTTCATACACCCCTTTTTCTTAACTGTGGAGATAATTTTTCTTTTGATTTCTCTCTATAATTTCACTCGCTTTTGGTAAGTGTGCTACTAATGCCTGCATTCGTCCATGATATGACATTCACATCACTTTAATCCAATGTCTGGATGCCCTTCCTTGGACACGAATATAAGCTCACTTAAGATCATGAAGTCGTCCGCACCGTTGGCTTGTAAGTTGCGTATTACCAGTGCCTGCTGAAAACTAGTAATAACAGCATCACCTACCTGTTTAGTTATCTGTGTAATGGTTTCCATCCTGCTTTGGTTAACACCTTTTCCAGACACCAATGTATTCCGTATGACTAAGGCACCTGCTGCCCAAACCATTCTTTTATTCTGTTCTACTTCATGTGTATGCCTTATAAATATCTTATTTGCTACATAGTTTTGCATCACTGGTCAGAAACAGGCTTACGCTAGACTGTGCCACTGTGTGTCATGTTCTGCTAGCCCCTAACACCTGCGGTGCGTGGAGCCGTTAATTGTTTAATGGTTTCCATGCGATCAGCTGCTGTGTTTAAATAACGGAAGCCACTTAGTCGGCGTTCGGTAATGGGTCTTATTTAACCTCATTACGCAGCTGGCGCTACAAAGGCTATCGCTACTGTTGCTCACGCTGCCGGCGGGTAATGAGAGTTAAACTGAATTACTGAGTTGTGTTGGAAAACTTGTTTAATAGATAATCCATCGATACAATTTACATAAAATTGCGGAAGTTTGACGAGCCATTGTCAAAAAGTAATATTTTGGGTAACATTTTCCTGTGAGGTACATTTATCTTTCCGTGTAATTGCCTCATGAGTAGATTTATGCTAGTTTTCAGTTGATTACATCTATAGTGGGAATAAAAGTAAATCATAAAACAGAATTTTTGTGATTAGAGTTTACCGCTATGACGATATATGATGGACTTTACAAGTGAGTCGTTGCTATGAATGCAAGTGTTGATAAGTTAGGTATTCAGCCGATTTATTGCCATCCAGTCCTACAGTGCGTTTTCGGAAATTCCAGCTACAAACTTGTAGGACTTGTAGAGTGGAGTGCGCGAATAATATTTTGAATAGGAACCCATATCTGCAAACGGTGCATACTACAGCCGTTTGAAGACATATTTAGTAGATAGATATGCAGTTGTGTTGTCATGATAGGGGTGGTTACGTCGGATCGACTGATGTCATTTGAAGTCTATCCGTCCTCTCTGACTTGATCTGAGCCTCATTCACGTATCTAAGAGGGTTAGAGCAACACTTTCGAGTACGCGTTTGTAGAATACACCGACATGATGTTTCTGAATGACAAGCTCACGGTAATGGAAGAGCTGCTCGTTGTTTGTATCAGGATCGTTCTTCACAACATCCAACCCCATCGCAAATCCTTTTCGCCACGATTACGCAAATGGCTTCGAGACAGGGGTACCTTCACCGTCAGCAGTCATGACTGTGCTGCTCCAGGGAGACTCCGCACACCCGAATTGGAAGGGGCCGTACAGCATCACGTAGAAGAGAACTCGTCAGCCAGTACTCGAGCAATTTCTTTGGCTATTAATGAGTGGAACTGCAAGACCAGTTATGTATTGCGTCACGACTAATCAAATATTTTTAAAAATGGTCACGTTACCAAAAAGTTTTCAAATGATCGTAGCACGGAAACGACAGGTTTCCCGCCATATATTCCGACTGAGAATATTATCTACTCACTTCTCTCTAGAAGTCGTAGAAGTTTCTAACGGGGATTTCCAAACAATCTGTCTATTGTGTTACATATTTCCGCAATGACTACTTGCTACATGTTACGTCCTCGGTTGCCGCTTCATTTGTTTCAACATTTTCCTATTCTTACAATTTCGTTTCTCCACTGCTCTTTCCAGTGGACTCATTTTCTATAACAGGAATCAAGAAGTTACCGTTCGAAGGCCGTAGAGTCTATAATCGGTTGCCAGTCAGACAAGATCGCCATCAGCATTGAGGCCATCATCTCACCGATGCACCAAGTTAAATATACACTCTTGGTAAAAGGCCGTGTCCCGTTGCACGAAGAAGTCCGTAACTGCCCGCTGCACAGACTCGTCCAACAGGAATCGTCAACCTTTCAAGGCCTCTTTTAAGGGAGTCCAGGCGTGATAATCGCCTGGGGAGGAATCAGGAGTTCAGGAGGATTATAGGTAGTGTGCTCTGGCGTCTCCCTCTTCAGTCCACTTAATTAGACTTACGACATTTGTTATATGGGAATGCGCATAATCATGAACTTGGCACATGAGAGCATAACGGCGGTTTTCTACAGAAATACTACTCCATAAACGTTCCTCATTCTACGATGGATGTCTGTCATTGTTCATTCTTAAGCAGCCAAGTAAAGAACAACAGCACGTTGGTCTTATCTGGATGCATTTGATAATAAAATTTCTATAGTTCATGTTTCGCCAACGCCCTTGCAGCAGTGTTAACACCGGTTCCCGTCAGATCACCAAAGTAAGGGTTATCGGGCTGAGCTAGTATTTGGATGGGTGACCACTCGGTCTGCCGAGAACTGTTGCCAAGCGGGGTGCATTCAGCCCCTGTGAGGCAAGCTGAGGAGCTACCTGCCGCGCGGAGTGACCGCGTGGTTTGAGGCGCCATGCCGCGGATTGCGCGGACCCTACCACCGGAGGTTCGAGTCCTCCCTCGGGGATGTGTGTGTGTGTGTGTGTGTGTTGTTCTTAGCGTAAGTTAGGTTACGTTAGTTTAAGTAGTGAAATGGAAATGAGCGTTTGGCGTCATTGGCTGGGAGGCCCCTTGCGGGGCAGGTCCGGTCGTCGTGATGCAGGTCTTATTACATATCACTCCTGCGCGCCGGATGGGAATGAAATGATGATGAAGACAATACAACACCCAGTCCCTGAGCGGAGAAAATCTCCGACCCAGCCAGGAATCGAACTCGGGCCCGTAGGACAGCAATCCGTCACACTGACCACTCAGCTATCGGGGCGGACAGTTTAAGTAGTGTGTAAGTCTAGGTGCCGATGACCTCAGTAGTTTGCTACCTTAGGAACTGATACGCATTTGAACATTTTAGGAGCTATTTGACTGAGAAGTAGCGGCTCCTGTTTCATAAACTGACATATGACCGGGAGAGCGATGTGCTGACCACATACCCTTCCATATGCGCATCCAGAGATTCTTGTGACCTGATGATGATACGGCGGCCGGTCAGTACCGTTGGGCCTTAATGCCCTCTCCGGGCAGAGTTTAGTTTAGCTTTATAGTTCATGTTTCCGGATTTACCGCACACATGACTTAGTCAGGAATGCCAGACTAATCTCTTGCCTGCTTGTCGGTGCTTATAAACTTGAGTTGGAGTCTCTCTAAGCTCCACATCCGCTGCAGCAACATCTTGAAACTAAAATTTTTTGATTTCCCCTTATCTATTACTTGGCATTCTGTCCAAGTTTCTAGAAAGACGGTTCATGGCCAGCGTTATGAGTCCTATCATATTTTGTTGTCTAGCTATACTGACACATTTCTCCCATATGACATTTCAGTTTCACGCAGTTTTGAGTATACATTCCACATGGTCTTCATACAAAACTGCTTGATTTTGTAACGAAATAATAGGTACGGTTATTATCAAAACACCTATAATTCTGTTATTCCTTCATCGAAATTTTTGATCCGCAAATGTTTTTGAGATGATTGCGCAACGTGATTACGAGGCGCCACTGAGTTCCGTATGAATACTGTCCTATTTAATACTGCTGTATTTGAATCGTCAAACTTATCTAACATACATGTCACTCCCTGCCTACTTTAACGAGAAATACATTGCTATGATGGGCGGTCAAAAAGTATCGGTTTCACGTCGTTTCTCCATTATATCTGCAACATAGCGCAACTTCTATGAGTGTATATACGCACCGACATTAGTCGAAACAGGACCAACGTTCTGTTGTTAATTTTTTCTTTTTTGGCTGGCGAAGGACAAACGTCGATAGACATCCATCTGAGAGTAAATAATGTGTATAGCGCAGCACGTCTATAGAAAACCACCGTTGTGGATTGGGGCGCCAAATTCCGTGCCGGCAGCGATTCGATACGAGGTGCCCAAATATCGCAGATGTCTTGAACGTAGAAGTTACGTCAAGTGGGGGACACACGAGCACCCACCCTGAACTCTCCCCATTGCGATTATCACGCCTTCGGTTCCTTGAAGAAATACCTTGAAGCGTCGACAATTGCTGTCGAAGGAGGATGTGCAGCAGGCAGTTGCGGACTTCTTCACGCCGCAGGATACAGTATTTTACAAAGAGAGTACCATCAAACTGGTTCGTTGGTGGTATTATTGCCTTAGTGCTTACGACAATTTTGTTTCATTGCCTTATCGAATCTGGACTGTACGGCCATGGAACAGAAACGTTTTGATAACCCATTATACCTCAGCAGTTTAAAAACTACAATTTTCTTAAACTTGTACCTGTTAAAGATGTGTGACATTTTCCTTCACGTAGTTTGACACAGTAATGTACTCATCAGTGAGCAACGAATTCCTTCAAAAACCACTGCTTCTTCTAGTAAAGTTTTATTGTAGTGTAAAGTACTGTGTTATAGTCGTCCAATCGTATCGACGTGACGGGTATGCTGCAAATTTAACTTTCGAGATTATTTCAGACTAAAAAATCCACGCAACTGAGGTCAGCTGATCTTGTAGGCAATAGCACAGGATTTTCGAGACCTATTACTTCATAGTTTGTATCTTGTTGGTGCACCACATATTGTCTTACAACAGCATCAAAACCCTCGGATTCGCAATCGTGCACCCAGGACATTCCCCTAACATAGGCTACGAGAGAAATTTTGGCCCAAATAGATGGAGGAAAGTGGGCATATCCTTGTACCTTGTGTTTACTAAGACAATACTGACGCTGAAGTCAGTGACGGCTCGTAACCTCACGTTTGCAGTTATCTCACAGAATGGTCGATTGCGGACGAACATTTACTGCAGTTTTCTTATTTACATTATCGTGTATATTCATCTGTATCAGTTTTCAGTATCAAGATGCACCCGGATCATCATGGAATAAGAACATATAAAACAGACTGTAACTCTACAAATTGATCTGCAGTTACTAAAGAATAAATAACAGGTGCCTCATGGTTCTTCCTACGCTTTCAAGCCACATTTCTTAAAAAGCATATGAGTGTATGAGCACGTTGACGAACTGGTTCGCCATTTCACCATCAGCAGCACTCTTAATGGAAGATTCAAAAGAATCAGCACTTCATTCCGTGCCTCTGCACCAGCTATATTAACGAAAAGTTCATCGGGCTCCACGAAGAAGCGCGTATATAAGTTTCTAATGGCGCAGTAGAGAAGATACAGTTTAGGATAGAAATAGCAACCTAGGGCGTCAAATGTGTGTCACCACATGGTAGATTGGTGCGCTTCGATTTCTGGAAGTTTTACGACAGATTTCTATACTTTGTTTCCAGCCTCATTCACAACAGAATAATTCAAATTCGCATGAGCTAAGAGCACTCATTGAATCTGCGGTGCCGACAACGTAATGATGGAACAGTGGAAGTTGCGCACCTCTTCCAGAATTAATGACTGCATCGAAGAAACCATTACCAAAAGCATGTCTGCGGAGACAGAGACAGAAACAGGCATAACGGTGGAAACGTCGCTCAATGCTGTTCTACCGTACGCTCAGGGAGCTACCTATTGTTTTCGGAAAATTATTCCTTGAATACGCCGCATCGGAAAAGAATGAAATAAATGCTGGAGCCGATAAAAGATGTAGTCGATCGGCTCACATGGAGGTATTTTGAGGTTGGTTTTCAGTGCAGATTAGTTTGCAATAGTTTATTACCAGCACACAAGTGAAGCAGTAGGATTATCACGAACAGCTTGGACAAAATAATAAATCTGTTCCGGCAGCACGTCAAACAAGATTCGGCCAACTCTGGAAGTGGGAGGAGGCTTGCTTACCAGATAGGTAGGGAAGTACCTTCAAAAAGAGGGGAGGCGATAGACAGTAAAGTGGCTGTCTACCGCGAACTGAAATGTCAGAACTTTTGTTCAGTTTGTTCGAAATAATATGCGGATATATCAGTAACAGTATGGGCTTAACGTTGGTCTGGAGATGTCTTCAGTTTGCATTATGGTTATTGACTGGTCACGTGTAGCATTAGGTACAGGTGTTACAGTCTGGGTGATGTACTAATTTTCATTAGCCTTTACATATTCTGAGAAGAATGTTGCGTAATCAGTTAAGAGTAAGAATGTTTCAGCTGTTGCCAAAAAGGTATTGATACTGAGATAATTATAAATAAAGTATCATTTCTGTTGCCATGGTCTGTTCACTCCTTATACTTCTATTCCTTCCGTAATTTGACAGTCTTCGTCGTGGCACATGGCTCGTCAGGGTGCAAAGGACGTACGGAAAGGTATCTAACTGCGTTGTTGGAAACCTTCTTGCTCACAAAAAGTAGAATCCCAGTTGACCGATGTCAACTGTTAATCAGCTATCGACAGAACTAAGAAAAGAACCCAGATTGAGACAGTACCTGAAAATTCTAAGATTAAAATTTCATACTATTTAAATGAAACATACTTATTCAGCTTGTGACGGAGTATTGTGTCACAGTAACGGTGCAAAAAAAAATTTTTTTTGGCGAGATAAATTACATAGATACGTTTAGGAAGAAGAAGCATGTTGGGCTTACATAAGTTAGGAGAAACACACACAAAAAATTATAGAATTCGCATACAATTCATAAACAGAAATCTAAAAATTTTTAAGTGAGTATTGTTATTGCAAGTAATAATCATGTTACGAGGAAAAAATCATAAATCATGCTACTAGTAATGCAATTGAGAAATGTAATGGGTTATTTAAGGTACAAGCGTGAATGAATCCAAGTAAAAACAATCTGCAGAGAGTATAAAATACGCAAAAGAAGTCGTATAACGTAAAAAATAAAAGTTAAAGCTTGATAAGTTGGCCTGAACAAGTCGTCCGTCGCTTCCACTATACAACACCAATCAGACATGCAGAAAACACGTTAAACGTCTCTTCCGTTTCGCACAGACCGCTTACGTCCGCAGCACCACCGTCTTAAATCTTCATCTCTCCAAAGATGGCGAAATAAAAAAAAATTTGCTACACTCACTTCTTTCGTTAATAATACGTTCTACGTGTTTCCTCTTGCTACTGTCTTCATTTCTTCTATCATGTTAAGCATATGCGGTGTCCAAAAATTCAGTATTAAGTTGTATATCGGCGACTGCGTGTTTTTGTGCACCGATACGTTCACCAAAAGCTGTCCTATTCTGCGTATAAGTGTGCTCTTTATACCATCAAACGTTCATTTCTGAGGAAGAGGATGTGGAACAAAAATGGAAAAAATTCAGAAACATCGTCCAGTACGCCTTAGATAAGTTCGTACCGACTAAGGTCCAAAGAGAGGGGAAAGATCCACCGTGGTATAACAATCATGTACGAAAGGTACTACGGAAACAAAGAAAGCTTCATCATAGGTTTAAGAGTAGTCGAATCATAGCTGATAAGGAAAAGCTGAACGAAGCGAAAAAGAGCGTAAAGAGAGCAATGAGAGAAGCATTCAACGAATTCGAACATAAAACATTGGCAAACAATCTAAACAAGAACCCTAAAAAGTTTTGGTCATATGTAAAATCGGTAAGCGGATCTAAATCCCCTATTCAGTCACTCGTTGACCACGATGGCACCGAAACAGAGGACGACCGAAGAAAGGCAGAAATACTGAATTCAGTGTTCCGAAACTGTTTCACTGCGGAAAATCGTAACACGGTCCCTGACTTCAGCCGTCGCACGGACGCCAAAATGGAAAATATTGAAATAAACGATATCGGAATAGAAAAACAACTGCTATCACTTAGTAGCGGAAAAGCATCCGGACCAGACGAGATACCCTTAAGATTCTACAGTGATTATGCTAAAGAACTTGCCCCCTTTCTATCAGCAATTTATAGTAGATCGCTGGAAGAACGTAAAGTACCTAGCGACTGGAAGAAAGCGCAGGTCGTTCCCATTTTCAAGAAGGGTCATAAATCAGATGCGAATAATTATAGGCCTATTTCGCTTACGTCAATCTGTTGTAGATTAATGGAACATGTTTTGTGTTCTCGTATTATGACGTTCTTAGATAGTACAAATCTCCTTCATCATAACCAACATGGATTCCGCAAACAGAGATCATGTGAAACTCAGCTCGCCCTATTTGCCCAAGAAATTCACAGTGCCGTAGACACTGGCGAGCAGATTGATGCCGTATTCCTGGACTTCAGGAAGGCATCTGATACGGTTCCGCACTTACGTTTAGTGAAAAAAATACGAGCTTACGGAATATCGGACCAGGTTTGTGATTGGATTCAGGATTTCCTAGAAGAAAGAACACAACATGTCATTCTTAACGGTTCAAAATCTGCAGATGTAGAGGTAATTTCGGGAGTACCGCAGGGAAGCGTGATAGGACCTTTATCGTTTACAATATACATAAATGACTTAGTTGAGAACATCGGTAGCTCCGTGAGGCTATTTGCAGATGACACGGTTGTCTACAAGAAAGTAGCAACATCAGAAGACTCGTACGTACTCCAGGAGGACCTGCAGAGGATTAATGCATGGTGCGACAGCTGGCAGCTTTCCCTAAACGTAGATAAATGTAATATAATGCGCATACATAGGGGCAGAAATCCATTCCAGTACGATTATGCCATAGGTGGTAAATCATTGGCAGCGGTAACGACCGTAAAATACTTAGGAGTTACTATCCGGAGCGATCTGAAGTGGAATGATCACATAAAACAAATAGTGGGAAAAGCAGGCGCCAGGTTGAGATTCATAGGAAGAATTCTAAGAAAATGTGACTCATCGACGAAAGAAGTAGCTTACAAAACCCTTGTTCGTCCGATTCTTGAGTATTGCTCATCAGTATGGGACCCTTACCAGGTTGGATTAATAGAAGAGATAGACATGATCCAGCGAAAAGCAGCGCGATTCGTCATGGGGACATTTAGTCAGCGCGAGAGCGTTACGGAGATGCTGAACAAGCTCCAGTGGCGGACACTTCAAGAAAGGCGTTACGCAATACGGAGAGGTTTATTATCGAAATTACGAGAGAGCACATTCCGGGAAGAGATGGGCAACATATTACTACCGCCCACATATATCTCGCGTAATGATCACAACGAAAAGATCCGAGAAATTAGAGCAAATACGGAGACTTACAAGCAGTCGTTCTTCCCACGCACAATTCGTGAATGGAACAGGGAAGGGGGGATCAGATAGTGGTACAATAAGTACCCTCCGCCACACACCGTAAGGTGGCTCGCGGAGTATAGATGTAGATGTAGATGTAGAGCTTCAAAGGCATTCTGTACTTCTTGTGATGACTACTTAGGAACTGAAGCCGGAAGACCTTGTTTCTAATTTTTGCGATCAAAACAGTATCAGGAAAACAGTCGTAAATATTCCAAACCATGCTCCGTAACAACGACTAGTTCCCCCTAATCGCGCAGTGTGCTGCAGCGGAAAGCTTGTAGTCCAGGTACTGGACTTGCTAACAGCTTGCTCGGGGCGTCCGGCTGGTGTAGAGATTCCCGTGGTTCTATTCAGCACAGAACCGGCCGACGAGTAGGCGCCGCGTTCTGCGAAACTCCAGCAGAAGTTGGACGCGGGCTCGAGCCCATCAAAAACTTCGGCCTGCGTTCCGAAGCAACCGCATGCACTGTGTGTGCAACAAGGCAAGAAGCGCAGTTTGAGCTTTCGCCGCACCTGGCGTTGCCAAGCAAACTCATGATGCCGCAGCCGCCGCATTGACGGCTGACTTAAGAGTAAAGGGGAGGGGAGAGGAGAAGGATAACCATAACCGCTTCCTAGCGGCCACCGTGTGTGTTAAGTGTTTTTTAGACATAGAAGACGTCTAGGAGTTTCGAGGGCTTTAAAGTTGTCACTTATTTACCAATGTGTGAAGCGAACCAAGCTTTTCCATTCTTGTTATAACACGAGTTCCGGAATGAACAGTACGCGAGTAAACTTATAGAGGAGGACTAAACCTGTAAAACGGCATATTACAGAGCGTATCAGAGACAGTAGGGTAATACAGATAGAAAAATAAACATTAGGTAGTTAATTTGAAGGATTCATCCATCGAAATAATTTGGAACGACTCTACAAAATATGTGTTTATGATTAATGTTAACATTGTTGACCACATTTTTGCTTGTATCCATGCAACTATACGATGAAACAAATTGCTTTAATGAAGACCGCTAGAAAGTCTTTCCAATACTGATTACTTAAAGATTCAGGTCTATGAAATGAATACGACACTCCAGCAGATAGATTATACGTACAGTTTGAATAACTGAGTACAATTTTATGGGTGATTATCTACAGTCTAATATCAATGTTGTTCAGAAGACGATATCTCTGAAAGATGGTAACGATATAATTTCTCCTTCTTTATTGCAATAAAATTTCTCATCAACACATCACCCAATGATTTACATTTATGTCTGTGCAGAGACATACAGTTTATCTCGGACATTATTCGAAGCCGGTTCATCAGAACGTTCTCTAATGTGGGTAGTAAAGTACAGACTACGTCAAAGTAGTCAAAAATCGTTACGTCTGTTTGCGCAGTTTATTTGCTAAATATTTCTGATTTAGGTACGTTTTTAATAAAATGCACATTGAACAATTAATTAATGCACAAAATAAATAGTTGATCTATTAACGTACTGTGCTGCTTTGGCTATTCAAGAGCTCTTCACCAGTATATCATAGTTAAGTCACTTGCTCGTTCATCTGGACCCCGTCTACTGACAGTAGAAAGCAGTCACCAAGAATTTTAGTAGTAGTAGCAGTTGTTGTTGTTGTTGTTGTGGTCTTCAGTCCAGAGACTGGTTTGATGCAGCTCTCCATACTACTCTATCCTGTGCAAGCTTCTTCATCTGCTAGTACCTACTGCATCCTACATCCTTCTGAATCTGCTTAGTGTATTCATCTCTTGATCTCCCTCTACGACTTTTACCCTCCACGCTGCCCTCAAATAGCAAATTGCTGATCCCTTGATGCCTCAGAACATGTGCTGCCAACCGATCCCTTCTTCTAGTCAAGTTGTGCCACGAACTCCTCTTCTCCCCAATTCTGTTGAATACTTCCTCATTAGTTATGTGATCTACCCATCTAATGTTCAGCATTCTTCTGTAGCACCACATTTCGAAAGCTTCTATTCTCTTCTTGTCCAAACTATTTATCGTCCATGTTTCACTTCCATACATGGCTACCCTCCATACAAATACTTTCAGAAACGATTTCCTGACACTTAAATCTATACTCGCTGTTAACAAATTTCTCTTGTTCAGAAACGCTTTCCTTGCCATTGCCAATCTACATTTTATATCCTCTCTACTTCGAACATCAGTTATTTTTCTCCCCAAATAACAAAACTCCTTCACTACTTTAAGTGTCTCATTTCGTAATCTAATTCCCTCAGCATCACCCAACTTAATTCGACTACATTCCATTATCCTCGTTTTGCTTTTGTTGATGTTCATCTTATATACTCCTTCCAAGACGCTGTCCATTCCGTTCAACTGCTCTTCCAAGTCCTTTCCTGCCTCTGATAGAACTACAATGTCATCGGTGAACCTCAAAGTTTTTATTTGTTCTCCATGGATTTTAATACCTACTTCGAATTTTTCTTTTGTTTCATTTACTGCTTGCTCAATATACAGATTGAATAACATCGGGTAGAGGCTACAACCATGTCTCACCCCCTTTAGAACCACTGCTTCCCTTTCATGTCCCTCGACTCTTATAACTGCCATCTCATTTCTGTACAAATTGTAAATAGCCTTTCGCTCTCTGTATTTTACCCCTGCTACCTTCAGAATTTGAAAGAGAGTATTCCAGTCGACATTGTCAAAAGCTTTCTCTAAGTCTACAAATGCTAGAAACGTAGGTTTGCCTTTCCTTAATCTGTCTTTAAAAATAAGTCGTAAGGTCAGTATTGCATCACGTGTTCCAATGTTTCTACGGAATTTTGGTTGTATTTCACCGCAATGCGACGAACAAGGCGACGATCATCAACCTATGTGAGGACCTACCAGAGAAAAGCACTTTCGAGAACATGCGGTCAGATTTTGAGTGGGGAATCCGGAACAGATTTTATAAATATTTTTTAAAGAAACTACAAGCAAGAGTGAAAAGCAAATATCACCAAATTTGTCTATCGAAAATGCACGGACTTCGTGAATTGTAAATACGTGAATTCCTGTTGGCTTGCTCATACGTTTAGTGTCTAGGCCATTCACGTGTCCGACGAGACTCTGGAAGCAGGAGATGCAGAACCTACATCGTCAGATAGCCATTATTCCATTACGTTGCTGAGTAGCTCACACTCTCTAATAAATTTTAAAATATTCTCATCAAAAATATCTTTTCTACGTCGTATTTATTGTACTTTACACTGTCGCCGATATCCTGACCATATTTGCATGCCAGGAATTATAAGAAGGCACTGTGAGTGGCCTCATTTTCATGTAATGAATAGTTTACTTATTCGTCACGAGTTCACCCAGAATGAAAGGGCGAAATGAGAAGATATTCGGGATATGTGTAAAGCAATGTATCATAAATTAATCGCTGAGATTACACATAGGAGGAAAACTAGCAAGTAAATTTCCATCTCGTTTGGCCGGGTAGATTAGAGTTACACCAACCAAAGAGCCGTCAGAAATAAGAACGCTAAAACCATGCTAGCTCGCCTTGTCGGTATCAAAGTGCCGCAATATGAGCATACGTGTGAGTTCGACTGAGACAGAACGTTCGCTCTCTGGGAAATGGTTTCATTACAGTTCTACGTCGCCGCATACCGGGCGTTCTGCTAAGGCAGATACCAGTGCGTGAAACCACTGACGACACGGCACTGAGCAGGTCCGGTTTTAGTGGTGCAGTACCACTACCTCATCAGCTTGGCCGTTAACGGAACTACATAGATGATTAATGAACTCGGTAGCAATCAAGACTTGAGACACGCAGACTATAGCTTTGGCATTTATTGTTGTAGCAACAATGTTGTCCCTGTTTGGCGATATTTTCAGGCGTTTCGCCTATCAAACTTCCTTACAGCGAGAGTTACGGAAGTACTTGGTTCTGTGACTTCGCGACAATGATCATAACTGCGATAGTAACGTATTAGTCTGTCTTTATGAGCACAAGTATGGACATAAGCGATGTGTGTTGGCCTGTGTTGGTATTAGGATCAACGCGAGACCACTACGATTTGACTCCGATGTTCTCACAGGCCGGAAAAAAACCTGAGAAATTACTTGCAGTCCATTAGCGTCTTCACTGTTGTTCACCCGACTACGTACGTACTCGCCATTTGAAGTCTCACAGTCAGACTGTATTGTCCTACCATCTAGTGACGATAGACAACGTAACCTCGGCCTCTTTATGCAGGGACGTTGAAGACTGACCATTATAATCTTTGACGCGAAGTGACAGATTCGGATCAAATCAAACCGCAACGTGTTCTCGTTGAAAGAAAAAAGAATGTGTAAAGCGGTACATGCAAATAATTTGAATACTAAAAATTTCTGTTCACAGTCCATTTACTTTTTTTTTCAAGCCATTGAAAAGTGAAAGTAACTCGTGAATATGGATTTAAAGTTGTGTTCGTAACGGAGCTGCTGCAGACTCCCAGGAAGAGCCTGATTTCTACGAATTTGTATAGAAATTGATTCATGGTACATTTCACTGAAATCTTTGTAGGTTTTAAACGAATAAAGGCTGTTTTTAACAATCCCTGAAAATTCTGTTAATTTTCGGCAAATAGTTTCTGTACTAGACCAGTTGAAATAAAACGCTACAACCCTTTACTAACTGGAAAGGGCGCGTAAGATACAGCCAGTGGTCTGGGCGCGACCAAGAAAACTATCGGCATGGACGGCTCAGAGCAATCAGTACAGCCAGAAAATCGGGGATGGTTTCGAACCGAATGTCGCGGACTTCCTATTGGCAACTACACATGCTATATATAAGATAATGTGCAGTCATATGTGGCGAGGAATATGGGACTCTTCTTCGACGAAAATTTTTTACGGGCAATTTCCAACAGAAGTAATGTATTTTTGACACTGCTTTATCAATAATGCATTTTTACTACTGTTTAGGGGATTGTACCATCATCGTCGCAGACTGACGGCAACATTGCTTCTATCTTCTTTCCTCCGCCCCCCCCCCCCCCCAATCTCTCGTTTTGCTCTCTCTCTCTCTCTCTCTCTCTCTCTGTCTCTCGCGGTTTTTTTTTTTTTTTTTTTTACATACGTTCAGTTTGTTTTTTTTTATTTTTTACGTAATGAAAATGTCAGGAGCATACTTAGTTGTCACAGTTGATCCTTCGTGGTCTCATAAACAATACATATATTAAACCAACGGTAAAATGAAATCAGGAAACCTGCGTTGTACTACCCTACCGTGGCCATACAAACATCGAAAGACGGCTGGATCCTGAGAATTTCTCAGAATCAACACAGGAATCGCAAAGTCAACCGATTGCAAATATTAGTGTCGTTTAATGAAATTTTACTTCCGAAAATAACACAGGGCGATTATGAAATATTGAAGCGATTTCAGAGATTTGCTGTAGCTGTACTACTTGCTTCGTACACACACAGAAGAACACGAAGTTTTTTGACGTATTACAAGAGACCGCTACTGGTTCTGCAGATATCAAATCGATAATCTAGTTCTTCCCACGTTAGGCGAAGCATGTCCGTAACAATCTGATCCAAAGCACTGTTGCTGCGAGCTCGCAATTAAGGTGGGTTTGTTGGTAGAGAAGGCGTAAACAATGAAGCTTTCACACAATCTCCCACAAGAAATGGATTGGGTTAGGCCGGGAGAATGGGTATGTTATGACTAAATGTCTATATAATAAGTACAGTTACAGTTACTGATCGTACATAGTACATTTTGCCTGAAGATTTAAGATTGTTGGGGACGATGCAACAGGGCCATGACATGAATCGCTTATTATCAACCCCACTACCAACGATCCACCGGTTTCTCAATTTCTTGCTCAAGAATTCACAAAAATCTTGATGGAAAGGGCGAGGAAGGAGATGGAGCATCATTCTATTGGTAAATGAAACCCTGTATGTCGGTCTCCAGTTGCGACATGAGGCAGTTTTCAACCAAGTTTAGATACATATGCCTTGTAACGGTCTCTTCGTAGAAAAAAATGCTACCGTAAACTGTGAGACGTAACAGAACACATTAACTTTGGCGAGTCTCGTTGGGATTCTATTTCTCCCAGATTTTCATATGTGCTTGTTCATTGGTCACTCAAAGAAATGTTGCTTCATCACTGTAGACAAGCAGCTGAGAAGACCCATCCTCTTCTACAAGTTCTTGCAACTGTGCTGAAAATTCAAAGCGTCTGACTTTGTCATCGGGACTCTGAGCTTGTAGCAACTGCAAGCGATAAGATTTCAGCTTCATCGTCTCCTTAAGATCTTCCACAAGGTCGGTTGCGGTATGTTCAGGTCTCTGGTTCCTCTGTTCGTCAACTTCCGAGGGCTCAGAGCGAAATCCGCCTGCACGCTTTCTATCTTATGTTCATTCACTGCATGCCTATTTCCCCTTACAGAGGTTCCCTGAAGCTTAAAAGTGCGCATGCCAAAGCTGGAGGAGTTGGCAGATTGTGGATTGTTTTTGAACTTCGTTATGAAGTGTTGTTGCATTTTACGGCAGACTGATGCTTTCAAGCACAGCACACGCGTTCTCGGCGCCTGTAGCCAACTGCTCCGCTCTCGTGGCACAAAGCTGAACTGTATCTGCAACAATATAAAAGGTTTTGAGTTTTTCTGTTTTGTGACTGTAAATCAATTAACGCAGCTACAGTGAATTTTTGAAATCACTCCAATCGTTTATAGCAGCCTTGTACAAAGCATGTTATTAATCAAATAGTACTCAGGTAGCGCGTAAAGTACGTCCTGCCGAGAAGTATTGGCAAGAGCGGCATCATATATTTTCCGAAGTTCTTAGCAGCAACAAGAAATTTGGAGGAGGCTTATGGAAAGGCATTGAGGCTTAGAGTGGGCGAAGTGACGGGCTCTGCAAAGTAGTCGGCCAAGAGCGCGCGCGTGGGTGGCAGGGACGCCCTAAACAGCCATCCCACCAACGAGTGACGTCATCCGGGATTTGTGCGGTTGCCACGACGGGAGGGGAACCACTTTCCGCCACCTGAGCTGAGAGTACAAGTCTTCACAGGCAGCTGCTTACCCGTGAAACCGTTCACTTGACAGGCGGTTGCTTAGTCTCTTCCGTGATTTCATCCTTATCTCGGTTCCACTGAGCACCAATGAAGTATAACATTTAATAATAAATGGAAAGCACAGTGAAAATTCGATGAAGCTTTCGACAGATGGGCAGTCTCTCTAGTATGGCCGTCGATCGTGTCACGTAACTCGTTTCAGTTCTGGGCCCACAGTGAGCGCATAAAGATGCTCAGAAAATAGTGTCGTCTGCTAGTGTGAGCGCCTGCTGATAGGTTGCACATGCTTTCAGCCAGCCCCCATAACTGTTACGCATTTCCTTCTTCATTGCAGTTCTCTACTGTACTTTTCAGGGGCAATTAAGACGCTCCTGCAGGGTTTTCGATGGCAGATGTTTGCTCACCCACTGTATAACCCAGACTTAGCTCTCTATGAATTTCATCAAATGAACCACTAGTTTTCAAGGCAACAGTTTGGCGTAGTGAACGAGATGCAGATCAGCGTAGACAATTGGTGGGAAGTACACTTGTATTGACTTGACACAACGCTAGGAAAAGTGGCTGAGTCGGAGTGGCGTCTATGTAGAGAAGTAGCTGGAAGATGTAGCTAACTGTGGCAAATAAAATATTTTTAATTTTCACGGCGTTTCCACTCCGCGACCGATGAGACCTTAATAAACGAACTTTTAACACAACGGGAGTCTTATTTAAGGCATACAAATAATTCTGGAAATCGCCTCTTGAAAATTTCAGATTTTGTTCGAGAGATACAGGGCATTTTCATATCACTTTTACTCATACTATATCGCCGTCTACAAACAACTGCGATGTACTCCTTTGGTAAGGGCTGTACTAATCGAAACTTCTCATTGGTAAACATACTGATGAATTACTTGGGCTATCACGAATTACGAGGCAAATGACTGGCCTGTAGAAGGTATAGTGAGCTTTATGAATAGAGGCACGGATTCAGGGCATCGTTGCACCCTTTAACACTGGAAGGACTGGGGATTTATGGTCCACCCATAAATACACTCCTGGAAATGGAAAAAAGAACACATTGACACCCGTGTGTCAGACCCACCATATTTGCTCCGGACACTGCGAGAGGGCTGAACAAGCAATGATCACACGCACGGCACAGCGGACACAGCAGGAACCGCGGTGTTGGCCGTCGAATGGCGCTAGCTGCGTAGCATTTGTGCACCGCCGCCGTCAGTGTCAGCCAGTTTGCCGTGGCATACGGAGCTCCATCGCAGTCTTTAACACTGGTAGCATGCCGCGTCAGCGTGGACGTGAACCGTATGTGCAGTTGACGGACTTTGAGCGAGGGCGTATAGTGGGCATGCGGGAGGCCGGGTGGACGTACCGCCGAATTGCTCAACACGTGGGGCGTGAGGTCTCCACAGTACATCGATGTTGTCGCCAGTGGTCGGCGGAAGGTGCACGTGCCCGTCGACCTGGGACCAGACCGCAGCGACGCACGGATGCACGCCAAGACCGTAGGATCCTACGCAGTGCCGTAGGGGACCGCACCGCCACTTCCCAGCAAATTAGGGACACTGTTGCTCCTGGGGTATCGGCGAGGACCATTCGCAACCGTCTCCATGAAGCTGGGCTATGGTCCCGCACACCGTTAGGCCGTCTTCCGCTCACGCCCCAACATCGTGCAGCCCGCCTCCAGTGGTGTCGCGACAGGCGTGAATGGAGGGACGAATGGAGACGTGTCGTCTTCAGCGATGAGAGTCGCTTCTGCCTTGGTGCCAATGATGGTCGTATGCGTGTTTGGCGCCGTGCAGGTGAGCGCCACAATCAGGACTGCATACGACCGAGGCACACAGGGCCAACACCCGGCATCATGGTGTGGGGAGCGATCTCCTACACTGGCCGTACACCACTGGTGATCGTCGAGGGGACACTGAATAGTGCACGGTACATCCAAACCGTCATCGAACCCATCGTTCTACCATTCCTAGACCGGCAAGGGAACTTGCTGTTCCAACAGGACAATGCACGTCCGCATGTATCCCGTGCCACCCAACGTGCTCTAGAAGGTGTAAGTCAACTACCCTGGCCAGCAAGATCTCCGGATCTGTCCCCCATTGAGGATGTTTGGGACTGGATGAAGCGTCGTCTCACGCGGTCTGCACGTCCAGCACGAACGCTGGTCCAACTGAGGCGCCAGGTGGAAATGGCATGGCAAGCCGTTCCACACGACTACATCCAGCATCTCTACGATCGTCTCCATGGGAGAATAGCAGCCTGCATTGCTGCGAAAGGTGGATATACACTATACTAGTGCCGACATTGTGCATGCTCTGTTGCCTGTGTCTATGTGCCTGTGGTTCTGTCAGTGTGATCATGTGATGTATCTGACCCCAGGAATGTGTCAATAAAGTTTCCCCTTCCTGGGACAATGAATTCACGGTGTTCTTATTTCAATTTCCAGAAGTGTACTAGCTTGTGATTTTATCAGCTACTGTTTTATTTGCATTTTTAATATAGTGAACATATTTTAATATTTTTATGTAGGACATTGATAGTAACCCCGTCATGCATTTTTCATTTCCCCTGATAGCATCTGACTTATATAGTTGTGCGCGAAGGTGCTACAGTAGATTTTGCTGATTCAGGGATTTCCCTTCTGGATTCCGTCACTGTGTCCGTCCCGCATTGCTTATAATCCTCCGTTTCAAACTTACTGCAAGCCATTCGATTGTGAAAAATTGTCTCATATAACATTCCTCCCTGTATAAATGAAGAGCAGTACAAGACTCGTTGCAACATGCTCTGCAAGAGAAACACCTGTGACGTACTGCTCGTCTATCCCCACGTAAGTAAAGCAATGAAACTTCCTCTCTCATCGATATCATCAACAAAGCTATTGCCATAACGCAATGAGAAGGCAAAAAACATTAGCTGTGGACAGGTAGGGAAGCTATTGTTCAATTACCTATACCCGTGAATATCACGGTGGTGGTTCTTCTAATAGGAGTTCATTGTGTCACTTTCAAGAAAGCTCGTCTTTGTAGGTGTGTGCGTCAGAAACATTTATCAAAAGTCAACGAAAATGCGAACTGTACAATAAAACATTAAAAGAAAAAAGTTTACTAATGCTAAACACCCTTCAGAATGACAGGGGCGGTTCTTCTTGTGTTAAGCTATGAAAGTGGGTGTCAATTTAAATCCGGTAATCCTTAAAAACAGATGAGAACGTAACGAAAACAGCCATTTTCACAGTTTATGCAGATAGAAATTGGGCAACGACTGAAATATGGAGTCAGTATTGTTTCGCAGTTGGCAATAATATTCACGTGAAGTATATTTTCGGAATACCATGTATAGTTAAAATACCCTTTCATAATAAATTACGTTGTATACCCTATCTGTTGCAAAACTATAGAGTAAAAGGATACTTGTGCTCACAGCCCAATAAGAAACGACGATTGTCAGAAGTGCGAAGCTGTTCAGTGCGGTTCATTTGTGACGCAACTGTGTAATGAATCACCCAAAAATAAACACAGGCTTGGAAGGATTAGCTCGTTGTGTTTTACCTTGGCGATCTGAATTAAGTGCAGAACCTTAAGAGCGGCGTGTTTTGGAATGACGAGAAAGCCGCGTTATTGGAGCTGAGTGCTGGAGGGCTCTCTCGCCGAGCATTATCAAAAAGACCGAACACGACCGAGTAATGGAATAGTCAACACGGGCCACAGAAATATCGCTTGCAATTTGGGACTCTGAAAAAGCAGTCGCAGCGGACTTGGAACGTGATCTGTGATTTTAAGCGATGAACGTTTGGCGCTTACCTCGCACAATTGATAATCTCGGTGGAAAGACAAGGAGGATATTAAAATTCATTTTCACGTAATTCTCATTCAAAATTGATTCTATTTGGCTTGAGAGATGTCTCACCAGTGTATTTTATTTTATAGTAGCAAGACGACTTGGTGCTTTTCATTTATCTATTAGAGAACAGCAATAAAAAGTAACAGTGATGATGACGGCACTGAAGATGAGCGCGATTACGGATGTTAGGACTACAAGAGTATTCCTTGAAGATTGCGATGTAATTCAATTTCTGGGTCAACGTAACATATACTGTGTCAATACAAAAGTGTAACGTGATAAATAGCGCTTATGTTTTTGCAAGTTAGTGAGATGAAATTTGCGAAACAGTACTGAAAACTGATAACTGCTGATGAGCCCGTTAATAAATGACCATCAGTCCTTGGTTCGGATGAGACCATTAACGACCAGATGCGCAGTAGTCTGCTTCCATGGTTGACGCATATGGTTTTGGATAAATAAAATGTCTGTACGAGTCACAATATTTACTTTCTTCCCCGCCTCTTAAAAAGCATTTGCAACACTTGCGATACACAGCATAATTTGAACAGAACAGGTTCTGGACCAAGGAGGTTTAGTGGATTCCCCTCTTACTGCACGTCATCGTATATTACTTCTACTGAGATCAGTTATATACTGTAATTAGCTTTCCTCAATGAAGTTCTCGAAATTAACATTTACAAATGTTATCATCATTTGCTTGGTGAAGTGATTATTTGAGCTTCATAACTCGTACCTATATATTTTTTTATATTCTCCTCTTAATTCCATCTATTTTTTTTCAGATCGTGACAGGAGCTAAGTGAGATAATGTAAAAGTAGGATTTCATTGATTATGATGCATATATAGAACCATCCCGTTGCCCTAGACCAGAGGCAGCAGAAATAATGTAACTCATCAGATGCGGTTACAATGGAAACAAATAACGAAAATGAGGGCACAACGTCTCGTCGACGGTGATGTTATTAGACATTATCTCAATTGGGAGGAATTTGGTAAACGAAACTGAACGTTCCATATCGAGAGAGCGGTCCAGACGTTATTCACACGAATATGTGAGCTACGGAGAATATAAATGAGGATACTGGGATGGAGACAAGAGTTCTGGTCCTCCACATTTCGATGGACAGTATTCAGTAGAACATTCTATACGTTTCGTTTTCTGTCTTACTGACCACTTAAAAACCCCTGTACAGCAATCATAATCTTAATTCTTACACCAGTCTCCTTATCACGAATGATGTCGGTATTTGTTATCCGCTGTCGCTTATCCTCTCCTGTGCAGCTTTCATTCGTCTGTGTAGATTTTCGCAAAACCGTCATCTTAGTGTTGTGCGATAGTAAGAACGCCACAATATGCATAATTTGCTATCAGAATGGTCCAGACGAGACAGATTTTTCACGGACGTGCCACAAATTAAGCTTGATGTAATCAGGGAAATAGAGTAAACTCTAGTACCACACTTTTTTAAAATTTTTTGCCTTTGACTTTAATCTTTATCTCTGCATGAAGACCATATATCAGAAATAGAAAAGATAACAACCGCAGAATGTATAACGGAAAATATTTCTTCAATGCTATAACTCCGATCAGTACAGCAAGTTTTTAATGTATAAGACCTCAGCCCTATGTATGATAACAATACGCCAAGCACGAAATTGGAAATGAAAATCCTTTCAAGGGAGAACTTCACAAAACGTAAAAAAAATGGGAATAACAATACCAAGATGCGAAAAATTTCTGAAAAGCAAACAATCTGCATTCACAGTAACGTTTCTCTTCAGTTGAGATTTCATTCTTAATATACCATGCGATCTACCTAAGTAAGCAAAATATGACATTGCATTTCTGAATTTCGTTCTACCAATAACAACTGAAGAAAATAAAACTGACTGGTCCACAGACCAATTGATACACTCCAGTATTTTATATACATCTACGTTAGTTTTCTAGCAAGTAATGAAATCCGAAGTTTATTTTGGTGGAACATTGCTGTCTGTAGGAAAATTGAGTGAACGGATATAACAACTCTCCATAATCAAATGTAAGTGTTTTAAATTTGAAACCACCAACATTTAGAAATCGTACATTGCAATGAAAGAGCAAAGAAGTGTCTTACATTGTCGACGTCGATGCCTAGATTAATTATCACTAACCTGGTATTCCGTACATTGTAAGAATCTGAAATAAATCTTTCAATATAAGAATAGACGTTCAGTATGTTAAAAATACAATAACGCTTGGAGAAAGTTACGTGTACGTAGGAGATTTCTTTCAGATGTACCTGACGTGAAAATTTGTTTCCTGCAAGAAAAAATGACTATTGTTTCTGTTAAGAGCATTGATTTCAAGACGACACCGTATTCATTTGGAAGTACAGTAATCTTTCCCAATTCATTGGTGCTCAGAATGGATGCCAGCAGCAATCGTTAATAAAATTTATAATTTGGCCGTTATGTTCATCATTATATATCCCCAAAGAGGAACGCTTGCGATTGATAGATGTGGTAAATTATCATTACTGCTCTGTTACTACTGCATTAAGAATGTATGTGTTAAGGGTCGTTTGGAATAGAAACTTCATAATTTCAAGTAAACTGGAATCGCAAAAAGAAACTGTAAGATGTAACAAATAAAATGCCTACTCTGCAAAAGCGTCGAAATGGCACCACTTCCTTGAAACAAGACAAATCTAACACTCATGTATTCTCTAGCCTTACCAGTGGATAAGTTTCCGCTGACGGGGTTAGCTGTAATATTGTCTTAGGAAATTAGCTGTCAAAAACGAAATCAAGTCCTCCGTACCACGCAAGAATCAGCGCAAGTACAAAATTTGAAGTTTCCCAAGTGGTAAGAATGTCGATGTAACATTTGCAATATTAACACGTGAAACTGAAATAGTGTCCCACATAAAAAACATGTACTTTCGCCACCCCAGCATCGGTCCAGAATTCGCACGCTCGGTAACTGACGTAGTTTCCTAAAAGGGTCTTAACACACCCTCATACCGGCAGCTCTTTGTTGAAAGATATAGAAACTGCTCTGTATTACTGCAACACTGCTCAGGAGCTGGACTTCTAAAAGGGACCGTACAGTGCCGTTAGACGACAAAGAAACAAAAAGAGGAATGAAAGGAAAAGCTAGGGCGGATAATGCGGGCTGTGTTGGGACTAATAGAGCCCCGTGTATGTAAGCGGACGGGACGCTGCCGGCGCACCGAGCCGCGCGGCGCCGCGTTTGTTTTGCCGGGGAGGCTGCATTATTCATGGCCCCCCTGCGTACGTTCTGACGCTGCGCCCCTGGCAGGTAGGCTTCCTGGCGCAACACGTACCAGCTGCACTCGTCCCGGCTGCGTGGGCCCGCTGTTCGCCTCGAGGGTCATTGCGCTTAGACACCAGGACCAAGACCTGCTGGTCCATGGTGACCTACGGGAAGCGGTTTTCAAGTGAATGCCAGCATGACGATTTTTAAGAAATAAAACTTTTATTTATTCAAAATCCAAGCGGCAACCATTCTCTCGCATACTGTTTCAGCCGTCAGACACAAAGTCCTCATATCTCGGACCCTCAAGCATTAATCGATCAAACCTTCTGTTCTTTAATGGCAGCGTTCAAATCCATTAAAGCTAACAGTTTAATATAGACATATTATTTCAAATATGCCCAAAACAGGGTGGGTGAGACAGATAAGTCACTGGCGTGTTCAATTATTATTACCTCTTACCTGAAGTACCTAAATGTGCGTATATCTAAGTACTGTAGATGTATTTTCTCTACTGTATCAGTGCACTCAAATTAGGGGAACGGACAGTCAAAAGAAGGCGGGAAAGGCGAAATTAACAGAGGAGTAGCGATAGATTTTCAAGACGTTGAATGTATTGAAAATGAAAAACGTCTCAAGAATTAGTGGTTAGCTGAAAGGTCCTATAAAGAGTATCGGACTGAAGTTGTTCATATCTTGTGAGTTATGTATCAGCTTAGAGGAACTGGTGTGAGAGCTATGAACGAAGGCAAGACGTGGCGTTTCGCTTAATTACAGAGAGGAATTATTAATTAATAAATAATACTTTTCGGAAGTCACACTACATCAGGTTGCTTTATGTGTATTTTCTGTTCAATAAAAGATGGCGCCGCTGTAGTTATACGAGGGTGAGTCAAATGAAAACCTTAAATATTTTGTTAAATATTATTTATTGTGCAAAAGTGGTACAAAGCTGTACCACTTTTCAACATAATCTCCCCCACGCTCAATGCAAATCCTCCAGCGCTTACAAAGTGCATAAATTCCTCTAGAAAAAAATCTTTTGGTAGTCCTCGCCACCACTCATGCACCGCGTGGCGTACCTCTTCATCAGAACGGAACTTCTTTCCTCCCATTGCGTCTTTGAGTGGTCCAAAGATGTGGAAATCACTTGTGGGCAAAGTCTGGTGAGTATGGTGGATGAGGAAGACGCTCAAAATGCAAGTCTGTGATTGTTGCAGCTGTTGTACGGGCAGTGTGGGGCCTCGCAATGTCATGTTGCTTAAGGACACCTGCTGACAGCAATCCGCGTCACTTTGATTTGATTGCAGGTCGCAGAAGGTTTTTTAAGAGATCTGTGTATGATGCACTGGTGACAGTGGTCCCTCTAGGCATGTAATGCTCCAAAATGACGGCTTTTTCGTCCCAAAAGAGAGTAAGCATAACCTTCCCTGCTGATGGTACTGTTCGAAACTCCTTTGGTTTTGGTGATAAGGAATGGCGCCTATCCTTGCTCGCTCTCTTCGTTTCCGATTGGTGGAAGTGAACCCAGGTTTAGACCTCAGTAACGATTTTTTCAAGGAACCCATCAAGTTCTCGTTCAAAGCGCCGAAGATGTTCTTCACTAGCATCAACACGTCGTTCTCTCATTTCAGGAGTCAGCTGCCGTGGCACCCATCTTGCAGACACTTTGTGAAACTGCAGCACATCATGCACAATGTGGTGTGCTGACCCATGACTAATCTGTAAACGTGCTGCAATGTCATTCAGTGTCAGTCGGCGGTTTTCCTTCCCTATGGCTTCAACTGCTGCAATGTTCTGTGGAGTCACAACTCGTTGTGCCTGACCTGGACGAGGAACATCTTCCACTGAAGTCACACCATTTGCGAACTTCCTACTCCATTCGTAGACTTGCTGCTGTGACAAACATGCATCACAGTACTGAACCTACATTCGTCGACGAATTTCAATAGGTTTCACACCTTCACTAAGCAAAAACCGAATAACAGAACGCTGTTCATCCTTGGTGCAAGTCGCAAGCGAGGCGGCCATCTTTATACTGATACTGCGACGGTATCTGTGCATCTGCACTATGCAGCAACCTACAGGCATTTCTGCACGCTATTCGTAGCACGCTTACCAAATTACAGGATAACGGCGCAAAATTTCGATTTCTTATTACAAATTTAAGGTTTTCATTTGACTTACCCTCGTATATGGAGCTTTGCTCTCAAATACGAATGAAACTTAGCGAATGCCAATAAATCGGAAAAATTAGTTCATCCTGGATAATCCTTCATACAGTGTACGTAGTTCGTTTGCATTTTTCAGAAAATGTTTCTGGTTCAAGTCAGTTTCTCGCCAAGCAGCATCTCTAGCCATTTTTGCGTGTATTAGCGTAAAATCAAGAATCCGGTTACACTATCTTGCCCAAATCAATGAAGGTATGGAACATAGGCCACCCTAAAACTTCACGAGGGTAGGATAGAAATAGTTTACATATATGTTCAGGCATAAAGAAGTACTGAGTGCGAAATTTAAAAAAATAGGCAGTCACTTCTACATAACAAGAACATACAACTTATATAAATTTCTCTCTCTTTTTAAACTGTTGGATACCCAACAGACAATACATATATAGAAAGAGAATAGTGTTACCTTACGTTATGATAGGTCTGACAGTACGCCAGCAGTTAAAATACCAAGTGTATTTTTTCCATAATGGATGCAGTTGTACTACGTGAGTGTTTATATATAGGGTGTAAAATAATAATCGTCGGCAGACACAGTAGTCGATTTTATTTAATGCACGAGCAGTTTCACGACTGGGCCGATTTTCAAGTCGTTTATGTTCATTTACATGTATCGAAACTTAGTTTTCGTGATCACTGTTTCAATAAGAAACATGTAATGTAGTGATGACTAAATAGACACAACTGAAGTGCAGCCTGTAAAGTAACTGTCACGGAGTTCGGCTGCATCTATTATGCACAAAATAACTTAATGTTGCGTGACCAGGCATCACAAACTCTCCGTGCATTCAGAACATTTAAAATCAACATGATGAAGACCATTCAAGCAACCAAATTTAATTTTGTCTAAAGAAATACCGGATTACATTAAAATTCACGTATGAAACCACACTCAGCCAGACAAAACTGCAAAGTCAAAGTATGAGATTATCTTGTCAAAATCTGAAATCAAACCATTATAGAAACACGAAGTCACCCTTAATATGTAAATACTAAAAAAAATATACATAAATAAAATTAGTGACTGGTGAGTAGAGAGCATCTACTTGTGTCAACTAGACATAATCGAAATTACTTCCTTTCGATTCTAAAAAAGATATAAAACTATTACAATGTTCTTCCACCCCGATGTATTATGACAGGGTGTTAAACGCCGCCACTGTCACAGTTAAGAATGTAGAAACTGAATTGCTTGGGAAAGGTCTCAAACATAATATTCCAACATTACTCATTACAAACAGTATCAAGGATTTAATTGCCTACTCTAAAATGGCATGCGACTCAGCTAAAATGAACGGTAGTAAACACATTAATATTAGGCTCAAAGTTATGAATATCATACACAAAAACCTACAAAATAAGAGAACAAACTTGTATGAAAACTGCCCCAAAACTGTTCATGAATATTAATAGAAAATTATCTTAAAAGAAAGCTTTGGTATTGAAAACAGACAAAGGGATCTCAGACGTTGTTATGTATCAATCTGTATACACCAAAACTTCAAATTTCTTCCAGTTGTTTCACTTGCGTCTAATTAGTAATCTTCACATTTGTATTTAAACACGGATCTCCATTGTCGAGTGTGGATACAAACCCAAAAATGTTCGTATGTTAAATAAAATCACCTACTATTGTGACTGGTAGCAATTGTTATTCTCCACCTCCACCCAAAAATATTTTATATCTGAATCTGATTATTTTGCAGGAATAAATCTGTTAATGAGTTTTATGATACAAGCGAGAGCAGATGTATGGTTGTACACGTGTCGTGTGCAGTGCAATTCACGATGTTTTGCGCATCTAATATACAGCAAAAAGTATATTTCAGTTCTTATTTAATGAATGGAAATATAGATTACAAGGCTGAAGATCGCAGTTGCTGTTTCGCTAGACCATGGCTGGCAAAGAAATCCGAACCAAAGCAATTATCATAAAAACAATTCAGTAGAAATTAATTTAACAATTCAATGAAAATTATTATTACCCTTAACGGAACCAAGGCGATTATATTCATCGCAATGTTGTTACAGGAAAATCAAGCGGAAACTAATTGCGCCAAGTGGTTGGGAAAATCGATCCAATAGTTATCGGCCTAATCCCAAGTATAGCTCGTAAACTAATCCTAGAATATCTTTTCTACCTATGTCCGACGTTGAGCAACAGTTGAACTGAGCAGCGCCACAGATAACAATAAGGTGAATGTGTTCTTTGCTTATCCCGTGAGCTAATATGTACTGTGGCCCACATAAATCGTGCAGTTACACAAAGATATACTGCATTATTCAACGTAAACAAAACTATTTGGAAGGTAACTCGCATGTAAAATTAGCTTGGAACAGATATATTTATGGCTGTCCTGGGGTGCAGTGTTTTAAAATTAGGTAACAACCTGAGTTAATAGTTGGTGCGACAAATTTTAAATAGCGATGCATAAACATATAATATATTTTGGAAGCAGTAATCTATTAAAGTCATGCAGCATTACAACTTTATTTAGAAGAAGCCACCATATTTTGTAAAATTTCACAAGTTTTAATGTTTCAGTGTTTATATATTGGTTGCGAATGCATTTTTCCACTGAAGTAAACACAAACAGCTGGAAAACATTAGTACAGAAACAAAAAGAAGTAAAAGTACCAGTAGAATTGTTGGCCATGTCTCCTCGTAACTAGCATTGATTCATTTGCAGTGTCTGATGTTGCACCATCTTGTTGAAAATACACTCTTAGTGTTTATTCGTCGTTTTCGCAATTCTGGCGGAAAGATTGTGTTCAGCATGCGTACTTAGCGTTCTGGCACTCTTATGCTATCGTAATTAAAAAAGTAAAGCTCGATTACAACAACAGCACCTACGACACGTGGGGACTGAAGGAGACGTTCAATAAATATGCGTGCTGTTAGGGACCCAAACTGTTAATAGACCCATTTAAGTGAAAAGTGCATTTCATCGCAAATAAACTACTGCATTTAGGTCTTCTTCAAAAATCATTTGCATACACAAAGGAACAAGTGGTCTGTATTCCATGTTACAGTGTAGAAAACCTTTCCCCGAAACGACCAATAACGTGGCTTAAGAAAACGCAAGTCGCCAAAGTGGGATCCGACTGGGAGACGTATTCCAAGCTGTTAAATCACTGATTATCGTAACTATTATTCTTATTATTATTATTACAATTGATACTAAGTAGCAAATTCCTACCTTCGAGCCGATGAACCGCTGGCATTTTATGGGGATGGTATTCCAAATCCAAACAATTTTTCTCTCATTGACTCCTTGCTCATCCGTATAGAATATGCATACTGACATGCGGATCGCCTAGGATTCCTGGCGTTTGCCTCTCACAGTGACGACGTTGTCAGGTGTTCTTGCTTTTTTATCTGGACCTAGTGCGCTCTTCTTAAGAATTTTTTGTTGTTCTAAAAAGTGTAACCCATGGTAGGATCGTGTAACGACTTGGATCCGCACGATGAAAATGGGGTGAGATATCGGCTGTCCTGGAACAACACACTAAGCAGTTTGGAATAGAATACCATACGCAAATTAATTCTCTCTCGTTCACTATCCCACTGCTTGGCAAAGAGTCCCTCCCTCTCACCACCAGTTGTGGTATAATAGACATTACATTAGGGTGACCAATTTTATATCTGGTGAGTTTATTTTGTTTCAATTAGCTGCAGCTCATTTTCTATTGCCATATGACAAACCAATAAATAAATGATACTGTCAACAACAGTCACCTTACATCCCTCTACATCTCTCTGACGTATCATGTCCTTTTTATAAAAAATTAAGTTTAGATGAGTTCTACAGTGTTGTCACTTCCTTGTAGGTTTTGATATAGGTTTTAAAAGTCTGTATTTCTCTCCTTCGGCAGATTGCGTGAATCTCGGTACTCACATAGAAAGCGGGAAGTATAGTGTCCTTGAGACACAGGTCTACCACATGGCACGACTCAGGATTTTACTGATTTCAACGCCAGAAAGCCTCCTCCAAAGTTCAGCCACGTATAGCCATAGATCGCCGCCGGCACCCTTGTGATTTATTCCGACTTCAATCTTATCGTAAATCAAGTGGAGGGGAGGTGCAGAACCAATATCTGCGCTCCAGCGACGCTTCTCACATCAGGACGATGCTGTTTCCCCGTCGTCAAGAAGTGAGGAAGACTTTATTTACCGGGTCGGACAGTGTCGCCTCTCGCGAAATTGCACTGGCGGAAAGCGCCATTCAAGCTAAGAGGCTCTTAATTGGAAGTTAAGATTAGCCACGTCAGGAAAGAAGATCCCACGAACGACGTCATGAAAGTTTTTAAATTGCTGAACTTCGTAATTGTTTTTAAAAATCTACCGAGTTGTCGAGAGAGAAAGAAATTCAGAACATAAGCTTAGAGAAAACGTAGAAATGACGAGGAAAAGAGCTAATAAAAATCGATACTGTATTTCGTTCATGAGTTCCAGAACTAACATACAAGTTGGTCTATGTCAAATTTCTTAGTTCATGCCGTAATAATGTTGGCATTAGTTAATTTCTATGAAGATAGTTGCTCCAAAGTAACGGAAGTCGATTATCAACTTGCTCGACGTGCAGGTTCACCTGACCTCTATTTTAATGTAGCGTAGATTCGAAGGTGACGAAAAGCAACCGCCAAAAAGAATCATTCATTAATAGTAGTTCCATTGGAAAATAATAAAAAATGACAGTTTCTTATTATAATAACTTCACGATTTACAACTTTTATATCTGTCTGAAAACTCTTTTACCACAATAGCTATGCGTCACTTCATTCAATCCGCCGCTTTCCGAAAAACAAAACTTTCCTCAGGTGTCTGAGTGCAGCAAAGAAAGACTATCAATAGGCACAGGTAAAAATGTGATCTTAGTGACTAATCTGACCTTCTTAACTGCATACATATATCCTCTTCTTTGACCTAAACACAAGATTTGTGGTAATTAAAATCATACCTTAGCAGGCAAGAAAAATACTTTTAACAGTGCTTCGTGAATCTGTTATTATGGAATGACTACGTTCACTGCAAAGGCGTTGGAAAATATGCTTTGTTTCTTCTTGCCTTAATTCTATTTAAAAACATTGAAAACTGGTTCAGTGTACTTTTCACCCTTCGTATTGTTATGCGTCTCTACCTGACTTGTTGAAAGGTACGTGTGGAAGGAATAAATCTTCCGAATATTTATCACATATGCATTTTTGGGAGAAGAAGTGGAAGAAAGGGTTACGGGAGAATATGGCCTTGGTACTAGGAGTGAGAGCGGAGAAATACTGAGTTTTGCAATAAATTTCAGCTAGTAATAGAGCATACTCTCTTCGACAAGAATCACAGGTGGAGGAGGTATACTTTGAATAGGCCAGGAGATACCCAAATATTTCGGATATGTTGCATCAAGCTCAGACAGAGATTCCAGATTGATTGTAAGGCATAACCAGGAACAGATATAACGCAAATCGCAATTTAGTTGTGATGAAGACCAAGACCAAGCTAGACTGTAAGTGAGTTGTCTGGAGGGATCAGTTCGCAAAGAAGTGGGATACGGAAGTACTAACTGATGAAAAGATACGCTTGAAGTTCTCTGAGACTATAAATACTGCGATAAGAAACAGATAAGTAGTCAGTTCAGTGCAAGTGGATGTGACATATCTAAAAAGGGCAATCACAGAACTAGCGAAGAAAAACATATGTGCAAGAAACGTAAATGCTTGAAATTCAGGAATACAGAAGTAAAATCGCTGCATGAAAAATGTGAAGCAATCACAGAAAGAAATGATAATCCCAAAGATTGACTCAGCATATAAAATTATCAAAACAACGTTCAGTTAAATTAAAAGCAAGAATGGTAATATTGAGAGTGCAAAGAGAATTCTAGTGTAAAATACATAAGATAGAGCGGATATGTCGAATGGATACACTCAAGGCCCCTACGAGGGGAAGACTTGTCTGATGGCGTGGTAGAAGAGGAAACAGGAGTCGATGTAGAAGTGATGGGGTATCCAGTATTAGAATCAGGATTTAAAAGAACTTTGGAAGACTTAAGATCGAATAAGATACAAGTTAATGACACCACTCCGTTAGTATTTCTAAAATCACTGGGGGGATGTGGCAAAAAAGCGACTATTTTCGTTGATGCACGGAATGTACGATCTGGCGATATACCATCCGCCTTTCGAAAAACCATTATCCACACAATTCAAAAGACAGCAAGAGCCAAGAACTGTGAGAATTGTCGCATAATCAGCATAACTGCTCATACATCCAAGGTTCTGACAAGAATAATATACAGAAGAAAGGAAAAGAAATTTGAGGATGTGTAACATGACGATCAGTTTTGCTTTAGGAAAGGTAAAGGCACTAGAGAGGAAGTTCTGACGTTGCCATTAATAAGGGAAGTAAGACTAAAGAAAAGTCAAGACGCATTCATATAATCTGTCGAGCTAGAGAATGCGTTCAACAATGTGGAATGGTGCTAGATGTTCGAAATTCTGAGAAAAATGTGGGTAAGGTGTAGGGGTGACGGATAATGAACGCTATGGACATGAAGATGGAACTAGTTCCCAGAATTATAGCTGCCTGTGATGTGATTGGAAACACACCAGGGATATTTGTCAGGGTGTGTCAAAATCTTCTTCGTCGGTGTCATGCTTGCACTGAGGCTGATGGCCGTCAGTTCCAGCACATTCTGTAAGATGCAGTACAAATGGTAGATTCATTGTGTCAATGATGGTATTTCTAGTTAACTACTGTAAATAAAAAAGTACACAGTAATTTTTATATTCTTATTGTCTCTTTATGTTGGCTTCTCCAACCCCAGGTTCCCTACCTCAAATTGTTCAGTTGAGCATCCTCTATCCTCTTAAATTTTTGCTCGCTCTTATGGAAACACACTGTGTATTGTATACCATCAGTCTTCCCTTATATCTGACCTCTATTTTTCTCAGAATTTCGAACATCTTGCCCCATTTCACATTGTCGAATACTTTTTCCAGGTAGACAAATAACATGAACTTGTCTTGAATTTTCTTTAGTCTTGCTTTTATTAACAACAGACATGTCAAAACAGCTTCTCTGGTGCCTTTACCTTTCCTAAACAAAACTGACAGTCATCTAACACATCCTCAACGTTCTTTGCCATTCTTCTGTACGTTATCTTCATAACTGTGTGGGTGATATTTCTCCTAAACTCAGATGGTATATCTCCAGAATCATAAATTCTACACACCAACTAGAATAATCGTGTTGTTGCCACTTCTTCCATTGATTTTAGAAATTCTGATGGAATGTAATCCATCCCTTCTGCGTTATTTCATTTTGACTCTTCCAGAGCTCTTTCAAGTTCTTATTCTGGATCCCCTATTCCTTATCGTTTCCTGTTTCTTCTTCTGTCAGGTTATCAGACAAGTCCTCCTCCTGATAGAGGCCTTTAGTTTATTCTTCTCTGCATTTAACATTGGTATTCCCTGCCCACTCTTAATGTTACCACCCTTGCTTTTAGTTCAGTGAAAGTTGTTTTGACTTCCTTATATGCTGAGTCCATCCTTCCAATAATCATACATACATACATTATTACTTGTTCCATAGATCATGAATGCGACATTTCGTAATGATGTGTAATGTGTCATTTCAACATAAGTTTTGTTTACACTTTTTTACGGTTACTACATCACATCTAAAAATTCATCTATTGAGTAGAAGGGGCTATTATTCAGAAATTTTTTTGTTTTTAAATGTTGGTTGGCTATCCGTCAGACTTTTAATGTTATTTGGCAAATGACAAAAGATTTTTGTGGCACATACTTTACCCCTTTCTGTGCCCAAGTCAAATTTAACCCAGAATACTAAAGCTCATTCTTTCTTCTAGTGTTGTAGCTATGCAACTGTTATTTTTTCAGTTGAGATAGGTTATTGTTAACCAGTTTCGTAAGTGTATGTGTGTATTTCGAAGGTACTGTGGAGATCCCGAATTCCTTAAATAAATATCTGGAAGGTGATCTTCGTTGTGCTCCAGTTATTACTTTATTTTGTGCAATTAATACTTTTCTCTTAACAATGAATTACCCCAAAATACGATGCCATATGGAAGCATGAATGAAAATAGGTATCATAGGCTAATCACTGATATGCTTATCACCAAAGTTTGCAATAACGCTAACGGTATAAGTAGCTGAACATGACCATTTCAGCAGATAGTCAATGTGTTTCTTCCAATTCAATTTCTCGTCAGTGCAAAAGCCCTGCAATCTTGAATATTCTGCTTCAACACAGGCTTGTGCTCGTAGTCTATATTTATCAATGGTGTTATGCCATTTACTGTACAGAATTGTGTACACTGTGTGTTCTCAAAATTTAGTGAGAGTATGTTTGCAGAGAACAACTTAATAATTATCTGAAAGACATTATTTACAATTTCCTCAGCTGAGTCTTGTCTGTTGGGGTGTGGTTACTAGTAACATCAGTAAAAAGTAGTTTTGCATCTTTATGAATACAGGGTGGCAAGTCATTAATATACAGTTGACAAACCAGAATAACTCTTAAAATAAGCTTCACACGAAAAAATGTGTAGACTCCAAAGTTGGATATTTTCGAGGGGGACATCTGCTGATGCTAAAGCTAGCCGGCCACCCCAGCCTGCTAGGAGTGGGATGGGAAGCAACTTTAAAATTTCAAATGGGAACCACCATTTTTTATTGCAGAATCAGATACTACATAAAAAAACTAAGTACATTTTGTCTTAAACAGTTGTTTTGATTCTTGGTAGTTGGCCCTTAATTCAAGAAAATCCATGTTCTCATTTTTCGTGGAAAATGGTTATGGATAAATAAAAATATATTTATTTACTTTGCAAATTTTGATTCGCTAAAACTAAAACTCTCCCTCTCTCCCCATAGTGTGGTGTTTGAGAGAGAGGAATTAGAGTTTTACAAATATTGACCCAAATATTATTGTTTTCCGCAGATTTGGATGAGTTTTGTATGTTTAGTGGTCATCAGGCTACACAACTTTTAATTATCAAACAAATCATCTGACTAGCTAACTAACCAACCAAACATCCTACTTACTATTGAGTGAATTCATTAGCTAAAAAACTAACCGACTCACGCACCTGCTTTTTATTAGATTCGGAGTAATTACTCTTGATTGTCGAGAAGTCTCAAACCTGGGGTCCTTGCTTAATTTGAGTCTTTTAGTTTCTGTTGGAAAAGCGTAGAAAACGAGATTCATAAATTTATTGACTTAGCTCACATTGTTCACACCTTTATTTTATTTCGGTATATTACGTCATTTACATTTTCAGAATTATGTACGATAATCGATATCTCACTCAGTCCTGATCGATAATCGATGCCCTTATCCAGCCCTTGCTGATGAGCAGCGTAATGTTTCGGAGTGCTGCCCATAAGTATCGCAGGGACGAGAAACCTGCACTATCTTGTAGTAAGATTGGGCTTTAGAAATTGTAAGTATTTATGTAATAACGCACAATATCTTTTACCCGTCTGAGCATTCAGACAGCAATACATCGTTTATAACGACTGTCTTTTGGGCTACTTATATTTGATTACCTTGTGTTACTGCTCATAGATATTTTAAATTTGCCCTTCTGCACGAGCCTTATCTTTCTTCTCTTGAGATTAATAGAAGGTGTACGTTATTATGAATAATCTTTCTGTGGAGGAAGAAATTGAGATGGTGTACATTTATGTAGAAAGTGGGAGAAATTTTGACGATGCAGTCGCGCTTTATGCGCATTGTGTTCCTGGCCAAGTAAGATCACGGTCCTCTTTTGTTCGAGTTATTAAACAATTTACTGCGAAAGGTAGTGTGAACCAGAAAAAAAGAACCCGTCCAGCTACTGTTTGTGGAGAAAAAAATCACGTCGCAGTACTAGCTGGTGTGGCTCATAATCCACATGCGAGCACAAGAGAAATATCAAGACAATCAGGAAATTCACACATGAGTGTTTGGAAAATCCTGAAGCTCCACAAATTTCATTCATACCTTGTATTCATGCATCAAGAACTACATGGCGATGACTTCCAAAACCGTCTAACGTTTTGTCACTGGGCAGTTCAGCGTATGCAAACAAACCAAAACTTTTTTGCCACAGTACTTTTCTCAGATGAGGCAACATTCACAAACTACGGCAAAGTTAATCGCCATAACATGCATTATGAACAGAACCCGCACTGGATTTGAGAAGTCAACCATCAGCGACCTTGATCAGTTACCGTTTGGTGTGGTATAGTTCGCAATAAACTGATCGGTCAATATTTTGTCGACGGAAGTTTGAATGGCAACAAATATCGAAACCTACTTGAAAATGAACTGCCAGATCTACTTGAAGATCTGAGCATCGAACTTCGACAAAACATGTGGTTTCAATATGATGGTTGTCCAGCACATTGTTCATTAGTAGCGCGCGATGTACTAGATAGACTTTACCATGGTCGCTGGATCGGCAGGGCACATCCTGTGAATTGGCCAGCCAGGTCGCCTGTCCGTACCTCGCTGATTTTTTCTGATGAGGTTATCTAAAAGATACCGTTTATCAGGAAACGCCTATCACTTGCGAAAACGTGGTGCAAAGAATAAGAGATGCTTGCGCTGCAATTACACCAGACATGTTATCAAGATGTGTGCAGGGATTTACAGCATGAGTCAATCAATGCACCGCAGTTGGAGGTCATCACCTTGAACATTTGATTTCATAAAACGGTGAGATGCAAGAGATTCACGGATAACAAGCAAGCCTAAGGTGAGAGACGAGGGCACTCACTGGAAACAAGCACCCCGAAATTAATTTACTTCCCAGTATTTGCAAAACATCAACAATAAAACAAAACCAATCGTTCCTTTACAGGACCTCCAAATCGTAGAGGGAATACGTTCATCTTTAGTTAGCGAGGTTATTAGTTTTTTCCTCAGTTAGTCTTTTACTTTGTTTACTCCGTGAGTTAATGAGTTCACTCGTTGGAAAGTAGGATATTTCACTGGTTAATTAGCAAGTCAAATGATTTGTTTAGTAATGAAAAGTTGTGTGGCCTCGTGACTACGAAACATACAAAACGTATTCGGATCTGCGGAAAAAATTAATATTGGGGTCAACATTTGCAAAACTCTAATTCCTCTCTCTCAAGCCCCACACTATGGAGAGAAAGAGAGAGGTTAAGTCTTAGCGAATCATAATTTACGAAGTAAATGAATATTTTTTATTTATCGGTAACGATTTTTCACGCAAATATGAGAATATGGATTTTCTTGAATTACAGCGCCAAATATTAAGAGTTATAATAAATGTTAAAGACAAAATGTACATAGTTTTTATGTAGAATGTGATTCTGCAATAAAAAATGGGGGTCTCCAATTGAATTTTTAACGTTATCTCCTGCCCCATCCCCAGGGGCTGGGGTGGCGGGATAATTTTGCACCAGCAATGTCACTTCGAAAATAATCAACTTTGGATTCTACACGTTTTGTCGTGTGAAGCTTAGTTTTCGAGTTATTCTGGTTTGTCAACTTAAAATTTACACCCTGTATATGAAGAACAATAAGGGACCCAAGATGAACCATGTGGGACATCATTCATGATACCTCCCCATTTAGTGGAGTCTGCTGACTTCTGCAGACCTTCTGCAGTGATAATTTAAACCTTGTACATTCTTCCAGTTAAATATGAATTAAAACATTTGTGCACTATCCCACTCATAACACAATACTTAAGCTTATCTACAAGAATTTCATGATGCATGTAATCAAGAACCTTTGCGAGATCACAAAATATTCCAGTGGGAGATGTTCAGTAAGTCAGTGCATTTAATATTGGATTAGGGACAGCATATACAGAGGGTTCCAAAAAATGTATCCACTGTTTAAAAGTTCATAACTTGCAAACTAATCGACGGAGTTGTCTCATTTTTGGTGAAATTGTAGTTTGAAGTCCATCTTGAAGATATCACTGTAGGTGTTCGAAATGGTCACCATTAACATCCACACACAAACGATGCCGCCGACCGGCAGCTCGAATTACTGACTGCAACATGTTCAGCTGATACTTGCACATGAATGTACGATGGATTCTCGAAGTTGATCCAGTGTGGGTGGCTTTTGTCGATAAACGACATCCTTTAGTGGTTTTAAGACAGCAAAGTGGAAGTGGTACGTCCCACGATTGCTACACGCAATGAACGAGCACGACCCAGATCGTAGAACGGAGTACTGCGAGTGGTTTACTAACATGGTGCGCAAAGATGAAGAGTTTGCAGAGATGATTGTGTCGTCTGATGAGACACAGTTCAAACTCCATCGTACAGTAAATCACCACAATTGCATCTATTGGGCCGCCGAAAATCCGAACGTCCATGTAGACAAAGCCGTGGATTTGCCAGGAGTAAATGTGTGGTCTGGGTTGTCTTACCGGGGCTTGACTGGGCTATTCTTCTTTGAAGGCACTGTTACCTGTGAGGTATACCTTCAGAAACTTCAGACATCCATTTTACCAGCCATCCGAGACTTGTATGGAGACAGAAGAGTTTACTTTCAACAAGATGGTGCCCCAGCGCACTACCAAAATCGTGTTAGGGCGTATCTCGACGAAAATCTACCAGGAAGATGGATATGCCGTAGAGGTGCAGTGGAGTATCCACCATTTACCCCATACCTAACTCCTCTCGAATTTTACCTGTGGGGAACACTAAAGGACGTTTATCGGCAAAAGCCACCCACACTGGATGAACTTCGAGAATCCATCGTACATTCATGTGCAAACATACAACTGAGCACGTTGCAGTCAGTAGTTCGTGCTGCGGTTCGGCGGCATAGTTTGTGTGTGGATGTTAATGGTGACAATTTCGAACACCTACAGTGATATCTTTAAGTTGGACATTAAGCTACACTTTCACCAAAAATGAGAACTCCGTCAATTAGTCTGAAAGTTATGGGCTTTTAAACAGTGAATACATTTTTTTGGACCCCTCTGTATATCATTTTCTATTGAAGAGCCTTTCTGAAAATCAAATTGACATTTTGTTAGTACTACATTTTTACAAATATGTGATACTACTCTTGAATACATTACATTTTCAAGAATTTTGACTAAAGCTGTCAGAAGCGAGATTGGGTGGTAGCTGTTAGCATCAGACCTATCGCCTTTTTCATACGATGGTTTAAAAATGGCGTTTTTCAGTCTATCTGGAAAAATGCCCTGCTTCACTGAGCTATTACATGTGTGGTTCAGATTGCTACTTATCTATTGGGAATAAGCTTTTAGTATTTTGTTGGAAATGCCATCAATTCCATGTGAGCTTTCAGCTTTGAGTGAATTTATCATTTTCCTAATTTCAGCAGGAAAGGTGAGTTGAATTGCAGTTTTATCAAATAGCATTGGTATTGCCTCTTCCATATACTGCCTTGCATTTTCTAATGAATAGTTTGATCCTATTTCCTCTACAACAGTTAAAAAAGATTATTAAACACGTTTTCTGCTTCTGACTTCTTGTTTACAAACTTTTCATTGAGTTTGATAGAAATTCAGTTTCCCTGTGCTCGTGGTTGCCTTGTTTTCTTTTTTAACAATATTCCAAATTGTTCTAGTTTTATTATTAGATGTCATAATATCAGACATAATGCACATACATCTGAAATTTGTAATAACTTTTCTTAACACATTGCAGTAGTTTTCATAATGTATCACTGTTTCTTGATCATTACTTCCCCTAGCTATAATATTCATTTCCCTTTTCTGTTTACAAGATATTTTTATCCCTCTAGCAAGCCATGGCTTTTTAGATGCTTTCCTACAAATATATTTCACTGCTTTCTTAGGAAAACTGTTTTCAGACTTACTCATAGAGGTATCATGAAATAGGTTAAACTTTAAATTAGCACCAGATTCCCTGTACATCTCGTCCAAGTCTAACCATTGCAAGATTTCCCTAAGAGTTTCAATTGTTAAATCGTTAATTGAATGCATTAATTTGGAAGACTATTTTTCATTTCTGTATGGAGGTGTGACACATACTAGAACAAGCTTTGCATCATGATGAGCCAGACCATTCATAACAGGAAAGGTTTATATTTGATTAAATTTATCTTGGTCAACAGAAACTTTATTTATCAGTGTGCTGCTTTTCTGTACCACCCAAGTAGGAAAATCAATAACTGACATTATATTGAAAGAACCAACTAATATTGCAAGGTCAAGATATCTATTAGACTCTTTCAGAAAATCTACATTGAAATCCATACAAACAATACTTTGCTTTCACCCATCTGACAGATAGCACAGCAAAGAAGCTGAAAATTTCCCAATGGGGACCTATAGATGGTTACAATTATAAAAGTACCATTAATTAGTTTAAGTCCATACGTATATGTTTTGTATGTTGCTGTTCACAACATTTTTTAGTTTCCAAATTTTCACACTATGACAGATTATAACTTAGTGGCTCTACTTACATGTGCTGAAAGCTTACACCCACCTCAATTTACAATTTTCATACCTGCGACTATAATGTTCAGACAAGCACAGTACAGTACATATATTCCACCCTCAGTTTCTAAATCCTCTATACAAGCAAGAAGCTCATCTCCTTTGTTTCTTAATCCGCTGATGTTCTGATGCAATATGCTAACATTACTTCTCACTGTTCTTTTGTGAGAATTGTGTGACGTACTAACATTTTTTCGTTTTCGATTTCTTCACATTTCTCATGCAGCAATATCATGCCCTGCACTTCCTATTTGTTTAATTCCTAAGTAACATTTATTTATGTGTTCCTAAATTTTCTTGAAAATATTTTTATTTCTTTCTTTTATCGATCAGCTGAAGTATTTCTTCGTTACTTAAGGTCTGCTCACACTTGCTTTTTTTTGTACTGACGTTTTGTTGTCTACTTATTGAACACAAGAGAATCGTGTAACATAGCAGAAAGATTTGTGCCCTCTCAGGCAGAATTTTGAATGATGTAGATTCAACAGGGAAAGAGATAGTGGGAGGTGGGAAAATGTGAGAAATAGTGACCAAAAAGAGAAAAGCTTTTGAAATCACATTTCAAATTCCGCTTAGGAATCAGTTTTACTTGTTACTTGAAATAGGAGAAAGCCATCAACCAGTTTTTGAGCAAGACAGAGTGCAGCAGTATCAAAGGAACAGCTGTAATGCTATGGCAGTAGAAAATTTATTTGGTATAAAAAGAGTCCTGCTGGTAAGCAGCAAACGCAGGAGGGCTGTGGGACAGACAATGTAAAAAAACAGGTGTAAAATACAGGTCATAAGATTCATGGAACGCATTATGTTTCTTCAGTTTACAGAACAGTGTGCCCTTCTGCAGACATTTTGCTGAAGACTAACAGATACTTAAAATAAGATGAGCAAGAAACAGCCTGGTCAGCAGTTTCAAGTATAGTGTTAAAGGTAACAAGGAGGAAATAGGAGCAACAATAGCACACACTAGTGTGGGGTCTCTGTATGTTTTACAGCGCCTTTAACAGCACTGATTTAACATTATCAAGTAAACAAAGTGCTGAGTGGATTGCTTTTGACTGAAACAATCAGTATCTGTCCAGTACCTAGATGGGGATGAACAGACCATGGCCTGTACCTGAATAGGAGGGGAAGACTGAGTTGCTGAGCATCTAGCAGGAACTATAATTACTAGGGGCGCTAACAGACAAGACAAAAGCCCTGTGATACCTGGAGTCAAGGTGGTACGTTGTTTAGGTTAGATTCAGGCTATAGAAAGAACTTTAGGGTTTGAAAAACAAGATAGATGAGTTTATTGTATGTCTAGAAAATTTGGAAAATTCTAAACTGATAAATGTTATGTGCCTTTCAGAATACTATGTATCCACATGGATGGAGAGGTTAGATATGAAGGTTAATAATGCAATCACTATTTTAATGTAGAGTTAATGTGAAAATAGGAGTAACAGCATATCGAAAAGATGGACACAGAGTCAATAGTAGACATAGTTTTTGTGTGGATCCGAATCTAAAATTGTGTACTTGTAGTTATTACTGAAGAAGACTTCTTTAGTGACTCTAACAAACTACAGATCCCTTCTGGGAAACTTTCATCTGTTTATGAATAATATAGAAGAAATATTGAGCTACCTCTCAGATATGAAGAAACAGCTAGTAGTTTGTGGAGATCTCGATGTAGATCTATTGAATGATATGCTCTGAAAAAATGAACTAGAATTTTTTTTTGCCTATTTAAATCTAATTTCAGTGTTCAGTTTTCCAACTTTTATGCAACAGGAAAATAGACAGTGGTCAGGCTGAAACAATTAATGTGTACCCAGTTGTTAATGGGTTATCAAATCATTGTGCACAATCAATGGAAAGAACAATGTAACATCTTATAGCTCTGAGGCAGACTCATAAACTGAGACTTAATAATGAGAACCGAATGGATTGTTTTAAGAGATCAAAGAGGTGCTATGGAATGAGGTATACACAGAAAGAATAGATCTCTTTCAATATTTGAAAGTAGCTTTTCTACAAATTAACCAGAAAATCCATTAAAAAAGCAAGCCATCTGTGAATAACTAAAGGAATTAAAATCTCATGTAAGAGAAAGAGGAAACTTTGTATAAAGGCTGGAATAAACGGTAATCTGTCATTACTAAAAATAACTACTTTAATGCTTTAGGGAAAGACATTAAAATGTCCAGAAATATATATATATATATATATATATATATATATATATATATATATATATATATATATATATATATATATCCTGATAAAAATTAATACTGTGGATAGTTAGATTAAAATCATATGGGATATTGTCAGGCGTCTGGAAGTAACACCTACATCCTTCACTGAGATTAAATGACTTATAAATATTTTAAAAGAGAGACAGTAATGTTGCACTGATACAATTCCTAATAGAATTCTGAAAAGCAGTTGTAGCTCTATAGGTAATGGCCTAACGCCTTAGTGATACGTATAGTTCATCAATGGGACGTGAATTTTTTCCAGACTGATTAAAATATTCAGTTGTTTGAACACTTTATAAGAAAATGGCAAGAAAGACTTTGTAACTGTCAGTCTTTCTTACAGCCATCCTTATCCAAAATATTCGAAAATACTCATGAGTAGTCTCACATTTAAGTAAAAACAACTTAATTAGCATATCATAGCCTGGATTCCAGAAAGGTTGCATGATTGAAAATGCTGTTTATACGTTTACTCAACAAATAGTACAAGCCTTAAACGATTACGTGTAGCGATTTGGTATTTTTTGTTATCTTTCCAAGGCATCTGATTGTGTAGTTTGCATTACAGTATTAAAAACTGGAAGTTTCATGAAATCATTGTCTTTACACACAAATTGTTTGAATCATGCTTAATAAATAGAATGTAAATAATTGCACTGAATAATTCAAACAATATTGGAAGGGTATAAAATTTTAGTGATGGGGGAGAAATCACGATGAAATTCCCACAGATTCAATTTTGGGTCTACTCCTATTTCTTGTGTGTCAATGATCTTCAGTTAAAATTCAACAACGAGAATAGGTACCTTTTAAAGCTGTACTACAGTTATGAATTCTCTTAGAGAAAAAGCAACCAAAGAGACTGTTTCTCATTTTTTTCAAATCAGTATTAAGTGATTCTCTGAATATGGATTCTCTCTAAATTCTGAGAAAAAAATGGTTCAAATGGCTCTGAGCACTTTGGGACTTAACATCTGTGGTCATCAGTCCCCTAGAACTTAGAAGTACTTAAACCTAACTAACCTAAGGACATCACACACATCCATACCTGAGGCAGGATTCGAACCTGCGACTGTAGCAGTCTAAATTCTGAGAAAATACAGTACATTCAATTCTGTATAACCACTATTTACATCATCGATTGATGTAGCACATAAGCAGGAATTAGTAAATAGGGTAGAATACACAAAATTTGTTAGATGTACATACTGATGAGAACTTGAACTCGAAGAAATATATTAATGTCCTTCTCAAACAATTCTGTTTAGCTACTTTTGCTCTTCCTATAATTGCTAGTCTTGGAAACAAACGCATCTGCCCTTGACATATTTTGTATATTTCCACTCACTAATTGAAACGCCCTGCTAAACCCACAGGACAGGACAGGTAGTTGGAACTGTGGAATGGGTACAAAATGAGAGGCTGTCAGTTACATCCGAACACATATAACCTTATTTATTTGACCAAACATTACAGTACAAGTTCTTGAACTTAGTTATCGGCTGAATACGCCACACTATCTTATACCTTGAGGGCATAACTTCTTTAATTTAAAAAACAGCTAAAAGCCATTAACTCAAAATTCACACGCCAAAAGGAATATTTAGAAGACAGAAGGCCTCACTTTAAGTAAGATCTATAATTTGGCTGAAGGCTCAAATATCTAACACTTGAAAAGCAACAGTCTTAATTTAAAGACGGCTGAAGGTCGATGATTTAAGACTCATGGTAAAATTAAAGAAAAAAAACACAAAGCAGAAGGCCTTGTCTTCAATTAGGCTGAAGAGCCCAAAAAGTCTGATGCTCGAAAGACAAAGATCCTTAATTTATAAACTGCTGAAGGCACCATGACTTCAAACTCAAGGTAAAATAAATTTAAACAACACAGCCTTATCTTAAATTACGTTGAAGGCCCCAAACAATCTAACACTCGACAAGCAACAAATTTTAATTTTCAAGCTGCTGAAGGCCCATGACTTAAAACACCCTTAAAAACAATCCAAATTTAATTCGAAACCGTCGGCTATGAACTACACAAATGCACACAACTGAAAATAAGAAAAGGCAGTGCAGGTAACGGGGCTCAGAAGTTTCAGGGGTCGGCCAGCACTTGAAATACTAACGATCACTCAGGTGAGACAGGCAGTCGGCCTAACCCTTCTCGTTCCGACGACAACCCAACCAACAGACAGTCAACGGACAAGGTAACTTGCGCTCCACTCGATCAGCATACAATCGGTAGTTCAATGCAAAACGTAAAAAGGCATGGACGCCCACAACCAAGCATACATTAAAGTGTCAAACTACACACTGTGCTGGACAGCGACAACACGGTGAGGAACCCGGAACGTTAACGGCCACAAGGCAGAAAATTCCGCTGGTGCACTTCAATTCCAAATAATGAAATACAGCTAGACTCCACTGGACCCCACCTAAACCTTCGCCAGCTAGAGCACACACATTGTTACTCGCGGGAATGTCCCAACAGCCAACAACGAGAACCAAACGGCACAACGTGAACAGTCTTGACTTGCTGGTAAATTAAATCCAAACTCAACTTTCGTGCCCAGGATTGGTGAGCCACACACCTCGTAGCAATGATAATAGCCCCACACAATCCGACACTGCGCAGAGATTGTCAGTGCGCCCGGCCAAACTACGCCCCACGGAGATTACCTCGCTGTTCCACGCAAACCGACTGACTCCTCGCACACAGCACGTTGACAGCAGTAAAATAACTGAGCAGTCGAGATCACAAGCTACAAACAATTAAAAAACACTAGGACGAAGAACGCAACCAATGCTAAACCAGTGACCGAGCACCGACACAGCTGAACCACGAGTTGGAACACACACCGCCAACCCATAAGCGACCGGCGAGCAAATACACGTTGTCCAGTAAGACGACCAACCGACTATCAACCAATACCGTCCCCAGTTCAAGACATGGTTGCTGGCAACGGTCAGGCGAGTCATGGCTATCCAAGCCTCACTACTGCTCCAACCTCACCATTTCCGCCGCGTCCCAACTCTACGACAGCCAGGTCCGAACTGTACTGAAGACGCTTTCCAACTCGCTGCACAACAGGCGTCAACTTGGAAGTAATAGCAGTCGGCAAAGTTAATACGGCAGGGCTACATCTATAAGCACTGCTGCTGCCGCTCACGGGTAGGCAAAGCAGAAACCCAGTGACAACATAAATTGAAACCAACATATCGATGTGGCAGCATGGAAAAAAACAGAACAGGATGTAAAATGAGAGATGGTGCGAACACGAGCCAAGCACGGCTCACTGACGTCTTAGGTAAGAATGTTCTGTAATAACACTTCACTCAGAAAGTGTTGATTAGGCAAAAGCAAATAGTAAGAATATCGTGTGATGTCCACCACCAGTCGATACGTATGTCTGCCTTCAAGGAGTTAGGAATTTTCACTTGCACAGTCACAGTACATATATTCGCTACTCAAATTCGTCATAAATAATCCATCATAATTTGAGAAGAACAATGTTGACCATACCTACATCACTTTATTGTCCATTATTAATGCTCACAGTTGCTCAGAAAGGAGTCTAATATGATGCAACAAAGATTTTTGATCGTGTATAACATACAGTGTCTGAAGATAACAAAGCAAGTTTTAAATCAGATGTATAATCTTATCTCCTGGAAAAGTCCATCTATTCCATGAACGAATTACCGTTTAAAACTGGTATCCTGTAAAAACAGATTACTGTTAACGCTAAACATGCATACGGATTCTGTAAACTGACTCCACATCGCTTGCCCCATAATTTCGATAAAGGAATCACTCAGATAATCCGTGGAACATGTAAATAACTTACTACAACCGTTGAAAGGCATGAATCAGTACTAGTTGATAAGATTGAGACAGGGTTCTGAGCTCTTCCCCGATGTTATTGAGACGGTACAGTGAGCAAGATGCGAAGAAAACAAAGAACTAATTAGGAAAGGGAAGTTGGGAGAAGTAGTAAAATACATTCCGGTTTGTCAATGATGAGATGATTTTGTCAGCAACGGCTAAGTGCTTGGAAGTACAGTTACGCGGAATAGAATGTGCCTTGAAAAAGATGAACATGAACAAAAGGAAAACAATATTACGGGATGTAGTCTAATTAAATCAGACGATACTGAGGGATGGATAGGGAATGCAGCACTAGAAGTAGTGGATGGGTTTTGCTATTTAGGAAGCAAAATAACTGATGAGGGAATAAGCAGGAAGGACAAACATACAGACTGGCTCTAGAAATAAAATCATCTCTGAAAGAGAAGAACTCGATAACATGTAATACAAATTTGATGGGTAGTGTTTTCTTTAATTATTTGTCCGGAGCGTAGCATTATGCGTAAGTGAAATGTGGGTTATTAATAGTTAACGCAAGAAGAGAAAGCAAGATTTTGAAATGTGCTACTAAGGAAGACTACTGAAAAAATGATGGCTAAAACGAAGAAGTGAAGAGTAGGTACTGAATCGGACTGAAGAAAAAAGAAATTTCTGACACAAGTCGACTATAACAGGGGATCGGTTGATGAGATACGTCCTGACGAAACAGAGAACCATCATTCTGACGATGGAGGGAAGTGGAGGTAGAGGTTGGAGTCAGAAAGGTAGATGGAGACCAAGGATGTATGTTGCAGTAGCTATGCAGGAACGAAGAGTCTTGCACACGATCCACTAGACTAGACAGCTGCAACATATTAGTCTTCAGTCTGAAACCCATAACAACAACACCTTATCAACGACACTTTGGTGTGTGATGTTGCTGTGGGAGGATACACGGGTATTAATATGAGATAAAGTGAGCATATTTTCGTTTTTACTCATCGGAGCTGTGCGTTAATTGTGTTTGCCCTCATCAGTAACTATCTATAATTGTCTGTGTTAGCCTGTAATGAATATTCCTATCCTTCTCTCATTTATTTTAAAATCTAATTTTATCTCTAATGACAACGTTATTTACACTCGTAATGACGAGGTTTTAATTACGCTGAAATGTGTACTTAATTGCATTTGGCTTATCAATAAATGTAATGGACATTGAATGCCAGTATTTTGTTAACAGTGATTATTTTTACTCAGCTTTGTTTATTGCGTCGTTAACATAACCACACGGGAACCATATTAAAAACAACAAACTATTAAATTCGTGGTTGAGGCTCTATGACAGGAGAAAAGAGGATTAGTGTAATCTTTGTACCCGTAATAACGATATCACTAGAAACATTATAACCTGCCATATCAAGGCGTGTGATTCGTTTTGTAACATCTTTTAAATTAAGTGAAGTACTTATATTAGCATCGTAGTATGAATTACACTGGAAAAAATCCTTTTTGACTGTACATGAAATCGTAGCTGTAACTAGACATAAACATCGATTGTGCGGAATTTTACTGTTGGGCATCTACGACCTTTGTCGTGTAATGGTTTAAATAGTATACAATAACAGATTTTGAAATAACATCTTAGCTAATAGCGATATGTAATGTTCTAGACGCACTTGTTTTAAATTACGCCATTTTATATTACCGTAATATACCTCCTTCATAGCACAATTAAAGATTGAAATTTACGAGACGGGTAAGTACGAATAATAGGAGTTAAGGAGGCAACAAAATGATGTAAAGTTTATAAAAACACATTTCCATATATTAGATATAGAAATTTGATTGTATGTATACTGGAAATGTTTTACGTCTTTTAAATAGAAAATTGGTAAGGGAAATGCAGAGTGTTCATAAATTTCCGTTACCAATTTCTAGGGCATGTAGAGAGGATATGTATATAATATTTTGAATAGCAGCACAAGTCTGGAAACGCCATCAAACGATCCTACAGAGCATGAAAGTTATGGGATCCGTTGGCTATAAGTTAATGTCGTGAATATGTTACAAGCTTTCCAGAGCGATGGAGAAGCATAAATGTATAAATTTGAGGTAAGTGTCCCTGTACCAGAAACGAACAAGTCGAAAGCTGTTAGCGGAAATCGTCGTGATGCCACTGACAGTGGAATATAAGTAATAGCACTGTTGTTGTTAGGATTATATGATAGGTCACTTTTGGAGATGGCAGTACGGACCAAAACAATCAAACAATGTCCATTAAACATAGGCTCTAAAATGCATACCTTAAGAGTTATGAGCACTTTATCATAGCCCCTCAGTGAGATATGTTAAGGCTGCTGTTGCCAAATATGCCGAGCGTTCGTTCTTTTACAAGGTTTTGAACACCTTTATGCACTAGCAGCAGCGCACCACAACCGACAGATAAGCACTCGGCAACTACAGCGCGATTCCGATTTGTCCGCAGGGGATATTGCCGCAATACTGCACCGTCATAAGTATAATCCATACGTTGTTCCACTGCATCAAGAACTTCATGGCACCGATTTCCATAACCGGGTAGTGTTTTGTGAATCGGCACGTCAATAAATGCTAACGACCCCTACGTACTGTACCGAACTACTATTTTCCGATGAGTCTATGTTCACAAACCATGTTAGCGTTAGTCGGCATAATAGGCATTACTGGCATGTAGACAATCCCAATAGGTTACGGCAAGTCGGTTGACGTATGGTGTGGCATCGTGGCGGACAAACGCATTGGTCGATATTTTATCAATGGCACTGTGAATGGACGCAAATATCGAAACATTATTATCAGGAACTACCGGTACTACTACAGAATATTGCTCTGGGCGTTCGACAGCGTAAGTGGTTTCAGCATGACGCTTGCCCAGCACATTACGCAACTGAAGTACGGAAGGTATTAGACGGTGTTTACACTAGTCGATGGATCGGCAGAGGTTGCATTATTAATAGGCTCGGTGGTAGCCAGATTTGACGTAGCCAGATTTCTTCCTGTGGGGCTATTTAAAAGATAAAATGTACCAGCAAAGGCCAACAATCCCTGAAGACATGACCGGACGCATCAGAAACGCCTTTGCTGACATTCCCGCAGAAATGCTTCTGTGCTGTGTACGGTCATTTGAAAAGCGCATTACTACGTGTATTGATGTTGGCGGTACTACGTTTGAACACTTACTCTAATTAGAAAAGTATAATAGCGATCGCCTCAAGTCGCGGCCAAAGTGGAGCGTCGAGTAGTACCCTGCTCGATATATCGTAGGAACACAACTTTGAGAAATGGGGTTTCCAATTAGAAATTACGAAATACTGACTTGTCCTACCCTCGCAGCATGGAGGCAGAGTCCCAAGTGTCACTGGATATTCAAGGGCCATTGAGAAGCAAGTCGTAAATTACGGTTGTGTATCCATTTCTTTCACTCGGATTACAGCGCCATATGTGGCTAAACAAAGGAAATGCTTTAGACAAAAGGTATGAAGATTCTGCCCTAGAATCGTAATGTGCAATAACAAACGGGGGCTCCCACTGTAGATATCAAAGTGGCCCTCTACCACCCACGTAATGGGGGAATGTAGTCTAATGAGGAAAACGGGGATTCATGACTCGAGACAAACAAATTGGATTTACAACTTATTTTTATCCGATGTGTAATTTTCGAGATACTTAAATGACTTCAGTTACCATGAGCACCTTATATAGTGCATGCAACTACAACCTTTTGGCAATTTTTATAATTATGTTTGGCACAAAAGTTTTTATTTACGTTTCATAAATTTTCAAAGTGGTCTCCACAAGACGCACAACAGCCAAAGTCCTCCATATTTTCACAAGTCTGTATAGAGGTACTGTTCTCACGGCTGTTGCTGTGAGTCTTAGCATGCACATGATGAGATCTGTACGTTTTCCCTTCCATGAACGGTCATTATTTCGAAGTTCCTGGTGCCATAGTGGAACGTTTGAACTGTAGCAGGTATACTACCTTTCTTTAGGCGAAAATCATGTCCATTGCATCTGTTGATAGGGATTGACGCCTCATGTTTCTGTGATGCCGCCATCATGAGTTGAAGCACATTGGATACTGAACGAGAGAGCAAGAGTGCGAGAGGTCTAGCTACACCACAAAGATCCCCGACGGTAGCTACCATCAGTTTAAGAACCCACGGTTGGAAAATACTGAACGAATTACTTACAGAACGGTGGAAAACTGGTAGAAGCCGACCACGAGGAAATTCCGTTTGGGATCCGGACAAATGTAGGGTCATGCACGGATACACTAAGTGCTCAAAGTATCTGGACACCCACACAAACATACGTTTTTTATTTTATGTGCACTGTGCTGCCACCAACTGTTAGCTGCCCCATATCACGAACGTGGTCAGGTGATTGGGTGTCACTTGTTTCATACGTCTGTGAACGAGATTTCCATACTTCCAAACATCCCTAGGTCCACTGTTTCCGATGCGATAGTGAAGTTGAAACGTGAAGGGACACGTACAGCACAAAAGAGTACAGGCCGACCTTGTCTGTTGACTGACAGAGACCGCCGCCAGTTGTAGAGGGTCGTAATGTGTTACAGACTGACACACAGGGATTCCAAACTGCATCAGTAACCACTGATAGTACTGTGACAGTTAGGCTGGAGGTGGGAAAAGTTGGATTTCATCGTCGAGCGGCTGCTCACAAGCCACACATCACGCAGGTAAATACCAAACGACGCCTCGCTTGGTGTAAGGAGCGTAAACATTGGACCATTGAACAGTAGAAAACGTTATGTGGAGTGACGGATCACGATACAAAATGTAGGGATCCGATGGCAGGATGTGGATATGGCAAATATTCGGTGAACGTCATCTGAAAATTCTGTAGCGCCAACAGTAAAATTCGGATGTGGTGGTGTTATGGTGTGGTCGTGTCCATCATGGAGGTGGCTTTCACCTCTTGTTTTGTGTAGCACCATCAGAGCACAGGCCTACATTGGTGTTTTAAGCACCTTCTTGCTTACCACTGTTGAAGAGCAGTTCGGGGATGGCGATTGCGTCTTTCAATACGATCGAGCACCTGTTCATAATGCACGGACCGTGGCGGAGTGGTTACACGACAATAACATCCCTGTAATGGACTGGCCTGCATAGAGTCCTGGCCTGAATCCTATAGAACCCCTCTGGGATGTTTTGGAACGCCGGCTTGGTGGCAGGTCTCACCGACCGACATCGATACCTCTCCTCAGTGCAGCACTCCGTGAAGAATGGACTGCCATTCCCCAAGAAACATTGCAGCACCTGATTGAATGTATGCCTGCGAACGTATGCCTGCGAACGTGTGCCTGCGAGAGTGGAAGCTGTCATCAAGGCTAAGGGTGGGCCAACACCGTATTGGATTCCAGAATTACCGATGGAGGGTGCCACGAACTTGCAAGTCATTTTCAGCCAGAAGTCCGGATACTTTTCATCACGTAGTGTATAATGGTCACGCACGGATTTAATGACACTACTGGTTAGAAGATAAACCGAAGAGAGGCAAACCTATCCATTAAAGCATTTCTAGACTTAGAGGAAGCTTGTGACATTCAAGAGGTAGTAAGGGTGAAATACAGGGTGCAATAAAATTATCTATATCTCGTACGGAAACTGTCGTTACAAGAGTCAAAAGACTTGAAACAAAAGCAGAAGTTGAGAAGAATGGGAAGGAGGCAGGGTTGTAAACTTTTATCGAAGTTCATCATGTGTACATTGAGCTGTCCAAAAGAGAACAATGGAAAATTTATAAAGGGAGTTAATGTTCACGAATAAGGAATAAAAAACTTTACTGTTTCATAATAACGGCAAGAACTTGGAAGAGTAGTTGAATGAAATGGTTAGTGCCCTGAAAGGAAGTTATAAGATGAATATTTACATTAGTAAACCTATTGTAATTGAATGTAGCCGAATTGAATCAAGTGTCGCAGAGGAAATTAGATTAGAAAATGAGACACTAAAAGATGGAGACCAATTTTACTAGTGAGGCAGAAAAGATTTTGTCGGTTGTACAGATGAAGGAGCTGTAGCTATGAAAGCCTTTCTAACAAAGAGAAAACTTCAGATCGCAAAGAGAAATTTGTTCTACAATATAAATTTAAACGTTACTAAAAATATTCTTAAGGAGCTGTTGTGGGGGCTTAGCCTTGTACGGCACTGATATGTGGGCAAAAAACGTTTCAGGCAAGAAGAGAAGCTTTGGAAAGTTGGACTACAGAAGAATGTTGATAATTAGATTGGTAGATCGAGGAGGTAATATGGAGCTACTTAACTGAACTGGAGATGATCCAAGCATGCTATTCCTTGTCACTGCGTCCATTGATTTTTAAGGCCATACATGTTCCTAGATGTGTAGATGGACCGAACCTTTTTCCTGTGTACCTATTTCTCCAACTACATGCGTAATCCGCAACTCATCTTAGAGTCAGTGGTGAAGAGTACCGCCAATCCAACTGTCATTTTCATACTTGTATTTCATTGGGGAATGTTGCGTGATAGGCACCGACGGTATACGTCTGTATGAACTCCTGTTTTTTATTTTTTTTCTTCGTGGTCGCCTCACGAGATATATGTTGAAGGAAATGACACGTAGCCCAATTTGACTTTGAATGTACGATCTCAGATTTTTAACAATAGCCTTCTACGTGATACGTAGCGACTCTGTTGTAGCGAATGCCATTGGAATTGAGCAGCACCGTAACGCTCTCACGCTAACTGAACTCCAACAGTTTATGAGGAAACACGCAGTGCTGGGTGTCCCGTTGTAACTAAAATCCATATTGAAACGAGTGGCAGAAGCAACCAGTGCATAGTTTACTCCCGGTCGGCGAATCGACGGGGAACTGGAAGGAGTCCAGGTAGGTGCATCTTTCACACTTTCAGTGCCTCATAAGGAAAGGCCAAGGAGATCTTGGAACGACAGTTTAGACAAATTTAACAAGCAAGCATTTCGCCACCTGGTTAACAGCTTTTACATTAAAGAATTGAAAGAAGACCCACATCAACACTAGGTCACTGAAACCTCGTAAATTTTACGGTTCCAACAGAGTATAAAACCGGACATTTCGTAGTTAATTTGGTATGTAACATACCAATGGAGATTCTGACAATTTTACAAATGCATAGCCTATACGTCATGACTTCCTCTGAATAAAATTCGCAATTGTAGCAGCAATGTAACATTATCTCACCTTTAGTATTCTAGGGTTAGAGGAAATTCATAGAAATTTACAGAGTAGAACAGTTGGTGAAAGTTGAATAAACATACTTTGTAAAATTCTTTGGACTCTAGGATTGAGATGGAAAAGTTTGGCGGATAACCGAAAAGTTCTCCAGGGACAAAGTGATATCGCGGCAAAACTTAAAAAGTATCGGAGAGTACAGACGTGGCTGTCGTCCATTTGTCAGCATGAACGAAACATATGTTCACACTTGTCACACAGCATCGTTCAGATGGTGTGACAATTCACTACACAGTCTGCTGAAACCTGTTTCGAAAGGAAGTAGTATTACTATCATCTATGCTGGCGCGGACGATGGATTTTAACGAATTTTGAAGTAAGGTTTAAATCTGGCCAGATTATCACAACGACATGGACTTCTCACATCATGAAAAGTCGCTGCCGGCCGCTGTGGCCGTGTGGTTCTAGGCGCTCAGTCCGGAACCGCGTGACTGCTACGGTAGCAGGTTCGAATCCTGCCTCGGGCATGGATGTGTGTGATGTACTTCGGTTAGTTAGGTTTAAGTAGTTCTAAGTTCTAGGGGACTGATGACCATAGATGTTAAGTCCCATAGTGCTCAGAGCCATTTGAAACATTTGAAAAGTCACTCAGCGAGACAATAATACCAAATCCATTACTTCACACTGTACTCGTTAGAGACCACACCCCCAATCCACAATAAACCACTGACTAATGTTCCAACATCAAACTCCACGAGGAGAGAAATGAAGTCCCGGATAACTTAAAAGGGAACTGTTGTTCACAAGGACATTCTGAGACCCTTGTTACATTCATTAATCAAAATGAACATATCAGGCCAAATCTTATAAAATGGAAGGAATTTTAACCGAACATGATAATTTTTTACTACCACCGTATCACCCAGAACTGAATTCTGTAGTGATAATGTGGGAAAAGAATCAAAGATGTTATTTCTGAATGTAATGTTACCTTCAGAACGGGCGTTTATTAACGCATGTAGGTGAACAAATTCCATCCATGGCAAAAGACTATGAGAAACACAGTGAGCACTAAATAAAATTAAAGACCACTATATCGGAAGTGAAGGTTTACTGGACCAAGAGTTGATCTTAATTGTGAGAAGTGGTACAAACTGATGGAAGCAATACTGATTCCGTAAGTGAAGATGAAAGTGAATCAACTGACTATGGCTAGTGAAAGTGAAATAGCTACTGAAAATAAAGAAACGTAACGTGGAGCGTTTTCTAAATGTATTTTGTATATGGAAACAGTAACAGTGATAGAACCATAGTACTATGTCAAACTATGAACTGTATTGTTTGTTATGTGTAATTTTGTCTGCAATTACGCTAAAGATCTGTGAAAATCTTCTTAACAGTAAAGCAACTGTTTACGATCAGTTGTATGTGTCACATGGCTATGCTTGCAAAATATACCCTCTCACATTTACTGATGTATACTCGTGCTGCCTCTAACCCATTTGCTCTTCCGCTACGCTGCAGTAACTTTTCCAACCTCTTGCATTTCCTATCCTGTACAGACGAATGTCCTCTACTATGTGTTATCCACTATTTGTGCAAAATGTACCATGATGTCTGAGGCATTACCGACTATCATCAGGAACCACTGTTTTGGCTGCCCTTAACAATCCCGTAGGGAGAGACCCTCTGGCACGAGTGTAGCCAACTATCACTCTGAACAATGGAGTGGTTCCAAGGCGTCTTTCCAGAGCTTTTCTGCTAACGATATTACGATGAGCGTAATGAAGAGAAGAACCTTTCTGGATGGCACAACATTATGCGCGATGGTATTAAATACAACTGGGTACATTACACATTCATCTCTGATTCACATAGCCGTTAATTTGGACAGCAGGTTTTAAATTTCTGACACGTTAAGGCCGGCGGCTTGGCCCTGTCTTCTAGGATATCGGTGACGATATCTTTCAACAAGATAACGTAAGACCAGATGTTGACCATGATGAGCTCTCTCGATACAGATCGGTGGTTTCTGGCATATTTAAACAGCGCAGAAAGACACCCTCAGTGTGCATGCTTATTTCAATTGGAGGCCTAGCTGTGTTACAACTGTTATTGCTGAAAGAAATGACAGCTGCCCCGTACTAAATTTCACGACCTGTATGCCACAAATTACACACAAAAATGGTCATGAATTCTTTTTCGTGCACTGTATACCTACAAGAAGTAAAATTTCATTTGGGCATTAAAAAATGAACCTATTCTGCTCCTCTCTGTTCACTCATATTTGATAAATAATTCCACTGTACACGAGTTGAACTGAACAGGGTCTGATAACATAAACTTTTATTAATACCATTAGTAAGGTTCTATATCCCTATTTAATTTCCTCTTTTTAACATTTCTTAATTGAATCTAGTGCTGAATATTTAAATTGCTTTTCTACTTGACCTTTAACACAGGTGCGTCGGGGATATGGGACACGAGAACTGCAAGAGGTGCACAGTGAAACCAACCCCCTTACGGTGGAGGAGCGCGTTCTCCACAGAAGTGCCAGTTCGTGGGGGGAGGGGAGGAGGTGGACAGGTAGAAGGTATCTTCGCCTTGTCCTGGGGAGAGTCATCACAGCTAGCGTCATACTGGCATCCTGCTTATTACGCAGTTAGTTTGCAGGTAGCCACTTTGGACAGCCGGGCCAAAAGCATTTATTCCGGACGACAGAACCTTGTCTAGCAAGGAGTGGACATACGGGACGCGGTAAGAAAGGTACTTTCAGATGATAAACGGCTTGTAACAAAGCAAATGCAGATAAAATACCTTCAGCGCCATCCAAAGTTTTTCACTGTTTAATATCTGGTGATAAATTGTCATATACTGCTAATTCCGAATTTAATACTTTATGGATGGAATAGTCTACGTATTTGTGAATATATGTGATTTTAATTGTATTGTAAACGCTTGGAAATGCCGAGTAATATCCAAATATTTAAATGTAGTGATAGGAACGACGAAATGACACTAGCTGTGCTGTTGTTTATCTTTGTGTATGGAGAGTCTCTGTCGCGCTGCGAGGAGAGGACAAAGCAGCTGAGTCGAGAAAGAGTGCAAAAGTGGTCGTTATGCGCTCACACAGACGCGGTGTGTAGCTATTATCGCGCCAGTGTAGACGCAACTACTTTGGAAACCCGCGAGTTCCGAGATCACGGGTGGAGTGGACAGACGGAGGAAGCTGCGGCTGTCACTATTGCCTGTCCCATAATTATCTATGGCTCTGGAGACGACTCGTGGTTCGCAACAACATCAGCAGCTCAGCGTTGTCGTCGGTTGCATTCTTCGTCGTCTGCACAGCTAGAACATCGTAACACTATTAGCTGAAAAAGTACAACTATAATAGTACAGATATTACCCAGTGGCATTTCTTTAACAAAATTTAATAACTAAATTTCTTGAAAAATAACCTGCAATAGTAAAATGTTGTAGAGCACATGCGTTGTCGTTGCTGTCAGATTTCATTACCAAGTATGCTCAATTTTCCTTTTCATGCAATCGCCGAGTGTCGTGAAAATATGAAAAATGATTAACTGTTTACTGCCAATTTTGTTTGTTTGCTAATGACCAGTCTAACTTTTGCTTCCTCAGCAACTGTTCATTCTTGTATTATATAAAAGAGGCTTAACTAATCTGCAATTTTGAGTATTAACGTCACTCACTTAGAATAACGTAAAATTTCACTGGAAAAACTGATAACTAACGACACAGCACACATTAAGTGTGCGCAGTCTCATTTATTTTGTATTTAGCTTAGCGAGTGACTTATGCTGGTTCGGTATGTATCTCATTGTTCTTATGTTAAAAGCAAACCAGTTACTCAATCGCTTAAAGTAAATTCATTTCCATCTTTCAATAATTAAAAGTAAATTGCTTGCCTTTTCTGCATTACGTTACGCTATGGTTACTGAAAGTCATTCCTTTACGTAACGAAGATTCAGATACAGTCAGTCATTTATTTAACCAGCAACTTCATTTAACTTTGCTTTCAAAATGTAGTATTTCAGAATAAATAACTGAAAACTCACTGCTCTCTGATTCATTTATTTTCTCGTGGACTGTAGGGTTGTGGAAAAGCGTGACAACCTTCTGTTGCCACGCCAGTGATTATTTGCTTAATTTTCTTTGCCATTATCTTTCTAAAGGCTACGTATATTCATTGTCCTAGTGGGTTGGTGAGCGCTTAATTATCACTTTTTTGTTGCCAATGTTTTTGTTGTATTAAAAATATTAAGTGGTATCCTTTTCTCCATGTATGGATCGTGAGCGACTGCAATATTTTCTACCCCCTTCAAAATTATTATCAGTATTTAGATTAGGTTTAGAATAGATTCTTTCTTCAGAAGTATCTGTTGTACACCTTCCTTCTACTAATGTGTGTTATTTTCCTTTGGTAACGATAGCCTTATTCATCGTAAAATTTCATTAGTCATACGAGAGCAAGGTCATTTATACACTGTGATCAAAAGTATCCGGACATATGGCTGAAAATGACTTCCAAGTTCGTAGCGCCCTCCATCAGTAATTCTACGACTCAATTTGGTGTAGGCCCACCCTTAGCCTTTATGACAGCTTCCACTCTCGCAGGCATACGTAAATTTAGCTGCTGGAAAGTTCCTTGGGGAATGGCAGCCCATTCTTCACGGAGTGCTTCACTGAGGTGAGGTATCGATGACAGTCGGTGAGGCCTGACACCAAAACGGCGTTCCGAAACATCGCAAAGGTGTTCTATAGGGTTCAGATCAGGACCGTGTGCAGGCCAATCCATTACAGATATGTTATTGTCGTGTAACCCCTCCGGCACATGCCTTGCATTAGGAACAGGTTCTCGATCGTGTTGAAAGATGCAATCGCCATTCCAGAGTTGCTCTTGAACAGTGGGAAGCAAGAAGGTGCTTCAGACATTAGTGTAGTCCTGTGCTGTGATAGTGCTACGCAAAACAACAAGGGGTGCAAGCTCCGTCCAAGAAAAATACGAGCACATCATAACACCACTGCCTCCGAACTTTACTATTGGCACTACATACACTGGCAGATGATGTTCACCGGGCATTCGCCATACCCACAGCCTGCCATCAGATCGCCACATTGTGTACCGTGATTCGTCATTCCACACAACGTTTATCCACTGTTCAATCGTCCAATGTTAGCGCTCCTTACAACAAGCGAGGCATCTTCTGTCATTTATCGGCGTAATGTGTTGCTCGTGAGCAACCGCTCGACTATGAAATCCATGTTTTATCACATCCCGCCTAATTGTCATAGTACTTGCAGTGGATCCTGATGCAGTTTGGAGTTCCTGTATGATGCTCTGGATAGATGTCTGCATATTACACATTTCGACCCTCTTCAATTGTCTGAGGGGAAATTTTGTTACAAGGTAACAATTACACCATTGGCAGACCGGTATACCTTCGAGGCTTGGTTTCTGAGATTCCTGGCGATAATAAGTGAACATTCAGTGCTTTGCTGAATAGAAACTAATGGCTTCGTCTCTCTGTTGAGCGCTGAACGTATCGGTACTCGGCAGGCTTTGCTATCATCTGGAACACAGGACTCCGTTAGCAGAATGTGGTCCAGTATTTGAATCCTTGGTGGAACGGTTCTTGGAGCCAGACACTGTGTTACTGATCAGCTAGTATCGCAATGCTAGGCATAACTGTAGTTTCGACATGATAGACCATCACAAGCTAAAAACTCAAAATCGTGTTCGGATTCACTCTCCCATGTTCGTTAGTTGCAGGTGCGTCTCACTTTTTCCGGTCAGACAAATAATCACTCTGTTGAATGTGTAGGCAGGTCGAGACAAATTTCGCAGAGTCAGGTACATTATCACCAGCTAATTCTGACGCCCATGAAGCAACTTTGCCAACGATAAATCACTTGTCCACTTGTCATAGTTAATAATCTATGTCTGTAATTTTCATGGTTTTATGACTTAATGAGATGCATGTTCATCGTCATGCCATTTTTGTAGTAAATTAAAGAGCTCGTATAACGCATGTCTTTGATTCAAGTAGATAGTCTCTCCATGGTCATTTTTAGTATTTTCAGTCATAAAATCGTCCCCTTAAGATTCAATACCAGGGCCACGCTGTTTCACAGCGTTAATAATTCCATTGCGTACATTCATTCGAGGATAGTCTTAAGCCTTTCACTGCTGTGGACACGTGTGCACGTGCGCACATCCTGCTACGCTGTACCCCAGGTGCTGTGGACTAGTATACAAGGGCCGCTTGGGTTTTCCTACAGCGCCTTGGACGTCTGTATGCTCCCTGAGCCTCCGAGCTCTCACTGCTGCGGGCGAGTTACTTCCATATCTCGGTGAATAAAAACGTTTCGAGTACATATGTGCCTCTTTGCGTACTATCATTTGCAGACAATTTCGTTTCGATGACTTGAATCTTTCATGAGATGTGACGACTGTTATGACCACTCGGCTCGCGCTACGCAAGGAAGGTAACGGACGTGCCACGCGCTACCGTCTATCGGATGTGAAATTCAATAACGCGAGAAAAAATTAGATATGGTTTTGCTCTCAATTTCAAATGAATTTTGATGTGTTACCTATACTTCATTCACTGCATTATCCACTGAAGGTCCAAAGAAACTGGTATAGGCATGAATATTCAAGTACGGAGATATGTAAACAGTCAGAATACGGCACTGTTGTCAGCAACGCCTATATAGAGCCCATCCGGCTAGTCGCGCTATCTAACGCGCTGCTTCCCGAGCGGGAAGGCGGTGCTGGTCCCTAACACAAATCCGCACAATGAATTCGTGTCGAGGTCCAGAGTGCCGGCCAGCCTGTGGATGGTTTTTAAGGTGGTTTCCCATCTACCTCGGCGAATGCGGCCTGGTACCCATTATTCCGCCTCAGTTACTGTTTCGGCGATTGAGGCACAGACACCGTTTCCACGTATGCGTGCACCATAATTATTCTACCATACAAAGATTTGGGGCTACACTCGTCTGGTATGAGACCTTCCTGGAGTGGGGGGGCGGGGGGGGGGGGGAGCAATGGGGGCCGAACCGCACAACAACCTGGGGTTCGGTGTGGGGCGGCGGTGGGGTGGGTGGGCTGCTGTGGCCTGTTGTCGGGTTGTGAACCACTGAGGGCTACGCCGGGACGAAGATTCTCCGTCCTTTCTAAGTCAGCGGTTTAATACATACATACATACGTACATACATATATACATACGTAAATACAACGCACATATATGACAAAAGTCTGGCGCAGTTGTTAGATCGGTTATGCTGATTGGATGGCAGGTTAACAAGATTTAAGTGAATTTTAACGTTGTGTTATCGGCGTCGCAAGATCGATAGGAGAGAGCATTTCCTAGGTACTGATGAAGTGGGGATTTTCCCGAAAGATCATTTCACTAGTGTACCTGAATATCAGCAATCCAGCAAATCATCAAATCTCTGACATCGCTGCGGCCGAAAAAAAATCCTACAACAACGGGACCAACGACGACTGAAGAGAATCATTCAACGTGTTGGAAGTGCAGCTCTTCCGCAAATTGCTCCACATTTCAATGCTGGGGCATCAACAAGCGTCAAAATGAGAACCATTCAACAAAACAATATAGATATGGGCTTTCAGACCCGAAGGCCCACTGACCACCACACGACACCTATGTTAGACTGTTGGCGACTGGAAATATGTTGCCTGGTCGGACAAGTCTCGTTTCAAATTGTAGTGAGTGGATGGACGTGTATGGGTATGGAGTAAACCTCATGAATCCATGGGCTCTGCATGTCAGCAGGAGACTATTCAAGCTGGTAGAGGTTCTGTCACGGTGTGGGACGCGTGCAGTTGCAGTGCTATTGGACCCCTGGTACGTCTAGATACGACTCTGGCAGGTGACACGTACGTAAGTTTCCTGTCTGACCACCTGCGTCCACTCATGTTTACTGTGCATTCCAATTGACATGGAGGCAATTTCAGGAGGACAATGTGACACCCCACAATTCCATAATTGCTACGAAGTGGTTTCAGGAACACTCTTCTGAGTTTAAATACTTCAGTTGGCCACCAAACTCTCAGACAAGAACATTATTGAGCACATCTGGAATGCCCTGCAGCGTGCTGTTCAAAAGAGATCTTCAGCACCTCATACTCGTACGGATTTATGGACACCGCTCCAGGATTTATGGAGTCTGTTCTCTCCAGCACTACGTCAGACATTACTCAAGTTCATGACCCTTCGTGTTTCGATACTTCTCCGTGCTAACGCGGGCCCTACACGAAATTAGGTAGGCGTACCAGTTTCTTTGGCTCTTCAGTGCGTGAGTTAAAGTCAACTACACACGAAGTTTACCCAGTGCCTTTTTATCTGTGCAAAATCTTTAAAATTTCGCACAGTTTTTAACTTAATTTGGTGCATTAGAGTAACAATGGGATATAACGAAAAAAATTCCGCCTTTTAACGAGCGAAGATATCAGCACAGGCATCCGCATTTGGCGAGCAATAGAGCAATAACAGCAGCCGCCCCTACCGGGGAATGCGGAGAGCACGTCTGCAGCAGCGGAAAGGTTAAGGTTGTGTCCGCATCGCGATTAGTTTTGTTACAGTAACTTTACTGCGACACATATGGGTTTCAACAGACTAATCTCCCTCTGTGTTGCTACTTTAATAGTGTGCAGCGGGTGTGGCACTATGGAAACCGGTGGTAACAAGTGCTGAGAGGATGGGTAGCGGGCTGAACGCAGAGCACTCAGGAACACAGCGGGCTGCCACGCTCTGTATGGTGGTGGACGGTCAGGACGGGCGTTGTTGGCCGGGCGGCGGGCTCCGCCCCGCGGTACTGCGGCGCTTTCCTAATAATCGCCACTAATTAGGCGCGCTGCGGTGGGAAACAAATGGCGGCTGATTGCTGCGTTACGGCCGAGTGCGGCGGCGCGCCGTGCCGGGCCTCGTTACGTCGGTTGTTGTTTGGCCGCCCGTTGTGTCCGCCGCGGGCGACGTGAGCCACCAGAATTACTCGCTGCAGCCTCCTTTGCAAACTAAACCACCTTCTAGCCACAATGCTCTCGGTGTAACCCATGTACTTAGTTTACCCAATAATCTACATCTACATCTACATGATTACTCTGCCATTCACATTTAAGTGCTTGGCAGAGGGTTCATCGAACCACAATCATACTATCTCTCTTCCATTCCACTCCCGAACAGCGCGCGGGAAAAACGAACACCTAAACCTTTCTCTTCGAGCTCTGATTTCTCTTATTTTATTTTGATGATCATTCCTACGTACGTAGGTTGGGCTCAAAAAAATTTTTTGGCATTCGGAAGAGAAAGTTGGTGACTGAAATTTCGTAAATAGATCTCGCCGCGACGACAAACGTCTTTGCCTTAATGACTTCCATCCCAGCTCGTGTATCATATCTGCCACACTCTCTCCCCTATTATGTGATAGCCCGCATCTCGTGGTCGTGCGGTAGCGTTCTCGCTTCCCACGCCCGAGTTCCCGGGTTCGATTCCCGGCGGGGTCAGGGATTTTCTCTGCCTCGTGATGGCTGGGTGTTGTGTGATGTCCTTAGGTTAGTTAGGTTTAAGTAGTTTAAGTTCTAGGGGACTGATGACCATAGATGTTAAGTCGCATAGTGCTCAGAGCCATTTATTACGTGATAATACAAAACGAGCTGCCCCTTTTTGAACCCTTTCGATGTCCTCCGTCAATCCCACCTGGTGAGGATCCCACACCCCGTAGCAGTATTCTAACAGAGGACGAACGAGTGTAGTGTAAGCTGTCTCTTTAGTGAACTTGTTGCGTCTTCTAAGTGTCCTGCCAATGAAATGCAACCTTTGGCTCGCCTTCCCCACAATATTATCTATGTGGTCTTTCCAACTGAAGTCGTTCGTAATTTTAACCCTCAAGTACTTAGTTGAATTGACAGCCTTGACAATTGTACTATTTATCGAGTAGTCGAATTCCAGCGGATTTCTTTTGGAGCTCATGTGGATCACCTCACACTTTTCGTTATTTAGCGTCAATTTCCACCTGCCACACCATACAGCAATCTTTTCTAAATCGCTTTGCAACTGATACTGGTCTTCGGATAACCTTACTAGACGGTAAATCACAGCATTATCTGCGAACAACCTAAGAGAACTGCTCAGATTGGCACCCAGGTCATTTATATACACTCCTGGAAATTGAAATAAGAACACCGTGAATTCATTGTCCCAGGAAGAGGAAACTTTATTGACACATTCCTGGGGTCAGATACATCACATGATCACACTGACAGAACCACAGGCACATAGACACAGGCAACAGAGCATGCACAATGTCGGCACTAGTACAGTATATATCCACCTTTCGCAGCAATGCAGGCTGCTATTCTCCCATGGAGACGATCGTACAGATGCTGGATGTAGTCCTGTGGAACGGCTTGCCATGCCATTTTCACCTGGCGCCTCAGTTGGACCAGCGTTCGTGCTGGACGTGCAGACCGCGTGAGACGACGCTTCATCCAGTCCCAAACATGCTCAATGGCGGACAGATCCGGAGATCTTGCTGGCCAGGGTAGTTGACTTACACCTTCTAGAGCACGTTGGGTGGCACGGGATACATGCGGACGTGCATTGTCCTGTTGGAACAGCAAGTTCCCTTGCCGGTCTAGGAATGGTAGAACGATGGGTTCGATGACGGTTTGGATGTACCGTGCACTATTCAGTGTCCCCTCGACGATCACCAGTGGTGTACAGCCAGTGTAGGAGATCGCTCCCCACACCATGATGCCGGGTGTTGGCCCCGTGTGCCTCGGTCGTATGCAGTCCTGACTGTGGCGCTCACCTGCACGGCGCCAAACACGCATACGACCATCATTGGCACCAAGGCAGAAGCGACTCTCATCGCTGAAGACGACACGTCTCCATTCGTTCCTCCATTCACGCCTGTCGCGACACCACTGGAGGCGGGCTGCACGATGTTGGAGCGTGAGCGGAAGACGGCCTAACGGTGTGCGGGACCGTAGCCGAGCTTCATGGAGACGGTTGCGAATGGTCCTCGCCGATACCCCAGGAGCAACAGTGTCCCTAATTTGCTGGGAAGTGGCGGTGCGGTCCCCTACGGCACTGCGTAGGATCCTACGGTCTTGGCGTGCATCCGTGCGTCGCTGCGGTCCGGTCCCAGGTCGACGGGCACGTGCACCTTCCGCCGACCACTGGCGACAACATCGATGTACTGTGGAGACCTCACGCCCCACGTGTTGAGCAATTCGGCGGTACGTCCACCCGGCCTCCCGCATGCCCACTATAGGCCCTCGCTCAAAGTCCGTTAACTGCACATACGGTTTACGTCCACGCTGTCGCGGCATGCTACCAGTGTTGAAGACTGCAATGGAGCTCCGTATGCCACGGCAAACTGGCTGACACTGACGGCGGCGGTGCACAAATGCTGCGCAGCTAGCGCCATTCGACGGCCAACACCGCGGTTCCTGGTGTGTCCGCTGTGCCGTGCGTGTGATCATTGCTTGTACAGCCCTCTCGCAGTGTCCGGAGCAAGTATGGTGGGTCTGACACACCGGTGTCATTGTGTTCTTTTTTCCATTTCCAGGAGTGTAGATCAGGAACAGCAGAGGTCCCAGGACGTTTCCCTGGGGAACACCTGATATCACTTCAGTTTTACTCGATGATTTGCCGTCTATTACTACGAACGGCGACCTTCCTGACAGGAATGTTCAGTACTAGAAAAAGTTTAATCACAACACCATTTGTCCATGTAAAATGACTATCTTTCAATGTATACAATAAAGGAACGAAGTTTATTCGAGAGGCGATTGGTAAGTAATGCAACACATTTTTTTCGGACAATTTCGGTTGAAAAAATGCGGAATTTAGTATGAGATACCGTAGAAAATTCCAGCTTCAGCTTCCATAGTTTGGTGAAATTCCGATAGGTGGCGGTGCTATACGTAGCCTTCAAAAGGGCGTCTATAACGTAGATGCGTTACAATCGGTTATCATTGTGCTGGTTTTGGCGGAAAACCATAGCATCGGAGATATTCATAAGCGCTCGCAGAATGTCTACGGACAACAGGCAGTGAGCAAAAGCGCGGTAAGTCGTTTGGTGAGGGACCTTCCACCCTCGCAATAAGTTCGCCCAAACCTGTTCGATTTCTCACGTGCCGACCAGCCGCACACGGCTACGAAGTCCTGGAACGTACAGGCACTCTCTTCTGAGGTTTACCGCAGATGTATGCGAAATGGTCCCTCTTCATTACAACACAACGCCGCACACAAGTCCGGACACCCGAGAGGAGCTGAAAAAATAAGCTCATCTTTCTGATCCACCGCACAGCTCGGATCTCGCACCTTCCGACCTTCATCAATATGGCCTAACAACGGATACACTCCACTGGTAGCAGTACTTGGGTGATGAGGTCAAGTATGCAGCAAGACATTGGCTTCGACGTCGACCAGTAGCATGGTACGATACAGGTGGCGTAATCCAGTTGCAATGAACGGAGATTATGTTGAAAAATATCGTTTTGCAGCCAACTGAGTGGGGAATTATATGGTGTACTGGAATCCTGAATAAACGAAACTGATTTCAGAATATAATGTATGTTGCATTACTTACTGTAGCCCATAATCATTCTGTGCTTGACGGAAACTGTTCGACTCGTGAGTTTACAACATTAAGCCAGTTTATTTGATTTCATTTAAATAATAGTAGCTGTTTCATAAGAAATAGTCCTCAGTATAAAAAAAAATACGTTATCCAACTTTTCACAAAAACAATATACAGGATGTTCGTGGCATAGGTATAGATGTTTTGACCATTAGTACCTTAACATGTACTCCACATCTAACACTGATCCCGAAAACACATCCCATAAATTACTATGTCATGTTTTGTGAATGGCCGTAACACCACTGGAAAGTGGACTATGCCTGTCAGTATAGACTAACCGCTCCGTATCGATACGTTTACACTTCAGTAGCTGTCCTGCTTCCCAGGTGAAATTAAAAGCTTGCTTGTGCCAAATGCCCTTCGAGGTACTGGAAAATCTAAGAACATGCTACACGTAATAGCTATAAATTTCAGTCTAAAATTAAATAAATAGTGATGTCATGTTGTTCAGTACACTGTCCTCGGTCATAAAGAGATATATGTACACTTATATCTTTAATTACCTATATTTATCTACTAATAATTAAGTATCGGTTGGATTGTATGGACAATGTGACCAGTCAGTCGCTTTGTAACATTTTCATCTAATTATTGGTTCATTATTGTTTAATTGTTGCTGTTAGTCTTCATACCACAGACAGATCACCCTCAACTAGCTTTTCGTCCCTTATACAAGATGTAAATAGTCACTGGAATCGTGGCGACGTTACATAACTTCGAGCGTTGTAATCCTGCCAGTTTGAGACGAACCGTTACAAACCATTGCAGAAGACGCACACCTACTTTTACTTCGTATCACAATTCGACCCAAGCGCTAAGGATGACTAGTTATCAGATATGTCAGCTGCAACGAATTCTTTTGCATCTGCTTTGAAACATTAATTGCACGTAAACAGGTTTCGTTTGAAACAGAGCCTGATGAGGTTCGACAGCTAATTGAAGTTTTCGTCAATGCTTTATACGATTTCTTGTCTGCAATATCAATACAAAGCTGCAATGTTTTAACCACAGCAGCAGATTCAACATCCTTAATTCATAACATAAATTTATGTTGTAAATATTATGAAGTCTTTATTAAAAATATTTCTCTGTAGTGTAGATAAATGAACAGTACAGATAACAAAAGAATAGCTTTTGAAATGTGGTGCTGTAAAAGAGTGGTGAACACTAAATCCGTGTCAGGACAAATCAGTGTCATACCATATCCTATAGGGCCATGCATTGCTGTATTCAAACTAATCTTCCTGTAGAGAATAATTTTACTTCCATCTCCAAAAACCAGTTTTGGCTTTATCTTCTAATTCCACCAGATCCAGATGAGGAAAACATATATGTTCTATCTTCCTATTCTTTCGATTTCGAATGTAAGAATAATGTCTCCTGAAATTACACCATATGATACAATCAGAAAGTATATTGTCCTCCAAATGTCTTACATCCCAGAATATTTCCATCGGGAAATTTCTGAAGTCCGGCATCTCCTCTCTGTCAGCTACCGTTTGGACTGAAAGTCAAGTGATATGTTAAAATTCTTACTTCACAACCACAGAAATATCAAAGCGGGCCCTTCAAAACACAAAAATATTCGATGGCCTGTTTATGAACCGCCCTCTGTAGGTAAATTATATGCCTTCAAACATCAGTAAGTAGCAAACTAAGTCTTAACTAATCATTGCACACTGGTCTTTCTTGCGCTTGATACGAAAACACTAATCATCTAGAAATGGTGCTCCGATTGAAATATTCCGTCTGCAAATGACTTGGCAGAGTCAGTCCGTTGAATCATTAACAAGTGCTGAAGTTTAAACACAGAAGATAACAGGGATTCAAAATCAAACAGATGAACTAGAGAACGAATAACACGTGATTGCACTGTTACAATTTTTCTCAGGTTATTGAATTCATACCCCGGGTGGTGCCCTTCTGTAATGTGGAGCGTTAAATATTCAATAGTGTGAGTTGGTGTATAGCTCAAGACTTAGGTGTCGTTCGTGTAACATAAACTAGTGCGGGTTGCCTGAGACAATTATGGGACTAGAGACCACACTATCCTTCTTTTGTTTGTTTGTTTGTTCACTATAATAGGTCACTTTCCTTTTAATGTTTGTTTACCCGTTTCAGTCATCGCCCACCATTGGAACGTCACATAAAAGAACTTAATGCAAGGCAGTAAGTGATGTCGATACACACTTAATAGTTGAGCACTGAAATCACAGTGGTATTCATGTCACACAATACTGTGTCAGATCCTTTTACACGACGTTCTCATGCAGGAATATACCCGAAACCAATAAACAGAAAAGCACTTTGAATGAGTGAACTGTTATTACCGATCAAATAACACGGTGAAGAAATGTATGCTCATCACGCTTTTATATTTACCTCCAGCACACTCCCGTGCATGGGGTGTGGTTTGATTTCCGGTACTGCTAGAGATTTTTCTATGGTAGGAGGACTGGGCGGAGTACAATCAGCCAGTTGAGGAGCTACTTGAAGGACTAGTTGCAGGACCAGGTCTTCTAGCCCGACAACGGCTGTAAACGGTGTGCTGACTCCCTCTTCTTACAGCATCTCGACTTCATTAGCTGAGGATGACATAGAGGGGGGGGGGCGGTCGGTCCGGGTTATAAATATGCATATCATACCATTTTTATATTCTTGCGCACAGTCAATGAACTCTAACGGTTACCAGTCAACCCTCACATAAGTTTTGTTTATTGGTTATATTGATTTCGACTATAGTCACTTTTATTAGCCCATAATATTTCTTAGCAGGGGACTGCATCAGAGCGTAGTTGGAGTAAGCAAGTCCTCAAGGCACTTACTAGACAGCGCTCTACTTACGCTACATTCACTTCCAGAAACGACTAGCCAGTATTTCTGGGGTAAAATCATGAAATAAGGTCAAGATTTTACATCATGTCAATAAAGATGTCATTATAAAATCAGCACATCCTTCAGTCGGACTGCTACGTAGAAGCAACCCTTCCAGAATTTGCCGTAAGCAAATTAGGGAATGTTTGGCAGCCTGACTCTGACGGTCATTATAACCATATTCGTCGAGAATGAAAGCCTTGACCACAACACCATTCAATTCTGGACTGGGGGTGGCCCCTTTGACTAATAACTAAAACCTCCTCGGTCCCAAGATTGTCCCCAACGACTGCTTTAAATTTAGAACAAAAATAATCAGCCTTGTCGACCAAAGACTACCTGCACAACAAGTAATCCTAGTTTTGCTACAGGCCTTGTAAAAGAGGACATAGGTTAAGAGGTTAGGCCAGGAGTCCATTACACGCAGGAGGTGGCTACATGAGTAACGGGGGTTGCGTGGCTTGGACTGGGTGTTTTTTTAGAGGGTCTCGGGGAAAAACAATAAGGACTTTAGTCTCAAATGGTGCATGTTCAACACAGGAAGAACATATATCTAGAAACTATTTGTATAATAGTCTTAGATGTGTTCGAAAACTACAAGAGCTCCAAGCAATAATAGAAAACACTGATTCTCAATCGTTATAGACACTGAAAGCTGGCTAAAGCTGGAGATAAGTTCAGCTAAAATTTTTGCCATGGACCTAACGGTGTTCAGAGAGGAGAGGGTAAATACCGTTGGCGGTAGAGCGTTTGTTGCTGTAAGAAGTAGTTTATCATTCAGCGAAATTGATGTAGAGCCGGCCGGGATGGCCGAGCGGTTCTATGCGCTGTAACCACGCGACCGCTACGGTCACAGGTTCGAATCCTGCCTCGGGCATGGGTGTGTGTGATGTCGTTAGGTTAGTTAGGTTTACGTAGTTCTAAATTCTACGGGACTGATGACTTCAGAAGTTAAGTCCCATAGTGCTCAAAGACATTTGAACCATTTTGACGTAGATAGTTCCTGTAAAGTATTATCGGTGCAGGTCATTCTTGACAACCGGAATAAAATAATAATTGGATCCTTTTACCGACGTCCCACCTCAGATGATGCAATTTCTGAAAGGTTAAAAGAAAACTAATTTCAGACACGCACCCGACTCAAACAATTATAGTTGGTTGTGACTTCAATTTACCCTAGGTATGTTGGCGAAAATACATTTTTCAATTCGGAGGTACGCATTAAAAATCTTCAAAGTTATGCTAAACGTACTCTCTGTAAATTATTTCTAGCAACTATTTCGTGATCCCACTCGAATTGTAAAGGGTTGTGAAAACACACTTGACCTCTTAGCATCACATAATCCTGAGCTACAACGAGCATCAAAACGAATACAAGGATTAGGGAACAAACCGTTATCGTAGTGCGACTGAATACCTTAACTCCTAAATCGCCTAAAAATAAACGAAAAATACATCTATTCATAAAAACACATAAAACGTCGTTTGATGCCTTCCTTAGAGATAATCTCAACTCATTCCAAATTAGCAATGTAAGTGTGGACCAGATGTGGCTTTAATTCAAAGTAGTAATATCGACAGCAACTGAGGCATTAATACCAAATAAATTTATAAACGACGGAGGTGATCCATAATGGTGTAAAAACAGGTCGGAACACTGATCCAGAAACAACAAAAACAGCATGCCAAATTTAAATGAGCGCTAAATCCTCAAGACGGGCGATCGTTTATTCGAAATTTAGCGCTGACTTCAATGCGAGACGCTTATAACAGTTTCCACAACGAAGCCATGTCTCGGAAGCTGGCAGAAAATCCAAAGAGATTCCGGTCGTGTGTAAAGTATGCTAGCAGCAAGACACAGTCAATGCCTTTTTTGCGTTATAGCAATTGAAATACTGTCGATGATAGTGCTGCAAAAAGAGAGCTACTAAACACAACCTTCCGAAATTCCTTCAGCAAAAAAAATGAAGTAATTATTCCAGAATTCGAATCAAGAACAGCTGCCAACATGAGTAACTTAGGAATGGATATCCTCGGAGTGGTGAAGCAACGTAAAACGCTCGATAAAAAAGCAAGTCCTCCGGTCCAGCCTGTGCACCAGGTAGATTCTTTTCAGAGTATACTGATGCAGTAGCTCCATACTTCACAATCGTGCAAAACCGCTCACTCGACGACTGAAAAGTTGCACAGGTCAAACCAATTTCCAAGAAAGGCAGTATGAGTAATCCACTAAATTACAGGCCCATATTGTTAACGACGATATGAAGCAGGATTTTGAAACATACATTGTGTTCGAACATCATGAATTACCTCGAATAGAACGGTCTCTTGAAACAAAATCAACACTTATATTGAAAACGTCGTCCTTGTGAAACACAACTATCTCTTTAATCACACGGAGTGTTGAGTGCTGTCGACAAGGGATTTAAAATAGAATCCGTATTTCTACATTTCCAGAAAGCTTTTGACACCGTACCTTACAATCGGCTTCAGATCAATTAGCGTTCTTTTGGCAAATCGTCTCAGTTATACGACAGGATTCGTGATTTTCTGTCAGAGAAGTCACAGTTCTTAGTAATTGAGGGAAAGTCATCGAGTAAAACAAAAGTGATTTGTGGCGTTCGCTAAGGTAGTGTTATAGGCCTTCTGCTGTTTCTTATATATAAACGATTTAGGAGACAATCTGAACAGACGTCTTAGATTGTTTGCAGATGATGTTGTCGTTTTTCGTCTAATAATGTCATCAAAACAAACTGCAAATCAATTTGGAAGTGATATCTGTACGGTGCGAAAGTTGGTAATTGTCCGTAAATAATAAAAAGTTTGACGTCATCCACATGAGTGCTAAAAGGGATCCGTTAAGCTTCGGTTACACGATAAATCAATCAAATCTGATGGCCGTAAATTCAACTAAATACCTAGGAATTACTATTAGAACAACTTAAACTCGAAAGAACGCATAGAAAATGTTGTGAGGGAAGGCGAAACAAAGACTGCGTTTTATTGGCAGAACATTTATGGTACAAGATGCAACAGATCTACTAAAGAGACTACCTACACAGCGCTTGTTCGTCCCCTGAGCGCTTTGGGATTCTTACCAGATAGGATTAAGGGACTACATCGAGGAATCTCAAAAAGGGCAGCACGTTTTGTATTATCCAGAAATAGTTGAGAGAAGTTCATGGACATGATAGAGGATTTGGGTTGGACATCATTAAAACAAAAGCGTTTCTCCTGGCGGCGAGATCTTTTGAGGAAATTTCAATCATCAAGTTTCTCTTCCGAAGGGTACTCTGTTGCCCTTCGGGTGGGAAACTGTCTCTAACAGGCGAAGGAATCAGCAAAGATCAACGCATGGGAATCTAGAAGGCTGTGTAAACCACTCCATTATCGCATTACCAAGGGGGTGGGGGTGGGGGGGAAGGGTTGCTTCTAAGGTGTTGTATGTAGGATTAACGATCTGACGATCTGAACATACCTTTTAGCACACATTTAGCGATATCAATGCATTTTCAGTAACATGTACTATCGACTTCATGACCACCACAACAAAATAAAAAACCGAAATTTCGTTCATTGTTGTTGAATTTTATTCTCAACATATCCTTCAAAGAAATACTGATGGGAAACAAGGTCCTGGAACTGGAAATGCTTATGGTACATCGTAGATGAATTCCTTAGAACAATAAACATCTTTTTCCTAAAAAATTTAAAATACACTGAGTAGATTACAATATTTTCAAAAGGTAGGCACAAATTTCTCCACCCCCCCCCCCTCGTCCCCCCATCCACCCCTTAGTATTGCGATGGTTGAAGACACGCAACGTCTATCGAAAAGACATGTGGGCTTAACTAAGAAAGTGGGAAGGAAACATGAGTTTCTGGTCAGATGAATGTAGGGTAATAACGGCAGCAGACATCGTATAACGGAAGTATGATCCGTTATGAATTGAAGTGTTGCACAGAGTGTGCTACTCAAAAATGTTCAGTGGTTGTTCTCAGATTCGACAACAAATCAAGACCGATGTAAATAGTTCAGGCATGTATGCCGACATCGCAAGAAGAGGAGGAAGAGATGGGAAAGGTATGTTGGGATACTGACGGCTAATTCAGTGCGTAAAGAGAATTGAAATCTAACAATTACTGGGGACTGGAATGCGGTTGTAGAAAAAGAGATGGAAGCAAGGGTTACGGGAGAATGTCAGTTTGGCAGAATGAGGAAGAAAGGAGGGAGAGTAATTGAGTTCTGCAATAAATTCCAGTTACTAATAGCGAATACTCTGTCAAGGTTCACAAGAGGATAAGATACACTTGGAAAAGACCGGGGGACAAGAGAATATTATTCAGGCTTGATTTCATTATGGTCAGACAGAGATTTTGATATCAGATATTGGGTTGTAAGGCCTATCCAGGTGCAAACACGCTCTCAGGTCACAAACTGATAATGATAAAAATATTGAAGTTAAGGGAATCGTCTGGAAGAATTAGTGCGGAAGGGTGTGGGATACTCAAGTACTTAGGAATGAAGAGAGGCGTTTGTAGATCCATTGGGGTGTGGGTACTGCGATAAGGAATATCTGAGTAGGCAGTTCGGTTCGAAGGAGTAAATGTTTCGGGAATCACAGATGTCGGTGAACCAAAAATAAGTACAAAGAAGTAAACTTCGATGGAACCATGGGTAACGGAAGAAATACTGCAATTGCTCGAGCAAGGGAAAAGTAGAACAATACTCAGGGAAACAGCAACATAACTCCCTTAGGAATGAAACACACAGGAAGTGGAGGTAGCCAAGACAAAAGGGCTGCAGGAAAGATGTGAAGATATCGTAAGGTAAATGTTTGTGGGAAGGACCGACTGAACACACAGAAAAGTCAAAAGAAATTTTGGAGAAATGAAGGGTGGTAACATTAGAAATGTAACTAGAATTTCACTGTTAAACGCAGAGGAGAGTGAATAGACGCGAACACTCTACGTCTCAATGAGAGAGAAGACTTGTCTTATGACGCGGTAGAAGAAGACGTTAGAGTTGGTATGGAAGACACAGGTGATCCAGTATTGGAGTCAGAGTCTAAAAGAGATATGGAAGAGTCCAGATCAAATACAGCAGAAGAGGTAGATAACATTTCATGAGAACTTGTAAAATCATTGGGGGAAGCGGGACCTAAACAATTATTCAAAGAACTGCCTAGAATCTGAGCTCTCCGACGTATCGGACTTTTAGAAAAATATAATCCGCACAATTTCGAAGGCAGCAAGAGCACATAAGTTGGACAGCTATGGCATTATCAGCCTTACAGTTCATGCATCCACACAGATGTCGATAAAAATATAGAGAATGATAAGGAAAAAAAAATTGACGACTTGTTACAAGACAATAAGTTGGCCTTGGGAAACTCAAAGGCAACAGTGGGGCAGTTCTGAGACTGCGCTTGATAATGGAAGCAAGACTAAAGAAAAATGAAGATACGTTCATAGGTTTTATCGACTTAGAATAAACTTTCAACAAAGTAAAATTATGAAAGATGTTAGAGATTCTCAGAAAAATAGGAATAAGGAATCGGGAATTACGAGTAATATGCAATTTGTAAAAGTACTAAGAAGGAACAATAAGACTGGCCCAAAAACAAAGTGCTCGGATTAGAAAGGGTGTAAGGCAGCGATGTAGTTTTCCGGCCCTTCTGATCAATCTATAGATCGAAGAACCAATGACGGAAAAAAGGAGGTTTCAAGAGTGAAACTAAAATTTGAGGTGAAACATTGTCAGCGATAAGATTGGCCAGTGACATCACCATAGGGAAAGTAAGTAACAATTACGAGATCTGTTCAGTTGAATGATCAGTCAAATGAGTATATGATATGGGTTGAGAGTAAACCGAAAAAAAGACAAAACTAATGAGAAGGAGCAGAAATGAGAAGAACGAAAAGCTTTACATCAAAATTGATGACAACGGAGTAGATAAAGTTAAGGAATTCCACAACCCTCTAAACAAATACCCATGACGGAGGAAGCAAGGAGATCATAAAAAGCAGAATTTCACAGGCAAATACCGTATCCCTGGTCAGAAGAAGCTTATGGGATCCAAATGCAGAACTCAATCTGAAGAAGAAGTTTCTGAGAACGTGCGTTTGGAGCGCAGCATTATATAGCAGTGAATCATGGACAGTTGGAAATCCCAAGAAGAAACGAAGCGTTTAAGATGTTGTGCTACAGAAGACTGATGGAAGTCAAGTGAACTGGTAAGGCAAAGAATGAGGTGGTACTCCACAGAATCGGCGAAGAGAAGAACGTACGAGAAAGATGGACAAGGATAAGGGACAGGATAATACGATTGTGAGACATCAGGGAATAATCTCTATGCTAGCTGTAGAGGATAAAAACAATAGGGGAAGACAGAGATTTGAATTTTGTTGTTGTTCTGGTCTTCAGTCCCGAGACTGGTTTGATACAGCTCTCCATGCTACTCTATCCTGTGCAAGCTTCTTCATCTCCCAGTACCTACTGCAACCTACATCCTTCTGAATCTGCTTAGTGTATTCATCTCTTGGTCTCCCTCTACGATTTTTACCCTCCACGCTGCCCTCCAATAGTAAATTGATGATCCCTTGATGCCTGAGAACATGCCCTACCAACCGATCCCTCCTTCTAGTCGTGCCACAAACTCCTCTTCTCCCCAATCCTATTCAATACCTCCTCATTAGTTATGTGATCTACCCATCTAATCTTCAGCATTCTTCTGTAGCATCACATTTCGAAAGCTTCTATTCTCTTCTTGTCCAAACTATTTATCGTCCATGTTTCACTTCCATATATGGCTACACTCCATACAAATATTTTCAGAAAAGACTTCCTGAGACTTAAATTTGAATACGTGCACGAAAATAACTGCGGTCGTAGGGTGCAAGTGCTACTCCCAAATTAAGAGGTTTTCGCAGGAGAGTAAGTCGTCACGGACCGGTATTGGTATCTCAAAAAATAATCAAATAAAGAAATAAACGTACATCACCAATGTCTCCTTCATAGATAGAAACGCATACTATACGCGGTAGATATGACATCACTATCTGCAAGACGCATCAGGTGCACTGGTGGTTTTGATATCTACGAGGAGTGGCAGGCAATTTCCCCGAATTTTCGTCAATTCCGTTGCAGATAAGCGAAATAATGTTTCATGTACCTCGGTGTCTCAGTGGTGGGGTGCCCGAGTACTGATTCACGGGTATCAACATTTTAACCTCTTGCAGTGTTGTTTAAAGTAAAAAATTGCGAGTTACTTCGTGGTTCGGAGTCGACTTTAAATCCATATATAAGTGGCTGGCTAATCGCACCAAGGCAATGGAAAGCCTATCAGAGCACTGTGATATTAATTCCAACCTTCCGGTTCAAGACTGCTTTACCGTTTTTTTATTTTATTTATGTGTTTCAAATGAAGTTAAGAACATGTCAGAGAAAGGGAACTATAATAGCGACTCGCCTATGCTTGTGAGATGCTATCAAGTTTTGTGGGAAAAAGTGTGTCCCATCATTCTGTTGACACTCTTCTGAATAACCACCGCGAAAACTACACGACGTGTCATGCCGCTGAAATGTGAATTTCTGTCGCAGGATGTGATGTCCGCATGATTAAAAAAAAAAAAAAAAAAAAAGGTATCTGTGTTGCTCTGGGGTGTGCAGCCGGGTGCAGTCGCTTATGTGACGTTTATTTCAAAGCTTGCCTTGACTTCAGGTGATATCCCTAGAATGAGTGTTTACTTAGTGAGTCATATATATTCTTATTGGTCCCGACTCCTCCCCACTACTTGGCCCCGGCTCGCATGTTGTGGAATGGTGGTGGGACGCGATCGCCGAATGATGCGTAGGAACTCCGGTTCCTTAGTGCTTCTGCAGCCCACTTAGGGCACGGAAGTTGCTCTCGGTCCACATTGTGACTTGAGTTGGCTGAGCGTGGTGTCCCACGCTTACTGCGAGTGCAGCCACTGTCTCTATTGACCAGCGCGACGAAGGAACTTATGGGAGCCCACAGCCGACGTTATCAACGGATCAGCAAAATGACATCTACCTCAATACTTGCATTTCATCATTTTTCATTGAGCCTCCTGCAGCAATGTAATGTTCTGCTACCGCAAGTTTTGCTGGCTCCCATTTTTCGACTGTCCGAATAGTCCGCCGGATGTCTGCCTTATCGCATTTGAATGGCATTCAGTAAACACCCGGTTCACAGCCCGCCACGTCGTCTTTCACAGCATGTAACGGTGCACGCGTTTTCGCAGCTGACGGAGAACGCGTTTAATGTTATGTTGAGACAGGGTCCTGCTGATTTTCTTCGACACTTTGCCTGTGTACGATAGAAATGTCGCAGACTGTTTGCACCTATACCTCCTACGTGAATGCATTTCGGAATTCTCCTGCGACGTATTAGTTACTGTCGAATACGTAAAGTAGGTGGCGCCTTCTTGATAGACTTTCTTCGATTGGTACTAACGGGTCCTGTGGACCAACGCACGTAGCACACACATTTGCTCTGAAGCATGATGACAGTTTGAAAATGGCTCTCACCACTATGGGACTTAACATCTGATGTCATCAGTCCCCTAGACTTAAACTACTTAAACCCAGCTAACCTAAGGACATCACACACATCCATGCCCGAGGCAGGATTCGAACCTGCTACCGTAGCAGCAGCGCGGTTTCGGACTGAAGAGCCTAGAACCACTTTTCCATAGCGGCCGGCGATGACAGTTTGAAGTGGTGAAGGTACAGTGTCGGTTTTTTACTGTACACGCTGTATCCCCTAGTGTCGTCCGCACTGCGCCTAACTAAGACACAAAAAAAAATGAGACTTCCCCATTCTCATTCAGCTTCACGGTGTGTTGAATACAGAATTCCAGAGAGTTCAGATGTTGGGGAAACTCCTCCAGTTCTTGATTTCCGTGTGGCTACATCACATATGTCGTTAAAATATCTGAAAACGCGTGTGGACGTCAATGCAGCTGTTTCCACAGCTTTCTACTCAAAATCCTCCATGAATAAGTGACACACATCGGGTGACGAAGGACACACAATGGCGACGCCATTGCTTTGTTCATAATCGGCGCCAATAAAGAGAAGTAATGTTGTTATGTGAGGGCAAATTAATGAAGATTAGACTTCGTTGGGGTGAATTTCTCCATGATCAGATTGAGGGAATCAGCAAGCTGCACTCCGGTGAAGAGGGAAACCGCATCAAATCTCACTATAAAGTTCTGGTCAGAGAGGTGTAGTTCTTGCAGCCTCTGAATAAAAGATACAGAGTTACAGGTGCGGTGCTGATCGCAGGACGACTAACTTAAGTTTCATCTAAAAGAGATATTCGTCCTTTTTCTATACAAATGTTTGTTTTTAAACTAAACACTCTTCAATACTGCCTAGATAACATTTTATTTTGAAATATAAGCACCTATATACAGTAACTACGTAGCCAAATAGTTCACAAACTTGATTACACAGGATAGCAAAATTATTTTATACAGTGTTATATGTTATGAGTTTAGTAGCTGCATCAACCTATCACGAAGTCGGAGGGAACAAGAAAAGCGCTTTACTTACATAGTAATATTGCTAGAGCGTCTTAAAAGCTGAACATTTGACGTTGTTATAACCTGAGCCAGGAGCAAGGATCATCACTAATTTTTTTTCTTAAAGTTCGATGCAGTAATCACTTCCTTCATGTGGAGTATTATGGTGTATATTGTTTGAAGGACATTGCAATAGTTCCACCTCCGATCTTAGTAACACGTATTTACTTCATATCATTTTACTCAATTGGAGAATTTCTGCCTTACAGGATAATGACATGTAAATACAATCTGATCAACTAAAGTTCCATCATCTAGAATGTAGTAAGATGAACGGACTGGTTAACGCATTTCAACGCCAGTGTGAGGTTATATTTACTTATTGCTACTTGACTTGCACTAAATACTGAGAAATAAGTATTGTGTAAGCTGTAACTCGCTTCGGATATATGTTTCGCTACATTCTACGACTGGTCTTTCGTGATGCAGTTCTGGTTATGTTATGAGGAATATTGAGCAGTTAAAGGCAGAGACGGCCCAGGAGCATGAGAAAATAGGGGCTCGGTGTCGGTGGTGTTCCAAGAATCGGTTGCTCGGCAGGAATAAGGAGGAAAGGAAGTTCGTTAATTTTGAGATCTCAGGAAACCGTAATGACAGAAAGGCATGCCACCAGCCGAACTGTGAATCAATCTGGGCTTTACTATAAACGCATTTTTGAGTGGACTCACGGTGAGGAAACTGTTCTGAGTAGCTGAGTCGACTGCTCTCTCATGAGATGCATCAGTAGTGAATACTTTCCGTCCCCTACCATCTCTACCTATATGACGACGTGGTTTTCAGTTAGTCTAACACGATGATTTCCAAAGTGATAACATTATTTCATCGATCGCAGTCAGAAGATCACTAGGACAGAAAAAAAATTCTTTCTGTTGTCTTTGTCGTAGTACTGCTCCCAGGTCCTCTACATCTACACACGAACGCCACACATCTGTATCACATTTTCATATGTCTCAGCCTTTCTATATCTAAATCAATAAACATATTCTTTCCGCGAATGTTAAGTGCAGGGCAGAGGTTACTTATCATGGTACCACATGTAAGCTTTCACACCGTTCCACTCATGTACGGATTGTGGGAAGAACGATAGCTTAAATGGTTTTGTGCGTGTTCTCAAGTTTAGATTTGAATGCCTAAGCTACCAATGTTTCATAGAAAAATCGTCGCAGTTGAAAATTCACTGCACCACCTAACTTATCCACTGGTGACGCACTTGCCTCTGTGCCCACGTAGTTGGATTTCGATGCAGTACGACGCACAACGGTGGCGAGGATTTCTGGAGCTCAGGTGTGCTGTTGCTAACTCTGTTTCCGTACACCCGCAGCCCTGCTGGATGTTCTGCCAAACTCTGGCCTGTGTGGAAATAAACCAGAGGGCAGCAGCTGCACCGCAACTTCACGCTAGTGTATTCTGACACTTGCTTCACCCTAGCGCGTCCACAACTCAGCTGCCTCACCGCCATACAGGAGTTTGGCTACGGTTTTCACGTCACTAAAGCAGCTGTCAGGTTCACGTTTCAGAGCGAAATGGGTTACCGCCAACATACGTAGTAAACACACACAAACATAATTAACAGCGGATACATTTTGCGCTTTTCATTTAAGAGTGGCATTTTCAACTTACGTTCTAAATTATTTGCTGGATGTATTCCCGTCTCTGTCTTCCTCTACAGTTTTTGCCCTCTACAGCTTTCTCTAGTACCAAGGAAGTCATTCCCTGATGTCTTAACACATGTTCTGTCATCCTGTCCCCTCTCCTTGTCATTGTTTTCCACGTATTCCTTTCTTCTACGATTCTGCGCAGGTCCTCCTCATTCTTTACCTCATCGTTCCATCTAATTTTCAACACTCGTCCGTAGCACCACATCCCAAATGCTTAGATTTTCTTCTGTTCTGTTTTCCCCATAGTCCATGTTTGTTTTCCCATAGTCCATGTTTCACTAGCATACAATGCTGTGCTCCAAACACTCCAAACGTACATTCTCAGCAATTTCTTCCTCAAATTAAGGCCTATATTTGATACTTCTCATAGCCAGGAATGCCCTTTTTGTCAGTGCTAGTCTGCTTTTTATGTCCGTCCGTCGTTACTTATTTTCCTGCCTAGGTAGTAAAATTCCTTTACTTCATCTACTTCGTGACCATCAATCCTGACGTTAAGGTTCTCGCTGTTCTCGTTTCTGCTACGTCTAATTACTTTCGTCTTTCTTCGATTTACTCTCTGTCCACGTTCTGTATTCATTACACTGTTCATTCCATTCAGCAGATGCTGTAATTTTCCTTCACTTTCACTCAGGATAGGAATGTATTACTGATAACCTTGAATTTTAGTTCCACTCCTGAACCTTTCTTTAATGTCCATCACTGCTTCTTCGAGGTACTGATTGAACAGTAGTTTCGAAAGACTACGTTCCTATCTTACACCCTTTCTAATCCGAGCACTTCGTTCTTGGTCTCCCACTCCTATTATTCCCTCTTAGCTCTTGTACATATTGTATATAATACGTCTCACCCTATAGGTTACCCCTACTTTTCTCAATATTTCGATAATCTTGCACCACTTTGCATTGTCGAACGCATTTTCGAGGTCGGCAAATCCTGTGAACGTGTCTTCATTTTTCTTAAGTCCTGTTCAAGTAAACTACATGTCACATGTAATGTAATTACTTTTTCACTATTGCTTAGTATCACGTAATTACAGTTTCATAGAACTATTACCAGAAACCAAACTGTAAACATTATAAGCAATTTTTTTTTCTTTTCAGATATCTTTCTTCATTTTCTAGTTACTGACTGGTATGGGTAGTTAAACTTGGTCCCCCAGTAATAATCCGCCGCCACGGGCGACTAATAAAGCGTACAGTACTCCGACATAAATTTAAGAATAAACCTCTCTCTCAAATTCACGTAACGGTCACTAATAAACAACACGCTCCACTCAATTCAAAATAAATACAATAGAGTCACATATATCCTCTTAATTCGTCAACAGAAGAAACAGTGAGCGACATGACAAATACATTCTGCATGTGTTCTGCAAACACAAAAAAAATATTCATTGAGCTTAGTAATACTTTATTACTATTATTACTAAATGGCTTTTAAATAAAATCACACAATACGAATGACAATATTTCTGGTCTGGCGGAAATATAAGCAATACTTCAATTACGAATGAATACACGACGAAGAGTGTCAGTAATCAGACTTTTTTCCCTAGTTTAGGGCACCGCAACAGCGAGGTGTTAACTTCACGCTATTCGGTTGTTGGTCAGCAGCTCCTCCGCTTTCGGATCCTTCAGCCAACTACTTCTTCCCTCTAGCTCGTAACTGAGTGGCAGCTTGTAAATTCTTTGCATTTAGCAGATTTTCCAAATTGGTTTTTATTAAAAAGATTTTCTCCTTGCCACCCTTCTCGCATTACTCAGCTAACGTTTTAATACATTAATCTAGTTTCACTTTTTGAAACAATACTTTGCTGGCGCAAGAGGGAGGGGGAGGCATAAGGAGGTCAGTGTAACAGGACGTTACAGTCTACATAAATACTTCATTTGTCAGCATCTGGACATGATTTGGTATAAATGCGTTAGCAACAGACTTGCCATCAAATGTATACAAAAGCAAATAAAGTCGTATACCTTTAAGATGATGAGCAGGTCACCACACACTGTAATGTACTGACAGCCATATGTATCATCCAGAAAATCATCATTTAAAAAATGGAGCCAACACGCATAGTGCTTGTGTCAATTGTAAGTCAGAACATTAGAGGAAATATGTAAAACGACCTCTTCACAAGGTAGCAAGTATATACGTGCTCATTATTGTTGAATATATACAAAATATAAAGTGTCACAAGAAACAAGGATAAAAAAGCTTTTGTTTACCAATTTTTAAAATAATGGTACGTTAGCAAAAGCATTGAATGAAGTATTTCTGTGTTAAATGTCACACATACTGACAGAATGTGCGAACAGGAACAACTGCTTGGGTGTAAATGTTTTATTGTAGGATGACATTACTATCGTCAACCGACATTCAAAAACGGCTCTTTCTTTGTCTTCACCTTCTCAGTCAAAAAACACAAAATCCGATTTTACAAATGTATAAAATGTATTTCATCAACAGGTTTTCATTCATCTAATACATTACATTCAACCTATAACAAAAGTCATCGTAGAGTAGATAAACTCTGTTGTAATATCATCCACTACGCCGTGAACCGTCATATCAGTTATCATAGATAGTTAATGTCCTTCTTATTTAGAGAGGCACAGATCAATAGCTCTTAAATAATTTTAGAAAATCATCATTGTGCTGTATAAGCTTTGTGTCGCTGCTTTATTGAAACATCGCCACTGTTGTTCAAACGAAGGACCATCGTCAGGTATTATGGGCGACATTAATTACAGGTCATGTATCCAAGCAAGGTCATTTGTAGATAAATCACCCGATATCCATGTTGTGTTTGAAAATTGTAAAATGAGTGAAGCCAAGCGAGTTACACAATGTGTTGACAGGGTGACACACAAGGCCACACGTTCATGTCAGAAACGAGTAATATGAATTGATGTGTTCCACCTATTCCTTTCCATTTTTGTGTAAATGATGATGCTTCCGACCAGTTTACTACTTTTCTGATTACATGACTTATTGCTTGGTGCTGAATGCTCCTAGGGAGGTTAGCAAGACAATCACAAACTGAAAACTGAATTGAAGCGCTTCGTATTTACACCCAGTCGGTATGCGTGTTTTGGAGGCCGAGCGGAGGCGCCTTTACCTTGTCACGATGATGTTGTTGAAATTGTAGAGCGCCTTCCGCCACTAATAAAACATGATTAACAAATTAATATTTATTCATTCAGATTTACAGTTCTGTGTCCTCTCGTCAGCCTTGGCTGCCACCTCGTGCCCGTGACAAGCAGGAATTATGCTGACTCCTGTTGTCAGCTCGGCTTCCAAGGCTGATATTCCAGCAACGCGGCGGTATCTTGCGGGCTGCCGTCTGGCAGGCGAAGCCGTACCGTGAGATTATGCACCCCGCAATACGTTAGAGCGACCTCGATCCCGCTCCAGAACATGAACCGCGGTGACCCGTCAGGATGTGCCGCGCAGTCGGAAGGCTGATCCTGGCCCCACCGGACAGGTAGGCCCTTGGCACCCAGGAATGGCTGCAGCTATGATCAGAGGCACGGATAGCCGTCTCACCCAGCGGTTGCAACGATGTTAGAGCGATCAGCACCGCGAGATTTGTTGGGAGACCCTCAGTCTACCGTCAGCGATGTGGTAGGCATCGAATGAGGAGTCCCACAAGTGTCAGGACGCGGTTACTTGGATCCGATCATCTCGGTCACCGCAAGCACGGTATTCGTGAGAAGTGCTTAAACATCTACGAGGCCTGTTCAGAAAGTAAGCTCCGATTGATTGCCAAATTGAAACCACAGTGAACATCAGAAATGTTTTACTTGTAACAATTAGCTACACCTTTCAGCTACTTCTCTACGTAGTCGCCGTTCTGACTTAGACTTTTGTCATAGCGTTGTACCAACGTTTCAATAGCCTCATCATAGAAGGCAGCCGCCAGTGCTTTCCGCCAATTCTCCACGCTGGCCTACACCTCGTTGTCTGTGTCAAAATATTTTCAAAGACAGCGGTTCATGTGACCAGAGATGAAACTCAGGGGGAGGCAATTGCGGACTGTATTGTGGGTAATCTAACATTTCCATTTGAAAACGATGCAGGAGCATCTTAATTGCCCCTGCAGAATGCGGCTGAGAATTGTCGTGAAGACGAAACAGCACGACAGTTATGTAATGTTAGCTGCATAGCTTCAGGCGAAATTTCTCACCAGGCCCTCGTACTTGGCGGCAGACACTATTTGCTAGACATCTTTACGCACTCACTGCGAGCTCAGAAATGAGAAGAGCGACGTGATGCTAACTGGGGTTATACTAGAGACACTACCCAACACATCTGTGCAAAGCTTTATCGGATTTTCATAGTCGTTTCCATTTCGCGAGCGATCGGAGCTTACTTTCTGAACGCCCCTCGTAATATATGGATGTTATTACACACTAATAATTAGTGGCCGGCCGGTGTGGCCGTGTGGTTCTAGGCACTTCAGTCAGGAACCGCGTGACCGTTACGGTCGCTGGTTCGAATCCTGCCTCGGGCATGGATGTGTGTGATGTCCTTAGGTTAGTTAGGTTTAGGTAGTTCTAAGTTCTAGGGGACTGATGACCTCAAATGTTAAGTCCCACAGTGCTCAGAGCCATTTGAGCCAATAATCAGTGAATGGAGAGCTGTACGAATGTCATCGACGCTAAAGACCAACTGAATTCAGAGCTAGAGATCTGCGTATTTATCGAGACAGGCAGGAATCAATGACGCAAGGCCCTATTCATTGTGACTGGTGGTTGGTGGTCCTCATTCTGCTTTGTTTGCTTGACGATTTACTATAGGCTTTTAATTGCTTTCTCCAAAATGTATTATTGAATCTGAGGTTTTCCTTGTTGCTTCGCGTAGTACGCGGTAGTGAATATACCTGTATCCCTCTCTCAGCAGACGTTTTGCTGAATGTGTAACTTGTGCCTGGCGATTAGTGACGACGTAACAACGTGTGGTGATGTCCGCGACCGACTTACAGTGTTGATTGATCCTTTCAGCTTTATTTCTTCCCCTTTTCTGCTCTGTAGCGCAACAACGTCTGTAGTCATAATGGAGAACTACAAAACCAATATAAGCCAGACACGAAATATTACAGTCATCCACCATTCGTAAAAATTGTAGCTTCCATTAGAGGAGAGGGAAGTAAACTCATTGGGTAACGAAATAAAAGAAGTGAAACAATTTTTTTTCATTCTAGTTAATTTTGTTGCATATTTAGACACCTATAGCCTACTATTTTAAAAATAGGTAGTACGTTTTATATTTTAATACAGTAAACTGTTCAATATTGCATGTAGTTATTGTTTTCAGCGGTAAAGAATTGACGCGGTGAGCTCAAAAACATATTCAGAGGAAACGCAGAGCATTAAGTGAGAATTTCTGAATTGCTGAAACTGAAGGGAAGGCTATTTTCCAACAAAAATCGTACTACATAGTATCAGCTAGGATGTTTGCGGTTTGCAGCTGAGTACAAGCTGTAATTGTGAGCTGAAAACTTGCGCAGTAGACGCTGAACAAAATATTGCCTTAATCAGCGTTGAATTGAGTACTGGTGACGCCACACCCAATACAACAGACATACAGATTGTAAACGATAACTGGTTGCAACGTACTACAGTGGTGTACCTGAAATGGAGACAAATAAATTTATATGTGACAACTGTAGTCTATGAAGCAAAGAAACACCATCACACTGACCCACAAAAGAATAAGGAAAGAAAAGAAAAATAAACTTATTCTTGAACTTACAAAATTTAAAATTGCTGTCAGTTACATAGAGTTTGTTTGTCTGGCCTTCTCATTTCGAAACTATTGTGCTTCTCAGGATTATATTTAGATCGAATTGTGAAGGTTGAATTAATAATGTTAACGAATTAACCGACTAAGCGGGTGACGTACGAGCAAGAGGTTATTAAAAATTTCGCGCAGCTTAGGTGCTTTTGTAGGACGCTTTCAGGATGTTTCTCGGTTTGATAGACGACTAGTGTCCTGTATCAACTTGTTCGTCTCGACTTCACCTACACCACTGCGGCACGTTGTATACTGTTGTCGTTGGCGCTCTTTATGGGGCGAAATTTATACAGGAAACTCAAGAATGTTACTGGTTCATATCGTTGCAGGAGCATGTGTGAAAAGTCAGTGACGTGTAAAAACAGTACGTAATTGTTTGAAACATGTACCTCGGATTACGATTTTTTAATTGACTTTCCTTAAACTCGTCTCATGGTAAATAGTTATTGCCTCTTATATCTCGCTGGCATGTGGAAACGTTAGTACTAGGTAGGCACTCGAACGTGAGCCAAGCTCTTTTCCCGTAGATTACTTTCCAACCCAGAGCTCTAGGAGGTCCGGAAAGTAAGCAGAACAACCTCAGTAAAATTCGAAAAGCAGGAGAGATGTATTATTAAAAGTGGGGCTGTGCGAGTGGGTCATGACCTGTTCTCATATAGCTCAGTAGGTGAGGTAACAGCTTACGAAAGGCACAGGTCACATTTCAGAATAAGAACAGTCCTGAATGCAAAGTTATTTAATATCAAGGACACGTTCCACCGTTTTAGGGCATCATCAAATTATCTATAAAGATAAGAAATCAATCAGTTTGGATCAAGTAGAAGAAGGGATATGATCCTATCTTATACAACCACGCAGGTAAAATGAATTAAAAGCAGTAGAAACTTACTGGATATGTAATCCATCCGTCGTAAAGCCATAGAAAATGAACGTAACAGTAACTGGATATGTAATCATATAAACATACAAAACTCACAATGGATCTAGTTAAATGAAAGAAACGTGACAGTATGTTATCAGAAGGGTACAAGAAGGTGTCGTCTGTAACCTTGATCACACCAGCTGATTCCGTCTATTACCTTGAGGACACCAGCTGATACCACAGTCCAAAATAGGGACGCGCTTACAAAATACACGCGTATGAGCTGCACACAGCACAATGTCCGTTTGGCGTACACACACAAATATTCCTGTGACAGATAAAGATGTCAACACCGTGTATATGGTGGTAAGAGGTAACCAGGTGGCACGCATGACTGGCGTAAAGAACATTATAAAAATGCGAAAATTACGTATAAATAATGAGTGGAAGTGTATATCTGTAGGTTATAGAAATCATATGAAACCAAAAGTGCATTAAGGTACCACAATGAACAGAAGAAAAAAATAGGTAATATAATGACATGATAAACAGCGAGTAAAGCTGTCATACGGAGTAGAACAGCAAAATTTTACAGTGCATGCACAGCGCGTGCATACAATAACAACCCACACATCAAGGCATCAGGATCAGGGGCAGTTGTAAGAGTTGCAAACTAAAGACAAAGTCATAAAAAAAGAATTATAAGTTTCAGAATATAAAACGGTAGTCACCGATACAATAAGGTCGTTAATAAGCAGCCGCTTGAAATATAGCTGCCATAACTTCACTCACACCAAAACAAAGAAGTTAAAAATAATGCTGTCGACATAAAATAAAATGTATCATTATAGAAAAAATCCGGACACAGGTACGATTGTGTCATAATAGCTATACTTGATTTCTGGCAGTCAGTTGATCGTTCAGCAACTTTACATTGTCAACATAGAGTTGTTCAATAATTTCCAGCTCCTCGATTAGATTCAGCTTTTTCCCCTTCTCAGCAACGTGTAGTATTCTCAAGTATTCGCGTGTGAGAGGCTGATGCCCGCTCAACAAATGCGGTATTCTGCTTAACCCCGTCTTGCTCAGCAGGTGCTCATTGAACCTGGTTTTAAGGATTCTGCCATTCTGACTCTTACACTGATTAGCCAGAACATTATAGCCATCTAACCAGTAGCCACAATGTCCACCTTTGGCACGGATAACAGCGGCAACGCGTCATGACACGGAAGCACTGAGTCCCTGGTAGGTCGCTGGAGGGAGATTGCACCACATCTGCACTCACAGTTAATTCCCATAAATTCCGGTTAGGGGGGCGATGAGCTCCGACGCCAAGTTCAGTCACAACCCAAGTGTTTTCGATCGGGTTCAGATCTGGCTAGTACATCAATTGGAACTACCTACGGTGCTCCTCGATCCACTCTTGGCCTTGTAACATGGCACATTACCTTGTTGAAAAATGCTCTTACAATCAGCGTACGTACTACTTGGCCATCATGGTGCCTTCCACGAGCTCGAGTGGATCCACGGATGCCCACATGAATGTTAGCCAGACCATAATTGAGCCGCCTCCATCCTGTCTCCGGCCCGCCGTACATGTGACATGGGGATGTTCACTCGGTAGAGGACGAATTTGCGCCCTCCCATCAGTATAATGAAGAAGGCATTACGATTCCTCATACAATGTAACGCTCTGCCACTGCTACAACGTCCAGAGCCGATCGTCACTTAACCATTTCAGTCGTAGGTGCCGATGTTATTGTGTTAACATTGGCACATGCATGGCTGTGGAGGCCCGTTGTTAGGAGTCTTTTGTGCACTGTGTATTCAGACACACTTGTACTGTGCCCAGAATTAAAGTCAGATGTTAGTTCCGCCACAGGTCGCCGCCTGTCCTGTTTTCACCAGTGTGTCCAGCCAACGATGTCTGAAGTCTGTAATGAGGGATGGCTGCCCAACACCACGACGTCTGGACGTGGTTTCACCTTGGTTTCACCACGTGTTGAAGATACCACAGGACTCCTCGAACAACCTAAAAGTCGCGCCGTTTTCGAAATGCTCGTGCGGAGCCTCGTAGCTGCCAAAATCTGACATCGGTCAGACTTAGATATATTGCGCGCCTTTCCTATTTTACACACGCCAGCACGCTCACTGATACTACATACACCGTGCACCATGCACCGTGATCCATAAGCAGTCATTTGTCGCCAGGTGACGCTGCTATTCCCTGTACCAGTTTATATCGATAGTAGGTCTGTGATGTTCTGGCTGATCAGTGTATTTATTGCAATCCATACATTTCCGACCCTACATACTTATACGAGGGTTGTTTGGAAAGTAAGGAACTATCGGTCGCGAAATGGAAACCACAGTGAAAATCGAAACTGTTTTCTTTGCACATTTAGCTACACTTTCCAGGTACTTCTCTACATAGTCGCGCTCCGACTTACAGACATTTGTCGGAGCGTTATACCAAATTTCCAACACCATCGTCATAGAAGGCAGCCGCCTGTGGTTTCCGATAATTCTCTACGCTGATCTAGAGCGCGTAGCCTGCGCCCACGTGTTGTCTTAGTATCCAGCCTTTCATGTGAACACAGATGATACTCAGGACGAGCCAATTAGGGCTGTGTTGTGGGTGATCGAACACTTCCCATCGAAAAGGCTGTAGGAGCATCTTCAGTGCCCCTGCAGAGTGCGGCTGAGAATTGCCTTGAAGAAAGAACTGCGTAGCAGTTATGTTAGGTGGGCTGCATTCTTTAAGGCGAATCCTCTCAGCGGGCCCTCCTACTTGGTGGGAGGCATTGTTGTTCTAGGCACTTTTACTCACTCACAGTGCGCTCGCAACTGAAAAGAGAGTCTTGATGCGATGGACGGGCATACTAGAGACACCGCCCAAAACGTCTGTGAAAAGTGTCGTCGGATTTTCACAGTGGTTTCCATTTCACGGACGTTCGTTCCTCACTTTACAAGTAGCCCTCAAATTTATGGGGATGCTAATTGTGAATGCAATTATACTGAAGCTTATCACCAGAAACGAAGTAGTAAGGGTCACAGGTTCGTGTCGGTCCAACACGAGGTTTTAATGTGCAACGTGATTTCGACAATAATCTTAATTAAAAACTTATATTACTAAAAGTGGTCCTGTAAATTTTGTGTAGAGATGGGGTAGTGAATTTCTGTATTTTTGGAACGTACCTGGCTCGTATATCTCCTGGACACAGCACAGCACCAGAGAGCTGCCGAGTTGCGGCAGGCGTTTTAGGGTAGGAGTGGCGCCCACTTGGCGCCGCCCTCAGTTGGGGGTGCGGCGCTCAACTTTATTATTCAGGGGGTGGCGCCGGCGCCCGTTCCTCTTTTTTCCGGCAGACCGCGGCCCGGCGCTCGCGCCACCTGCTCTGCGCAGCTGCGGCACCCGGGGCTCCTGCTGACTCTTGATACGCCTGGTCCAGGCAGCAGCCAGCTGGCAGGCGGCCCATATTTCTCTGCCTCATTCACCTCCGAAAAGCTCCCGCGTCCCCTGGGATATCAGTTTGGCCGCCACTCAGTGGTGCCGCTTCGCCCTACTTGGTATCCTCAAGGTAATGGAAAATGTGGGAAATCAATGAATACAACTGGAATGCTTAATCGTGCACTCTTTTCACAAAACGTGAATAATGACTTCATAACACGAAAGCCTGATGCAACTGTTGTAGATGATACCAAAAGTTCATTAATAGTAAATGATGCATTTAAAATTTTAATTCCGTCTCTTCACGTGTACTGTACCTAAAAAGGTGGGTTGATATTCGTTTGCTTTTAAGGCCAATGCAGGAATTCCATTATCTCATATGAAACTTATTGTTGATTGTTTACAAAACCTATTGGAATCAGTACATAAATCTTTTGTAGCAGAGTTGACGTCTTTGTACGATGGGAATCAATAAGGAAGGCCATCCTTATCCTTTCCTTTTCTCGGCCATTTTAGGTTGAAAAAAGGCCGAATACGTTGTGGAACATCGTAGAATCAATCTGCTTCAGCCCCTTTAGTTACATGAAATTCTGAAAGTTACGGCGCTATAGTAAGCATTCAAAATGGTGTCTGCACTGGGGATTCGTTCAAAGCAGAGCTTTGCCGGAAAACTACTGCATCGCAGATATTAAAAGGCGCTTGCAGAATGTCTACAGAGATCTAGCATTGAACAAAAGAACGTCGAGTCGCTGGATGAGGCGTTTGCCATCATCGCAACAAGGTAGTGCAGACATATACGATCTTCCATGTGCCCGCTGCCCCCCCCCTCCCCCCCGCCCCCCCATCCCCAGTGCCTCTACAGCTGTGATTCATGCAATATTGGAACGTGTGGACACTCTAATTCTCATTCAGTAACTTCGTCGTCACAAAAATACAATCTAGCTTTTTCGTTTATTTTTAGACACAATCACATGATTATGACACAGTCGTAACCGGTTTCGGCCATACAGTGACCATCTTCAGATGCTAAACCAAAAAAAAGTGTGTGAAATCTTATGGGACTTTACTGCTAAAGACATCAATCCCTAAGCTTACACACTACTTAACACGCACACCCATGCCCGAGGGAGGACTCGAACCTCCGCCGGGACCAGCCGCACAGTCCATGATTGCAGCGCCTTAGACCGGTCAGCTAATCCCGCGCGGCTAAAACAATACAAAAGAAATTTTATATTAAAACCTAAAAGTAAGTGCAATATTTAACCTCTCTTATTAGTGATCTAACTGCATTTATGCGAAATATGTATAGTTCATACCTAAAGGCGACACACACTGAACACAGGTTCATGCGTTGTCAAACTAGCTATAAAATGTAAAACACCGATCTTATAAAATTTTTTTGGATTTTGTTCACCCTCTTTGCACTAGATGCGCGCGTCCTCTATAAGATAGTATGAATTTTTCAAAAGCCTGAAATATACAAACTTACTATTGATGTTTAGGTCAAATGTACATAAAATTTATGATTACAGAACAGATCGTTAAATCAGTAAAATAACATTTCCGAAGAAGGAGAAAACATTTCTATAGACGAAAATTGCAGTAGCACTTGTAGAGTGTATTTCTGACGCCCGATGGCGCTGTATTTCCGGCTATTGCCTATTATGCCGTTGTCCATTAGTACGACAGGGACGACACGGGCAGGACGACTAATGTAGTGCTGTGCTGCAGGTGGATGGCACACGCCTCCGCCATAGAAGTTGCTGACGTCTGCTGCTGCCCGCACTAGACAGTGCAATACTCGATCGCCAGAAGTCTCCATCCTCAGCGAAGCACGTATGTAGTAAAAACGATTCGCTCAGATGAACAGATCGTCGTAAATGTTGAAGTATACGTCTGTAGTAAATTCATTCTGTTCATTGAGGAGTTTGTCAGGTTCTCTGCGTCTCGTAACATAAATGTCCAGTTGGTCTAAAATGTCTAATCGTTTACATTTTGTAACTTCATATAGAATTTGAAGCTCGTCGACGATGTTATCAATATTATGACCCTCCTCTTGCTTATGTACGCCTAGCGCTGTCTTATTACTGGGATACGGGTGTTCTTTAAACCTTATATCAAAGGACCTGCCTGTCTGTCGGATATAGCTTTTATCGCGTTCACGACATGGTATTTTGTAGACCCCCGATTTACTATATTTATTACTTTTCCGTAGAAAGTTATGACGCACTAGTCTTTTTAAATTATCGGAAGTCCTAAATGCAATTTTAACCCCGTTTCTTCGGAATATATGTTCGACTTTATCTGATGTTTTGCCTATATATTTCATGGTGGCGTACTTATCCTTTTCGGATGTCGGTTGTACCTGCCGTTTCTTGCTCCTTTTTATCTTCTTTTTAATTTTGCTATGTATGGAGTTAACTATATCGGGGTCATAATAATTTGAATATTTTAGGCTTTTGAAAAATTAAGACTATCCCATAGAGGACGCGCCGATCTAGCGCAAAGAGGGTGAACAAAATCTAAAAGAAAAATTATATCTATATAAGACACGTGTTCTACATTTTATAGCTAGTTTGACAACGTATGAACATGTGTTCAGTATATGCCGCCTTTAGGTATGAACTATATGTATTTCGCATAATTCAGTTAGATTACTAATAAGAGTGGTTAAATATTGCACTTATTTTTAGGTTTTAATATAAATTTTCTTTTGTATTGTTTTAGCATCTGAAGATGGCCATTGTATGGCCGAAACCAGTTATGACTCTGTCATAAACATGTGATTGTGTCTATAAATAAACAAAAAAACTTTACAAAAGAATCAGTCACGCACTCCATAGACAGAAGTCGTTTTTTTCCAAAATTGGAACGAACATTTCATTCCACATGACAGACCTCACAAAAGTCTGCGCACCCGAGAGGAGCTCAGAAACCTTCATTAGAATGTTCTTCCTCATCCACCCTACAACCCAGAATCGCACCTTCCAACTTCCATCTGCTTGGGCCAATGAAGAATATGCTCCCCGGGGAACAATACGTGCATTATGATGAGGTTGCTGACGCAGAAAGACGGCTCCGACGACAACCAGTAGATTGGTAACTATACGAGCATACAGGTCTTCACATGTAAGGCGGCGTAAGTCCATCACATTGAACAGTTATACTGAAAAATAGGGTTTTGTAGCCAAAAGGATGGTGTTGGGAGGGGGAGGGAGGAGGTAATATGGTGTATTGGAATACTGAATAAAATCAACCTACTTTAAGAGAAAAGACGTGTTCCTTTACTTATTGAACATCCCTCGTGGGACTTGGTGTGTAGAATTGATGATTCACATCCGTATTTTGAAATAAACTTGTCGAGCTATTTACATATTAATATACGCTGTCTGGAGTGTACTGCTGAAGAAATCTTCCCGGTCTTCCATCCCTGTGGCTGCATCATATTTTGGTGAAAACGATGAAAGCGACACTCATCGAAATGTCACGGAATTTCAACGAAGATGCCTGGATGAAAGCGCAAAATATTTGATGAGAAAAATGACTCGTTTCACACCTTAACGATTAATCTGATAGAAAGATATGTGAATGTCGTGTGACTAGGGCCTCCCGTCGGGTAGACCGTTCGTCAGGTGCAAGTCTTCCGATTTGACGCCACTTCGGCGACTTGCGGGTCGAAGGGGATGAAATAATGATGATTAGGACAACACAACACCCGGTCCCTGAGCGGAGGAAATTTCCGACCCAGCCGGGAATCGAACCCGGGCCCTTGGAACTGACATTCTGTGTTTTTTTATAAATTCATTTTGTTCAATTTTGTTCACTGCGTTTGGTCTGGGCGGACGTCACAAGACATCCGTTCAAGTTCATCGTTAATTGTTAGACTCAGTTTTTTTATTACAGACAGCACGCAGCCCTCTGACCGAACACGCTGAGCTACCGTGCCGGCTCCACTCAGCTACCGGGGGCCGACAGTCTGGTATATGATCGGCGGAGAATAAAATTATGTAACAGATTAACATCCTCGGAGACGTACACGGTCGCACTCAGGTGAACGAACATTCAACGACACAGTGCTACCATTTGAACTGTTGACTGCAACATCATCAAAAGCGTCGCTCTTTTGAGAACCACTGAACTATAGGCAGGTCTACACGAAATTTGATATTTCTACTGTGATAGTATCAGGTCACCGCGGGAAATGGCAGAGAACGGTCCTATGATTGAAGAAAGACATATGTCATATCCTTGTACAAGATATCCAGCACATATTAGGCCTATAAATATGGTATTATATACCTCACCTTTACTTATAACAGAATTCTAGAATATATTAGAGTTCAATCAAGTCAACCTATCTGTATCGAAACGAACTTCTCCAATGAAATCAGCATTGATTCCAACAACACTGACCATTCGGAAAGGATGTCTTATTTTTCACGCAAGAGAGGTGCCGCTGCATAGCCGCTTAGTGGATGTTCCTAGACTTTATGAGGAAAATTCATTATCACAAAGCCTCCTTTTCAAGAGAATATTCATTTCCATTAGCTAACCGGTGACTGCACTAAGAATTTTTTAAGGGATGTAACATGATTCAACTTAAAAATTGCCTTTGTTATTCATGTACCACAATAAGAGAATTTTCAGCAGAAACTTGAAGTCATGCTGAAACGTAGGTTTCTGTCAACACTCTTAGTCTAACGCTAATAACTGTAATATCAGCTTCGGTATTAACTAGTATTCCTTCCACTCCGATTCCTTAAACTCTCATGTTTAGACGTATAATTACCTTAGGAACCAATTAACGTATATATGTAATGAGCACCACTGTAAGAAAAGTTTTCACGTATCTCAGTGTTTCTGAGGTTCGCGTGTCATAGAGTGATAGACTTTCCAAGTACTTTTGTAATAGTTATGGATTATTTCTGCAAAAAGAATAGATTTAGTAATAAGGAAATAAATAATAAAACATCATGCTTGATGTCTGAAGTTGGCTGTTTTGAGCAGCTAAAATGTAGTAAGTTTCGTTATTTTGTGGAGGGTGTCAGCCAGAAAATGTATCGGAAATATTTGAGATCATGTAAGGTTTATTAAAATTCGCTAAGTGTTTCCATTCGTTTCTCCTAGTGGGCTCCTTGATAATCGAGTGATCGTAAGAGAATGAAGCCTAGTGGGGACTTTTGTATGAACTCGTGGAAGAGAGATAACGAATAAACCATCGAAAGAAACACGTTTTAATTGATAGATGAGAGGATGACATTTGTTAAGTGCGTACCATGTTTGTGTTCCAGGCTACAAAAGTAGCTTAGTGTGACGGCCATCTGCATCACGCCAGTCTCGATCCTCACTAGAGGTTATTCTACTGCTGCCCGCAACATGTAAGGTGGGATGTTGGCTACATCCACGTCTATGGTCATGTTCAACCTCCAACGAGTGTTAGTGTTCTGTTGACAAACCCTTCTATGACAGTTTTTTTTTTTGAGAAGTTGTTCCTCAATGTATGGTTGTTTTACCTTACTTTTACTTAGAAGCGTGCGTTAACAATATCAGTCAACTTGTATTCAACTCGTATGACAATTTCTAAGTGATGTAAGGTCAGTGCTAACGAAACGGCAGAAAGCGTGGGAATAGTGGAGTGCAAGGTGCGGTGATCGTTCTGGACAAATTTTACCTAATTTATTAATAGAAACCAAAACTGTGAACGTTACGCATCATAGTAAAGTTATTAACCCTGGCTAGTCACAGATTTTATCTCTAAATATTTTTGATCATATTTGGCTAAATGCAACAATCGTTAATGCCCTATGTGGTTTAAAAACGCACCGCTGTAATATCCTAGGCATATTATATTCAAAATAAGGCAGGCACACACATGTTATCAAAGCACCATTACACAGGACAGGACGTAAACTGAGTGCTAATGACTAATATTAAAACTCAAAATATTTTAATAAATATTTCAGCAAATGAATTTTTAAGATGGACGTGTGTACATACTCTGAGAGCACAGTATGTAATCATTAAGACTCTTTATCATTTATAAACAACATGGTAGGTGTGTGCTGTGGCACCTGTGAGGAAAGCAATTTTGTCGCATTAAAGGGTTTGCTCACATTTTACCCCAAATTCTTCTTTCCTGAAGTGACACTCTGGTGATTCTAAATCTGCCCCCTTATTCCATACACATGTCAAGTGCAGGATAGTTGATCTCGTTCCTACAATAGGCGCAATTTAAAGTGATCATGAGTACCATCAACAAATATATTCAAGGAGTATTCCCGATCAGACTAAACTCTCACAGTTCAGTCAATAATTTCTCCAGTTAACGTAAAAAATAAGCAATATTGAGCGTAAAATCAGCTAGTAGATTGACCAGCTATAATACGTCAAATCTGTTCCTTGTCATGCAGCGATAAGCGCGGTACATCTGTTATAACTACTGTTTGAATACGTCATGATGAGAACATTTTAATTGGAAGTTTTTACATGAAAAGATCCACGTTATGCAAAAAGTTTGTCTTTAGTAATATGATCTCCTCCTGATAAGAAGAAAGAGCGAAAGAAGAAAAATGATGCAGTTGCATGTGCACACAAAACATGCAAGAAGTTTACATAATTTCAATTGAGACACATCGAAATGCCTGTATACCTTGTCACAACTGGCGCATTAAACTATAGACATTCGTAAGAAATTCTACCGAAGTAGACACGTGGCAAGTACACCTTATACTTAAGACACCTGGAAATATTTATGTCTCGGTAAAGCATAACAGTCCTCTGCAGCACTTAAACACATGATTACAGACGTAAATAAACAAGCCATACATACCGATAGCGAAAATTGACATGGCATAACAACTCTCTCCACGTATACGAGAGACCAACGAGTTGACACACTATTTTAACAAGACACTAATTCATCTGCGGTAGCGAACGACGCTTATAACTAACAGAACAACATAGTTCACACACGTGATGGAACTGTAGCAGCCCCACTCCCCAGCAGCATGCTAATTTCCCTCTTGCCCCGTTCTCCACACACAGTGGATGGTAACCTGACAGCTTACACTCATATCTGTGGAATCCACAGCACCCATCTGGCCACCGAGGTAATGACAGACTGACAGCCTGTTACCATAGCTTGTTACTCCACACCATCCTTGTAGCCCGTTTCCTCCGTGTATGGCACCGAGAAGTGGCGCGCACAACTCAGGAGTGTCATCCACGCTCAGTAGCCGCGGCCATAACTTCAATACACGGGTAGGTTGCTGCCCAAGGCTCTGCAGCGGACCATACAGTGTGTTGGCAGACTCGTGACTGAGGGCGTGTGTCCGCCAACGTTGCTTGCCTTCCGCTTCGACTGCAGATTACCAGCACCACAGCATACTCACGGCAAACTTCTCCGATATCTATTTCCAGGGAAGTGCCACACGGCACAGTTAACAAGGCTGGCTGAGATAACACATTACTGATATTTCAAAGGAGCAGTTATCTAAATTTGCTTGTACACAAGACGAACACTTAGTCACACTACCTTGATAATAACGTGGATCGAACAGATTCGTTAAAATACTGGAATTGTGCGTCGCTTGAATAGCTTTCGACAAAAGATGCTAGTTTCCTGAGTTGCCTTCCTGTCAGATTATCTTTCATGCAATTGGTACCATAGTTTCAATATCTACATTTGGTAATCTATCATTAACGACAAATACAATAAAATTAATAAATTTATTTGCTTTTAAACAAGTTACTTTACTTGTAACTTCGTTGGATGTAAAATGCGACAATTTATGTGGGTGAAGATCCATCTGGTTATTACATGTCTTGATTTCTTCATTCGATCTGTACTGTTTCAATACATTTGCGCTGGAAGCCCGTACATTCCACAAAATCTTACGATAAAATCGCCTATCGCACTGTTAACAAGACTGACAATTCCTTAATTTCATATATTCACCATTATATCTAGTATAATTAGATGTAAGAGAGGACCTCAAGCCCGAAAATTTCCAGATGGAAGGACTGCCTAAATAAATAAATAGACAACAAACTAATTCTGTGGAGCACTTCATTCTCTGTAGATGATAAGTTTGGCTAAGAAGCGGGCTGCTAGATTTGTTACCGGTAGATTTGAATAGCACATACGTGTTGCTGAGATGCTTTGAGAACTCAATGGGAATTCTTGGAGGGAAGCCGACACTCTTTGCGAGAAACTCTATTGAAAAAATATAGAGAACTGGCATTTGAAGCTGACTGCCGATCGATTCTACTGCCGCCAACATATATTGGGCGTAGGGACCATGAAGATACGAGATATTAGGGCTCATACGGAGGCATGCAGACAGTCGCTTTTCCCTCGCTCTATTGGTGAGTGGAACAGGAAACGAAATGACAAGTAGTGTTACAGGGTACCCTACCCCACGCACTGTACGATGGCTTGTGGATTATCTATGTAGATGTAGATGCAAACGTAAGTGAAAGGGTCACGCTTGCAAAGACGAAGACGTCTGTCACATCACGATCACTTTCCGTGCCTAGATCGCTACTGTAGCTGGGTGCAAGACATCAGGCGAGGGCTGCTATCGCGGCCGCAGTCCCTACCGTCCCAGTAGGGGAAAAGGTTCAAGGGATCGGCTCCTTATCTCGAAAGCACTCGCTCGCCAACAAAGGCTGTCGGCGCTGGAATAAAGAGGATTCGCGGGACTCAGAGATGAATGGCGACTACGGATTTGTGGGGGAGGTGCGGGGTGGTGCGATGGAGCGTTACGAGTGGCTCTGGTCCTCTGCCAGATGCTTCGCTATTCCCAGGGAGAACGGAACCGTTCAGCTTCCTGTGGCAGTGATTGATGGTGGATAGAACACCGAAGCGATTGAATTCCAGTGGTTTTCCATTTTTCGGTTCTCACCACTTGCCACTACGGTAACGTAATGCCGGAATACCAGGAGTCCAGCAACGAAGGTGTAGCTCTTAACGATGTGACACCTGTGCTTTTAGCCATCTCTGCCGATAGTTTCCGTGCTCAGGCTTAGTCTTCAGACAGTAGCTCAGAAATCCAGCTATTAGAGAACCGTTATGAGTCCTTTAAATTGCTCTGTCGAAAGAATTAGTGGTCCTAAATTAATGTCATTTTCAGAAATTGTCAACATTAGATCTTTATTGTGTGTAAGACATATATGGTCACTTGAAGTGAACCTTAAGTAAGAAAGGTATTGAAGTAATCTTACAGGCAGTTTTACTTCCTAGTATAGGCGTCCATACAAATTTATCAAAGAGGGGGCATAATTCTTAAATTAAAATTTTTGTTATAACCGATTTGGTGAATTTAAAAATGTGTCCTGCTTCAAGCACTAATTCTGACGGTAAGTATACGTAACTAATTTATCTACAACTGTTGATAATAATTATCCACTTGACACATTTAGGAAACAATACTTTGACATCCAAATGAAATGCATGTTTCAATAAAGTATGTGATTTTTAAAATGTGAAATTACGTCATGGGTTTACATCAAGGCTAGCTAATGGCTTACGAAACATAGATATCGAATAATCAGAATCACGTTTATTATATTCTGGTGTTGCAAGGTTCACATGAAATTATGAAATCTGAAGTATAAAATATTGGAATGATAGAAAAAAACCTGTTGGGCATCAACAAAAATAGCCAACAGAAAGAACCGAGTTAATATTCCACAAAGTGAAGTAACAGGAAATAAACATAGACAGAGACGCTTAATCAACTTTGATAACATTTATAAGATTTTGTTGGTTTACGAAGCTTACGATATGATCGCCTCAATGGATTTATTCAATTACTTCCATATCTTCTGTTTTTAATAATGACTGGTATAACTAAAGTTGGATAAAATGCGATTTCAAAGTTACATTTTTTGAGGGTATTTTTGTTCTCTCGTTGCTACATTTTACATTTTGATTTGTATTTAGATCGGAAAACAGTTAATTAAGAATGGGTTGATTTGAACTTAAGGTGATTTTTCGGCTGATTTCTCGCTTGCATCGGCAAATGCCGTCTGCTAGCACGTCGTTGTTTTCCTGTGTTAGACACTGATAATTTTGGTGTAATCTTGATTTTCTGCAGCACTATGCATTTCTCATGTTTTTCAAAGACACTTTATGCATACCACTGTATTCTGTTTGTTTTTATACTTCAAGTATGTGTTGTTGTTCGTTTTTCGAAGTGTTGCCAACATAACCTATCTACTAATTTGTCATTGATCTACAACATTTTTAAAAAAGAATTAGAGTATTGTATTTTTATGATTCTATTTAATTACGTTTCTGTGTATTTATGTACTGTGTAAGAATAGAGAACAAACAGCAATAGAAGGATTTTTGTTTGTGGTGGCGGGGGAGGGGGAAACCATGGTGAGTGGACATAAATATATAGCAGTGCGATGCACTGTGAGTTACAGGAGAAGGTGAGTAGCGAGAAGTGAAATGAAACAGTGAATAGGGGAGGGGGGTTGTGGGAGAGTGAGAGGGGGTGAAGGATGGAAAAAGTTCCTTTCTTCTTCATGTAATTTCATCAATTATTCTATACAGATTTTGGTTTCCAATATTTATCGGATCACTGAGCAACTGTTTATTTTGTGTTAATGCTTTTGGAATGTGGAAATTTTCTTGGAGAGGGAGGAGGTGTATGTCTGTACTGATTTTTATAAAATATTCATATCGTTTTCAATATTGCATGGTCTATGGTGTTCTTCTTTTAGATGGTCCGCAAATGTTGAATGATTTGTACCGTATTTAAATACTCTGATATGTTCTTTGTATCTTGTGTCGAATGTCCTACCAGTCATTCCAATGTATATCTTTTCACAGTCTCTGCAACTCATCTGATATCTAAAAATTGAAACATCGACCACAAATAACGCTCTAGTAGCCATTTCAGTGTAACCGTAATACTATCAATAGCTGCTGAAAATAACGCCACGTTTAAAGCCCTACATGTGGAGAAACCTTTCCCGTGTGTGGAACAATCCTACAGTACATCTCCTACTTTAAATCTAGAATAACAGGAGCATTAGAAAGAGGAAGGTAGGAAGTTGTCGGTGAACCTTATGCATGAACCTCTTCGATAAAGTTGTGCCTCAATGATATCGACTTCGCGCTGGAGAAAACTAACAGTCTGATAGTTTGAAGATTAATATTTCTTGGGTACCTTCCAAGATCACTTTCTATGTTGGATCCATGCATCGCTTATAGTTCTTCTACGTTTATATATGACTCATTTTATTAGTGGTCACCTAATTCACTCACACGAGAATACTATGTAGCATTTAAAAATCGTAAAGTGACAGTCGGAAGTGGTTTATAGTGAACATACACAGCTTTTATGTTAAGTTATAATAAAGTAACTCTGAAATACGATAGCGCACACGCATTCAGTCTATGGTGCAGTTCGAAACGCCAGAAATCCCGTTAGAAAACATACGTCATCCTTGTGACATGACGCGTCGCCAAAAAGAGCACGCAGGTTGCTGCTCGCTTTGACATTGAGATAAATAAGCTCAAAACTACATCTGCCAATACCAAAAACACGAACAAAAATATTGAAAAGCTCGTCCACCAATAGTACACGTAAAGAATAGCAAGGAGCAAGCGGTGAAGTTTGAAGACAGAGTGAGTACAAAAGGAAAAATATCTCCCTTCGCATATACAATTACACGTTCGGTATCCTCATATATTTTCTCTGTCCGCCATGTTCTGTTTGCGACATTGCCGTGAATAGCTGAACTATGTTCTTGGCATTGTTTGCTGTCTTATCTGATTAGAACAACACTGTTACTGAACTGTTCGCAGTAGCTAGCTCTTTGCCTGCTTTCCCACTCATAATGAATCCTACTTCCGCTATCCCATTTCCTGCTGCTTTGATATTATCCTGTATTCGTCTGAACAGAAATCCTTGTTTTCCTTCCGTTTTATTGCACTGATCCCCACTAAATCTAGAATAAGCTTTACGATTTTCCATTTTAGATTCTCTAGCCCCTACTACTCGTACGTTCAAACTTTTGATATTCCATGCTCCGTCTCGTAGAATACTACCGATTCTTCTGTTATTCCATCTTTTTTATCGTTGGCGCCTCCCCCTTAGTAGTCCCCTGCCGGAGATCAGAATGGGGAACTAACCTAGAATCTCTTGCTGTTGGAAGTATTACTATGACCGTTTTTCAGTTAGAGGCTACATGTTCTTGCGTGTCTTAAATGCTGTGGTTCCCATGCCTCCTGCGTTCCCATATCGCTTATCATAGCGGATTATTTCACCTTACCCAACACAAGGGCAGAGAGTGATCTGAAATACGTTCCGCTCATCCGCCGTCTTTTACATGACCGTTGTCAGAACGAGGGTGGCTTCTTTCACCGAAAATCTTCGGCCGCCATTGCTAATAATTTTTATTTAAAATTAAAACAGTAGCTAAGTTTGAACCCTGGACCTAAAGCGTTTTGATTAATAGAGACGCTATAGCTCCCCGCCCTCCATTACCAAACAGATTATTCGTTAATGTCTCTTGATGTGTCCTATGAAGTGACACCTTCTTTAAGTCATGTTGTCCCATAAATTTGTTTTCTCTCCAGCTCGACACAAAGCCTCGTCATTAATTTATCGATCTACCACCTGATCCCCTGATCTGCCGCTTCCCGTTTGAAAAATGTATAGTCTCTTCTTGATTGATCTGTTCCTCGTTCACATGTCATTTCCATATAGGGCAATATTTAAATACTCTCAGCAAGTTCTTCCCAACATTTAATTTTTTATTCACTGTCAACACATTTCCCTGTTTCAGAATTGCACTTATTTCAGATAATATCGAAATGCAACGAATTCCGTGTAACTGCTCTTTCAAGTCCTTTGCTGACGTAATTAAGATATCATCGGCAAAATGCAAAGTAATTTTTTTCTTCATGCTGAACTTTAATTCCCTTGAAAGTTCCTGGAAGAACAAAACTGTTTACTGGACCGAGACTTTTGCTTTTCCCGGCCAAGTGCTATGCCAATTCATTTACACTATCACAACTCACGACCCAAGCTCACAACTCTAGTTCTGCCAAAACTTATCTCCTACATTCCAAACTTCACACAAGTTCTGGACTAGCACTGCCAGAAGAAAGTATACTGCGGATACATGTCTTAGACTTGTAGGATTAGCGCTCCTCGAAGAAAAGATAGCAGAGACGTGGCTTAGCGACAATCTGGGAGATGGCTTTTAGAATGAATTTTCATTCTGCAGCTGAGTGTGCATTGATATGAAACTACCTTCCAGATTAAAACTGTGTGTCCGACCGGGACGTGAACATAGGGAACGAATCTCCAAATCAAAGTTCGTGAATTTTGACTGGTAGGAGGTGAGGTGCTGACGGATAAAAGCTTTGAGGGTGGATCGTGAATCGTGCTTGGGTAGCTCAGTTGCTGGAGAGCACTTGTCAATCTAGGTCATAAGTCCTGATTTCGAGTATCAGTCCAGCACACAGCTTTGATTTGTCAGGCATTTTCACATCTGCTCACACTCCTTTCTTGTTTGTTGACTGTGCTCACTTCTCAACCAATGTTCCACTTTCATTTCCATAATCTCTTGTTGCTGCAGTCTGGGTTCATAAAACGTTGATTAAAGTCAGTAAAAGCTCTTCCCTGCGATGTAAGACGTCACTAAGATAGCCGATGAAAATGGATGGTCAGGGGTCAACTTCCCGTCAGAGGGAAGGTAACTAGAAATGAAGCCAATTCTCCCATTGGGAGAAAGATATGGAGAGAACAGGTAATGTCGCTTTCAAATGAATCACCTTGTCATTTGCTTAAAGGTATTTAGAGAACCCACACAAAACTTAAATCTTGGTGGCTGGACAAATGTACGAATTCGAATATAGTGTGTTAACTGTGCACCAGCAAAAGATCTGACAACACCACTGTTCTGACTAACATGTAGATTTACATCAATATGCTGCATATGATTGTGATCTCACTGTCAGAGGCTATTCTCTATATTGTAAGTTCTCCTGGCACATGCTACATAGCGAACATATGTAGACAAACAAATTCACCACCAAGCAATGAATACTGGATGAACATAGCATCCGTCAGTTCATATGCGATATACAGGAAATTAAACACAAGATTGATTCCAAATATTTCTTTTTTGCTTTTTGTACAATCAGCCGTCAGATTTAAAATATGAATTAATTCATTAAAATATTATCACACAACATTCTACTGTGATCATATCTTGATATTAATAGCGTATTTAAGAGTTTTTAATCGTAGTAGAGTAGAAACAATCCTGTTTGAAGAATATCCGCAGTTGAGCATTGTATCAGAGGTTGAAAATACCGCTTCAATTGTAAATTACTTTATTTTCACACGATCGCTTTAGGACTGTTATAAGCCCACCCCCCAGGTGTCGTAGCTGTGCTGTGGTCCCCCAGCGCCGCGTGTACCAGGCACGGTGTGCTTCCTACGAGCGCATATCTGTCTCATTACTTCATTGTCGCACCTCGTATGCGTCTACCAACGTTAACACCACCACATCGGCAGCAAAGACTGCAATGGGCACGTGGCCATCGGCACTGGACGTTGGCACAGTCGCAGAGCATTGCGTGGTCTGGTGAATCCCGATACCTTCTTCACCATGCCGATGGGAGGGTGTCAGTCCTCGTTGCCCCCCCCCCCCCCCCCTCCTGGAATGTATGGGAATTGGGTCACTTGTGTTTGGAGATGTGGTGCCAACTCCCTCCAGCGACCTACCATTGCCTCATGGCTTTCATGGCAGGACGCGTCGCCGCTTTTATCCTTGCCAAAGGTGGACATATCGGCTGTTAGACAGGTGGTCACAATGTTCTGGCTGTTCCATGTATGTTCGTTTTATTCCTAAACTTTCATTCCGAGGTGTGTACGGAAGAAAGGCCGCATAAACTGTGTTTACAGGTGGTAGTGTTGTGATGCTGGTTGAGAGCTGCGTGGTCGATGACCTACTGAGTAGCAGAACAGAAGAGGACGCTGCACCCGCCCCCACTACACACCTGCTTTGCTGCGGGCAGGTTGCACTCCGCGACACAGCGCGTCAGCGCGTGATTTGGGTGGGGGGGGGGGGGGGGGTGCTGGCGTACCACTCGCTCGATGGCACACGAGGAGCGTCACGTTACGAGTGACGAGTTCTTTGACTGCTGGGCGTGAATGAATTTCGATGATTTGTTTCGGTCCTGGTGTGATTATCTTCATGCCATAAAAAATTGTGCCCGACATTGCTCACATTACAGAAATATATTTCGTGACCCTTATTAAAGCTATTAAACCTTGCTTATACTAATCATTTCATTTTCCCCAAAATTTTTGCTTTACGTGTAATTATGTACAAAACTAATACCGTAAATTTGAGGCGACTTATCCATAGATGCATGTGTGTAGCCTTTGTCTGTTTTGTACAAAATCAGATTCTGTAATTCTGTGGCTCAACCTGCAAGCGAGATACGTCACTTTGTCCCTAGCTCCAACACGACTTTCCCTAAGAATCCGTGGTGCTCCGCTGTCTTAATATCAGTTCAAACTATTGACGTCTATACATGGCTGCCTGTGGGATCCATCACTTACTGCCACACATCGGCAGAGCAGCTAGCGTGCACTACTGCTGAGACTTAATAATCTTATCAAAACTGAATATTATTTGCAACAAAAGACTTCAAATGAGGAAAATGTTTGCGCATTGTGATGAGAACTGCTATTGCTACATCTGCTTGCCATATTTAAATCATTGATTCTATAGTACACTCTAACATGGCTCTGAGCACTATGCGACTCAGCTTCTCAGGTCATCAGTCACCTAGAACTTAGAACTAATTAAACCTAAATAATCTAAGGACATCACAAACGTTCATGCCCGAGGCGGAATTCGAACCTGCGACCGAAACGGTCGCTCGGTTCCAGATTGTAGCGCCTAGAACCGCACGGCCACTACAGCCGGCAAACTCTAACATGTTTTAATTCTTTTTGACGCTAACAATTTCATCCGCATAAAACCGTTTCAGTTACATTACTGTATTATCATCACTCCAGAGACGAGTACTGAGCCATAGATAACAAGAGTATGGTTGAAAGATCCTTCATTTGCGAAAATTACTAGATGCAGAATGTAGGTTGGAGTGTTAGATAATTCCTAGAACTAAATTCAGAATTGAAATATATTGTCCAGTAAATGGCATTCTGCATTTCTTTTTTAAATTCTAGCTGTAAAATATCAGATTCAATACGAAAAATTCTTTGAAGATAACCTTGGTAGAAATTCTGAGGCTAGGACGAAGCAGTTTATAGGACATTTCGATCCAAGACGATAAATGTGCCGGAGTTTGATTGACTCCTGTTGCCAGACTACACTGAAGACTCAAAACATCAGGACTACCTGCTTATAGAGCGTTGGTCCATCCTTGAGACGCAAACGCAATACAAGAGCTATTCTGTGTGACATGGATTAGACAAGTCTTCAATAGGCATGTCGCACGAGATAGCCACCACAAGTCGTGTAATTCCGTAAATCCTGACCGGTTGTTTGAAGGCTCGGAGCTGGCACGCGATAGCGCAGATGTACTCCATCGTGATAAGATGAGGTACATTTAGTGTCCAAGATATTGTCACCAATATCATGATCCTTAAACCACTGCAACCATATGCTGGCCTTATGACACAGATAACCCTGTTGTAGGTTGCCGTGGCCGCCGAAGAGGACATCTGACTGAGGAGTTGCAGATGACCGACATGTTCACCTCCACAGCTGCCGTGGCCGCTTCAATTAGTACTTCAACTTCCATTAAAACCCAAATTAAAGTTTTTTTTTCATTTCATAATTGAGTGCTTATATGTCTTGTAGAGCGGCACCTTCCCCTTACCAGCTTCAGCTGATGACCAGATCAGCTGTTGAAACTTGTCAGAAATAAACATCTTTATACGGTCCAGATCCCCGGCCGGGGTGGCCGAGCGGTTCTAGGCGTTACAGTCTGGAACCGCGAGACCACTACGGTCGCAGGTTCGGATCCTGCATCGGGCATGGATGTGTGTGATGTCTTAGGTTAGTTAGGTTTAAGTAGTTCTAAGTTCTAGGGGACTGATGACCTCAGAAGTTAAGGCCCATAGTGCTCAGAGCCATTTGAACCATCTGAAGGTCCATATTAAGTCTTCCTAACATAATACTGCGTGCCTTCACACTGTTCAGAATTCTGTTAAAGTTTTCGCAGTTTTGCAAGGCATGCAGATTCGAATTATTAATAAAAGAATAATAAGATTGCGTTAATCAATCACTAGTACTGTCACTAGCACTGCTGTTTATCATATTCCTTAGTGTCATTTAAGTATCCGGTTGAAATGAGACTTTTGCATGCCAAGCGTTAGTCTTTCCGGAAAAATAATCCATTAGCATCCATTGCAAGCATTGTTGATGATGATGTTGGACCAACGTGTAGGGGTTTTCCTGTGTGGAAACCCATATTCAACGTGTGTGCTGAACGGTGTGCTTTGAAACACTCGCACCTTCAGCAGCATTATATTCACCCGTCAGATCGGCCAGAAACGTCACCTTTCCGTCTTTATAGAGCGGGGAATCCTCCGACCTCTTCGCTCTGTGAAGACATACCATGTCAGCTTATGGTTCACCCAAACTTCAACTGCTTTTCATAGTTGCTCACTACAGTAATAGGGCAATAGCTGACCAACTTGGTCGTTTTAGCGATGCTCATCCCCAGTCATCTACCCACAGCAGTAACATCTTTGTTAAAGTCGTTAATGTCAATGGCTATTATAATTCAAATCTATATCGCTGCAAGAATTATTACCCATTCTGCTCTGCTTTGTTTACATATTTTAATTACCGCTTATTTGCCTGCAACGCCGCCAGGTGGAAATCAGTCTCACAGAGGGCAGTGTTCACTGTATTCTGGCTCAGAAATGTATGCCCTGTTGTACTATGCAGTTCCTGTGACGAGTACTGTTCCATTTTCAACAACTCATTAACCGTAACCAGTGGGAATCTCCATCCTGGGCACAACTGTGAAACGTAAGCATTTTGTATTTCGACATAACTGTCAATTTTTTTTTAAGATTTTAAATTTAATTCCATCACACTCCTTTATGACAGATTGTATTTGAAAACGACGACTCGGTGCGGCGAGACTAATAGCGTAACCTTTCAAAAATTTTATCGCTTTAGCGTTTGTGGCTTTACGACCGTCTGTGGAGTGAAACATTTGAAACGTAAGCAGTTAAGAAACATACGTGTCACACACAAGCTCACTGAAAGCCTCATACTGCCTGAATCATCATTAGTTCCGAATCCCGACATACTCGCCTATCGACCATGTGCTACATTAGTCTTATAGTAATGTTTTGGACACTATCTGTAACATGTTTGAATTTCAATTACCATTCTTGGTTGTTGAAAGAGTAATGGCTCTTTCTGAGAGGGACGTGTGAGTGCAGGCACACGCTATTTCAATTATTGGTGACTCTGGATGAATTATCAGTGTAAATATTGCAGCTTAGAACAAGTGTGTTACTTGCAGAATACCGTACTTCATTACTACACGCAGTCGTGCCATGTTCACGAGATTGTGAGCCTGTACTTTAGTATCATACCACATGCACCAGAGCAAATCTAGGTAGAGTGATTATGCCCTGTTGACGTTGAAGACATCAGATACGATACATGCTGTAATTTCACGAGGATAGTGAAAGAAATCGGATGCATCCTTTTGAAGAGAAACAAAATCGTGAAATTAGCATTAACGTATTGAGATAAAAAATGAAGAACGAATATATGAATGGCTGGATGGACGTTAAAAATTTTTTCTTCAAAACTGGTCCACTGCCTTAACCATTGTACCATTTTACAGGGTAGAAAGATGCAGAACTTCTACCGTGTATTTATGTCAGCCAAAGTTTTATAACAGTATCGTTGTATACTAATTTGCAAATTTGGACACTTATCAGAAGAAAGCAGTAACCAGTTGGTAGGACGTAAGCAGGTATATGGATATAAACCGCAACATGTGAGATCCAATGGATTTCTAAAGCCAGTACGAATTCAACAAGAATGAAATATTATTACTAAACTCTATCATCCGGTATCTATTCATCACTTACAGAGATTTTGTCCACATTCTCAACAGCGTTTCTCAACACTACTCGGAAATGAAAATTTAATGTTAAGTAGTTTCTAATAAAAGCATTTGATTTTTCCGGTTGTGTTATGAATCTTTCTTACGCTAGTCCTCTACTACATACGTTCACAAATTAGAAAATTGTAAATTAAGTTTCTTGATCTCAACTCCTGTGTTACTCGTTTACATATCAGCATCACTAATTTTCATACAATAGTGTTCCTAAAAAATGAGTATTTCTTTACAGCCAGCCTGTGTGGCCGAGCGGCTCTAGGCGCTTCAATCTGGAACCGCGCTACCGCTGAGGTCACAGGTTCGAATCCTGCCTCGGGCATGGATGTGTGTGATGTCCTTAGGTTAGTTACGTTTAAGTAGTTCTAAGTTCTAGGGGACTGATGACGACAGCAGTTAAGTCCCATAGTGCTCAGAGCCATTTCAGCCATTTGTTCCATTTCGTTGTTTGTTAGTTACTCAATCACAATATACAATTCAAACTTCGACGATTGACGTGACTTTGTGCACGTTTGTCAAAGATCCATGATGGAGCTGAAAACACTTTTGTTTTGTTTTACGCGGTAGGCTAAATATCTCTGAATTGAAACTGAAACCAATGTTTCGAAACTGCGTGAATTTTCCCTGTAGTGTTTGGACGCTATAATCTTCTCGAGGAACTGTTTGTCGAAACTTTGGGTAAAAAATTTACATAGTTATTTGTTCTATAACAAATAGAGAGGAATCTGTTTTGTCACAGAAACCTTCTTTTGAGTCTTACAGTATTTTTCATTGACTGACAGAAATAGGTATTATTGGATTTGATGTCGACGCACTGAAATAGGAGGATGGGCTGAAACGTAATGCCTCCGACCTTTTTGCGTGAAAACTCTTAAATATTTTGAAACACACCATGTCTGTGTATTTGCCACTGCCACTAGAGGGCTCCGAATGGTAGTGTGTAACATGGCGGTATGCTAGGTAACTACGTCAGTGCGTGAGAAACAACGTGCTGTAATCGAGTTTTGAATTCGAATAGTTCGTCTCTTCTCTAGCATAACTATGACAGACCGAACACGAGCGCCGCGACATCTGCACCAATTCGGCGCCGTAGGTTCACTGTCACCGATCATCCTCCGTACAGCCCGACTACGCCTCCACCAGATTTCCATCGCTTCCAGAACGCCTTCTAGCACTTCACTTTCCTGTTGATCTAGCGAAGTAAGAAGTGAGTGTGCTCCCTGCCGCCGTTGGATAAGCAGCTGAGCAGCAAGTCGTATACTCCTAGCTCACTCGTTTGTTACATAGTTTAATTCTTAATTTCTTTGCGTGTTTTTGGTACTTGCATTGTTTAATTCGTAAATTTCGGGCGTATTATAGTATTTGAGAGTTGTAGCATCGCGTTTTAGTACCTGAATAGTGTAAATTCGCGTAGTCGTTTGTCTACTGTTTTTGTTTTGCACGGCCAGTGTCGGTTGGTCAGTCAGTGTGCTCCCTGCCGCCGTTGGATAAGCAGCTGAGCAGCAAGTCGTATACTCCTAGCTCACTCGTTTGTTACATAGTTTAATTCTTAATTTCTTTGCGTGTTTTTGGTACTTGCATTGTTTAATTCATAAATTTCGGGCGTTTTATAGTGTTTGAGAGTGTAGCATCGCGTTTTGGTACCTGAATAGTGTAATTTCGCTTAGTCTCCTTCCGCCGCCGAGCAGTGTCAGCAGTGCGCAAGTAGCAGCATTACTGCATTTACTAGGCAATCTTGTATTTTAATAACCGTTTAAATTTTGTCGATTTGTTTGCGCTCTCTGTAGATTAGTTCAGACGTTTTTTGCAAAACAGTTTTTAGCATGGATAGGGACTGCAACTGCTGTGATCGGATGCAGGCTGAGTTGGCATCCCTTGGCTCCCAGCTTCAGGCAGTGTTGGCTTCGGTCACACAGCTTGAGGCTGTTGCCAATGGGCATCACTGTGGGGGTCCGGATGGGGGTTTGTCGGGGACGGCCAGCTCGTCCCACGCATCCCCTGATCGGACTACGACTGTGGTTGCCCGGGATACTGCCCGCATTGAGGCTGATCCCTCACCTGTGGTAGAGTGGGAGGTCGTTTCAAGGTGTGGCAGGGGGCCAAAGACATTCAGGAGGGCTGAATGGAAAGCCTTTCCAGTTTGTCTGACGAACCGGTTTCAGGCTCTGTCTCAGGCTGATACTGATCTTCGGCCTGACATGGCTGCTTGTCCTGTTACAGAGGTTGCCCCTCAGTCTGCAAGATCCGGGCAGTTGCAGAGGGTGGGCGTACTGGTAGTTGGGAGCTCCAACGTCAGGCGCGTAATGGGGCCCCTTAGGGAAATGGCAGCAAGAGAGTGGAAGAAAACCAATGTGCACTCCGTGTGCATACCGGGGGGAGTCATTCCAGATGTGGAAAGGGTCTTCCGGATGCCATGAAGGGTACAGGATGCACCCATCTGCAGGTGGTCGCTCATGTCGGCACCAATGATGTGTGTCGCTATGGATCGGAGGAAATCCTCTCTGGCTTCCGGCGGCTATCTGATTTGGTGAAGACTGCCAGTCTCGCTAGCGGGATGAAAGCAGAGCTCACCATCTGCAGCATCGTCGACAGGACTGACTGCGGACCTTTGGTACAGAGCCGAGTGGAGGGTCTGAATCAGAGGCTGAGACGGTTCTGCGACCGTGTGGGCTGCAGATTCCTCGACTTGCGCCATAGGGTGGTGGGGTTTCGGGTTCCGCTGGATAGGTCAGGAGTCCACTACACGCAACAAGCGGCTACACGGGTAGCAGGGGTTGTGTGGCGTGGGCTGGGCGGTTTTTTAGGTTAGATGGCCTTGGGCAAGTACAGAAAGGGCAACAGCCTCAACGAGTGCGGGGCAAAGTCAGGACATGCGGGGACCAAGCAGCAATCGGTATTGTAATTGTCAACTGTCGAAGCTGTGCTGGTAAAGTACCGGAACTTCAAGCGCTGATAGAAAGCACCGAAGCTGAAATCGTTATAGGTACAGAAAGCTGGCTTAAGCCAGAGATAAATTCTGCCGAAATTTTTACAAAGGTAAAGACGATGTTTAGAAAGGATAGAGTGCATGCAACCGGTGGTGGAGTGTTCGTCGCTGTTAGTAGTAGTTTATCCTGTAGTGAAGTAGAAGTGGATAGTTCCTGTGAATTATTATGGGTGGAGGTTACACTAAACAACCGAACTAGGTTAATAATTGGCTCCTTTTACCGACCTCCCGACTCAGCAGCATTAGTGGCAGAACAACTGAGAGAAAATTTGGAATACATTTCACATAAATTTTCTCAGCATGTTATAGTCTTAGGTGGAGATTTCAATTTACCAGATATAGACTGTGACACTCAGATGTTTAGGACGGGTGGTAGTAACAGAGCATCGAGTGACATTATACTGAGTGCACTATCCGAAAATTACCTCGAGCAATTAAACAGAGAACCGACTCGTGGAAATAACATCTTGGACCTACTGATAACAAACAGACCCGAACTTTTCGACTCTGTATGTACAGAACAGGGAATTAGTGATCATAAGGCCGTTGCAGCATCCCTGAATATGGAAGTTAATAGCAATATAAAAAAAGGGAGGAAGGTTTATCTGTTTAGCAAGAGTAATAGAAGGCAGATTTCAGACTACCTAACAGATCAAAACGAAAATTTCTGTTCCGACACTGACAATGTTGGGTGTTTATGGAAAAAGTTCAAGGCAATCGTAAAATGCGTTTTAGACAGGTACGTGCCGAGTAAAACTGTGAGGGACGGGAAAAACCCACCGTGGTACGACAACAAAGTTAGGAAACTACTGCGAAAGCAAAGAGAGCTCCACTCCAAGTTTAAACGCAGCCAAAACCTCTCAGACAAACAGAAGCTAAATGATGTCAAAGTTAGCGTAAGGAGGGCTATGCGTGAAGCGTTCATTGAATTCGAAAGTAAAATTCTATGTACCGACTTGACAGAAAATCCTAGGAAGTTCTGGTCTTACGTTAAATCAGTAAGTGGCTCGAAACAGCATATCCAGACACTACGGGATGATGATGGCATTGAAACAGAGGATGACACGCGTAAAGCTGAAATACTAAACACCTTTTTCCAAAGCTGTTTCACAGAGGAAGACCGCACTGCAGTTCCTTCTCTAAATCCTCGCACGAACGAAAAAATGGCTGACATCGAAATAAGTGTCCAAGGAATAGAAAAGCAACTGGAATCACTCAATAGAAGAAAGTCCACTGGACCTGATGGGATACCAATTCGATTCTACACAGAGTACGCGAAAGAACTTGCCCCCCTTCTAACAGCCGTGTACCGCAAGTCTCTAGAGGAACGGAGGGTTCCAAATGATTGGAAAAGAGCACAGGTAGTCCCAGTCTTCAAGAAGGGTCGTCGAGCAGATGCGCAAAACTATAGACCTATATCTCTGACGTCGATCTGTTGAAGAATTTTAGAACATGTTTTTTGCTCGCGTATCATGTCATTTCTGGAAACCCAGAATCTACTATGTAGGAATCAACATGGATTCCGGAAACAGCGATCGTGTGAGACCCAACTCGCTTTATTTGTTCATGAGACCCAGAAAATATTAGATACAGGCTCCCAGGTAGATGCTATTTTTCTTGACTTCCGGAAGGCGTTCGATACAGTTCCGCACTGTCGCCTGATAAACAAAGTAAGAGCCTACGGAATATCAGACCAGCTGTGTGGCTGGATTGAGGAGTTTTTGGCAAGCAGAACACAGCATGTTGTTATCAATGGAGAGACGTCTACAGACGTTAAAGTAACCTCTGACGTGCCACAGGGGAGTGTTATGGGACCATTGCTTTTCACAATATATATAAATGACCTAGTAGATAGTGTCGGAAGTTCCATGCGGCTTTTCGCGGATGATGCTGTAGTATACAGAGAAGTTGCAGCATTAGAAAATTGTAGCGAAATGCAGGAAGATCTGCAGCGGATAGGCACTTGGTGCAGGGAGTGGCAACTGACCCTTAACATAGACAAATGTAATGTATTGCGAATATATAGAAAGAAGGATCCTTTATTGTATGATTATATGATAGCGGAACAAACACTGGTAGCAGTTACTTCTGTAAAATATCTGGGAGTATGCGTGCGGAACGATTTGAAGTGGAATGATCATATAAAACTAATTGTTGATAAGGCGGGTACCAGGTTGAGATTCATTGGGAGAGTGCTTAGAAAATGTAGTCCATCAACAAATGAGGTGGCTTACAAAACACTCGTTCGACCTATACTTGAGTATTGCTCATCAGTGTGGGATCCGTACCAGATCGGTCTGACGGAGGAGATAGAGAAGATCCAAAGAAGAGCGGCGCGTTTCGTCACAGGGTTATTTGGTAACCGTGATAGCGTTACGGAGATGTTTAATAAACTCAAGTGGCAGACTCTGCAAGAGAGGCGCTCTGCATCGCGGTGTAGCTTGCTCGCCAGGTTTCGAGAGGGTGCGTTTCTGGATGAGGTATCGAATATATTGCTTCCCCCTACTTATACCTCCCGAGGAGATCATGTAAAATTAGAGAGATTAGAGCGCGCACGGAGGCTTTCAGACAGTCGTTCTTCCCGCGAACCATACGCGACTGGAACAGGAAAGGGAGGTAATGACAGTGGCACGTAAAGTGCCCTCCGCCAGACACCGTTGGGTGGCTTGCGGAGTATCAATGTAGATGTAGATGTAGATATCAACAAATTGAAATGTGTTCTTCGCCTGGGTAACAGTGTTCAAAAATAATACGTAGAAATGAAGAATAATGGTGTAGAATGTTCATTAGGTTTGTTTTATTTTAAAAGTTTTAAGAGTTTTCACATAAAAATTCGGAGGCATTACTTTTCAGCACGTCCTCTTAATCATCACGCACGTATGTCCAAGTTCATACCGCACGAATAAATACTGTTGCTGTATATTATTCACGTAAATATGCTTGCTTTTGGTACAAATGAAAAGAAACATTTTGTGACGTTCACACCAGCTGTTAACAACAATATAGTACAGTCCTGACAATTACGTAGCTATGGGAGTCACACTGTCCATCAGTACATTATTCCCGTTGGATTACGTACCATCTTCCATTTTCGCAACAACTTGACTAATGTCCTTTGTTATTTATGATTTAGTAGCTGAATGACTATGAAGTCATTAAAACCAATGAGACTTTCGTTTTGGAAAGGTCGAGAGAGAGGTAATTTGTAGAAACCACAAGCAAAATTCCATGTTAACATTCTAAGCATCACTATGAATGTGTCATAGCCTTCCTGCACTGGTCTCGAAGCAACAAATACTCCACGGTACAGATCATAGATTTGTTTTGGTCTCTCTACACATGCGAGTGTGGTAATATACAAATATCAAGCAATCTGGGAGGCCGCAGTGTCACGCGGAATATAACAGAATTACGAAACCGCTGACAGTTGTTGTCACATTCACTATACTGAAATTCCATATGACGGGCACCACACTTCATGTTAAATGCATCATCGTTTTACGTAAGGTTTTCGCCGCCGTTGTCACTGAAGTTTAAATCTTCTGTGTTGTTAGGTTGCGTTATATTTTTTCTTCTAATCGATTGACGTGTTGACCCCCTGCTGGGATCATCCTCTTCAGTATGTTGTGGCGTCTACTGTCAATTGAACGCTGCTACTTTCCTCTGTTGATTGAACAATGCACTGTTCAATCAACAGTGAGCACTACAAGATTCTGAAGAGGATCCCTTCAGAAGTGTTGGAACGCCCGTCGTGTAGAGAAATATGACGCGGCCTAACAAACCAGAAGATATTAACTTCACAAAACCGTTTGATCGATTGTATGTTCGCTGTAAAGATAGCTTTCTGTACAGCTCAATTGTGTTCCTCGGGATACTTATGAGCTCTAATTTGGAGAAAGGAGGAAGTTTTTGTTAAGAGGCTACCGAATTAGGAGTCCGCAACTTCAGATCTAATGGTTATCATTGATCGTTGCTGCCTCTAGGTCGCGGGGAACTCAAAGTGGGCTACCTACCCGAGTAGGAGATTTTCTTCGCTAGTGGACTTGGTATTTGTGGTTGCCTGGTCTCATCTTCATTGACGCTATTATCCGAGACTCCCTTCTCCCTTTCTTCACTATACATCTCCTCCTGCCCCAGATCTCTCTCCATCTTCTCCTCTCCGCCTTCCCACTCTCCCTGTCTTTTATCTCTTCCTCTCTGGCCATCTCCTCATCCCTCTCTCCCTAACCTTGAATCTTGATGATTGTTATTACAAAAGAAACCTCGACAGGGAAATAAATTCCTTTAAATTGAATCAGTAAATCGGTTGGGATCATTAATATAAGGGTTACAGGATACACTTCTCAAGGTACTGGAATTGTGAGAATAGTGGCTTCAATGATATTATTTCTCATAATTCTAATCTGTGAACGGGTGTGTGTGTGTGTGTGTGTGTAAAGAGTACATAAGGAAAAAACAGTTTAATAGTTTAAATGTCCTGATATCTAAGTCAAAACTTACTGGAACGAAGAAAATGAGACCACTCATTATTGCAGCACAGTACTTTCTTCTTGCAGTCAAGGTTAGCAAAAAATCTGTACATTGTTGTTTAAAAAAAATGTAGCTTATGTCCGTCTCAATGTTAGTAGTAAAGGTGAAGTAAAAGATCAAGAACATTCTGTGAACAAGTTTACGAAATGTTTACCAACGATGTTTCCCCTTTATGTACTACATATATATTCATGTACTATACACGGTGTTCCATTTATCTTCAGCACCTTAAATAGCTGTTTGTGCAGATGCAAATTACAAAATGTTTCAAGAAAATGTTCTTTAGCCGTCAGGGGGACATCAATCAGCATGATTGCCTTCGTTGTAGCTTTGTTTTTTACGAAGATATGAACAGCGGTATGACTTTTTTAATCAGCATCCTGTATTTTTTATTCGGTAATTCATTTCCTTTCCTAAAGACCTATTCAAAAATGTATCACAGTGTGCCATTCACTGAAACACAACGTTATTAATTGCATAACACAACACTGACGTTGACGCTCCAAGCGCTTAGTGCAGGTACTCGGGGTAATGGAACATATCCACGTGCTGACGTTGACAAACGTAAACATAAGTAGATTGCATACCCTTCATCCCGTCAATCATCGTCAGCTGAGGAGTTTTGTGAGTAGAATGTACACCAACGAAGAGAAGGTAGAAATGCTACTCATCTATGGGGAATGTAAGTTAGCAGAACAGTAACTGCAATACTGTTTATTTATGTACGGGTACATTTAGTACAGTAGTTTAGTCCTTTTAAATACTGTTGTGTAGAGTAGACATACAGTAAAGGCTATCCTTCCTACAAACTGCATCAATACAACGTTTAATTTATTGTTGTTGTTGTTGAAGGTGGGCGAAATGCTACGCAGGCAGTGGAACTGTATAGAGGGTGATGCTTGTCTTGTTGCGGCGTTTAAGGAAACGTGAACTTTCAACACACAACAAATGGCTCTGAGCACTATTGGACTTAACGTCTGTGGTCATCAGTCCCCTAGGACTTAGAACTACTTAAACCCAACTAACCTAAGGACATCACACACATCCATGCCCGAGGCAGGATTCGAACCTACGACCGTAGCGGCCACGCGGTTCCAGAACCGCACGGCGACACCGGCCGGCTCAACACACAACAGCTCAATCCTCTTAGCACTCGCTCAGATGAAGCTGCCGAAGTTACTGTTCTCGATTCCGTTGCTATGAATCCACATGTGAGCACAAGACAGCTTGAACTCGAGATTGGCATTCCTAAAACCAGTGTACATCGTATTCTTACACTTCACCGGTTCCATCCTTATCATGTACAACTACATCAAGTATTGCATGGGAATGATTCCCAGAATCGTGTACAGTTTTGTCAGTGGGCACAGCAGCAAGTCCTCGCCAACCCGAATCTTCTCCAATGTTCTATTTACCGATGAATGTTCCTTCCCAAAAACAGAACAGGTAAATTCAAGGGACATGCATTATTGGTCCAGCGACAACCCACGATGGCTTAGACAAGCGGAACATCAGCGGCAATGGAGAGTTAACGTCTGGTTTGGGATACTTGGTGCTACAATTACTGGCCCGTATTTCATCAATGGTGGTCTAAACGGCAGAGCGTATGCCAGCTTCCTCAGACGAATTCTTCCTCCTCTTCTGGATGAAGTGCCGCTAAGAACCAGAATACTTATGTGGTATCAACACGATGGATGTCCAGCACATAATGCCTTGCGTGCACGTCGTGTTCTCAACCGGAGGTATCCTGCCGGATGGATTGGTCGAGGAGGAACAGTTACTTGCTCTGCTAGGTCTCCTGATTTAAATCCTCCGGACTTTTTTCTTTGGGGATGAATTAAAGGCGTTGTCTATCGCGATATTCCAACAATTCCGGAGGACATGCAGGACCGTTATCGTGCTTGCTGGTAATTTTCTTCAGGCAACACTGGAAGAACTAAATAATTCTTTCATTCTACGAGTGCACAAGTGTATTGGTGGTCACCAGTTTGAGCGCCTTTGAATGTTCTACTCATGGGCAATGGTACAGAAGAGTCACTTTCGTGTCATGTTTTCGATTGCTTTTCATTTATTTTCTGACGACTCTAACTGACGAGTTTGAGATGCTGAGCTCAAAGTCAGTGTTGTGTTATGTAATTAATAACGTTGAGTTTGAGTGAATCGTTCACTGTTATAGTTTTTGAATAAGTCTTTAGGACACGAAATGAATTACCGAATAAGCAATACAGAGTTCCATTTAAAAAAGCCATACTGCTGTTCATATCTTTGTAAAAATGACACCTACAAGGAAGGCAATCATGCTGACTGATGTCCCTCTGACTGCTAAAGAACATTTGCTTGAAACATTTTGTAATTAACATTTGGACAAACAGTAATCTAATGTGGTCAAGATAAATGGGACACCGTACATGTCCGTCCGAAAGTTTATTAGGCTGTATTAAAAAATGCAGAGTACATCGAACAAATACTTTTTGAGAGTTTTACTAACAACGTTAATCAATGGCTTGTTTTTATGCTGTGGGTACATATAGGTATTCCTCTAATAAATATAGCTGCTTACGTCCACCCGAATATATATTACAGCACTGTTTAAAGCTTGAAGCAAGCCGATCAAGAACTTTTTAGTAACAACTTTAAACTATGACTTTTCTTTATATAGTAGTATAGAGCTATGCAGGGTGGAGAGAAATTGTGTGATGAAATTTTAACCCTGGACAGCTAATGCGAGTAGGAACCAATATTAATGATATTGTGTAGGTCGACAACGCACCGTATTTAAACCACGGAAACTTGGCTTCAAGCGCTCCGATGGGCCGTGGGATTGCCACGTTGCCGTTCGTCGGTTGACGGGTAGCGTTATGGTTGTCATTTCACACATAAACGTCCCTCGCTCCGTCACTGCCCCAACGTGATACGCACACGTGCCGAGTAAGTCTTGCTGTTTGTCTCCACCTCACGTCAGAGGCGATCACACATAAGCTTCGCTTTGTAGCGCACACATATTACTTGCGGTTTAGTCATACAGTAAGCATGGCGGCACAGTATTCGTTTGAAGAACAACGAGATTGGTTTTTGTTTATGGACTAACCGACAGTAATGCGCATGAAGATCGACGGCTGTATGACGAGCAGTACCCAGCAAGACGCCACCCACACCCGAAAAATTTTACAGAAATTCACCGGCGTCTTGGCGAAACAGGCTCGTTAGTGGGACGTCATGATGATACTGGAAGATCTCGAACACGACGGGATGCTGAATGTGAACCGACTGTTGTCGGGCGCTTCGAGGAAGCACCCACGATTAGTATTCGAGTGGTTGGACACGACATGGGTGTCACTCATCGGCAAATATGACTTTGGCGCGAATTGTGCCCTCTGCCACACTCCGACTGGTGGCTAGTGGAGTATATATGTAGGTATAGATGTAAATGTTTTAAGGGATGGCGGCCAGCATCCATTTAGTGTCCACCCTATCCAAGACCTAAGTCCCGTGGCGGACTATGAACACAGGCTAGGGGTTTTCCGGTGGTTTCTGAGACGGGTTGCTTACTGACGAGTGCATCTTCCATCGGGATGGCCTTCACAACACTCAAAACGCTCATTACTGGGAAAGGGAAATCCTCACATCACGTACGACCACGGACACCAGGAACGATTTTCGCCCCACATTTGGGCAGGCATTGTGGGTGACCATCTGATTGGGCCGGTCCGTCTACCTCCTCGACTTACCGGGGTAAATTACCTTCACTTTTTGCAAGAAACTCTACCAGTCTGTTGGAAGGTATTCCCGTGGACATATGGCAAAGCATGTGGTTGCAGCATGATTGGGCGTCCGCACATAACAGTCGTGCTGTTCGCGGATATTTAGATGAACTCGACGGCCGGGTAATTGGCAAAGGTGCTCGTAGGACTGGACCCCCGCGATCACCAGATCTCATGCCACCGAACTTTTTCCTGTGGGAATTTTTCAATGTTCTAATTCACCCACCCGGAAGCGAAACACCTAGGAATTAATGAATCGCATATAACATGCGGCCAATCGCAATGCCAGGAATCTTTGAAAGTGTTCGGCAAAACACCGTTCGACGTTTCCAAGCTTGTGTCGTGTCAGAGGGTTGCCAGTTCGAGCACCTGGTTTAAGTAAACAATGTCCTAGCTACAAAGAAGGCCCTTTTCACAGCGGACACAATCTGTAAAAGACTTTCTGTACGTGAACTAACAACTGTTGACGGATACTGGCATCAGCTATCCGGGGTTAAAATTTCGTGACACAATTTCTCTCCACTCTGTATAGGAAATATCTTAACACAATATGTAGCCTATGTCCGTCAGAACGTGTAATAATTTTATGTATAGCGAGAAACCTTAAACAACGATATATTTTCATATAGTAGTAGTGATATGTAGTTTTGTATGTCATGTTTATTAAAAAGTGTATTCTGTGTCAGTCCAAACATTTATTAGAGCAACGTGTAAATATCTGATGTAAATAGTTAAAGAATTTTTTGAGATTTTTACTAACGATGTATTGCACATGTCTGACCGAACGGTTATTAGAGCATCGTGTAAAAACTTAAAATAAGTCGGTCAACAACTTTTGGAGGTTTAAGCAATGAATGGCCTTTGTGTAATACTTTATATTTTTATTCCGTATATATTACATTATGTAAGCCCACGGTGGTAGAAGGTTTATTAGAGCATTGTGTGTGTATCGGTCAAAGTATTTTCGAGATTTTTGTAACAACGGTAAGCTACAACTTGACTTTATATAGCAGTATAGCCGCTAGAGCCTGAGTGGCTTTTATATGCGTGAAATTCGTCGCTACTTCACTGTCAACTTATATCCGCGACTTTCCACTATTTTTGTTCGCCCATATCATTCACCGAAGTTCGTACTCAGCAGTGTCAGTGATACACGAACTCGTCCTAACCGTATAAATCGTGTTTGGCACAATTTTTATTGATTCTGTTAGGCCAATTCTTGTATGCTTTTGGATGTCCAACCAGTTTCCTGTAGACCGACTTCTAACTACGTTCACTATTCCATCAATAGGCTATTACATTGGGTCAAGGGACAAACAAATGTTTCGATATATACGTACACTCCACCAGACAAACATTCATCTATTGGAGTCAGGGTTAAGAAGAAAACATAGAGGACAGAAATATATTGCAACCTGTACGACGACGAGAACTATTTATATTAATAAAACAACGGACCTAATGTTGATTGCCAACGGGACAGCTGGAAATGAAACCCTCCTGGCGGTGGAGCACTCCTGGAAGAACCTCTTTCTGGGACGGGAAGATTCTATTTGGGGTCGGTCGAGTGTTAGCTTCTCTCATTCATTCGACGGCCTCAAGAATCTCCCCGTTCCACACGAATCGACCACTTCGACGTCGTCCGACATCTCCACCTGCCTGGAGCTGCGCTTCACGTCGCTCACTGCCTCACAACACGAGTCGGCACTGTTTCGAGGTCTCAATCATAGGGAGTCTCTTACTGGATTGGAACTTAGTTGTGACGACTGTATTCACATAGGCTTTATGAAATGTTTATCGAAAATAGTGGGCAGTACAAAACGCTTACTTTATACGAAATTATGAGGGGCAGTCAAATGAAACTCGAACACACGACACAATGGAACCATGAGACGGTTCCATTCAAAAGTAATCAGCCCACCGTTTACGACATTTATCTCACTAAAAGACGAGATATCAATTCTTATTTCGCAGAACGCACTCAGCCACTGACGGACCCACAACTGCAACCATTCTTGCACATCGTCGTCCGACAGGAAACGACGTTCACGCATGTCTCTCTTATGGTCGACACGGACTTGAAAATCACACGGTGAAAGACCCGGGCTGTACGGAGGCTGTTGCATGTACCCCAAACAAATCGCTGAAGCGTGACCTTCGTCCTATTGTGGCTCCACGTCCATCGAACTTGTTTCCATGTGATCGCCAGACTCCGTGAAGCGAGCGGGTGAGAATGCTGTCTGAAAGTTAGTCGAATCCTAGGAGCTAGCCGCACGATGCTGTGTAACTGTACAAACACACTAGAACTGTCAACCAACAACCAAGGTGAGAACCAAGAAACAACGTGAACCTTAGATATGACGCTATACTGTTCCTCTACCACAGCGCTGACAGTATCGAAATAGTGGGGCCACCTGTCACGCTAAGTGTGTGTAATAGCGGGTGTTCCGTTTTCATTTGACTGCCCATTATGAATGAAATATCTTCTTGGGACGAAACATGTTTGCTCCCCAAGATACGGGAGTGAATTATGGTTACAGTCTCATTTGTGAGTGAGTTTCAACAAACTTTCGAAGAGAAAAAATTTTTATTGGTCAACATATTTATTGATCAGTTGGGTGAGAGAGAGAGAGAGAGAGGAGTAAGAAATTTTGATTGTGAATGTATTTTATAAATAACAGAGTGTATCGACTGAAATATAGGCAGCTGTAGGTGCTCGATGAACTGGTCCAAACAATATTCGATCAATATACGAACTGCTGTCCATTGAAGATTTGTTTGAAAGAGGCACCGCTGCCAATACGCAAAACGACGAGAGCTCCAAGACACGCATTTCGAAACTCATACAGAAACATCTTCATTCTGGAGCAAAAACTGTTGAAACAGCAGTATATATAGCTGCATGTACAATCATCGAAGGAGTTTCATCTATTCTGAAGACCATGAACGTTTTAGAAATCGCCACGGGGATGAACAACAAAAACTTCGCTGAGCTATTTGACAGCAAACGCATGTCTGTCGTAGAGCAAGGAATGTCTTTGTTGTATGAGCCCGGATTGAAAAGAATGCAGCCCCAAATTAAGGAACTGAGCATGCTTTAGAAAGAGGAAGGATGCCCTCATAGCTCTGATATCAGAGATTAACTTTCAGTTTCGAAACGAGGTTTTTTGTACTCCAAACTTGAAACGCGTTTTCCCTCGAAACAACATTTTTCAGCGTGAGAAGCGCTATAAAAACTCGACAGATTAAACGATTCATTATATTCTTAAATTAAAAATAATTAGATTATTTTTATGGGTGTCAGAAAGAAACACGAGTCTGTACAACGCTTCCCACAAACCAGGACGCGCAACGAGGCGCATACTTTCACAAGGGTCAGAGCCGCCATATTTAATTTTTTTATCAAATAAAAAGTTTTAGTACACGAATATATATGTATTTACTTTAATAAAAAATCCTTGTATGGAATAAAAATTCGTGCCTGCCCACCAGAACATCCACTGAAATGCATTTTATTTCTCGTAGGTGACGTAAAGTCGAATATTTATGCAACATTTGTTAATTATGAACTATCTCTTCTTAAGTTATTTGTGAAAATATGAGGCAATAGACAGTCTTATGTAATCTATTCCAGTTGATGAGACTACCTTAGCAGTACATTCAGACGAAAGGTGGATACATTGAGACGTTGATAGAGATGTTCTGCAGCCTTGGCAAAAGGGACAAACACTAAAAGCTGCTGCAAATGACGCACTACGCGTGATGCATTCGCAGAATCATTTTTCCTTCATAATGAATACAATTCTAAACTACTGCCCATCATTGTCGATATATATTCTATGCAGTTCTGTTCCTAGAGTTTTAATACGTTAATAATTTTAGAGGAGAACAGGACAAAATATATCTTCACAGTGACTCATATTTGTTGGCCAATTACAGGTTTGTTTCTATTTTATTTCCTGTGTGCTGACCACATCAGTTCATGTAAATTAAACAGAATGATATAAAACAATTTCCGAAAAGTGTGTGGGGATTTGAAGCTACCCCAATCTGCGAGTCCAGTGTCCCCCCGTGTGTGTGTTAATTCGCCGTAAAGGCAAATAAGTAATGTCGCCAGTACTGCACTACTTTTCTAGAGGAAAACTAGAGGGAGAATTTCATTTCCTGTTATGTATCATTCAACGAAAATAAACGTCCTAAATCCGTGGTAGAATATGGAGTTTTGATGTTAATTTGTCGCTGGTACAACACAGTCCCTGCCGAATAAATACTTACCTCTTGAATATTTCTCGGGTATTCTGCCAGGTGGCGTCGTCCGAGAGTCACCTTGTGGAATATTCGAGAAATGTGAAGACTTTCCTACGCCGGGAGAAACCTAAACTCACAAATAGAAACCTAGATGCAAGAACAGAAAAGGAGGAAAGCGTATGAAATGGTACTATACAGAAACATGTCAACAGTTACGATAACTAATGTGCCCAATCAACAACTTAGAAATTAACAGGTGATGTTAAAAGCCTGTGGAAGAGACAGCGTAATTGAAAAGTCAGTGCTGCATCCTCATTCGCTATAACAGAACAGTTAATTTGGCGCTGAGAGGAACAGTAGAGAGGAAAATTACAAGAGGCAGACAGAAAAAGAGAATGTAAGCGATATAGGATGTCATAGCTATACAGAGAGGAAAAGTTGAAGCTGGCGGACAACAGGAAACTATTCAGAATATTGATGATTATAAAAAAAGCGTAAGTGCGTGTAGCCGCGTGTGTGTTCTGAAAAGTGTACGGAAATGTGGTTTGCACGACATGGGCATGTCCCGCTGTCTGCTGACTTTCATCAACCGTTTTAGTGCTTTCTTTTCTATCCTCTCCATCCAGAGGTCTGCATCTGATTTGACCCACTCGGAGTTCGGATATTTTCAAACAAATCCCACGGTCTGAGAGTGGGGCCCGGAATTTCTCAATTTTGATTATTTCTAAGGGGATTTCCAGTTACAGATTTCTCTTTACAGAGTCACCGTTTAGCAAACCTTCATAGCTTCATTTCCATCTGCAACGTCCCCTTAGAACAATTATACATGACTGTGCTTAAACTGACACACAATATTTTTAGCGCAACGTAATCTGACTTTAAATAATCCCTACAAAAGAGTGTCCCTGACTAACATTAACCTATACCTTTCACAAATCACTTACCTTACAAAAATCTTCGTTACTCGAACTACTGCAATACAGCGAGCGCCACTACTGCCAGCTAAATAAAAGATTCAGACTACGGAAGGCACTAACTGCTGATAGGCATAGTTAGCAAATGAAAGATTTTAATAGAGAACAAACAATGTATTTACCTTAATAGTGTTGAAAGGTCATAATATATATAGCAGTTCATGACATCCAGTCTTACAAATTTCAAAACTCCGCCATTTCTCTCCCCACATCCACCACTGCTGGCGGCTCACCTCCAACTGCGCAACGCTACACGCTGTGCACATCCAGCTGCCCAACACTACAATGGCAGACAACAATGGAAACTGGCCACAGACTGCACACAGCACAGCCAGTGATTTTCATACAGAGCGCTACGTAACGTTGGCAATAAGAAAACATAAACAGCCTTACAGATCTAAGTGGAGCATGCTTTTCCAATAATGATCAATATAGAGTCAGGGTCTTGTAAGCCAAATACCAGTAGAGAAGCCAGTGGGGCAGGGCGATTTCCAGCTCCAGTTGGAGAAACCTTCCGAAAACATTCGTCGGAACTTGCTGATGGAAACTATATTTGATCCAGTTCTATGACAATACGTCTCAGGCAGCGGGCTGATAATGACGTGAATTTGGGTTTCATTGTATTGAACGTCGCTCTTGAGTTTTAACATAGACATGAGGCAGTCACCTCTTCGTCTCACAACACTAATCTCAGTTAATTTCGGCACCGGCAAAAAATGAAATGCTAATCGCCACACGCAATGTGATGAGACGTAATCTCCTACACTGCAATCCAGAATACACTGCAACCCAAAATGACCGGCACGGTAGAGTGAACACTGCCTTCATACTAGCCCACATAACATTCACACAATTCACTTCCATATTCCCTTTTCATGTCAGTACAATATCTCATTAATTGTTGTAATCGTGAATGTCGTTGATAGTCTGCCAGAGGCGAGGCTGCCACACAAACTGCTGTCTTTCGACGACCACTCTCCTCTGCTTCGCGAATTCTACAACCCTAACATGACTTTATCTCAGTTTCAACATTTCTTGATACAGAACCAGCAACATTTTTTTAATATTTCATGAAGCGTTTATTGAAAAATCTCTCACAGTTTCTGTACTTACGTTTGGCGATTGGTTTCGAACCAACTAGTTCACTCTCAAGCTTGACCTTCTAAGACTGCAACTGTGACAGATTTGACAGTAGCAAACGCTTCAGGAAATACTAACGTGACTGAAGGAGCGCTCTCGCCGCTTCGACCTCGATAACCGATACAAACGCTAAGTATAACCTTCCAAAGGGTATTTGTTTATCATTGACGTGACATTTCAAGCGCAGCTTCGTGGGCGCATAGTGTAAGCATCTCGAAGATTTTAGGCATGCACCTTACAGTCTTAATACGGAATTCATGTAGTTGGGCTTCGAGAACTAATGTAAGGTTCATGCATATTTATTCATGCATATTTATCAAGCTTTCTAACTCCTCTCTTACACTGATTTTGATATCGAGAAATTTGACGCATGGTAGCAGTCTGCTGCCGGATAAAGTGGAACGATTGCAGCTTCATCCATGTTTGAGAACAGAAACTACACACAATTAACAAACCGCATACTGGCTAGAGGAAGTAATTACTAATCCTTCAGAAAAGTTGTTTCAATAATCTGAGATTGAGAAGGAACATAAAGATGGTCATCTCTGCGTTAGGAAATATCACGAACATGGCGACACTGCCAAGTTATAGAACCACGTGGTACCTGAAACCGTGCTGACGCATCAGTGATGGATCTGGATCTTGGAAAATGTGTGCGACTTGTAATGAAGGAGTTTGAATAAATGTGTCATGATTATCTAAGCGGTATGTAAGATTCGCTAATGCTTGGGATATTTAAATCGGGACCCTGTAACGCATCAAGTGTTAGTCGTCACAAAAAATGTCTTTATATACAGTTCACAACTTTCCGACTATCAGACTTCGATTCTTATACTAGCGCATTAGCTTCAATGCTATTATCAGTCCACAGTCGTTAAGTTAAAGTTATTGTCACAAGGATGGGTTTCGTATTACTTTCGTCAGCTGTCCGTGTCTCTACGATTACCAGACGCTACGTAGATCGTAGATTTTACTGTCACACCCGCCATAGTTCCGAGCAATAGATTGGCAACCGTCTCTCCCCTATCACTTGCGGTTTCTACGCACCCAGTACATGCTTGGAGAGTGATACATAGCTCGGACATATAGTTCACACCATTCGAGATGGATCTAGGCTCGGAAGACAAGAGTTTCACCAAGAACGCTGAAAGGCCACACTCTGTTTCATGGAGGAAGTCGAGGCCAACGGCTTCAACAACAAGGGCGACAATAGCAGTTTCACTCTAATTTTTGTACTGGATTCTCAATAAAAGTAATAATTAAGTGTCCGCGTCACAACAACAAGTTACAACACTGACAGTGTTAACCAAAGAGGCAGTTAAGTCTCTCGATATTATGGTGTGCACAATTCTAGGTAGGTGTAAATTACACTTACTTGTGGTGTCTTCTTCGGAGAAATGTTTCAGACTGTTAACTATCTCCTTCGATATCTTCCCGTACTTAATACCCTAGAAAATGGTTTGAAACGGAGACAGTCAGTAATTTTTAACGACTTAGGTAGATACCAAAAGTTTAAATATGTTTTATGAAATACTTATTCTTAACGCACAAGGTGGCTTACCTAAAGGAAATTATGAACCACTGCTACACTGATAAGATCAGTTAGTAAAAAATTAGTTATTGAAAACATCCATCGCGAGAGTCTGAAATTATGGGTATCGTTTTACATGATGGTAGCAGTCCCTGTGTTTACGTGGCCCTGAAAACCACAGCCATCTTTCCTTCCGAGGCTACTGCTAACCTCATCCCTACAGCATAAGAGTTATGAGCGGAATTTGCGCTAAATTTTTGGTGGAGAGGGCACGCCAGTCGCTTGGTGGACCACGCTGTGCGATGGTAGCTTCAGCTGAGACCGCATGCTGTCGCACTGTGCGCATGACGCCCCGCTGACCGCTACCGCCGTCCCTAACCTCGCCCACACGCCACACGTCGGCGGCCGCCCGTGTCCGGCAACTTTCTGACAGCTTCTGTCACAAGGGAGCCACCCTCATATCTGCCAGAACTTTGTTGCCCAGACCAACAGACACGCTTAACCCTGCTGCATTAAGTTTATACATGTCCTGTTAGGAAGGTAAGCCCTGATCGGTCGCGAAATGAAAACCACTGTGAATCAAAAATGTTTTATTTGCAACAGTTAGCTCCATCTTCCAGCTACTTCTCAACGCAGTTGATGCTTAGACATTTGTCGTAACAATGTACCAACTTTCTAATACCTTCGTCATAGAATGCAGCCACCTGTGTCTTTCGCCAATGCTCTACGCTGGTCTTCAGCTCTGTTTCTGTGCCAAAATGTTGTCTTCTCAGCCAGAAATGAAACTCAGGGGGAGCCAATGACGAGTTGTACTGTGGGTTATCAAACCGTTGTCCCTGCAGACTGCAGCCGATAATTGTCATGAAAAAGGAAACTTATGAAGGTTATGTTACATGAGCTGCATGACATCAGGGGAAATCACTCACCTGGTTCGCATACCTGGGGGAGACACTGTTCCCTAGGCATCTTTATGTGCTCACAGTGCGCTCAGGGCTGAAGGGACATACTAGAGACACTACCCAGTGCACATTGGCAAAGCTTCATTGGATTTTTCACTGTGGTTTCCATTTCACGCCCAATCGGACTTCACTTTCGCAATAGCTCTCATATCTTAAATCCGTACTCAGTTCAGAATAGGACCAAAATTACGGATTATTCTCCACATCTAACAAATCTAATGAACACATTCTACTGTCAGATCACCGAATTAAGCGCTTTCGGACTTGGCTAGCAATTGGGTGGGAGACTGTATGGGTCTACTGAGCGCTGGTGGTCAGAGAAGTTGCACTCAGCCCTTTTGAGTCCAATAGAGAGCACTTCACTGATTCACTGAGAAACTGACAACGGGGGGGGGGGGGGGGGGGGAGAGCGGCATGCTGACCATATGCCCCTCTATATCCGCATCTGGTGACGCCTATGGGCTGAGAATGACAGGGCGGTCGGTCGGTACCGTTTGGCCATCCGAAGCCTGTTCGGACGAAGCTTACTTTAGGACCGCGCTTTAAATTTTGTAAAAACAGTTTCATAAGAAATACTCCAGTACACTATCAAAGGTTTTATAAAACGCCTGTTACGAAAAATATTTGATAAAGAACTTTTGCAGTCGAACGCGGGCCTAAGGGTACTATGGTTTCAATAACATAAAAAGAAGACTCTGAACATCCCTCTCAGGTCTTCCGAAAACAACACGCTCTATGTCTAACCTTAGTGACGCTTGCCTACTTCCTTATGTCCCGCGTAACAGACTTGAAGACGTCCATCTCTGTACTATTCATTAGTATTGCTCAGAACTTGTTGACTCTTACAAATATAACAAACTGTAGTAGAACTCCCACAATTCTAGAACCAGGAACTTCAGGTAGGAGTACAATATGCTTTTGGAAGAATTTTACTTCCTTCAGCTTCACTGGGCTGTTGCCGGGTCTGTAAGGAGTGTCTCAAGCTGGCGATGGGACAATAACGCCATATTCCGGTGGCTGTCCACCTTTAAAAGCTGTAAATGGCCGCCGACCGGCTTAATGCATCGTGACAGAGCTCGCACTGCGGCTAACGCGCCGTGTATATAGTTGGCGTTGGCAATTACCTCACTGTCGGACTGTGCCATTAAAGCTCTGTCGACAAATTTGCTTCACAAACTGTGACAGACATTTTACTCAGCTGCTCAACGATAGTCTGCTTCGAGTACCACGTTACTGAACAGTGGTTTACTGCAGAAAACTCAAATCGATTTCCACAAACAGCAGGTGACTCTGTCACCTTTTGAGAATATATCGTCATTGAAAGGCGAATATCATAAAACTGTTGCCTCACACATGTGAAATTTCAGCCACGTATCACACATGTTTTGCAATACACATTATACTCTATTTTGGACAGGTGATCTTAGACAACGATTCTAATATCAAAGCAGTAGGGAGTTAGTTAGCGAGTGTAAAGAAGCACTACAAAATAAAGGTACTAGAACTGTGAGTTATTAACAAAAATTATACTTTTCACAATGTTAAAATACACAGTTACGAGACACATTCGGAAAGTAAGGTCCGATTAAATGCGAAATGGAAACCACTGTGAAAATTCGATGGAACTTTGCACACTTGTGTGGTGCAGTGTCTTTGTGTACCTGTAGATTGCTTCATGACGCTTTTTTCAGAGCGCATATTGATCATATAGAAATGCCTAAAACAACAGTGTCTCCCCCCAAGTATGTGGTTCTGGTGAGAGATTTCGCCTGAAGCTACACAGCCCACATAACATAAATGTCATGCGTTTCTTTCTTCAAGACAACTTTCCGCCGCATTTTGCAGGGGCAATGAAGACGCTCCTGCAGCGTTTTCGGTGGGAAGTGTTTGATCACCCACAATACAGTCCTTAATTGACTGCCTCCGTTGTTTATCTCTGCTCTCATGGACCGCTGGATACGAAGACTACATCTTGGCACAAATAACTACACGCAGATCAGCGTAGAGTATTGGCGGAAAGCATAGGCGGCTACTTTCTGTGACAAGGGTACTGGAAAGTTTGTACAATGCCATGGCAAATATCTAAGTCGGAGGGGCTACTATTTAGAGAGGTAGCTGGAAGGTGTGGCTAACTGTTGCGAATAAAAAATTTTGATTTTTCACTGTGATTTTCATTTCGCGATCGGTAGGACATTACTTCCCGAACGGCCCTCGTAAATACCCTGAATTGACAAAACTCATGGGATAGCAATATGCAAATATACAGGTAGCGGTATCGGATAGTTCATGTGGAAAGGTTTCCGACGTGGGTGTGGCCGCACGATGAGAATTAACAGACTTCGAACAAAGGAAAGTAATTGGAGCTAGGCGCAGCGGACATTCTGTTTCGTAAATCGTTAGGGACTCCAATAGCCCGAGACAGAAAGTGTCATGAGTGTGCCGAGAATACCACATTTCAGGCATTGCCTCTTACCATGGACAACGCAATGGCCGACGGCCTTCACTTAACGTCCGAGACAATCGGCGTTTGTATAAAGTTGGCAGTGTTAACAGACGAACAACACTGCGTGAAATAGCCACAGAAATCAATGAGGAAAGTATGACTAACGTATTCACAGTGAGGCGAAAGTTAGCGTTAGTAGGGTATGGGAGAAGATGATCGACGCGAGTGCCTTTCCTAACAGTATAAAATCGCCTGCAGCGCCACTCCTAGGACATTGACCGTTTTGGTTGGGCCCTACACGACTGCAAAACTGTGTACTGGTCAGATGATCCTCCAATTTCAGTTTGTACGAGCTGGTGGTAGGGTTGGAGTGTGGCGCAGACTCCAAGAAGCCATGGACCCAGATTGTCTCCAAGGCGCAGTGCAAGCTGATGGTGGCTCCTTAATGGTGTGAGCTGTACTTACCAAAATAATACCTTATCCACAGATGTATTACAAAATAGTTTAGTAAATGTCAGCAGATCGACCAAAGCATAAAACGAGTCTCTGATAAAAAAAGTATCAAGTAGTTGCTAATCTGCCCAAACACACACAAATACGAAAAATTAAATCCTGCTACAGTTAAACACAAAACCAATGTATAAAGTGTCCACAGCTCGTAGTCTTGCGGTAGCGTTCTCGCTTCCTGCGCACGGGGTCCTGGGTTCGATTCCCGGCGGGATCAGGCATTTTCTGTGCCTCGTGGTGACTGGGTGTAGTGTGTTCTTCATCATCATTTCATCATCATTGACTCGCAGGTCGCCGAAGTGGCGTCCACTAAAAAGGACTTGCAATACGGCGCCCGAACTTCCCCGCATGGGGCCTCCCAGCCAACAATGCCTTACGATCATTTCATTTCAGTTCAATGAGTAAAGTAAGTTTGACAAGCACTGAAAGAATTAAACATTATTCTAATAAAATACAGCAGGCCAATGAATAAAGCCAACTGGGCAAGTACTAAGCATTAAACAGTAATCCAATAAAATGCAAAAACCCTCAACGAGTTAAATGTGGATGGTTTTTAAGACGGTTTTCCATCTACCTCGGTTATGCGGGCCTGTTCCCCTTATTCCGCCTCAATTACACTATGTCGGCGATTGCTGCGCAAACACTGTGTCCACGTACGCGTACACCTTAATTCCTATACCACGCAAACATTTGTGGTTACACTCGTCTGGTATGAGACGTTGCCAAGGGGGTCCACTGGGGGGGCCAAACCGCACAATAACGCTGGGTTCGGTGTGGAACGGCGGTGAGGTGGATGGACTGGTGTAGCCAGTTGCAGGGTTGTGAACCACTGAGGGCTACGGCGGGACGAAGCCTCTCCGTCGTTTCTAGGTCCCCGGTTTAATACACAATACACAAGTATATTAGATGACAAAGGAAGTGCTAATCCATCTTCATTACCGTGGAGATAACACTCGATTGAGATTACCGTTTATGTTTAGACTTGAGGCACTTCACCCCATGTTGAGACTTCAACGCAAGAATGAATAGTGGCTCACAGCAAGACGCAACGGTGCACAATAGACCTATGGCGTTTCACTGGATGACGTTATAAAAGACCGGCAATAGTGCCAATACAAACCAGCAATGTTCTTTTCCTTTCTTTGCAGTAATGCTCTCGCTCGATAAAACAGTTATGTGATACGCACTCTTTCTCTTTGCTAATCACTTAAATTTATCATATCTTCTGATTACCGAGTAAGCATATTGGCAGGAGAAGGACGCTGACACCAACTCTGACGGTTACCATTGACCGAAAAACAAACACAACGTAATTACGTTCTCCTTCGCGGATTACAGTACGTGCTATAGAGATTAAACCTTTTTCGTTTTGTCAAATCACATTCTCTGTTGGAATACCATAATGGAATGAAGTCTTTCGTGAATCAGACGATTATCTTGAAGACCCAAACAACGCTTCCCATGTGATGACTGATGCAGTAGGGATGCAGCAAAAGAGAAGTAATAGAAAAAGTGAGAAAATATTTATTTTCACGCCTCAGGCCTAACTATCTTTGAAGTGACAATTTCGTTAACAGCAAAGAATACAACTTGAAATAAATCAACATAATATTTTATAAAAAGAATATAGGACGTAACAACAACCATACAAAGATTACTTTTGAAATAAACTGTGGTGATACATATTTCGTACAGAATACTAGAACTATTCGGAAAGTAAGTTCTGATTGATCGCGAAATGGAAACCACTTTGGAAATCATAAATATTTTATCTGTAACAGTTACCTACAGCTTCCAGCCACTACTCTACACAGTCACCACTCCGAGATAGACATTTGTAGAAGCGTTGTACCAACTTTCCCCTCCTCATGGAAGGCAGCCGTCTGTTGTAGTGGCTAATAAAAAAGAAAAGGTTGAAAATGTGGGAAGAAATGGTGAATAAAAAAAGGGGTTTTAAAATCGTTAATGACCTTGAAAAAGGGGAAAGAATGAAATGCAAATCGGACTTCGTATTACAGAAAAGCAATCGGACTTCGTGATTGGGAAAAGCTATTGTTGCGGTGGTCCTTGTGGTGTTTCTGAGCAAAAGTCAAACCAATTTCTACTGCAAAAATTATTTGAAAGAGAACAGAGAATAACAAAATGTGATTAACAGGGAGAAATAGCGTAGATAATAGTACATTCATTACCAAGTTAATATGTCTCTCTCGTGCGGCGTTCAGGTCTTCTTCTCCAACGATCTCCTGCTTCATTTCTGAATGAAAAAGTCGTAACTGCTCCAAAATCTTGCAGTAAGTTTCATCGTCCAGGAATTACTAATGTCTACAAATTAAAACCTTCTTGATCTTGAATGCAATGTATTTTACAGCTGCTTCCATCCTCAAAATTTCATACAAGCTTCCACAATACTATATGTCTGCACATCAATAAGTTTTTACGTCTTAATCAGACCAAGACTAACGAATACGTTTTTACGTCTGAATCATACCAAGACTAGCGAATAAGTTAAATTAAGCTTTCGCTCACAAGAGACAATAGTGGGTAGGAAACAAAAAAGAGTTACAATTTTTGTACCTTCATTTTCTTATAAATATTTTCTCTGCCGTCGAGTGCTCATACAGCTGCGACAGTATGATTTATATCTGAGGGAACGAGTGCAGCGCGGCGAAATTCAGAGTCCCGCGTTATACCAACTTTCCCCTCCTCATGGAAGGCAGCCGCCTGTGCTTCCCTCCCAATTCTCTACGCTCATCTATAGTTCGTTGTCTGTGCGAAAATGTTGTCTTCATAGCTAGTAGTTAATGTGAGCATAGATGATACACAGATGGAGCCAATTACGGAATGTAGTGTGGGTGATCAAACACTTCCCATCGAAAACGCTGCAGGAGCATTTTCATTGCGACCGAGAATTGTAACAAAGTAGGAACCGTATGACAGTTCTATAATGTGGGCTGCATAATATCAGGTGAAATCTCTCGCAAGGACCTCATACTTTGCGGAAGACACTATTTTCTACGCCTCTTCATGCGCTCACCAAGCGCTCAGAACTGAAAAGAGCGAAGTGATGTAACCGATAGGCATACTAAGACACTGACGAACAAATATGTGGAAAGTAATGTTTTGAACATGGCTGTGATCAGCAACCGTAATTAATTGCAATGTCACAAATTTCCAGCCAACTGTTAGCAAACAGAATTTAAAATTCTTTAATTAGTTTTCAACGGCAACTAGGGGAGCCTTCTTCAGAAGAAACTGTTACCTTGCATGTGGTTAAAAGGAAATTTGAGCGACATCGCTCTAGTCAAAAGTAGATGTCACTCAAATTTCCTTTTCACCACATGTAAGGTAACAGTTTCTTCTGAAGGCGGCGGCCCTAGTTGCCGTTGAAAACTACTTAAAGAATTTTAAATTCTATTTGCAAAAGATTGGCTGGAAATTTGTGACACTGAAATGCGCAAAGCTTTACTAGATTTTCACAGTGGTTTCCATTTCTTGCCGATCGGAACTTACTTTCCGAATATTTCTCGTATATTTACAAAAGAGGGAAAACAAATAAACGGGTCTTAAAAGGAGATAGAAGAAGAAGAGAAGTGAGTAATGCTGAATCAACTGTGTGGCGTAGGTCAAGATCTTCATATGCTTACTGAGCACCTGAAGATGACAAGCAGCTGTCTCGTCAAAATATTGTGCAGCTTCCAAAAGATTATCCGACGTGACACCCGTGAACCAATGAAGCTGTAATAGTACTGTCTAACTGCAGAACGAGGTATAGAGGACAAATCTCGAACGAAACTCGCGAAGTAAAATTTCATACCAGAAGAGGAACATTAACACCAGAAGGATAGATCAAGTAGCTTAAGTGTTAGAAATTGTTGAAATTAAACGGATGAGAATAAGAAATTAAAATGATCATCATCTTGAAGCTATAAGATACACCCGTAATCATTGATTTTGAAGGACTGACAAATAATCATTGACCAGTGTATTTGAGCTATTTGATGAATGGGGATAACCTACGGAAGCAGCTGTTAAGTAAACTTGGCTGAATACCTACAAGGGATTCTACCCAGAAAGTGATCAAATTCTCTGCGCAACACAGTTAAAGGGTCACTTTTTCGAGAACCCATAATTGTCTCCCGTTGCGGGGTAGAAATTTGACATATGTTTCAAAGGTGCCTACAGTCTTCCTCTGTAATGTTGCAAAAGCGTGGCGCCCGGCGACGTCACCCTCGGGCTCGGCGACGCTTCACACAGTACGGTGTCGGTATAAGCGGAAGAAAGCCCCAGAGCTCAGAAGTTCATGTGAGTTGTAAGATGGGTTAATGATGTTACTTTAGCACCAAATTTCAGCACAATTCTGCCCATCACCAGCGTGGACGTCTCACAGAATATGTCTTTTACCTTCATTTCACGCCCTTCTCTTGACACCTCTGCAATGGAAGCTAAATCCGCAACGCCTAGCGTGGAAGTACTCGGTTTCTTACGGATCATCAAGTAAAACATTTCAGACACACTGCAACTAAAAACCCACAAGGGTGGCGTAAACGGCGTCAATGAAACCCACATATTTTGCCATCTGAAACAACAGTTCTCAATGCGATGAGCAACAGTGCGATGTTCTTCTCAACCTTTGACACTGCTGACACCCCTTGGATGATCCAACAATTCCGTAAGAACATGGTGAGCCAGTATCCCCAGAGAATGTGATCGCACACCTCGTAACACACACTGACAATCATTTTTGTTCTGTTATATAGGACGTAATCACTAGATAACATTCAAAACCATTCGACGAAATTTGAACATGATGCAAAGCAAGAAAGATTGCCTATACTTTTTCACCCCTCATGTTTCGAGCCCTCCTTTTGGTGCTGTGTCGTGATCCTCTGGGAAAGGGGGGGGGGGGGGGGGAGCTGGAGACATAAGCACGCGGATGATTAAAATAGTGAAAGAAGATCCCTCTTAGTCCACCCACAATCAGAACACTCTCGGTGTCATCCTCCCACCTCTGTTGAGCCCTTTATATATGTATCTCTACAGAGATAAGCTGTGACGGAGCCCTAGGCGCCCGCGGGCGTGACATAATGCCTCTCTTGCGGAAATTCGGAACTGGAGGTAGATATTGGGATTTCCTGCCTCGAGGTGTCTAGTAATCCGACACAGATAGTCTCTGTGTAGGTACGTTTCTAATGTTCTCAACAAAGCTACACAGATGACACTGAGGATGTTGCAAATCTGGGGATCTTAGAAAGACGGTGTGCCGTTTTACTCAAGCATGAGTCAATGTCACGAACCCACCCCCATCGCTCACCACCTGAGATCACGTTACACGTCACAGGAGACCGCGAAATAGGAGACTGAAATATCTTAACCATTCTTTACTGCTTTGTATCACGATCCAATTGCGTCTAATGATTTTCAACGATGTCTACTGATACCACCCAGTACACCAGAGGAAAATCTGCTACCGCGCCGTAATGCACTGATTACATACAATGGAGTTCAGGCCCACAAAGTCATTAGAAAAGTTGGATCGTCCTTCAGGTGGTGTCAAGAAGATCGTCTTGTAGCTTATCACATTGTGCAGTGTTATCTGCCCACAAAATATGTGGGATTCAATGCCCGAAGTTCGGGTGTGGTTTCATTGATTCCTTTTATGCCACCGTTTGAGGCCTTTTCTTGTCGATTCTCAGAGGTGCTGTGTCTGAAATGTTCTTCTGGGGGAACCATGACAAAACCGCGCAGGGCATCGCAGTTCTGAGATACATCGCCGACGCGCATGTACAAGGGATGAAATGTGTGTAAGAGGAGAGGGGGGACGACATTCATGCCATGTGACACATCCATGGTGGCGTTAGGTGGTGTAATTTAATACCAATGTAGAGTCATTAACCCACCTTACACATCATAGGTGTATGAACTTCTCAGGTCTGGCATTTCCCCCTGCTTCCGCTCCTTCTGTTTAAAGCTTTACCGAGGCCGAGAGTGTAGCTGTAGGGCATCACGCTTTTGCCTCATTGCAAAAGTAGTTTCTAAGCAACATAGAGCCAAATTTTGGATTTCTACATCTCTGTGGGCAACAAACACGTGGTTTCGAAAATGTCACCCTGCTGTGCAGCACAGTGTAGAAGAAGATATGATAGATACCAGAAGAAATAATGGAGGACCTCTGTAAGTTTCTAGTTAAAGTTCTTTCTTATCAGCTTTTCTACAGCAAATACACTGTCGCAAACGTTTTTAACTTCTCACCTGAACATGGTTACCCAGTACGGAGAATACTCTAAATACACACACACACTGCTCCTGTCTCTTAGAATTAAAGATGAAACAATGAGGTACCTGAAACTGACGCAAGTGAAACTTACGACAAACAGCGGTCCACTTTGAAATGTTTTCTGCTAACGTCCGGTAAGGTTATAGGCTGATGAACATCACAATTTTTCACCAATGTAAGATGAAAAATATGGTTCCACCAAAAGGTGATGCATTGAGATAGAAAATATCATTTGGTTTACAGGTATATGAACTTTTTTGTACAAGTTTCAGTTGCCTGCGGCCTTATAATCTCGTTTCCTGTGACTGTGACGACCAACTGAGAAAATTCTTTTTGCGGAATAAAGTTCTGGCATTAACAGAAGAGAATGTTTGTTTCATTATACCACAAAGGAATCGATGTCTGTAGTGATAGCTCCAGTAATGTACTCGGGTACGTGTTCTGGGCAAAAGAACACTTACATTGCTGTAACATGCATGGGGGGTCTGCAGAACTCGTTACATTAAGATTCAGGTCACAAGACGGACATATATGGCTTGTGTACATCGCACAGCCTGGTCCAACTGATTGAGGTGGTGGAGCGGATAGCGAGACTGAGGAGGCGTTGGGCACAACACGTGGCCGCTAATACCTTCAGATGGACCAAAGTACTGCTGCAGTGTGGCGTTAGAGGGAGTCAGACAAAAGTGCTTGTGGATTTCATGTAGATGGTACATACATCGATATAAGAGCTCCGTAGTTTGTTGAATTTCACGGTCGCAAAGACTTAATAATATGGAATAATCCCACTTTTATCTTTGGATTTTCCGATCCTTGTTCTGAGTCTCTTCGAAGTTAACGATACGGGCCAGTCTCCTGTGAAAACATAAGCCAGATATTCCGAGGGTGTCATTATGTGGTGCCATACCTCTTCATCCACATAGATAAATGGGAACACGTCTTAATTTTCTCCACGAATACGAGGACGTACACTGCATTTCATACTTACTGGTAGTAGTTTAATCAAGGTCGCTACTCTTTCACAGTTCTGCCGAGGCCTAAGGACTTCCGACACGATCAGAAGAGTATACGATGATATAATCGCAAATGAAGGTGTGTAATGAGCCAAAAAACTATCTTCCTTAAGGAAATAACCGTTTTGTTCTTTACTGATTAAAGTCTGTCGCCGAATTCACATTCAGATGATTTCAAGCAACTATCTTCTGGTAAATTTGTGTCATTTCGAACAAAATTTTCATAATATTAGGTGCCACTACTAATTCTTTCCATTATTTCATACTTTTTTGTGTGAAATACCGATAAGAAAAAAAGATGTTTCATATACAATTAAGACCATATAATCCACAAATCCCCCCCCCCCCCCCCCCCCCCGCCATGAACCATGGACCTTGCCGTTGGTTGGGAAGCTTGCGTGCCTCAACGATACACATAGCCGTACCGTAGGTGCAACCACAACGGAGGGGTATCTGTTGAGAGATCAGACAAACGTGTGGTTCCTGAAGAGGGGCAGCAGCCTTTTCAGTAGTTGCAGGGGCAACAGTCTGGATGATTGACTGATCTGGCCTTGTAACATTAACCAAAACGGCCTTGCTGTTGTGGTACTGCGAACGGCTGAAAGCAAGGGGAAAATACAGCCGTAATTTTTCCCGAGGGCATGCAGCTTTACTGTATGGTTAAATGATGAGGGCGTCCCCTTGGGTAAAATATTCCGGAGGTAAAAATAGTCCCCCATTCGGATCTCCGGGCGGGGACTACTCAGGAGGACGTCCTTATCAGGAGAAAGAAAACTGGTATTCTACAGATCGGAGCGTGGAATGTCAGATCCCTTAATCGGGCAGGTAGGTTAGAAAATTTAAAAAGGGAAATGGATAGGTTAAAGTTAGATATAGTGGGAATTAGTGAAGTTCGGTGGCAGGAGGAACACGACTTCTGGTCAGGTGAATACAGTGTTATAAATACAAAATCAAATAGAGGTAATGCAGGAATAGGTTTAATAATGAATAAAAAAAGAGGAGTGCGGGTAAGCTACTACAAACAGCATAGTGAACGTATTATAGTGGCCAAGATAGACACGAAGCCCATGCCTACTACAGTAGTAAAAGTTTACATGCCAACTAGCTCTGCAGATGACGAAGAAATTGAAGAAATACATGATGAGATAAAAGAAATTATTCAGGTAGTGAAGGGAGACGAAAATTTAATAGTCATGGGTGACTAGAATTTGATAGTAGGAAAAGGGAGAGAAGGAAACTTAGTAGGTGAATATGAATTGGGGCTAAGAAATGAAAGAGGAAGCCGTCTGGTAGAATTTTGCACAGAGCATAACTTAATCATAGCTAACACTTGGTTCAAGAATCATAAAAGAAGGTTGTATACATGGAAGAATCCTGGAAATACTAAAAGGTATCAGATAGATTATATAATGGTAAGACAGAGATTTAGGAACCAGGTTTTAAACTGTAGGACATTTCCAGGGGCAGATATGGACTCTGACCACAATCTATTGGTTATGAACTGTAGATTAAAACTGAAGAAACTGCAAAATGGTGGGAATTTAAGGAGATGGGACCTGGATAAACTGAAGGAACCAGAGGTTGTTCAGAGTTTCAAGGAGAGCGTAAGGGAACAAATGACAGGAATGGGGGAAAGAAATACAGTAGAAGACGAATGGGAAGCTCTGAAGGATGAAGTAGTGAAGGCAGCAGAGGATCAAGTAGGTAAAAAGACGAGGGCTAGTAGAAATCCTTGGGTAACAGAAGAAATATTGAATTTAATTGATGAAAGGAGAAAATATAAAAATGCAGCAAATGAAGCAAGCAAAAAGGAATACAAACGTCACAAAAATGAGATCGACAGGAAGTTCAAAATGGGTAAACAGGCATGGATAGAGGACAAATGTAAGGATGTAGAGGCTTATCTCACTAGGGGTAAGATAGATACAGCCTACAGGAAAATTAAAGAGACCTTTGGAGAAAAGAGAGCCACTAGTATGAATATCAAGAGTTCAGATGGAAAACCAGTTCTAACCAAAGAGGGGAAAGCAGAAAGGTAAAAGGAGTATATAGAGGGTCTATACAAGGGCGATGTACTTGAGGACAATATTATGGAAATGGAAGAGGATGTAGATGAAGATGAAATGGGAGATACGATACTGCGTGATGAGTTTGACAGAGCACTGAAAGACCTGAATCGAACAAGGCCCCGGGAGTAGACAACATTCCATTAGAACTACTGACGGCCTTGGGAGAGCCAGTCTTGACAAAACTCTACCATCTGGTGAGCAAGATGTATGAGACAGGCGAAATTCCCTCAGACTTCAATAAGAATATAGTAATTCCAATCCCAAAGAAATCAGGTGTTGACAGATGTGAAAATTACCGAAATATCACTTTAATAAGTCACAGCTGCAAAATACTAACGCGAATTATTTACAGACGAATGGAAAAACTGGTAGAAGCCAACTTTGGGGAAGATTAGTTTGGATTCCGTAGACATGTTGGAACACGTGAGACAATACTGACCTTACGACTTATCTTAGAAGGAAGATTAAGGAAAGGCAAACCTACGTTTCTAGCATTTGTAGACATAGAGAAAGCTTTTGACAATGTTGACTGGAATACTCTCTTTCTAATTCTAAAGGTGGCAGGGGTAAAATACAGGGAGCGGAAGGTTATTTACAATTTGTACAGAAACCAGATGGCAGTTGTAAGAGTCGATGGGCATGAAAGGGAAGCAGTGGTTGGGAAAGGAGTGAGACAGGGTTGTAGCCTCTCCCCGATGTTATTCAATCTGTATATTGGGCAAGCAGTAAAGGAAACAAAAGAAAAATTTGGAGTAGGTATTAAAATCCAGGGAGAATAAATAAAAACTTTGAGGTTCGCCGATGACATTGTAGTTCTGTCAGAGACAGCAAAGGACTTGGAAGAACAGTTGAACGGAATGGACAGTGTCTTGAGAGGAGGATATAAGATGAACATCAACAAAAGCAAAACGAGGATAATGGAATGTAGTCGAATTAAGTCGGGTGATGCTGAGGGAATTAGATTAGGAAATGAGACACTTAAAGTAGTAAACGAGTTTTGCTATTTGGGGAGAAAAATAACTGATGATGGTCGAAGTAGAGCGGATACAAAATGTAGACTGGCAATGGCAAGGAAAACGTTTCTGAAGAAGAGAAATTTGTTAACATCGAGTATAGATTTAAATGTCAGGAAGTCGTTTCTGAAAGTATTTGTATTGAGTGTAGCCATGTATGGAACTGAAACATGGACAATAAATAGTTTGGATAAGAAGAGAATAGAAGCTTTCGAAATGTGGTGCTACAGAAGAATGTTGAAGATTAGGTGGGTAGATCACGCAAATAATGAAGAGGTATTGAATAGAATTGGGGAGAAGAGAAGTTTGTGGCACAACTTGACTAGTAGAAGGGATCGGTTGGTAGGACATGTCCTGAGGCATCAAGGGATCACAAATTTAGCATTGGAGGGCAGTGTGGAGGGTAAAAATCGTAGATGGAGACCAAGAGATGAAAACACTAAGAAAATTGAGAAGGATGTAGGTTGCAGTAGGTACTGGGAGATGAAGGAGCTTGCACAGAATAGATTAGCATTTCCACTGCTAAGTGAGTTAAGACGAGATTGACATGTAAATCTCTCAGAAGCATGCTAAATGAAAAACCAAAATAAATAAAAAGAAATAGAGAAACATTGTAAAAGATGTCCGAAATATTAATTTTACTTGTTGGAATCCATTTATCTTAATTCACTTTGCGACGTCATTTCGAAGTTACAGATTCATTTGTCACAGGATGACAATTTAAAAAACTTTAAGCAGCAAATACACAACAGAAATTAAAATTTAAAAGTATCATAATGTGATACACTATAGTAGTTTTTGGTTTAAGTTTATAAGGTCTAATTAAAATCATTTGATTAATTTATCATGGTTGGGATTCACAGTCATATAATAATTCTTAAAAGACATCATAGTCGTTTATTATTACGATTGCAGTTTCTGCCTTAGGGCCATTTTCAAGTAACATTGCAAAAGTTACTTTCTATCAGAATATAAGATTATCTGACTTGAGTACATGTCGGACTCAAAAGGCTACATTTTGACGACGTCTTGTACTCGTGTCAGATAGTCTTGTATTATGACAGAACGTAACTTTTCAGAGTTACTTGATAATAGCCCTAAGGCCGAAATTGCAATCGCCATAATAAATGTTTCATACAGTCAACGGCGACTATGATGTCTTTTAATAAAATCATTTGGTCGGAGCTCTAAGATCTGGTTCCCGTCCTACCATACTAATTTCAGTGCCCATTGACTCTTATGTACGTACAAAGGAACATCCCTAATAGTGACCCTAATCAATGGCGTAAAACAGTTCCTAATTATTAACAATTTTTCCATATTAGAATTTGAATCCAGATACAGTTGCTCATCAAATGCAAACTACGTGACACAGTCTCCACAGATGTATCAAACCATCGCTAAACTGGCATTCATTTACAGGGTGCAGAGGCATCTAAATTACTGCAGAGAAATTGTGACGAACTTGCCCAAAATTACCACACTATTTTGCTGAAAGTGAGCAATATCCATACAACAAGGAAAGACAACGTGCAGTGTAAAAATAAATATGAATCCGTCTTTACATTCTTCAAACTTCCTGCAGTGTTGTCCGCATATGCTGTCTCTCGGCGATGTTTAATACTTTCTTCTTAGTCTTCTGTACGAAGTGCTTTGGATCACTTCTATTGACCTACAAATAAAACTCCGGGTACCACACTTTTCTCGCCTCTCTGAGGCATTAACGTAGAGTGTCATAGTGGCAACGTGACAAGTCTGTGCTGTTGAACGTCAGCTGCACCCATTTACGGAAATTACGCCCGAGGGAGCCCAAATGGCGATTGGAAAGTTTAATCTCTTTGAGCGGTACTAAATTCAGTCACGAGGCTGCGTTGGGGAGGCCGTTACTTCTTAGTTGATATACACCAAGTCACCAGTGAGGCGTTAGCCTTACATCAGAGGCTGCCCTCAAGCTTCTCGTTAAAAGACAGAGGAGTGCGCCAAAGGTTTGGCGAACAGCTGCCACAGGAGAAGGAATATGAAAAACATATATCATGCCCGACAAGCACTCGGTACTTTACTTAAGAGGAATGTTACAAAATTCTAAAACAACGACAACCAGAAAATTCGGTAAGATAGAGCTTACTGATAATTATTCTTCCCGCACGCTATTCGCGAGTGGAATCCGGTAGGGGAGACCAGTCTGTGTTATCCGCAGTACCTTCCGCCACGTACCATTAGGTGGCTTGTGGAGTATGATGTAGATGCAGATGAAAACACTCAGATACAACGACGAAATGTATACATATCGGAGGATTTTTTTAAATTTGACATCTTATGAAGCAGTCTTTTGCAGTATTGACCTTAAGGCCGAGATTACAATAGTGAAAATTAATCATTTAGACAGTCAGCGGCCAATCTGATGTATTTTAAAAAGTTCTACATCACTGTCAACCGCAGCCTTGATGAGTTAGAAAACTTAAAATTTTTAAAACGTTTCCTTCCATTAATATTCCTCCCGCCCCCCCCCCCCCAAAAAAAAAAAAAACTTAATCCTGAACCACATAGATTCCGAGTGAGAAAAACACCTACTTACTTTTGCTGACGCCCAGGCTGTTTGTTGTCTGAGTAAAACACCTCGAAACACACTTACCGTTGCCATCTAGGTCTGAAGCTTGGCGACGACAATTGCTTGTTGGTAGCTGCGGAATTCGCCTCATGCGATATGAACTCTTCGTTATACAAATGATCATGGAATGACAAAACCTGTAATTGTAAGAAAAATATGTTGCGATAGCGAAATAAGAGAATAACTGCCACACAAAAATAAATTTAATTCGTGAAGAGGTTAGTTAATAGAGCAGTTTGTTACAGAACGAACATCTTCCCAAATAAACTTGTACCTGAACGTTTATCAAAGCAAGTCCGACCAAATAAATGCCAAACATGTCACAACTATCTCCTAGGTTACAATGCCAAGTTAGTCTGAACTGTATATCGGCTATGTGGGTCTGACACATTAACTCCATTCGTATCAATTTTCCAGGCGTATAAAAAACCTCTGTAAATAACAACTAGTTAATGAAACTACGAAACGGGGCATTGCTACACTAATGAGAAAAATTCCAGCACAAAAGAATGATTAATGAAGACTAATGAAACTTTGGAAATGCTTTTGTCTAGGTAATCAATTCAAGTGATTAACGTTGCAAAATCACAGGTTAATGTGAGCATGAGATAAGCAATGGCAAATGTCAAATACTCGTACATTAAAAACCTGTGTAACTGCCTGAATGTTGAATGTAAGCATGCAAATGTACTTGTATTGTGTTGTACAGGTGCCTGATGCGAGGTGGCGTTCCATGTCTGTTGCACTTGGTCAGGACTGTTAATGCTGCTTGTGGATGATGTTGGATCTGTCGTCCGATGATGTCCCGTATGAACACATCTGGAGACAAATCTGGAGCTCGAGCAGACCAAGGAAACATCTCAACACTTGGAAGAGCGTGTTAGACTGCAATAGCTGTATCTGACCGAGCGTTATCCTCTTGGAAAACATCCCTTATAATGCTGTTAATGAATGGCCGCACAACAGGTCGAATCACGAGATTCACGTAGAAATTTGCAGTCAGGGTGCATAGGATAACCACGAAAGTACTCCTGCTATCCCATGAAATCGTACCACAGATCATCAGTCGTATGTACACTATATCTAGCGAGCATATAAGTTGATTGCAGACCCTCAACTGGACTCTCCTGAATAGAGACACCGCCATCTCTGGCACCGAGGCAGAACCAGCTTTCATCAGAAAACACAACAGACCTCCACCCTGCCCTCTACTGAGTTCTCGCTTGACACCGTTGAAGTCGCAAACGACAGTTGTTTGGGGTCAGTGGAATGCATGCTACAGAACCTGCCTCTCTCTCTCTCTCTGAACTATCCTTAACCGATTTGTAACAATTCGTTGTGTCACTATCGTGCCAAATGCTGCTGAAATTGCTACTGCAGATGTCGTTCGATGCCCCAGAGCCATATGCCGAACATCACATGGCCGTCCAGAGTCCGGTCTTACTGTGGTCCTCTAGCGATCGTACATTCTCATGATCATCATTGCCAGCAGTCGTGTACATTGGCTACATTCCTGCCAAGTGTTTCTGCATTATCGGGGAAGGAATACGTAGCATCTCGTAGCCCTCAATTAAAACTCAGTGAGGTGCTGATAATTTGTCGTCTTATAGGCATTTTTGACTGACATCAAAGGTAACTAACGCCCACGACCATCGCAGCACATATTTGAAGCAAAGCTTATTTGCGCCACTGTTAGGCGACTGACGCGAAATTTGAAGAGACTTCATGTTTCAGATGTAAAAACACGCCTGCCAACATTAGTTTACGTCACACAACTCCCTTATAATGATGACATTTTTTCCGTCAGTGTATTTTTGTGATATTGTGATATTTTCGGCAAGCAGTGATTCAGCAGTCAATTACCAGATCACACACAGGGTCAAGACATTAGCGCGTTAGGCACTCAGCTAATCAGGTGGGCGTGACCCACAGACTGGTTTAGCGCCAATAAATACCTTTACGTCAGTGGCTGGCCCATCGTGAAGCTGGAGGCTGCGGGCCAATTGCCCTTTCTGAAATGGCAGGTAGCATGGAATGATAAGGTGCTGAACACGACATATCCACCAACAGGAATTATTTTTACATCTCTGCATGCTGATCCACATTGAGAAATGAGATAAGTATGACAGTCATTAGTGAAAGCTAGGCAGCGGTACAAGCGAGAACTGAAAGCAAATTTCTATAATATGGCCTTGCTCACGAATCATATTCAGTACTTTAGTCACACATATAAGAACCTCACAGATTTCTTTTTACAGTGGATCTTGGTTCAGTAGTATAAATAGTAGCATCTCGGCATCCACAAACCTAGACAGTAGGGATAAGAATCCTACAGACTCTGAAGACACGAAGCCGTGGCCACAAAGGCAGCAGGAAGCATTAATTCTTCGAATGTCGTAGGCATACTTTTCATAGTTACGGATTACCATCCATAACTTGACGAATCGGACCTCAGTTACTACGAGGTATAGCCAGCGAACAGAGCAGGCAAGAGCATGAGTTCAATTAAATCTCATTGGTGAGCGGCTACGATGCCTCTGGAGGAATGCTGGCGGACCCCTCACTACGATACGAAGTGCAGAGATGTTGAATAGCGGCAGGTGTCTCTACTAATGTACGCCTGGTTCACGTAACACACTATGTCTAATTATCATGCTAAAAATGAAGCTTCTCTTGAGCTTTCGGCATCATAATTGCTGGAATACACATGATTTCCAGACGCAACGCGCTTGTAGCGTACTCCGTGAGAAAGTCATCTACATCTACAAGAATACTCTGCAATTCCCAATTAAGTTCAAACTGGTTCTGAGCACTATGGGACTTAACATCTAAGGTCATCAGTCTCCTAGAACTCAGAACTACTTAAACCTAACTAACCTAAGGACATCACACACATCCATGCCTGATGCAGGATTCGAACCTGCGACCGTAGCAGTCGCGCGGTTCCGGACTGAAGCGCCTAGAACCGCTCGGCTACCACGGCCGGCTCCAATTAAGTGACCGAAGGATTAATCGAACCACCTCCATGTGACTTCTCTACCGTTCGACTGTCAAACAAAGCATTTGTTTCAATGATTCCCTTTACATACCCGTGACACTCTCTCCCCTATTTGGCGATAATACAAAACGAGCTGCACTTCTTTGAACATTTTCGATGTCCTGCGTCAGCGAATGCCACACCGCGCAGCAGTACTCCAGAGCAGGACGGACAAGCGTAATGTAAGGAGTCTCTTTATTAGAGTTGTTGCATTTCCTCAGTTTTCTACCAATAAATCGCAGTCTTTGGTCAGCTTTCCCCACAACGTTATCCACATCCTCGTCCCAGTTTAAGTTATTCGTAATTGATTTCACAGCCTTTAGATTTGTGTGATTTATAGTGCATCTGTTTTTCAGGTTCCTTTTAGTGCTCATATGGTTAGTTTCACGCTCTGCATTATGTAGGGTCAGTTCTCAGTATTCGCACCATACAGATATCTCGTCTAAATCATTTATCTTTGAGCTTCTGTTGGAATTACGAGACGGTAAAAGATTCATTAGCAAACAACCTAAGAGGCTGCTAAGATGTCTCCTACATATCTTATGTAGATCAGGAACAACAAAGGGTCTGTAATTGTTCCCTGAGAAATGATACGAATCACTTCCTTTTCACTCTATGACTCCGTCAGTTACTACGATTTTTGACCTATCTTGTAGGAAATAACGAATCCAGTCGCACAACTGAAAGGAAATTTCGTAGGCACGCAATGAAAGTCGCTTGTAAGGAACGATGTCAAAAGACTTCTGGAAATACAAAAATGTGGGGTCAATTTGACGTCCCTTGTAGATAAGCTCATTAGTTTGTGAGAATAGAGAGCTAGTTTTGTTTCACAAAAACCGTCTTTTTGTAACGGGGTTGCCTGTTTGATAATAAATCATTTTCTTCGACGTAATTTTTAATACTCAGCTGCTATCTGCTCTGCACTCGGTCACAATGCCTTCTGCCCGGGAACGTGGCGAGTGCCCGTATTTATGGAAATCATTATTTGTGCCTTCGCCTGACTTTCAGTAGGCTGTTTAAAAAAAGTATTAAAAACAAGTGCATCATTCCGCGCCATTCCGCAGTCCTCACAAATGAATGGGACTTTCTCTTAACCAAAGGCTGTCTTCACTGGTAACTACCCAGTGAATAATAGCTTTCTAACGCTCCGTTGTTCTATATGGTTAGAAACTGAAAATCTGGTTTCATTCGGTGTCACATCTGTCACGGGACACGAGCTCATACAGTTGCTTCCCCAGCTTCGTTAGCTGGTCTCGGAGGCAAGTACGTGATAAAGGAGAATAGGATAGGAATGATGTCATTTTTAGCTGAAAGTGATGACCAGAGAGAAGCCAGTCTTTAAGCCACGCTCCAGGTGTCAGTCAGCAGTTAACAAGTGATACCTCTTCCCGACACCCCCTACGGGCTATCCACATAGCGGAATGTCAGCAGGTCACATAGGAACATACATCTTTAGCTGAAGCGACGATCTTACTCGGAACGCAGGCTACAACGAATTGTAGTCGAATATTAAAGGATTATTTTGAAATGAAAAAAAAAATTATAATTTTAATACAATCAGACCGGCTAGGTGAGCTTATTATCCCCACAAACCAGTAATAGAGCTGATTATCCCACAAACCAGTAATAAACACCAATGTTCGTTTGTATAAAGTTGTATTTAACGAGCGTGAATCCTTGATTATATACTTACTGGATATAGAGGTAATTATGATCCGGCTGTAGGCTTGACAAGGATATGATAAATATGTCATACACATTAATTTTCTTACACATTTAATGTATTGCAGTCGTCCACCGCCACGAAAATTACTTGACAAAAATCTGTTATAAAGTAAATATACCATGCATTTATCTGTCGTTTCACTGATAGTGGTTGCGCAGATGTACATTGCAAATTCTCATACAGCGCCATTAACGCTACTCCATTGTTCAAAGTATGTTCAATTAACCAAACCTCCTTGCCCAGAATTCAGTTGATTTAGTCATACAGCTCATAAAACTTACAAATTTGTCTATTATGCCCAGGTAATGCGTATAAAATACCGGAAGTAAGATAACAATTTGATAGAGACGTAATGCAGAGCTAAATAGTGAAAGGTGCGTGTGTTTTGTACAAAATGTCAGTCGGTTTCATAAGTGGTAATGTGCGAGCTTTGATATAGTGACGTGCAAATGAAATATAGAATAACTATTAAAATATTTCTACCGCTTTTTGACTCGAAATAATGTCTCAGAAGTCGTTACACGGGTCACACTTCCATATAACTGGAGCAACGCGTATAAAGAGAACTTATATATTTTAGTATAGAATATAAATTACAAATGAAAAGTTGCATGGAAGCATGAAATTTTACTAATTTGTGTTAGCTTCTCACACGTAGCGATCCGCAGTGCACTGAGGCTGTTTCCCAAGTTTGTATTCATCTAGTCTCAGTGAGCGCAAGAGTTAAGCTCAGAAATAAGTGCCATTCGACAGGGCTGCAACATTTCTCACGTGCAACCAACATGACTCTGTGATACGTTGTTACCATACGTAATAGTCTGATGATCAGCGCAGCAACCCACGACGCCATACCTTGTTCAGTGACCGGGAAGGTTAACTACCATGCAAACACGTTGTGCTAAATCCTCATCTGTTTACAACTTTTTTTCGTGGCAATTAATTTATTCACCAGGAAAACCTTTACGTCTGGTCACAAGCTCCTCCCAGGCATGTTAAGTCCCTTTTTAGCCCATGTTGTATTACTGAAGTAGCAGTTTTGGCATATTTAGACGGGCTTGAAGTTTCCATTATATAGGGATAGTGTGTCATAATGATTTTATTGGTACAAAAATACTGACTAAAGACATAGTCTGGTGACTATGAACTGAGAACCCTTTCGATGACGCTAGAATCCTTGTCATGTTTTAACGTCTTCAGGTGAAACTAAATTTACGTCTTATCGAATAGTATCTACATATTTAACTTTCTTATCTAGGTTGAGTTTGAACTTCTGGATCTCAGTAACGGGTAATGATACCCAAAAAATTACCTAGGTACATATGGTAAAAATTTCGACGAGTATGAATATAAATAAGAGAATTATCCATCCCCACAACTGGTACTTTTCGTACCCAAATATTATGTTTTATTCGGGTTTTATTCAGAAACCACCCTCGAACGAGTGCTGTTTTTATGAACCACCTAAGGTAAAACCTAGACCATACGAACCGCAAAAGAACGAACCGTTTCTCCCAATTTTACCGGGCTAGAGGAAGTGTGAAATGTTTAAATTTTGACCCTGTACAGTAGGATAACTACTGTACGCACGAGCTTCCAACAGCTATACAAATAGCCCCTAGGCCAAGGGCTATCTAAGGAACTTGACCACTTATCCTTGTGATCAACAGAACGCGTGATACGACTCTCTGAAAATCCATACTTCCGCTTGGGGTTTTGGATAATATTGGAATAATTGCGAAAATGGATGTATTGCTTCGGGTAGGGACAGTTTACGACCGCGAAATCATAAATACCTTATAAAGGCAAGCTCTCATCGTACGAAATGTAATCCAGTCTTATCTTAACAAGCAGATCTAATACAGCGTATATCTTTAGTATGAACAAAATGTGATATTCGATAGAACCTAACGTGATCTAATAACCAGATTTCAAGAATTTAATAATTTTCAACCTCATCGATCCTAGATCACGGGAAGTTAGTGAGAGATGTCGTACCGGCTCCGACTGATACAATAGAATAACACAACTCACACGCAGATATAGAGCACAAAATTCAACCGAGTAAATAAAGCGGAGCAGTCTGACCAGTAATCTTCTTCATTTTACAAATTATTCTTAACCATAGCCCTCCATCAGGCTTACACTGATCAGCCAGAGCATTTTTACTACCGCCCTAGTATCGATATAAAACGGTCCAGGCGACAGAAGGGTCACCTAGCGAAGAATGGCTGCTAGTTAGACACACGCACGGTGCTTGTAGTATCAGAGAGCGTGCTGTGGATGTACAGAATGGGGGAGGCGCGCTGTATCTGTCTGAGCCTCAACAATGGAAGATTTCGAAGGCCCGGAAGCTTTGCAGTAGAATTTCGTGTGGTCGAGGAGTGCTGTCGTGAGTGTCTTCAATACGTAGCGAAACCAAGCTGAAAAGACGCCCAGACGTCTTGAGGTTTGGCGGTGGCGGCCACCCGTCATTACATAAGTCGGACGTCGTAGACTGGTCAGATTGGTAAAACAGAACAGGCGCAGAATTGTGCCGGAACCAACTCAGACATGAATGCTGGGCAGAGAGCAAGTGCGTCTATACACACAGTGCACCGAACACTCATAACAATGAGCCTCCACAGCTAACGATCCATGCAAGTGCAAATGTTAACACCATGACATCGGCAACTACGACTGAAATGAGCACGTGACCATCGGTGGATGACGTTGGCGCAGTGGGAGACAGCTGCGTAATCTCATGAATCACGATACCTTCTTCGTCATGCCGATGGAATAGGGCGAAGCCGTCGTCTTCCTGGGTAACAGCGTCTTGACACATGTACTGCTGGAGTAAACAAGCTGGTAGCGGCTCCATTATGCTTTGCCGATCATTCACGTAGGCGTCCACGAGTCCAGTGCAAGTCGCCGTAGCGGTCAAGGAGTATCGTACACTGGTTGCAGACCACATACACTGCTTCATGACGATCAAGTTTCCAGACGGCAGTGGCATTTTCAACAAAATAATGCGCAATCCCACAAGTCCAATAGTCTGATTGAGTGGTCCGAGGTACACAGTGGCGAGTTCCAATTACTCTGCTGGCCCCCTGCTCGCCAGATATGAACCCAATCGACCACTTCTGGGGTATGACTGATCGTTCAGTCAGAGATCATTGCTCCCCTCCCCGTAATTTACGGGAATTTGGTGACTTGTGTGAGCATATGTTGTGGCAACTCACTCCAGCGACCTACCATGGCCTCATTCCTTCCATGCCATGACACACCGCTGCTGTTATCCGTGCAAAGATGGACTTGTTGTCTGCTAGGTAGGTGATCATAACGGCTGATCAGTGTAGAAAAAAGAAGATACCACGTGATAGAAGCCTACTAACAAAGCAGTACATCAGGCCCTTACACAAGCAGTTACTCCGATTGGCATTGATTGCTGGAGTTACTGTATGTCGTCCTATCGTGCCAAACTCTGCCAGTTAGATGGTTAAAATCCCGAGATGGTTGGAGGATCTCGCCCATAACGCTCCAAATGTTCTCAATTTGGCAAGCAGGAAAACCAAACTGTAAAAAATCGCCGTGTGGGGGCGGGCACTATCCTACTGAAATGTAAACTCAGGACGGCTTGCTATGAAGTCTAACAAGATAGGGCGTAGAATATTGTCGACATACCACTGAGCTCTGAGCGTGCCGCGCTCTGAAATGAACTGGCACCACATACCACTACTCCTCGCTTTCAGGTCTTAAGGCGGGGGATAGTCGTCTTGGTATGCCACTACTTTCCAGAGAGTCGCCAGAGACGTCTTCGCTGGGCTCAATTCGAAGCGGAACTCACCACTGAAGACAATTCTATTCCAGTTATTGATATTTCGCCGCGAGGAATGGCCGCGCGGTTTGAGGCGCCATGTCACGGATTGCGCGGTCCTTCCCGCCAGAGGTTCGAGTCCTCCCTTTGCCATGGGTGTGTATGTCGTTCTTAGCATATGTTAAAGTAGTGTGCAAGTCTAGGGACCGCTGACCTCAGCAGTTGATCCCTTCAGAACTCACACACACACACACACACACACACACACACACACACACACACACACATAATTGATATTTCAGGTCTTAGTTTCTCGGCACAGATGTGGATCAGCACGCTATTAAGTAGATGGTTATAATGAAACTTAGTGGCGGATTAAAAGTGTGTGGCGGACCAGGACTCGAACGTGCGATACTGATTAACTACTGGCTGCCAAACGCTGGTGTTTAGCTGCAAAGTATAGGGACGGAGTGCAGTGCTCCCATTACTTCCCGAATATCGTATTTCCTTAAGAGGTAAAAATGAAAGTCGCGGAACACTGCTTCAGTTCGCTTGCGCACTACGTTTGCGGAGCCGTTGTTAAGAGAGCTTGTGCGGATTGACTCAGGCAGCCCCTCCAGCAAAAAGGAGGGACAGCAAGGGTCGCTTCACACAGGAGAGACGAGCTTTGGAAGCTCTAACAGCATCAGCAGCAGCAGTAGCAGTAACATCGGTAGCGGCACAGAACTGTTTCAGGTAGCGGAGCCAGTTTCTAACGTCGGCCTCTACCACGCCGTCCTACTTCGAAACATTCTCCTCGACCCTCCCCCCAACCTGCTGCCGCTTTATCACTGCTATGGACATTGTGCTGGGAGACATTAGCCTCAATTACATGCACATAAACCGGAGGGTGCAGTAACTGTGAACTTCGGGGGATGGCGGTACGTGACTGTGGCTCGGTAAATCACAGTCCCAACTGCCGCGGCCATCGCGTTAATAGACTCGCTTTCCGACCACCATTTATTTCTACGGACTCGTATCTGCTAACTTCATGCGCTCGTTTCGTCCATTTTAAGTCCCTCAGTTTGAACTTCAATTAACCAAGGACGTAATTTGGAGCTTCAGTCCTTTGACAAACGCACTGCCCCGTAGTGTAAAATTTTGTATGTTTACATCGAGCGTACGGCCAGGAGTCTAGTTTATGTACTTAACTATCTACATAAAGCCCCCTTCGCTCAACTGCATGTATAATACTCCTACAGACTTGTATAGGAAGGGACCTTATTCCCACTTAAGTTAATGCTTTTGCCATGGTTTATTCCAACTTATGTTAATGCTTTTTCCGTTGTTTATAACAGAGTTACACTTCCTAAATATTTTTTGGCACACTAAACCTGTCTTTGGAGCGTACTGTTACAGATATCAAAGATCTAATGGCTACCAAACAATTTTATATGTCGAAGTAAATGGCTAGACCTCCGTCACAAGTTGCAATGAGAAGTATCTTTCTTTAGTTTTGGATGGTGACTAGTTTCGGACATCTGTGTCCACTCCGAAAACATTCGTGTGATGTGACAATACAGGAGATAGGCTATGTACAAAAACTGCCCCCGCAGTGATGATCAAAGCACCACTATGGCCGACTCAACAACAGTGAACAGAGTCGACCAAAAGATTCTTTCCGACGGGAAACGGGTGCACTTGATTGCCTCCACAATGCAGGCGCCTATCAAGTGACATGTGACTGCGGCAAAGCGTATGTAGGCGAAACGGTTATAACTGTTAAAGAACTCATTAAGGAACACGAACGGCACACGCGGCTAAAACAGAGTGCAAAATCGGCAGTAGCTGAACATCATCAGAACAGTGGCTCTGACATCGACTTTAATAACGTACGTGTGCTGGGTAAGAACACAAATATTTATAGAAGAAAGGTCCGAAAAGCGGTTGAAATTACTAAGAACGCATCTAATTTCAATAGAGAGGACGGCTATAGCTTTCCGGAATCGTGGCTCCCCGCCATCAAGGGACTGAATATGCGAGAGACATGAACAATGCGCTGCAAGTCACCTCAGCGGAAACAATATTTTGATTAAACATTACCCCACTCTTGCTCTGTCCGTTTCGAATCTAGCCAATGATGACCACCGACCAATAACAGTAGGAGGAATTTCAACCAATAACCCTTCTCCAGCGCAATTGTGGAATAGTGCCTTTCTATCCAATGACGATAGGCTAGCAATATTATCCACAGGCGTTTAGCCAACAACGCCCCTTCTTCCGCATCAGTGCGAGAATATTTGCCTATGACTATGCCCCACCGATGGTAGCCATAAGAATGGTTCAAATGGCTCTGAGCACTATAGGACTAGGTCATCAGTCCTCTAGAACGTAGAGAACTACTTAAACCTAACTAACTTAAGGACATCTCAAACATCCATGCCCGAGGCAGGTTTCGAACCTCAGACCGTAGCAGTCGCGCGGTTCCGGACTGAAGCGCCTAGAACCACTCGGCCACTGCGGCCGGCCAGCCATCAGACTTTTAATCAATTGTATAACTTCTGCAGCACGAATGCGGGAAAACTCTCCTTTTCCCCTTTATAAGATGACGCGACACTCGTCTCTGACAGTGTTCTAGCAGCAGTGGACATCGGAAGTTCCTGAGGAAGACCCCAGCAGAGGGGTCCAAAGGTCGAACATTTTAGAGGAAACTTGACGCGGCGTAATAAGCCTGAAGATTTTAACTTCAGTGGCAACGGCCACGAAAGCCTGCAGACTTAAATAAAAATTACTGACACAGCAGCTTGTATTCAGACGTCATTTTTGAATTACTGATGCTGGCGCAACGACATCGAAACATTTATGATAAACGTGAAAACAAAGAAATTGTGTTTCTCACATGTCATTCTTCTCAAACATGTTCATTATTTAAGGAAACACATAGACTGATGAGCCTAAACATAATGGTCACTTCCGACCGCAAAGATGAATGCTGTCCATCGGAGCTGCCGCAAATGGAGAATTTATACCAACGAGGGTGCTTGCATAAAATGGGGAAATCGGCTGATATAAGCGACTTCCACTTAGGGCACATTGATATGACCCAGTGCCTGATAGCGAGCACCTCTGACCCGGTGACGCTGATGAGCTGTTCGCGTGCTACTATTGTGAGTGCCTACGGAAACTAACTGAAGGCGTGGAAGGCGCGAGTGGGCGACAAGGTGTCAGACCCCCACGCCTGATGACAGAACGTGGAAATCGGAGGCTTGTCCGCTCTGTAAAGCAGGATAGGTGACGATCTGTGACAGAGCCGACGACACACTTCAATGGCGGTGCAGTCACTAGTGTTTCCGGGTACATCGTTCAGCGCACATTGTTGAACATGAGGCTCAACAGCAGACGAATCGTAAGTATTATCATGTTTGAAAGCAATCTACTGGGGCACACTTATATCTGGCGCCCGAATATTGTAATGATACTAATGTAATCTAAAATAAAACTACACACATCAAACAAAGGTTTGCATCACCCCGGTTTCCAGAACTACTGAAGATAGACCTTGACTGTGTATATTGTATAGCAGACACAGTCCCTTTGACTGTTCAGGGAAGTCACTGAACCCGCCCAACCGTGAATGTGCAGCGCCTATTAGACAGAAGGGACTCGACAGTCGATCAGTTCTAGTAATTCCACCAGGAAGGAGGCTCGTGATCTCTGTAGTTCACCCATGCCTAGACGGTCAATACCGATGTTCGATCGGAACTGCATTGTTACTTTGTGCCTGGAAGGGCTCTCGACAATCTAAGTATCCAGGCGTCTCGAAGTGAACCAAAGCGATGTTGTTCGGACATGGAGGAGATACATAAAGGAACTTCCGATGATATGCCTCGCTCAGGCCGCCCAAGGACTACTACTGTAGTGGATGACCTCTACCTACGGATTATGGCTCGGAGGAACACTGACAGCAACGCCACCATGTTGAATAATGTTTTTCGTGCAGCCACAGGACGTCGTGTTACGACTAAAACTATGCGCAATAGGCTACATAATGCGCAACTTCACTCCCGACGTCCATGGCGAGGTCCATCTTTGCAACCACGAAACCATACCGAGCGATACAGATGGGCCCAACAACATGCCGAATGGACCGCTCAGGATTGGCATCACGTTCTCTTAACCGATGATTGTCGCTTAAGCCTTCAACCAGACAATCGCCGGAGACGTGTCTGGAAGCAACCCGGTCAGACTGAACGCCTTAGACACACTGTCCAGCGAGAGCAGCAAGGTGGAGGTTCCCTGATGTTATGCCGTGGCATTATGTGGGACCGACGTACGCCGCTGGTGTTCATGGAAGGCGCCGTAACGGGTGTAAGATACGTGAAAGTCATCCTCCGACCGATAGTGCAACCATATCGGCAGCATATTGGCGAAGTATTCGTCTTCATGGGCGACAATTCGCGCCCCCATCGTGCACATATTGTGAACGCCCTTCACGATAACGACATCGCTCGACTGGAGTGGCCAACATGTACTACAGACATAATCACTATCGAAGATGCCTTGGATAGATTGAAAAGGGCTGTTTATGGACGACGTGACCCACCAACCACTGTGAGAGATCTTGGCCGAGTCTGTTGGAGAGTGGCACAGTCTGGTCGAACTGTGCGTTGATGAACTTGTGGATAGTATACCAAGAGGAATACAGGTGTGCATCAATGCAAGACGACCTACTACTTCGTATTAGAGGTACCGGTGTGTACAGAAATCTGGACCACCATTTCTGAACGTCTCGCTTCATTGTGGTACAATATGCAATGTGTGGTTTCCATGACCAATAAAAAGGGCAGAAATGAAGTTTACGTTGATGTCTATTCCAGTTTTTGTACATGTTCCGGAACTCTCGGAACCGAAGTGATGCAAAGCTTTTTTTTATGTGTGTATTATATTGTAAACGACGTATGTCTGTGATGGGCTCTATAAAGCGGATCGCTGACTTTTCACGACCCCAGAACCAAAGATACTGCTTTTGCGAAAATGAGATTTTCACTCTGCAGCGGAGTGTGCGCTGATATGAAACTTCCTGGCAGATTAAAACTGTGTGCCGGATCGAGACCCGAACTCGGGACCTTTGCCTTTCGCGGGCAAGTGCTCTACCAACTCAGCTATCCAAGCACGACTCAGGCCCCGTCCTCACAACTGTACTTCTGCCAGTACCTCGTCTCCTATCTTCCAAACTTTACAGAATCTCTCCTCGCAGGCGTGAGTCGTGCTTGGGTAGTTCAGTTGGTAGAGCACTTGCCTGCGAAAAGCAAAACTCCCGAGTTCCGGTCTCGGTCTGGCACACAGTCTTAATCTGCCAGAAAGTTTCATACAGCTTCTGGTCTGAGATTTTAGTAAGAGATCACTTGACGCAAAGCAGTGAGCGTGTATCAGTCTGTAAGTGAAAGAGTATCCAGTAGGCAGTTTTTGTGGTGTCCTCCTTAAAGCCACCAAGTGTTAGATTATAGTGTTGGAATTTTCTCTTACCAATATTTCGTGTTACACAGCACATAAAATAGGTAGTTAAAATGATGAGAGATTTAAAATGGAATGTAAAGTGAAATGATGGAAAGTAAATTTAATTATGACAAGAAAGAATTAGTGGGTTCATATTACAAAAAAGCTTTACGAGTCATGTATTATTGGAAATATAAGAGTGGAAGCAGAAGTCTTCTAGCAATTAAGGTAAAGAAGTTAAATTTTTATTACATTCCTTTTCCCAGTACGTTCGTGTAAATGAGTTGGCTGATAACTGGTAACAATGTGTTCTATGTTGAGTAACCCCAGAACGTACGTGAACAGATTTGATGTATAGGCTAGTTGGATATTTCCCTTTCGTAATGTTTCTCTAAGATTTGTTAACAGAGGTGCACGTAATTTTATGATATGTCCTTATGTTTTTTTGTGTTGTGCTCTACAAATCTCAATGTTTGTGACTAAGTCAGCAAAGAAAAGATTTCATTTAGTAAAAAAGGATGTAATTTTTCTGAGTAATGCAAGTTCAGTTGTCAGATTTTTTGAAAACCGAAACTTATCTTCGAAAACAACTTTACTATTGAAAAAGTCAGTGTTAGTAATTCACCCAAATCACTACCGCCTCCCTCTCGAGCTTATATGTTTTTTAAAAACATTGAATTTTTCTTAAATGTTTTTCATTTATCAGCCAAAAGAATTTCATATATGTTTCAAAGCATTACGGCTAATATCGCACACCGCTGAGCCTGTAGCTAGTATATTTTATTCTTCTTCATGAGAAATCAGAATATAACGCGATCCACCGTTGCTGCTTTTGAGGTAAGACAGCTTTATTTATATGTTCTGTGCACAGGGACCACATTTATCAGTTTTGTACAGGGCCAGAGGATTCAGTACCTAAAGGACTGAATGTATTTTGCAGTGGTTGCATTTCTTCATTGGTATTGGGAGTTGCATTTTCTACGCATTTCGTATAAAATTTTGCAACAATAACACAGATTAACCACACCATTTGCAGTTACAACACGCTACACGACAACTCTAGTTTTGTATGCTTTCCCATTTCAGGCTTCATTGAAGTATTTCAGTAACATATAAAGAACGTTACATTAACACTGCAATGCCCACGTGGTCATAGAGATTCGATCGTTGATCAATGAAAACATACTTTGGCGGGGAATCATGTTTTTGTAGCATAAACTCGATTATCGTTTCTGGCAACATTGTCATCCAGGGCCGGCCGGTGTGGCCGAGCGGTTCTAGGCGCTTCAGTCTATAACCACGCGATCGCTACTGTCGCAGGTTCGAATCCTGCCTCGGGCATGGGTGTGTGTGACGTCCTTAGGTTAGTTAGGTTTAAGTAGTCCTAAGTTCTAGGGGACTGATGACCTCAGATATTAAGTCCCATAGTGCTCAGAGCCATTTGAACCATTTTTTTTTTTTTTGGTCATCCAGGCGAGAAACCGATCAAAAGAGGAATTGTGCCACCGACGCTGTCCATTGGCGGTCAGTATCGCTATGAAAGACGTCCACCTGTGTTTTCATTGGGCTACGTGGTAGTATTACAAACCGCCATGACAACTGTGACTACATGATTTTTGTTGCGAGACAACTGTGTCGCTTCACGCTTGAAGTCTTCCCTGATGGTGATAACATCTTTCAGAAAGATAACCGTCAGAGCCACAAGATCAGAATAGTGTTACAGTGCTTTCAGATGCATGATAGTGAACTTGTGTCAATGTGTTGGCCACCAAATTCGCTCGTTCTGATCCCGACGTTAAACATTGGATCTCCATGCCTACAAACCAAAGGACTGTAATTTACTAGAATTGCTTGATTTCGGCTTATACATCTGCGGTAAAATACGTCAGGTAGACTACCAAGCCGTACCACTCAGAATCGTTTCTGTATTACGTACTGAATATGGACCAGCACCGTTTTAAGCATATGGTCTTAATGATTTCGCTTATTAATGTATACTGTGAACATACCGAGAAACCTTAAGGACTTGCTTAGATCCGTCTTTACACACTGCACACTGTAATGAAACTCTCAACACACGAAATTTCTGAATTAACAGTATAATGAGTACAGTTCACCTTGCTCTTCATCAAAATGTTTCTCACTCTTTAGCTAGAAAGGGTAAATCACCAGACCAAGAGATACTCGTTAGCCTCCTACGGAATTCCATCGCCAGTCATAACTGACTTACAAGCCCAGTGGCATTAATGTGACCACCTGTCAGAAATCTGATGTGCAGAAAGAGAGTCACGGAGGTCATGGAATTTACCGACAGGTATGTGGAGCCATACCGACTCCAGTGCCGTGGTCAGCTGCGATAGGTTTCTCGGTTGATGGTCCATGGCGCGAGCAGCTCAGTCGAGGTAGACCCACAGTTTCTCGGCTGGGTGCAAATCCACCGAGTGGGAATACGGCAAAACTCGTTCTGTCGCTTTCGAACAATGCACTTCCATTGTGAGTTGCTTCACACATTGCATTGTCCTTCCGGTAGAAGCTTTCGTGGTGAGGAAAAAGAAACTTCATATAAGGGTGAACATGGTCCTAAGAATACATGCTTTCCACCTTCCAGAACCATAACGCTTCCTTCTGCGGTCAAGACACTTCCGGCGATTGCTGCAGGGTGCATGCTTTCAGACGTTTCACACTGACCTCGTCAACAGCCACGTGTCAATGGAGCATAAGATGTAACTTTTACCTTCATTTAGTGGACGTCCAGTTGTGATACTGGCGTGCCAATTCCAGCCTTGGTCGCCAATGAATAGCAGTCAGCACGTGTCCATCAGCATGGGTGCATGACCCAGGTGACTGCTGCCGAGGCAACGTCCACTGAGCGGTCGTTGAGGAGACACTGTTGGTAGCCCCTTGGTTCATCTAGGCGGTCACTTGCTCAACAGTTGCCCGTCCACTCTCCCATGCAAATCTCTGCAGGCGTCTATCATCCCTGTGTTTAGTGGTCCTTGGTGCACCACAGTTGTCTCGTTGTCTCGGTGCCAGTTTTGGATAGCGCCTTTCTGCCGTGCACAGTATACCTTAGCCACAACGGTACGCCTTACGTTTACAAACTGAGGCGCTTCTAAAGTGCTCGCCCCATTGGCCCGAAAGCAAACGACCATGCCCTTTTGAACGTCAGATAAATCGCTTCTCTTTCGCCTTATGACAACGACTGTACTGTTTTGTGTGTTCCATGGGCCCTTTTTATAGCCTCGTCATTGCTAGGGCTACCCCCTCTCGTCTGTGAGGGTTTATTGCGCGTTGATGTCGAACATAGGCGTTCGTCACAGTAATACGACTGGGCCGTGTATTTATGACACTTGTGAACGACCAATCGACGATGGTACGTTTCAAGTTGGAACTGCAAAAATGTCTGTCTACCAAATAGGACCTGTAACAAGTGCAAAGACATTAGCCCCATCCAGTAGGGTGAAGTTTGTAAATTTTAGATATGATTACTCGAGCAATGGCGTCTATTTCATGCAACTGTCGAACTTTGAGCCACGTAATGTTACTAGAATCTTTAGTTAGGTGGTAATTTAAACTTTTTTGATACTCTTGTTAACTACCTAATTAGTAAGGACCTTAAAGGAAGATGGCAGACTAGATTTGTGGACCTTTTATCGTTGTTGACCTTCATAGACGCGGATTCATGAGAGGGTTTCCTTCGCATGTTACGATGAAATGTAGACGTCACTTTTTTGGCCAGTTCACAATATCCGACTGTGTAAACATGGCTTGGTCGAGCCTTTCGCTCCTTCTGTGTATTACGTGCCTCTCGTATTCTCAGCCAATTGGGATATCTTAAATGTCAACATTATGGTCAAACCAATCTAGCATTTGGTCCCGCACCTTAAACCACAAAAATTTTGTTCTGCAAATACTGAAGAAACGAATTCAATTATATTTCCTCGAACTCGCCAGTCAAGCATTTCATTATATTTTTCAACACCATTATACCATTGCTGTTGCTATTTAATTACATCTGTGCGCACACTGCGCCTGCTGGGAAGCTGGTATTTTGATTTGGAATGACTCGATACGTGATGTGTGTAAATTGGAACTTACAACTAACTTTTTAGCTTTAAATGTTGACATTTCCTCACATTTCTCTAGTTTCTCTAGGGGTTGATAATTTTCATTTTGGAGAAAGTCGCTTTGCCACAATTCGCATCATCATTCTCTGAGAAATTCTTAATTCGATCTCACTGCGTTGTTAGTACGTTAATGCTGACTCGTTATAGAACAAAAAAAGGCTACTGTTTTAATCCCAGGTTTGTAGCGTGAATCGTTTAAGCTGCACTAATGTACGAATGAATTGTCTCTTTAGTGGTATTCATGAAGGCAGGTAGCAAGCATTAAACAGTTAAGCATCTTATGGAGAAACAATCACCGTATGTTTTCGCTATGTCTATTCGTATGTATTTGGCGATAATCTATGAAGCAGATGAGTAGCTTTTATTTTTGCAATGGTTAATTTCAGGCTGAATCACTTCTTTACGAGAAATGACAGTGCTTATTTAAAGTTTCTAACGAAAGCATGTGTGTATGCGTGTGTGTGTGTGTATGTCTGTGGTGTACAGAAGATTTAAGTTACTCTATGAGATATAACAGCAGCTGTTTATCGTTGCCATACAGTTTGCTCTGATAGCCTTATGCACTACAGAAATCTGCTTCCAGCAGCACATTTTACTATAACGTAATGGAAACCACAAGAAATGAGGTATCTGATTCGTGCGTTTAACAGGCTGAATTGTTGGAAGAGTGAAAGTTTGCACTGGTGGTAGGTACTCTCGTTAAATAAACTCCCGATTACATCTATCTGAAATCGATGTGACCTCTAATTCCGGTTGGCTCTCTACCCTGACAGTAAACACAGTTTCGTGATTCAGTTAGGGGCTGTTTGCGTGAGGTCAGCCGCCGCCGGAGCTGCCTCAGTAAACATAGACCTCCTGCACGGATGCTGAAATTAGGGGCAAACACTGGCAGTTAGTGCTGCGGGCATCGGTATCGTCCACAAAGAATGTTTACATTCGCGAGAAGTCTATCCGCGTCCGTAAACAGTTCGTTGTGACTCAATACGACGGTATGCTGAAAAATGATGCCCCGAATTTTTGTGCGGAAATTATTTTAGCCTTTTAAATCAAACAAACGTCATTGATATTCTACATATTTATTCTTCATGTCAACTATATTTAATTCTCAACATAGCCACCCTGGTGATGAACATGTTTCTCCCAATGAGAGATTAGTTTTTGATACCATCAAATTGACTTTGTTGAAGGAACCACAACCTCACCTATCCTAGCACGGCTTCATCACTATCGAACCGTAAATGGGTTCTTAAGTCTTCGAGACAGAGGAAACTGCGGTGGGGCAACGTCGGTACTGTATGGAAGATTATCGCTGGCAGTGAACCTACAGCGTCAATTTGTTGCAAATGTCGCAGCACTCGTGTGTGGTCTGGCATTATCATACTGAAGGAGAGGGTGCCCCAAGTGCGGACGAATTCTTCTAATTCGGAACTATGTTTCTCACGCATAGACATAGCTAAGTTACTCACAACCACGTCACACACAATATTTCGGAGAAATCTATCAGCAGAGAGTAAAGATTTGAAATGTCGAAAAACGTTTAATTTAAAAGCATTAAAGTTTATGGAAGAAAATTTGGGGATCATTAGTATTCAGCACGACTTCGAATCCGTGGCATAGGGATTGAGGAAATCAAGAGTATTCTCAGACAAGTCCGAGGACGAAAGCTATGCTAACACTACTTGCAGAGTGTTTGAGAAGCTCCGGTGACAACAGGAGCAACTTCAGGAAATTATCGTACAAAGTAATAAACATTCCTGAAGATAATATAAACATATTTACTAACGAGTTTCACATCCACCTCCTGTCCTTTATCAGCCTCCGCTTGCCTCACCAAGTATTACTCACAATCGTGAATCTTCACTTGGAGGTCTGTGATGTGTGCTAATCATTTGTCACGACGGGAAACGAAACTACTTCTGTGCCATAGAATCGTTTCACGTAATTATTATAATTCTCGAGTCAGAAACATACAAATTTACAGTAGCCATACACATCAATAAATATGCACACACACACACACACACACACACACACACACACACACACACACACACAAATGGTTCAAATGGCTCTGAGCACTATGGGACTTAACATCTGAGGTCATGAGTCCCCTAGAACTTAGAACTACTTAAGCCTAACTAACCTAAGGACATCACACACATCCATGCCCGAGGCAGGATTCGAACCTGCGACCATAGCGGTCGCGCGGTTCCAGACTGAACCGCCTTTAACCGCGTGGCCACACTGGCCGGCACACACACACACACACACACACATTACTTATCGCGAATGGACCCAGAAGGATCACGCAAAGCTTTCTGACGTCGTTTCTTCCATACTTCTTTCATTCTCCATGTTTTCTTTTTCTTTCTTCTGTCCATTTTGTTCCTGGTCTCTGGTCTCTTTAGTGCTTCCTTCTCCGACAATACAATCCACTTTTCCACCTTATTTCTAAAGGTTTTTCTATCTTTGACATCTTTAAGTTCAATATTTGCTTTTTGTAAATCTAATTTTACTTGGCTAATCCATGGTGTTGTTGATTTGACTTTTTCTATGTAAGTGAGAATTCTGTTGGTGAGTCGTGTGGGGGGAAGTCTAGTGACATGTCCATAAAATTTTAATCTTCGCCTTCTTATGTCTGCTGCCAGGTTTGATATAGTTTCTGTGGTTCTTCTTGATTGTATCCGGTATCCTTCTTCTGTTAATTTTGGACCTAAAATCTTTCTCATAATTTTGCGTTCTTCTTTTAGTATTTTTTCTAAATCACATTTTGTTTGGAGTGTGAGCGTTTCACTAGCATATAGTGCTGCTGGCTTAATTACTGCGCAGTAGTGTCTGATTTTTGTGTTCGAGGAGATGCATTTTTTATTGTATATTTCATGTGTCATACCATATGCTCTCTTCATTTTCTGTTGTCTGATCTTCTGTGCAACTTTCTCTCCTCCGGTTGGCTCCAAAATTTCACCTAGGTATTTAAAATGTTTTACTCTATTTATTTTTCCATATTTTGTGTTCAAACTGTGTATATGGAATTTCGTACAGAAAAATTCTGTCTTTTGAAACGAAATTTGTAAACCTACTTTATCCGCGCATTCCTTAAGGATCTCCATTTGTTTGGTGGCGATTTCTTCATCATCTGCAAGTATGGCCAAGTCGTCCGCGAATGCTAAACAAGATATCTCCACGTTGTCTTTGGTTCTACCAAGATGGATTGGTTTCCAGTAGGATTGATTTTTTAATTCTTTTTCCCATTCCTTAATGACTTTATCCAGGACTATATTAAACAGAAGTGGAGATAGCCCGTCACCTTGACGTACTCCAGTTTTTATGAGAAAAGGTTCAGAGATTTCTCCCCTGAATTTAACTTTAGATACAGTGTCTGTCAGTGATTCTTTGATAAGCCTTAGTGTTTTGGAGTCAAGTCCAAGTTCCTCTAAAATGTTAAACAAAGATTGCCGGTCAATTGAGTGATAGGCTTTCTTAAAATCTACAAATGTACAAAATTATGGGGGCATTTCTAATTGCTTTGTGTTTTAATATTGTCTTTAAATTAAATATTTGTACTATGCATGAGCGACCGGGGCGGAAGCCTGCTTGATAATCACCAATTTGGCGTTCCAGCTGCTCTTGTGTTCTTTTCAGCAGGCATGTTGAGAGAATTTTGTAGGTGACTTGTAAAAGTGAGATTCCCCTGTAGTTATTGACATTTGTTCTGTCTCCTTTTTTATGTAACGGGTGAATAAGGGCACATTTCCAATCCTCTGGTAATTTTTCTGTTTCCCATATTTTTGTTATTATTTTTGTGAGCTCTTGCAACGTCTTTGGTCCTAGGTTTTTTAATAGCTCTGCAACAATGCCATCTTCGCCAGATGTTCTATTATTTTTTAAGTTTTTAATGTGACATTTGATTTCTTCGTCTGTTGGTGGTAATGAATCCGGTTGAGCGTTGGCACTGATTTCTTTGGGAAACCTTAAACTAGGTTCTGGGCAATTTAGTAGGTTAGAAAAATATTGAGCATATACTTGACAGTTTTCCTGGTTTGTTAGCGCTAATTTACCATCTGGTTTTCTGAAACATAAATTTTGAGGGATATATCCTCGTATTTTATCTGCGAAAGTTCTGTAGAAGTCTCTTGTATTATAGTTTTGGAAATTTTCTTCTATGGCATCCAGTTGTGCCTTTGTGTACTTCCTTTTTGCTTGCCTAATAGATTTTGAAACCTGTTTTCTAACCTCGTTAAATAAATGTAGACTTTCTTGTGATTTTTTACTGTTATATTCTTGAAATGCCTTTTTTCTCCTTTCCAATGCATTTTCACAGTCTGAATCCCACCAAGGGTGTTTGAATATCTTTTTCAGGGGAATAGTTTCCTTAGCTATTCGCGTGATTTTAGAATGAATTTCTTCCCATGTGTTTGCCTTTTCCTTCTCCCATTCTTCTTTTACTTTAGATTCTTTAATCTTCTTGGTGTCATATTTCTGTACTTCTGTTTTCTTCTGATGACTTCTTCGTGCTGTAAACTTGATTTTAATTCTAGTTAGGTAATGGTCTGAATCAATGTTTGCTCCTCTGCGTACTTGGACGTCGTAAATTTCTTTTTGTACTGGGTATCAAATCGCCACATTATCTATTTGAAACTCGCCAATTCGTTGTATAGGAGATCTCCATGTCTTTTGTTTTCTTGGACATTTTCTTAGAGATGTTGACATTATCTTCAGGTTATTCTGCTTACATATATATATATATATATATATATATATATATATATATATATATATATATATATATATGTATATATATGTATATATATACACAAATTCTATTTATATTACATGTGCCCAGTATTTGGCAACCTCCAAGGCGCTTGGAGTGGCTTGCAGGAGATCAATCTTCGTGCAGGATGTAGGGCACCAAAAAAAAAGGCACTGGAGCATGTGGCTTGTGGTTTGTTCTTGCCCACAATCACAGGACGTACCTTGTGTTATGAAGTCCCATCTCTTCATGTTGTCTCTGGATCGTCCAACTCCTAATAGTAATCTGTTTAAAGATTTCCACACCAGCCAGCTCTCGTTGTGTCCACGTGGTAGTTCTTCAGCTTCTGGCGTCTGCAGGTGAGGCGTCGACTTCTTCCATAACTCCAGCCTTGCCTTCTCTGGTGAAATGGTGAGCTTCTCGGATGTTCTTAGGAAGCTCTTTCGCGAACTCAGCCGTTGCTGTGGTGGATTATGTCCGTGCAATGGATGGGCACTGTCCTGTTCCACTTTCAGTCTCTCCTTGTTGGCAGCCACTGTTCTGCGTACCCATGGTGGCGCTATTCCAGCCACGCAGTAGAGCTTATCAGTTGGGGTAGGTATTAAACAACCTGTGATCAACCTGCAGGTTTCGTTGAGAGCAATGCCTACTTGTCTGGCACGAGATGACCGGTACCAGACTGGAGAAGCATATTCAGCATTAGAAAAGCACAGTATTTGACTCATTTAGGGTGCCAGTAACCTAATCTCTTAATTCTTCACTAGTCTGTATCTGTATTTCACTAGATGTACATCTACATCTACGTGATTACTCTGCTATTCACAATAAAGTGCCCGGCAGAGGGTTGAATGAATCACCTTCAAGCTGTCTCTCTACCGTTCCATTCTCGAACGGCACGCGGGAAAAACTAGCACTTAAATTTTTCTGTGCGAGCCCTGATTTCTCTTATTTTATAGTGATGATCATTTCTCCCTATGTAGGTGGATGCCAATTCGTGATAAGCTGAAACGAGCTGCCCGTCTTTGAACTTTTTTGATGTCATCCGTCAGTCCCACCTGATGCGGATCCCACACCACACAGCAATACTCCAGAATAGGGCGGACAAGCTTGGTGTAAGCCGTCTCTTTAGTAGACGTGTTGCACCTTCTAAGTGTTCTGCCAATGAATCGCAGTCTTTGATTTGCTCTACCCACAATATTATCTATGTGATCGTTCCAATATAGGTTATTTGTAATTGTAATCCTTAAGGGTTTAGTTAAATTTACAGCCTCCAGATTTGTGTGACTTATCGCGTAATCGAAATTAGCTGATTTCTTTTAGTACTCATATGAATAGCTTCACACTTTTCCTTATTGAGGTTCAATTGCCACTTTTCCCACCATACAGATATCTTATCTAAATCACTTTGCAAGTCTTTTTGATAATCTGATGACTTTACAACACATTAAATGACAGCATCATTTGCAAACAGTGTAAGACGGCTACTCAGAATGTTTCCTATGTTGTTAATAAAGATCAGGAACAATAGACGGCCTACAACACTTCCTTTGGGAACGCCAGATATTACTTCTGTATTGCTCGATGGCTTTACGTCTATTACTACGAACTGTGACCTTTCTGACAGGAAATCACGAATCCAGTCGCACAACTGAGGCTATAATCCGTAGGCACGGAGTTTGGTAAGAAAACGCTTGTGAGGAACAGAGTAGAAAGCCTTGTGTAAATCTAAAAGTATGGAATAAATTTGACATCGCCTGTCGATAGCACTTATTACTTCGTGAGTATAAAGAACTATTTGTGTTTCACAAGAACGATATCTTCTGAAACTGTGCTGACTATGTGTCGATAAATCCTTTTCTTCGAGGTACTTCACACTTTTCGAATACAGTATATGTTCCAAAACCTACTGCAAATCAACGTTAGCGATATAGGCCTGTACGTCAGCGGATTACTCCTACTTCCCTTTTGGGGTATTGGTGGGACTTGAGCAATTTTCCAGTCTTTAGGTATGGATCTTTCTGTGAGCCTGTCTTTGTATATAAGCACTACATGCTTATTCTAGATAATATGGCTATAGATGTGAATATTTTCTTTTCTCCTTAAGCGTTTCCATATCGTCTTAAATGACTAAAACTTTATTGATTCAAGAAAATATTAAAAATCTGCACTTTTGTTGTGTATGTAACATGATGCATAGAACCTCTTAGACTTGGAGTGTAAGGAACTTTTACATTGCACGTGTGAAATTATGGTCGTAGCAGACGACTTACTTCCGTTTATTATTTCTGTGTCCCCATTGTACATATAATATGCACTTTTCAACTCTTCTGCCACGACTTAGAAACGATGTAATGTTATTCCTTGGATATTCGGGTCGAGAAAGAACTTACTTATCAGATTTGTTTAATAAAGTTTGAAATTGAGGATGTTTTCAGATAATAAATGTGAATAGACTATACCTTACTGGCAGCAAAGCAAGATGTTCAAATTCGTCTTAGTACAAAGTATAAATCTACTTAAGATTATAGCTTCAGTCATTAGCGTACGACAAATAAAAATGATTATGGGAATCACTGCATCTGCCGACACCAACTAGAAGATCAGGTTCAAGAATTTCCTTACAGGCGGTACTTCCACATTGTTTGAACAAAATTGTATTTAATCTGTTGCTCTTTGACTAACGGTATGAAACAAAAAAATTGAGGAAGTGGAAGAAATGCTAATGAGTCTAGTGACGGCCCTTTCCAGTAGTCATCAAATTAAATAGCAGATGCCATTTCGTTGAGGCACACACATTTGTTCTCTGTACTGTACTAATTGAGTATGGAAACTTTAAATTAAACTCTAATGCTCCTTTATCATCTAAAAATTTCTTGTCACCACATACCAGTATACTAGACAATCTGAGTAGAACGTAGTGTTGTAGGAAGGAACATATTACTGGAACTGTTAGAGATGGTTGGATTGTTATCTTCCTTCATACTGAGTTAGCATGGCGATCTCATATGAATTTGTAAGGTACAGGACACGCAGGAGACAAGTGGATATTCCCTCCTTTTCTATCGTAATTGGTGTGGTCGAAGGACAAGTGTTGGAACCCCCGATCTGTACGTGGCTCCCATTACATCGAGTGACATACAACACAGTCATCATGGCTGCCGACGTTAGAAATAACTTCCTGAATGCTTTTACCGTTTAACCTGATATAACAGAGAACATCTGTTACACAGTGGTGTGATGATGGAAAATACATAACAGGTTGATAGCAATGGAGCACTTAGCAGTCTTCTGCTCTTTGGTGTCTGTGAATGTAATGGTAGCTAAACAACATATTGGTGCCTTTGACGTACTTTTTGAAATAATTGTTCCATTGTCACTACAATTGCAATGAAACAGCTCATCTGTTTGCTGAAATTATGTAGAGGTATTCCTAGCCATGTTAGTTGACCGAACGGGATAGCACTATGGTTAGCACAATGGACTCTCATTCTGGAGGGTAACGGTTCAAACCTGTGTCCGGCCAAGAAACTTTAGATTGTCCATGATTTCCATAAATCACCTGAGGAAAACGATGAGGGGTTCTTTCAGAAAGGCACAGCCGCCTCCTTTCCCCATCCTTCTCTAATCCGAGCTTCTGCTCCGTCTCTAATGACCCTTGATGTGGAAGGGACGTTAAACGATAATCTCCTATTCAATGTTGATTGTATAACAGAAGTTATGGTTATAAACGTTTTGGTGAATTATCAGTCTTTTTTGGCATAGTTTTTGTGGCTTTTATGACACTTGTGGTTCAACAACGGGAGATAGCACAGCATTAGAACCATTTTATCTCTTTACAGATGAAACAATTACGTCTGTCGACCTAGAAAAACGACCTACGTCTGATAACGTAAATAGATGGAAGTGGTTTGAAAATGCCAGAAAGAGATACATATAAGCTAGTCGAAAAGGTGGGTATTAAAAATGTGGACAAGAACCGATCTGGAACATTAAGAATGGAAACCTAGGGAGATATAATGCGTAAGGGAGTAGTTCTCCCTACAGTTCAACCTCTACATAGAAAAAGCAAAGGAGAAAATAAACTTACGTTTGAAAAGTGGAATTAATACTAAGGTTGAAAGCATATCGGAGATAAGGTTTGTTGATAGCACTGGAATTCTCTGTGACAGGAAAGAAGAATTAGAGAACGTGTAGAATGGAATGAGCAGTCCGTTGAGCACAGAATATAGGCTGTGAATTGCGGGAATAAGGTCAGAAATCGGTTTAACCAGAATTTTGCTCCACGTTATTGACGAAGTGAACGACTTGTGCTATCGTGGAGGCAAAAAATCTCGTAACGATGCTAGGAGGATACAAGAAGCATATTAGCCTGAGCAAAGATGGCTTCACTCGCTGACAGACGTGTGCTGGTATGAAACGGAGGACGTTCAGAAAGAAATTCCTAAGAAGTGTCTATTTTGCGTAAGTGAATTATGGATTACGGGAAAACCAGAAAAGAGAACCAAACGGCTCGAGATGTGTTTTTGCATAACAATGTTGAAAATTAGGTGGACTGATACCATACATGAGACACGGTGCACAAGAAGATACACGATAATAAGGCATATTTTAAGATAAGGATTAACTGCCATAGTGGTTGAGGGAGATCCAAAGGGTAAACTCATAGATAAAAGAAGGAATCGGAGAATATGCAACAAATAATTATGGACTTTGGATATAACATTGCTATGAGATGAAGATGTTGGCGAGCTTGGAGACAGCGTGGTGAGAAGCGCCAATCAGCCTGAAGACTAATGATCCAAAAACAAAAAGAAAAAAAAATACAATAGTGATTGCCCATAGTCAAATGCTCACCACTCCACGAACTTAGCCAGTTTATAATGGAGACACGTTGGGCGAAACTAAGTTTCATAAGATGGTTTCTGGCGATAACAACAATCACCTCTAACTGTGTCTACCCACAAGGCTAAATAATGTTGGAAAGATTATAACAGACATCTATGCTTGAAGATGGTTCTTCACGAAGTTCTACATATCTTTGAGTGGATGACAACTGAAGCAAAAACCAGCAGCAGGAAATTTGTGGGACACCTGCCTTAGCTCGACTGATGTACAGTACATTATCTGATCGAGAGCATCCGGAAACCTCTCCGTAAATCGGGACTGAACATTAGATGTCACTAGTGACTATCTTGCAAGTACAAGAGAAGGTGGTGAGTATTGTGTCGTCAGTAGAAAAGCAGTGATTGCAGAGTGGATCGTCCAGGAGGGCTGAGTGACTTTGAACGATTAACCGTTGAGTGTCACCTGCGTAACTAATCCATCAAGGCCATTTCAAGCGTTGTAAACTGCCCGGTTCGACTGTTGGTAATGTGATTGTGAAATGGAAACACGAAGGAACATCCAAAGCTAAACCATGACCAAGCAGAAAGCAGATCTCATGTACTGATCGACGTAGATAGTCGACAGTTGAGGATGATGGTTTTAAAAGACTGCATGAGGTCAGCGGAAGGAAACACTCATGAGTTACAAATTGCTACCAGTTGATTGTGCTTAGGAGTCCGGTGGTCGAGCAGTTCTTCTTAAGCCACACATTTCGATAGTCACTGCAAAACGATGCTTAAGGTTGTGTAAAGAGCGACGCCAATAGACAGTGGATGACTCTAAGCTACTGATATGGAGTGATGAATCGCGTTATACCATGTGGCAATCCGATGAAATGCCTTGGGAACGTTACCTGCCATGACGTGTAGTGCCAACAGTGAAGTAAGTAGAAGGTGGTGTTGCGGTATGTCGGTGTTTCTCGTGGTTACTGTAATGGTCTCCTTACTGTGCTTAAAAAAATCACTAAATGCGGGAGGATACGAACATATTTTGGGATGCGATAGAACGTCGAATTCACTTCAGAGCCCAGTGTTCCACGTCACTACCCTCTCTCGCTCCGCCTCTATCGAAACGACAGGCTGCTGCTCCGCCACATTCATTCAGACAACCCATTGAAAGTTTTCCCAAGATAGTTCAAGCAGCCATAAAGCCGAATGGTGGACACATTCCGATATTAAAGTTCACTAATAGATGTCTGGACACTTTAGATCAGATAGAGTAGTTGAGCAAGTATGTAGGTCCTGTCTGGTTCTACACATAGCGTCTCACTGCATATAAACAAAGACTGTATATAAACAAAGATCACAAATTCAAATAAAATCACTCTCAACATTCTGGCATGCGTACTCGCCACTATAGAGAAGAAAAAGGTCATGTCTCGTTGCCTTCTTTCATTCTGCTCCTTCATTTTATTCGAAAAGAAAACATATACATCAAGATTATTGTGTCGCGAAGTTAAACAAGATTTCTATAATAAACATATAATCATTATTTACCACTTATCCCCTGAAAGTATACACTTTATCATTTTTGGGCCTAAATGAGATACGACGTAGCAGGTTGAGCCCCGTACCCATTTCCTGCAATCTTGGGCACTGTCCGCTGTCTCTCTAGTTTACCGAGTAAATTGCTTGGCCCTTTCACGATGACAGCATCACAGATGAGGTCCGCTCCAGCGTGAGAGCGCACCATTGTTCCAGCACGGCAGCGCAGCTCATATGCTGGTAGCGGCGGGCAAGGCGAACAGCGGCCAAGACAACTGTCCGCTGCCGGCTGTTACACGTCTCTGTGTGCAGCGTTACGCGTGTACTACATGGCTCTTCTCTAGCTAGCGGCAGTGAACCATCACGCACACAAACCAGATCAACGTACTTGACATGCACCCCCTTACTTTCCGTGTTCGCTAATCGGATGACTTTTTTTTCATAAAATAGACTTATGAAAACCTGAATTACGTCATACTTTCTGGGTGATCTGGTGACACTTAGAAAAGATACAAAAGCAGCAATAACATTTAACAATTTCTCTATTTAATTGTGCATCTTATTGAACCATGCTCTTTCGTTGGCCTGATTTGGGCCATCAGACACTCTCTTACATCAAGCAATCAGCTTCACATGCATAGTAACATTTTTATATCATAGTAACTAAGAAATACCAACGATATTAAAATGATCAGAGTTTCTATTGTGACAATGTGAGTAAATAATGTCTCCTACTCGCAGTACGTCCAATACTGAAGCTGCTGCCACTAATAATGATAATGGTAACAGTAGTGACAATGGCAGTAATAATAATAACACAAGGTGTAAAATTTTGCTCCCGCCGTTTTTTCTCCAACATTTTAGTCTTTAATGAAACAAATTGGTTCAAATGGTTCAAATGGCTCTAAGCACTATTGGACTTAATATCTGAGGTCATCAGTCCGCTAGACTTAGAACTACTTAAACCTAACTAACCTATGGACATCACACACATCCATGCCTGAGGCAGGATTCGAACCTGCGACCGTAGCAGCAGCGCGGTTCCGGACTGAAGCGCGTAGAACCGCTCGTCCACAGAGGCCGGCTAAGCATTCTTCCCGTATGCGATTCGCGAATGGAACCCTGTAGGGGAGACCAGTCTGTGTTACCCATAGTACCTTCCGCCACACGCCATTAAGTGGCTAGTGAAGTATGATGTAGATGTAGATGAAAACGCCCAGATACAACGACGAAATGTACACATATCGGAGGATTTTTTTTTTTAAGTTTGACATCTGCTGAAGTAGCCTTTTGCAGTATTGACCTTAAGGCTGAGATTACGGTAGTGAAAATTAATAACACATTTCCACTTGATGAATACCAACCGATACCGGCCGCTGTGGCCGAGCGGTTTTAGGTGCTTCAGTCCGGAACCGCGCTGCTGCTACCGGTCGCAGGTTCGAATCCTGCGTCGGGCACTGATGTGTGTGATGTCCTTAAGTTATTTAGGTTTTAGCAGTTCTAAGTCAAAGGGACTGATATGTCAGATGTTAAGCCCCATAGTGATTAGAGCTATTTGAACCAATACCAACGGAAAAACAAAACCAAAATCTTATAAAAGATTCAGCTGGAAACACTTAAGTCTTTTGTCACTGTCGTCGTGCATAGCACATGGTTTATGGACCAACTGCCCATCTTCTTCAGTGGAAATATTTTTGAATGCGGTTAGCCACACACTTTACCAAATTGTGCTATTAAGCCTCTATGATGCCCTGATAGGACGGATATATTCAAATCGTTCGTTTTAGCATGGCCCAGGCATTCCCAATGCAACTGAGATCTGGGCAATATGGAGCCCATACCATCCGACAGTATGCTCCGCCAAGAAGGTGTTCACTGGCTTGTGAGAATGGGGTCATGTATTGCCGTCCATCAGCATGAATCTCGCTCCAATAGCTTCACCAAACGGGACACATGACGTCGTATCGATACCATAGAACAGTCACCTTCCTATGTATTATTACAAGGTGTCTTCTGTTGCGATACATTATTTCACTCCACCACATGACTGAACCTCCTTGACAAGTGTGGCGAGCTACGATACAATTAGGGAGTGAAATTTATCCTCATTGCCTCCACACTAGAATATGAGTACTGTAAGCGTGGAGGCTGACGCGGGCCTCATCAGAATAGAGCATTGTGCGTTACTGTTGCCTGCTCACAAAGAGCCGTTTCGTGACCATGTGACACGAGCCCTTCTCCCAACACGTATACCCTGCTCATTGAAGCTATTTCATATCGTTTGTGTTGACGCCAGCACTCCTGTAGCTGTTTGGAATTGCCGCCGTAGTCGTGAAGTATTGTTTTGAGAGTCTGTGCTTGCTGTACAGCACTACACAGCTGTTTTTCTTCTTCCACGGCCACTGGTCCTTTTGCTAGAAACTTGTTACAGATTCTCGACTCACGGCGACATTCGCTGCGACGTCCACCTGACCCACACCCTGCTCCATTAATGACTATACGAAGCCTCTCAACGTATGCTACTGCTGTCGGAAACACCCAGAGGCAATAAAACTCTCGTAATGAGACACAAAAGAAGTACTGCATAGTATACAGGTGACACAGTTGCCGTAGACGACGCATACTGCCCTGTCTGTGTAGAAACATGGTCTGATCAACATTCAGATCTCGGAAACACATTTATTTTTACCACTGTACTTTTACAGGAGAATGTTGAAAATTTAGTGGCAAGATAAGAATCGACGAAGAAAGAAATATATGGGGATAGGAAGGAGAGCACTAGGAGATTTATTGCGTCAGAAAGTAGCCCCCTTGTGAAAGAAGACAGAGAATGGTAGACTTACAAAAAATTGTTGACGATGTTGGGTGTAAGTCCTCTGACGTAAAGACATTGACATAGGAGGTAATCGCCGAGGGAGGCTTCAAAGCTATCAGGAAGTTGTTTGCCGGAAGGCTACGAGAAGTGGAACTGCCCAGGCAAATAACTGAAAATTTTTCTGGGAATAGATAAACTACGGTCGAGATGTCCGGAAGTTATATGTTCTATCAGTTCGACTGTACTACGTCATAAGAAATGTGATACGTCAGATAATCAGAGTCAATAGTGATCTGTTAAATTCCGTAAGCATATGATACTCTTATGCACTGATCATGTTCAAGGAGGAGCTGTTGAGCAATAATAACAGGTCTATCACTGAAATTAATTCTATATTCAGTTTTTTCTTCCTTATGGAGTGGTAAAACGAAAGAATGAAAGCAGATAGGGCGTCAACAGATATTCTGGTGTGTGTCCACCTCAGTCACTGAGTAGCAAAAGTCACTTCAGTGTTATAGTTTTGGCGGAACCACAGCACTGTAAGACTGACATTGCTCCAGGAAAAGGACTTGAGTAAGTTAAACGTTACGTCATGTGCAACTTATATATTCCTAGAGAATAAAACTATACATAAAGGCTTACAAGCCGAAATAATGCTCTTTTTGCGAGGTCTGCATCGCAGAAGGTCCATATATTCTGGAAACGGTATGAATGAATAAACTAGGGATGTCAAGTTTTCCATAAAGCGCACTGCGTTCGCTGTTTACATATTTGTTCTGATGAAATTCTGATACCATGGTCAACACACGACTTTTCAGCTTTCTTGAAAGTATGATTAATATGTATATGTTAAGCTCTTTTCTGAGTATATCAAGTTATTTCAAATCTCGACTTTTAATTGTCCTTATTCATAATCTTGATAACAGTTATTCTATGTTTCATTGAGGTGTTACATAAGTTAAAGTCCCCCGGCACGTTTTGTGGTCTGTTGTGAAAGCACTCTAAGGAACTAGTGTAGGGATTATGGAACGTTGTTTTCGAATAGACGGAATGATTAACAAGGAGGTGTGTGTATGTACACTGATCCGCCAGAGTACTATGAGCGCCTACCTAATAGCCGGTATGACCACTTTTGGAACGGATAACGTCGGCAATGAGTGGTGGCATGGGAGCAGTGAGGCCTTGGTAAGTCGTTCGAGGGAGTCAGTACTACAGCTGCACACACAGATCATCCAATTCCCGTAAATTCCGGGGAGGGGCCCTTGAGCTCTGGCGTCATGTTCAATCACATCACAGATGTGTTCAGTGATGTTCAGATCTGGTGAGTTGAGGGTCCAGCAATCTGAAAACGCCACTGCGTTCCACGAAGCACTCCACACCACTAGGCTTATGAATGGCGCGTTGTCTTGTTGAAAAATGTCTCTGCCGTGTGGAAACATGATCGTCACAAAGGGCTGTACGTGGTCTGCAAGCAGTGTACCATACTCCTTGACCGTCATGGTGCCTTGTACGAGTTCCACTGAACCTATGGATGCCAACGTGAATGTTCCCAGAGCACAATGGAGCCGCCGCCAGCGTGTGTACTTACGGCAGTGCAGGTGTCAAGGAGGTGTTGCACTAGAAGATGACGAATTCACGTCCTCTCATCAGCATGACGAAGAAGGTATCGTGATTCATCAGATCATGCAACGGTCTGCCACTGATCTAACGTCTTTTGCCAGTGATGAAGTGTCCATTTCAGTCACAGTTGCCGATGTCATGGTGTTATCACAGTCACATGCGTGGGTCGTCGGCTGCGGAGGCCCTTCTTTAGGAGTGCTCGGTGAACTGTGTGTTCAGACACACTTGTACTCTGCCCAGCATTAAAGTCTGCTGTCAGTTTCGCCTCGGTGAAACTTATATAGATCACGTGATAACATGCCTTCCCAATTCTACATAATGACGAAATATATCGATAGTCGGTCTGGCTGATCAGTGTAATTCATTACCGCTACGCCAGACAATTCGTTTCGTCGTAGATTCCTAATGCTACCAAGCGAAGCCGGGGCGAAACACTAGTAATTAATATTTTATTTTATAGCGCAGTCCACACACAGTACTTTCTCAAAGGGAGGTCTTCTTTCTGAAGTTTTCTCACAACTGCGTACAAAATGTTGAAACAGCTCACAAGAATGCCAACCGTATGACTTCTTCGTCATCCGATGATATTTCGATAGGAGCACACCTCGTTATCAACGGACAAAATTGCTACGAGAGAACGCTTCGCTACGAAATTTGAAACGCCAATCAGCTCTTTCGTTGTTATTACGGTACCGAGACCACATGTTTGTTCCGAACTTTGTTAAGTTCTTCATCATATTAATTCTCCTGAATCAAGAAACGTGGTGGTTTAGTGCTTATCCGGGGAAGATCCATAATACTGGCCTACGGGTGAATTTCATTTGCAAGGAATTATTTCGGCTTCATTTAAAGATCGCTTCAAAAATTTCGACATGTTCTTGGGATTAGTTACGCAGAACGTATTGGTCTCACTTCGACTGAAAGTGCAGTTCTCCAACTGCCCGACAATTCGGCTATGATTGATCGGTTGGCTCGGTGGGTTGGACTGCATCTCGACTCCGTATGGTCAGTACAACGGAGAAAACTTTGTACGCCGCAGCTTTATCTGTGCTAGGGAAATATTTAAACTGCGCTCCGACGCCTAAGCGTTTACCTGTTTTTGATTCTATAAGTTCTTTCGAAAAGGCTATTTTTAACCCTAGATTACTAAACTCTCGAAAAATTAACGATTGCAATAGGGTATAAAATAGGTCATTTTGTACTTAATTTGGTATTTAACATACCACGGGAGATCTAATAATGGTAATTAATTAGTGCATAAAATCTGTATTATGACTTTCTTTCAATAAAATACGGAGAAGTAAACTTTACGATGGTTTAGGAGCAATGTATCATTTTCCCACCATCCCTTAGTGTTCTAGGGTGAAACTACGTTCTGATGTGCCAAGGTTAGGAGAGAAACACGGCCTGTGCTGATGAACAATGTACGTTCGCCCACCACTAACATTACAGCATTTGAGAAGGTTCAAATAGCTCTGAGCACTATGCGACTTAAATTCTGAGGTCACCAGTCGCCTAGAACTTAGAACTAATTAAACCTAACTAACCTAAGGACATCACACACATCCATGCCCGCGGCAGGATTCGAACCTGCGACCGTAGCGGTCGCCCGGCTCCAGACTGCAGCGCCTAGAACCGCACGGCCACTTCTGCCGGCATTTGAGAAGTTTGCCTTACGTCCACTAAGTGTCGCTTCTGATACTGTTATCTTAAATATGGATGAGAAGAGTCTATATTTGCGATGGACAAGGAGCATTACGTTCAAAAGTAAAAGTTTTTACTATTAGATCCTGCGTTTCCCGGGCTCTTTGCTGACCCGTCAATAGGTTTTCAGAGGAAGACTGACAGTCTCCTGAATAAAAGTTTCGTGTCCCTAGAGACTATGTAAAATCTTTTATTGTGGAGTACCGCCTATGTTATATGGCCTTCCGAGGACCCACAAAGAAGTTATTAGTCTTACCGCCTACGTTATATGGCCTTCCGAGGACCCACAAAGAAGTTATTACTCTTGGACCTAATGTCAGTGATAGAAATAAATCTGGCAATTCAGTTGAGGCCACTAGTAGGTTGGTGTATGCATTAAGAACACGGCGGACTTTTTATTTTAAAAGATGGTGTTGCGATGCAGACACAGTTTCACCCGTTACTGTAAATTTGTGTATAAACGTCTTCGGGGAACGTACGCGGTGTCGGCGTAATTGAAACTTCCGTGTTTTTTCGGATATGTGGAGGATACTTGTGTTGTTTAGCCCCATAGCAGTCAGAATTTGAACGACCTCTTAGAGCCTATGAATTCAGTCCACCCGAAGGAGGTGGAAAAGATGACTGTCTTCCCTTCCTTCATGTGTTGGTCATGAGGGAGTTCCGGCCGCAGTGGCCAAGCGGTTCTAGGCGCTTCAGTCTGGAACCGTTCGACCACTACGGTCGCAGGTTCGAATCCTGCCTCGGGCATGGATGTGTGTGATGCCCTTAGGTTAGTTAGGTTTAATTAGTTCTAAGTTCCAGGGGACTGATGACCACAGATGTTAAGTCTCATAGTGCTCAGAGCCATTTTTTTTTCATGAGGGAGGTTGATGATACATTGTGGCTTGCGGCTTATAGTACGCCAACTCACACTGATTTGTAGTTTCAAGGTGTTAGTTCTAGCCATTCGGCACAATGTGAAGGGATACTTCGCACTTTTGATTATAAGGGTCACGTCCTCTCAAACGCTAAAAGGTTGTCAGCAGGACTAGCGCACCTCGAAGTCATCTTTCGCCAGAACCGTTAAAGATCAGACTCATGTTGCGCTATCGACCAACTGTGGATCGGGTAAGCGACGAAAATAACGAGTTTGCAGCAAAGCCTACGGCCTTTCTCCTTAGGCAGCTAGCATTTCCAACAGGATTGGTCGTATTCTGTGGAAACATGTGATAATGTATCTTTTTCGACCAACATCTAAGTTTACGGGGCCCTTTAGCGCCTGCAAAGAGCGGTTTTATTTGTCGTAAGGCGGGTATCTTCCGTATTCCTTGTAGTTGTATGTCATATATTTATCAGAAAATCAGAACCATAGAGGGCAGTGTATCAAGCAAAAGCGTCGCACGCCTTTGCATCAACGGAGCAAATCAGATGCTGCCGAACACTGTTTTAATGAAATATAACACAGAGATTCTGGTGTGAACTCCCATTTGTTGGGATAGTGTTACTAAGGAAGGAATTGAGACGTAAATAACAACCGGCCTAATAGACAGAGACGGAAGTTTTTGGTTAAGTTCTGGTTGTAATCCTAGTCTACCCCGATCAATCAACGGAAGTACGGTGTTAATGGTTCTGGCTAACCAAATGATAACTTCTGTTGTTTGTCATCTTGTATTGCGTGTTGGCCTAATTTACTATGTTTATGTTGTGTTACTGTACAAGCCGTATTGAGGGTCTTGATCAACGTACGTCTCTGAGGTTTTAAATTTATTTTGGCAGCTTTCTGACATTGCATATGTGTCTCGAAAATGACAAGGTGTGCATCAGACAAAACGTTGGCAGTTGTAGAAGACTTCACCAATCTGCATTCCCAAATGTTGCTTGAACAACTGAAAAGTCGAAACATTATCACCACCTGCTTAACGGAGTATCGGTCGACATCCTGAATGAAGTACAACAGCGATTTTGAGTGGAATGGACTCAACAATCCTTACAAGGCTTCTGGGGGAGGGGGGGGGGGGGGGGGTGGGACTTATGTGGCACCAGACAGCTACGCATCGGTCACACAATTACTGTAAATTAAGGGCAGGTGTTTTGTCTGTGAAGATTGGGGGCCGACAGTGTCCCAGATGTGGACGACGATTGGCACCTTATAGTGTACCAGATGTGGGCGAAGAGTGGGGTTCTGATACTGCACCAGGTGTGACCCATCACAATAAGCTCACGCGAGAATAGTGCCAAGACGTGAGTCACCATGCTCCTCAAACAACTGTAGTACAACTCTGGCCTTCAGACACTTACAGTTATTCTAAATGAAGATGGCATAGCCGTCCGGGTAGACATTTTGGATGAAGGGTAGCTCATCAACAATAATCCTCACGTAGCCCACAGCTACCACAATTTCTTCCCTTACTACCATTGTTCCTGCGGAAGCCCACGTGAAGGACAGCCTCCACCGGTCTGCGTGTTTAGAGTGGTTTATGTTTAGATAAGCCGTTCGCGATATCGCGTGACCTAATTAATCCAACCAGATACCATATTTTCATTGCTCCGCGTTACAACTCTGATTGTCTCGTGCCAACTCCAGTCGCAATTAACGATGCTGTGTCAGCGCGATGGATGACCTTCAGTGACGGAGTTACAATGAGGCAGCAGGTTGTTGACCTACAGTTGCTTGTGGAAAAATCGGACGTCAGACACAATAGGAAGTTTTATTAGTGAACAAACTGTAGCAGGACGTGTCCTGAAGGTAGAGAGTGTCATATAACCAGGCGACCCAGGGCCAGCCGTGATGCGAGAAAATAAGTGGGAATGCTGATATAAGATGTGGTCGCTGCGCATGTGCCGTATGGATGCAGCTTTGAAGCTTAAAGCAGTGGAAGGCGCCCAGTACTGCTGTGGATTCTGTGCAGGAAGACAGGTCTCAGCAGTTGTGACCACTCTTGTAAGCGGAGGCGGACGATAACGGTGTGCCTGCACAAGTGGAGATAGGTTGGTGGCTGCATTACCCTGGTCTCGAACGGCTACCCTCCAAGATAGGGAATGAATGGAAATAGGCCCCGAGGTATGCCAGCGACTGGATGTTAAGGCGACAGCGTTACTGGTAGCAGGTTCCAGATCCAAGTGGACTTGTAGACCCGCATGGTGCTGCCAGACTGCATCCATCTTTCCAAAAGTGATGGGTATTTTTACTAGATTAGAGCATACTTATTGAGCCAAGACATTGATACCCGTTACGCATCTCCAGCACAGCTTAAGGCTTGGGCGTAATCGGACTACCGCCCTGGAGTAGTTCTGTCTTTCTGTTTTTAGGACGCTGGCCCACGATGTGGTAAATGCCCAGTGTCGCAGCGGGTGTTGTTCTAACGGGAGCCAGTCCCTGACGTATCTATGTTTGACTGGCTCAGGTATGGCGTTTTTCCATGGCCTTTTGCTAAATCTGTGGCAGAGCCGTTCTTTCATCTACATCTACATCTACAGCCATACTCCGCAAGCCACCTGACGGTGTGTGGCGGAGGGTACCCTGAGTACCTCTATCGGTTCTCCCTTCTATTCCAGTCTCGTATTGTCGTGGAAAGAAGGATTGTCGGTATGCTTCTGTGTGGGCTCTAATCTCTCTGATTTTATCCTCATGGTCTCTTCGCGAGATATACGTAGGAGGGAGCAATATACTGCTTGACTCTTCGGTGAAGGTATGTTCTCGAAACTTTAACAAAAGCCCGTACCGAGCTACTGAGCGTCTCTCCTGCAGAGTCTTCCACTGGCGTTTATCTATCATCTCCGTAACGCTTTCGCGATTACTAAATGATCCTGTAACGAAGCGCGCTGCTCTCCGTTGGATCTTCTCTATCTCTTCTATCAACCCTATCTGGTACGGATCCCACACTGCTGAGCAGTATTCAAGCAGTGGGCGAACAAGCGTACTGTAACCTACTTCCTTTGTTTTCTGCTTGCATTTCCTTAGGATTCTTCCAATGAATCTCAGTCTGGCATCTGCTTTACCGACGATCAACTTTATATGATCATTCCAATTTAAATCACTCCTAATGCATACTCCCAGATAATTTATGGAATTAACTGCTTCCAGTTGCTGACCTGCTATTTTGTAGCTAAATGATAATGGATCTATCTTCCTGTGTATTCGCAGCACATTACACTTGTCTACATTGAGATTCAATTGCCATTCCCTGCACCATGCGTCAATTCGCTGCAGATCCTCCTGCATTTAAGTACAATTTTCCATTGTTACAACCTCTCGATGTACCACAGCAGCATCCGCAAAAAGCCTCAGTGAACTTCCAATGTCATCCACAAGGTCATTTATGTATATTGTGAACAGCAACGGTCCTACGACACTCCCCTGCGGCACACCTGAAATCACTCTTACTTCGGAGGACTTCTCTCCATTGAGAATGACATGCTGCGTTCTCTTATCTAGGAACTCTTCAATCCAATCACACAATTGGTGTGATAGTCCATATGCTCTTACTTCGTTCATTAAACGACTGTGGGGAACTGTATCGAACGCCTTGCGGAAGTCAAGAAACACGGCATCTACCTGGGAACCTGTGTCTATGGCCCTCTGAGTCTCGTGTACGAATAGCGCGAGCTGGGTTTCACACGACCGTCTTTTTCGAAACCCATGCTGATTTCTACAGAGTTGATTCCTAGTCTCCAGAAAAGTCATTATACTCGTACATAATACGTGTTCCAAAATTCTACAATTGATCGACGTTAGAGATATAGGTCTATAGTTCTGCACATCTGTTCGACGTCCCTTCTTGTAAACGGAGATGACCTGTGACTTTTCCAATCCTTTGGAACGCTACGCGCTTCTAGAGACCTACCGTACACCGTTGCAAGAAGGGGGGGGGGGGGGGGGGAGGGCAAGTTCCTTCGCGTACTCTGTGTAAAATCGAACTGGTATCCCATCAGGTCCAGCGGCCTTTCCTCTTTTGAGCGATTTTAATTGTTTCTCTATCCCTCTGTCGTCTATTTCGGTATCTACCATTTTGTCATCTGTGCGACAATCTAGAGAAGGAAATACAGTGCAGTCTTCTTCTGTGAAACAGCTTTGGAAAAAGACATTTAGTATTTCGGCCTTTAGTCTGTCATCCTCTGTTTCAGATCATTTTGGTCACAGAGTGTCTGGACATTTTGTTTTGATCCACCTACCACTTTGACATAAGACCAAAATTTCTTAGGATTTTCTGCCAAGTCAGTACATAGAACTTTACTTTCGAATTCATTGAACGCCTCTCGCATAGCCCTCCTCGCACTACATTTCGCTTCGCATAATTTTTGTTTGTCTGCAAGGCTTTGGCTATCTTTATGTTTGCTGTGAAGTTCCCTTTGCTTCAGCAGTAGTTTTCTAATACGGTTGTTGTACCACGGTGGCTCTTTTCCATCTCTTACGATCTTGCTTGGCACATACTCATCTAACGCATATTGTACGATGGTTTTGAACTTTGTCCACTGATCCGCAACACTATCTGTACTTGAGACAAAACTTTTGTGTTGAGCCGTCAGGTACTCTGTAATCTGATTTTTGTCACTTTTGCTAAACAGAATAATCTTCCTACCTTTTTTAATATTTCTATTTACGGCTGAAATCATGGATGCAGTAACCGCTTTATGATCGCTGATTCCCTGTTCTGCGTTAACTGTTTCAAATAGTTCGGGTCTGTTTGTCACCAGAAGGTCTAATATGTTATCGCCACGAGTCGGTTCTCTGTTTAACTGCTCAAGGTAGTTTTCAGATAAAGCACTTCAAAAATTTCACTGGATTCTTTGTCCCTGACACCCGTTATGAACGTTTGAGTCTTCCAGTATATATCCGGCAAATTAAAATCTCCAGAACTATAACATGGTGGGGAAATCTACTCGAAATATTTTCCAAATTATCCTTCAGGTGCTCAGCCACAACAGCTGCTGAGCCAGGGGGCCTAAAGAGACATCCAATTACCATATCTGAGCCTGCTTTAACCGTGACCTTAACCCAAATTATTTCACATTTCGGATCTCCTTCAATTTCCTTCGATACTATTGCAGTTCTTATCGCTATAAACCTGCCTCCCCCTTCACTGCCCAGCCAGTCTCTGTGGTATACATTCTAATCTGAGTTTAGGATTTCATTACTGTTTGCGTCTGGTTTCAGCCAACTTTCTGTCCCTAGTACCATATGGGCGTTGTGACCGTTTATTAATGAGAGCAGTTCTGGGACCTTTCTATAGATGCTCCTGCAGTTTACTATTAGCACATTAATATTTTTATTCCCTGTTGCAATTAGCCTACTCCTACCTTGCCACGTCTCTGTAGGCGTCTTGTCGGGCCTAGGGAGGGAATTGTCTAACCTAAAAAACCCACATGTGCACTCCACACGTACTCCGCTACCCTTGTAGCCGCTTCCGGCGTGTAGTGCACGCCTGACCTATTCGGGGGGACACTACATTTCACCACCCGATAGCGGAGGTCGAGAAATTTGCACCCCAGATCTCCGCAGAATCGTCTGAGCCTCTGGTTTAGGCCTGCCACTCGGCTCCAAACCAGAGGACCGCGATCGGTTCTGGGAACGATATTACAAATAATTAGCTCTGATTCCATCGCGCGAGCGAGGCTTTCCGCCTTCACCAATTCCGCCAACCGCCTGTACAAACTGAGGATGACCTCTGAACCCAGACGGCAGCAGTCATTGGTGCCGACATGAGCAACAACTTGCAGTCGGGTGCACCCAGTGCTCTCTATCGCCGCCGGCAGGGCCTCCTCAACATCTCGGATGAGACCCGCCGGCAAGCAGACAGAGTGAACACCGGCCTTCTTCCCCGACCTTTCCGCTATTTCCCTAAGGGGCTCCATCACCCGCCTAACGTTGGAGCTCCCAATAACTAATAAACCCCTCCCCCCGTGTGCATGCTCGGACCTTGCTGAAGGAGCGGCCACATGTCCACTCACAGGCAGAGCGGGCGATGCCACACGGCCAGCCTCCACATTGACCCTCCGCCTTGTGCGCCGCGAACGCCTCTGAACCCGCCACTCCCCTTTGCGCGAGGGTGGCTCAACAACGCCCGGTCCCCGCGAAGATGTCTCGAAAGCAGGGACAGTGGGTGAAGCACGTAACACCTTGGGTGTACCATGCGACGCACCAGACTCCCCACTGCCGCTACCCTCCGAGGCAGCAGCCTGAACACGTTCAGCTGTTCACGAACAGTGGCCAGCTCCTCTTCGTCCGTACACAGCAATCACACATCTTTTCCATCCTAAGAAATCAATTTACTGTAGAGAGTTAATCAACTTTTAACTAGACTGCTAATTCACTAAAGGCGGCTGATTGTTGACTAAACTGTGGTTGTGTAGCGTCAAGCAATAGTGGTGGCGTTACGATGGGAATATGTCGTGGACGTCTGCTGCGGTGCCCCTTATTCTTGTGCGTCCACCAGCATAGTTTTCTGTCGAAATGTTTGCCGTAAACCGCCATCTGTCTCGCAGTTGGAGTCGGGCAAGCCTTGACCTCATTTTGTGACAGTGCGTAGATGTCGAACTCCCTGTTGCCTACTCGCCATCGTCCTTTAACCCTTTGTCATTTATGCTCACAGCTGTAGCATGAGAATATCATCCACAAAACCACAAACATGGAAATCATACGTAAGTTCGAAAATTATCAAATACTGCGAATAGCGTCTTACAAATCCAACTTGCTGACAAGAATAACATATAGAAGAGAGGAATAGAAATTCGAGGTTGTGTGACATGAGTAGCTCAGCTTTCAGAAAGGTAAAGGCAGCAAAGACACAGTTCTGAAATCGCGCTCGATAATGGAAACAACAATTAAGAAAATCAAGGAACATTCGACAATGTACAATTTTGTAAGACCGAAATTCTGACAAAAGTGAAAGTAAGCTCTTTTGAAGGATGGGTAATACTCAGTATGTTCAACAACCGACATAGAAAGATAAGAATGGAAGACTAAGAACGATCTGCTTGAGCTGAAAAAGCCATAAAGCAGGGTTGCAGTCTTTCGGCCCTACTATTCGAGCTATACATTGGAGAAGTAGAGAAACGAAAATGAAAGGGGGATACAGGGGAGAGATTACAATTCAGAGTGAAAGAATATCAATGACAGAATGCGGTAATGACATTGCTATCCCCAGTGAAAGTGAATATTAATTACAGGTCATTTTGGATGTCATGAATACAATGAGTGCAGAATACGAATCGAGGGTAAATTGAGGAGAAACGAAAATAATGAGTAGAAGTGACATAAGCCACAGACTTGTGTTCGTTAAGTAGATGAAGTTAAGGAATTCTGCCTTGGCACGATAAAACAAACGTCAGACGAAGCAAGGAAACGTAAAAGCAGACTAGGACAGGCAAGAACTTTCTGCCAAAAAAAAAAATCCACTAATATAAAACATAGACTACTGTTGTAAAAAGGATTTTCTGTCTGATATTTTTGAGAACAGCGCCGTACAATGTTGAATATGGTGTGGGAAAACACCCGAAATGAAGAGAATCAAAAAGCGTGAGATGTGATTCTATAGAAGGATGTCGAAAATTAGGCATACTGACAACGAATGAGGATGTTCTTCACAGAACTGACGAAGAATGAAAACTCTTTAAAACACTGATAAGGAGACAGGGCAGTTGAAACGCCTTTTGTGAAGACCGCAGGGAACAATTTCCACGACACTGGATGGAGCTGTAGAGGCTCGAAACAACACGAGAGGGCAGAAATTGGAAAACATAGAACAAATAACTGGGCATTTAGGGTGCATTTGCTATTCTGAGATGAAGATGTTCTCAAAGGAGAGGAATTCTTGGTGGCCAACATCAAATCAGTCAGAAGACTGATGGCTCAGAAAGAGTGAATTTGATCTCGTTGGACAAAATTTGGAAGTTCACTTGTAAAGCAATTACTGATCCTGCGACTGACTGTTGTCCTTCTTTACAGATGAATATCTAACTGTGGCTATGCCCAACCGCTATCAAATGGAATCCAAAGTAGTCAAACATTGTGAGGTTGTTCACGAATATTTTCTGTTTTATTCTTTGAGTTGCAATGAAAATATCAGGACAACAGTGCAGATTGAACAGTATGTGCTGTATGTATGGTTCAGAAATAAACTGCCTCCGTCTACTTACGGTGCTTCCTGTTGGAAAAAACATACAGGTCTGGTTGGGCCTGCTTTACCAGCAGTTTGCTAATGTCAAGTTGGCTGATATTCACCTCGTATGTTGGTGCACTGCTCAGCTGTTCCCACAACGACGGCAGCTACTTCACCGTATATTTGTATCTAACAGTTGTTTCATTAGCATGAGTTGTGCGTTTTGGTGTTTGTGTATTACAGGCTTCTTTGCTGTTGTGAAGGTATATTTACGAAACAAAGCTAATTAGGTTAACATAACAAATACGCGATGGCTACAATATTACTTTGTAACCAATTTTCTATTATTCTTCCCACTCTCACTACCCATCTCCTCCCCCTCCCAATGTCCACCTCCTCCTCTCCCCTATGTGTCTGTCGGTCCCCTCTTTTTCAGTACGATTTGAGTTAGTAGTTAGAAAGTAATAAATAAAACCGTCCTACCTGAGCGGCAGCAGTTTTATCGTACGAAAAGCGACAGTGTAGTAAGAAATAAACTTTTTTTTCCCTTTCATTAGTTTGTGGGGGCACCAGCGAGAAAAATTTTCATAAAGGTTCGAAATTGTGTATATAGTCTGTTGCAAGACACTAGGTACTCTCTTCCTCAAATACGGCATGAACACTGGGTGATCGCGTCGTGAGCTGTTCTTTTTTTCCTCTCACCCCTTTGAGGGGCAGGCGTTTCTTACTCCCACAACGCTTCTTTCCAGACAGTAAGTGATATGAGTACCACGTTTGGTGTAATCAATGTAGTGGTTTAGGACGAGGCACTGAACGTGTTTTCAAACATTCATTTTTTATAATATGTTTGAACTGCTCAGTCCATATGCCTGAACTAACTTTCTAAAGTAACGGTTCACACTATGTTTTAACCTGTGTCAATTTTCACTATTAGTGATTACTATTAATGACGATATACAAAGCATACACTTCGATTTCTTCATTTTCACATTGTAATCTGAATCTATATAGGTCACACATGGCCGTGGCACATTCAAAACAGATACGGTAGGTGGGAGTAAACCTCACCTGCGTTAAAAGCCGACACCTCGTTTCTGAGTTGACCGCCATTGTTTCAGAAACTGACCACCAGGTGGCAGCTTTGTCTTATTTTAACTTATTGTTAAATGAAAGTTGGTCCTAGCAGGTCGCTCCAAAAGTGAGAAAATGAGGTTAGTCGCTTTTTTATAACTTACCTGTAACTTTGCTGATATTTTACTTGAACATCGTGTAATGTAAGGTTTTAAAAGAATGAGATAATTATCCTTGACACTAATGCATTTGAGCTCCAGTTACGTCAGAAAATAACTGTCCCAGATCGTCCCCAAAATAATCAGCGGCACATTTGTGAGAAAATAGCGAAATGGGGCAAACCAGCAGAACCGAAAATGTGGCCAAAATTCTTCGATGATAACCTCAGCAAAAGATGACACTCAATCCACACTGGAGAGACTATCTCAAGTGAAGACATAGTTTCGCTATCTAAAATAAAGATTTAAAGAAAATGTTCTGGCAAAGCACTGAAATCTCTCCATCCAATTTAGGCACCCAATAAAGAACGGATGGGAGACGAATGTATAGGGAAAGAAAAACTTGCTGCTGAGAACGAGAAATGTGCGAAAGAATGAAAAGAGCCCACTATAGAAATAAAACGACGTAAACTAGATTTCATTACATAAAAGACAAAAATAGAAAGGAAACAGGTGAAACATCCAGCTTATTTTTTTCAGTCATATTAAGCATTCTCACGTAATAACAGTAGCTCAGGTGCAGGCACGGTGAAGTATCCGAAGAAGAAGAAGAAGAACCTTGGCTTCGAGGAAGTATCATATTTGTCTCTCATTCAGTAACTTCATCGTGGTGAGACAAACCAAAACCTCATTCTGTTTCCAGTGTTATCTCAAAGACCCGCAGCTTCTTTTCCCAAATTCGAAACAAATTAGAAATTTCACAGTGGTTAATAACCTGCCAGAGCTGAAATTTGGGTGGATTATAGGTAACAATCAAGTCTACGACTTCAATTTAAAACCACCAACCCTATTCGTGGGTGAGATGTGACTGCAGTGTTCGACCTCTGCTTTACGAAGTAACGTACCTCTCCAAAGACAAGAGTGGCTATCTTCATTAACGGGTGGGCCCGGTGAAATTTTTCCCGCGCATCGCGGGTACAGTGTGGACGTAAGCGGAAGCGGAGTCCACAGCACAGCAGACTACCGTTACTTTAGAGCAGGTGTCCGAAAGCGTCATCGCCCAGGCGGGCCGTGGCCAGGTGGGACGGCGGCTGTGCGGCTGTGCTGGCCGCGCCAATCGATACTGGCCCGTCCCGTCCCGTCCGGTCCTCTCTGGTCCTCCACCAGCGTCAACGCGGCGCGCTCTGCAGCCGCCCAATTATGAGTGGGATCAGCCGGCATGGCCTGTCAGGTGCTCTATATGCCATATGCTTAAAATATGGTTTGCATTGCCTAGTTATATACTAACGTGTGGGCTTAATAATAACAGCGAGGCTTCCATGAACGAGGTATCGACAAATGCGGAAAAAGGGCCACAGCTCTGAAGATCATATGAGGTTTAAGGTGGGTTCATGATATCACAAAAAATGGTTCAAATGGCTCTGAGCACTATGGGACTCAACTGCTGAGGTCATTAGTCCCCTAGAACTTAGAACTACTTAAACCTAACTAACCTAAGGACAGCACATAACACCCAGCCATCACGAGGCAGAGAAAATCCCTGACCCCGCCGGGAATCGAACCCGGGAACCCGGGCGTGGGAAGCGAGAACGCTACCGCACGACCACGAGATGCGGGCCATGATATCACACTGGCAGAGAATTTTACCACAATTATGCCCAACTCCATCGTCGACGTGTCAGACGATGAGAAGGTCGTCACACGTCCTCTTGCCCCACATTTCATCTCATTTTGACGCCTCTGTCAGAAGCGCTGAAATCACTAGATTTCGGTATAGGTGGCCGAGGGAAAAACGTCAGACACAGTACGGCTCAGAATCGACACAAAAAGGTATCAGAGGGAGCCATAAAGTGCGTCAAAGGAATCACCCCTTCCTTGGGGCGGTGATTCCAACGGTTCAGGGATGTCGAAAAAGTTGCCTAGCCCTCAGGCGTTATGCCACAAGACTAATTTAATGTCTAAGTTCCATACAGCAACTCTTTTTTAAATGCTCAACAGAGGTGCATGAGTGCCACCGAGGATGTTGCTGAGCTGACTGATCCAAGAGGTGCATTTTGCTGTTTTATTCACGCACAGGGTAATGTGGCATTCCCTATCACACTATCCCCCCTCCTCCACCTCCACCAAATCCGGAAATCACGCAAAAGGAGGGGGCGAAGCAAATCCCTGATGAAGCATAAAACCCCTTTCCTGCTTCGGATCACGTTAAATTTCGTCGAATAGTTTTGAATGGTCCCTAGGGGTTCCATACTGCATATCAGAACAAACCTTGAGGTTGCACTGAAATCGAAAGAGATCACGTCACGTTCAGAGGAGGTTGCAGGCCCACGATGTCCTTAAGTTAGGATTGCGGTCCCCAGAGATCGATGGCGGTGTCGAACGTTGACAAGAACAAGATGCTATTCCTCATCAGACAGCAAACTGTAGTTTTACATGGCAAAATTTATGGGAATCAATGCTCCCAAGGGGTAACCTCGCTGACGCTCTTTACGCCCTAGTACTGTAAATGTTGTTTTCGATGGCGAAGTGTGTGGGAATCAATGCTCCAATGGAAGGGATAGTTTCACTGACGTCCTTTATGACAGCCTCTGTGACCTTTTCATGTCGAATGCGATTGTGTGTCTGAAATATTTCCGTCAGCCACATGTAAGAAAACTGCGTGATTTCAACATGGAGTGTCGCGGTTCTGACCTCCATCGCAAAGGCGGCAAAGTAGGGGGGGGGGGGGGGGGGTATGTGGCTAAAAAGGGAAGTGAGGACCTTTCCACCTTGTGATACGTCCACGGTGGCATTAACCAGAATTATGTTGACATTTGGTGCCAATATTACTTTATAAGCCTACCTTAAAGCTCACATGAACTTCTGAGATGTGGCCTTTTCTTCGCATGTGACCACCTCTTGTTGTCTGAGGCATCAATGTCCCCGAGGGTGACGTTGCAGGTTGCCACTATTTCGTATCCTTACAGACAAAGATTTTAGCCATCATTTAGCCGAATGTCAAACTTATGTGTCAGAATGGGATACAATTAAGGTGTTTCATAAAAGTAATCCTTTAATTTGGCTATGCTATGTAGCTTTATACTGAAATACCACCAAAACTTCAATCAAAACTGAGGTATTTAAAGAACATATTTCTAAGCCAACAATATCTTGTGCTGAAATAAACCATTCTCACTTTATATCATCAGATCATTATGTGGTAACATACAATTCCCAGTAGTCTTCTCAGTTATGTGATCGTTGTGAAGGACACTGACTTGCCACGTACTCGTGACAAGTAACGTTATCAGCAATGAATTGAGCCTTAATGTGGGAATTCATTTCACCAGCTGGTCGAATCGTGCCCTATCCAGATTGTACGAGACCGACCACCACAAGGGAAGAGCTGTATTGTGAAGCAAGCGTATCGTGACCTCTACACAACTATGTCAGCCATGCGAAACAAGTTAAGAACTCTGTGCTACATTCTGTCTTTGCAAACCGTTAATTGATACCAGCAGCAGCTGGAGTGGGTAACTTCGTGCTATGCGTTGTTTGCCATGAAAGTCACAACACAAAGGTTGTGTTTGGCGTAGTGACGTGACCCAGAAGCATGGACCGCTAAACAAAGGTGTCATATAGTGTTCAGCGATGAATCGCCAATCTGAACCTAGCCAGATGATCAGCGTCAGCGAGTGTGGGGAGCTCCCATCCTTCCATTATTTTGGAGGGGCATAACGGTGTTACTCGCAGCGTCACAGTACAGGGAGCCGTCAGGTTTGACTTCAGGTCACGACTGGTAGTGATTGATAGAACTCTGACAGCACAACGGTACGTCACGGACATCACACGTTCTCCTTGGTTGCCTCTCATGCCTTCTCTTGTGTTACCTCTCGTGCAATAATCTCATGATGCCACTTTTCAAGACCACAATTCTGATCCACATATAGTATGTGCCTGTGTGAACTGACTGATAATGCAAAGGTTCATTCGTGGTCACGAAGATCCCAAAAACCTGTCCCCAGTAGAACAGGTGTGGGCTCACCTTGGACGACAACTCAGTCCCAATGCCAGGATCTGGGTTATCAAGCACCAGCTTCAACAGCTGTGGGCCATCTTGCCTTAGGCTACAACGCGTTTGCGAAGCCCTTCCCAGTTGAACCAGTTCATACATTTAAGCTAGAGGGGGTGCTCCTACTGCTAAGTAATTACAAATTTCACTCGATTTTGTAGTCAATGAAACAAAATCTGCTCTCTTAACCCATTAAGTTCCATTTCGTCCTCCTCCCCTTACGGCTACTTCGTTTCGTTTCTCAGGCAGTGTATTTAACCTGGCAGAGACGGAAGTGCGTCTCCTGGTGACGACACTATTATTTCCACTGTGCTGAGGTTGAACCACGCCATGTGGTTTATGATCTGACGATGGCCGATGACGACCCATTCTAAATAACTGTGACTAAGTCTGACAGCGAATTAATGATGGTAAGGGCAGATTGTTAAGGGCCCATCGCCTGTGATCAGGCATGTAGGAAACGACGAAGCTGGTCGTTTGGGTCTTACTGTTACGAGCATGTATGGCAAGTCATCGAAGGAAAGTGAAATCGCAAGTGCGCTATGAAGACACTTAGCAGAAACTGAGACGCGCCTTATAGGCTAAACGCCCAGGAATACTGCTGCACGATAGCGGCCGCCTACGCACTGTCAATCGGACGAAGGCTACGCTTCAGCGATTGGGTTGGGAAACAGTGCAACAGTCTCCGTACAGCCGCGATCCTTTACCGTGTGTGTCTCACACCTTTGTCGAACTAGTGACAGACATGCGTGGGAATCGGACCGGAAAGAGCAGCAGGGTGTGCGGTTGTGGATATGCCAACGGCTGAACGCGTCCTGCGAAACACGAATTGATCGTATCGCGTCCCAGTGGGATAAATGTGTAAATATTTACGGTGATTACTTTTGAACATAAGAATCCCATGGTCCCGTTGTGGCAAGTGTTGGGTTTTCATTAGACCACTCCTCATACTTCACGTTAAGCCCGTGTAGTCACGACGAGACAATATTTATTTATATAGCTCGAAAAACCACTAAATGCGTGGACGTCTTGGTATTAACTCTCTGTGGAGCTTAGTAATAAAATCACGGAAGTAAATTCGGTGCTCCACGTAAGAGGGTAAATATAAGCAAAGAGGAATCATGTATGGGAGTACAAAAGCTGTCATGTCAGTAATCCTGGTGGCGGGTGCTGCCGGCCCGTCAGACTCTGTTACCTGGCTTGTTAGATACACACTAAGTTATAATTAGGCGATGCGGTGGGCGGGGGCGGGCAGAAGATTGCAACCGGCGAGGAACTCCCGCGGACGGAGAGGCCTCTCGGATTTCGGCTGCTGCTGAATATTAATGAGGTATTGTGCTGCGCAGCAGGTTGCCGGCGGCCGAAGCGGGGCCCAGATCTTTTTGTTAAAACAACTGCACAGTTTGTCGGTTAAGGCTAAAGATACACCGTCGTGAAATCGGTAACTTACCCTGTTCCCTCAAATTTTTGGGTGCTACTGAGTAACTGCCACTAGCCTTAATCCTCTACGATTTGTTCCACTTTACATTTTCTGTATTGCTCATATGTATGATATTCTACGCTGTTGGCTGCAGTTTGCAACATCAAGAAGGCAGGATGTAACAAACGCCAAGTTGGCTTCGCTACAGAAATGACTGGCATTTTAGGACAACCCAACCATGTAAGTTGGAGCAACATAACGTAAATTATATTTGCACGTCATTCAGCTGCAACTACCAATGTCATTTTATGCAACCCGCAATGATTCTTTCTGGTCTTCATAAATCACACTCGAGCTTTTATATGCTCTCGCTCACTACGCGCCACGTGTTAGTCATAGAGAAAAATGAAAGGGCCTTTTTGTGGGAAATTTAATATTAAATTTTGTACTGGTATACGTTTTCACTGGAGGCCACGGTTTCCCAGTTATTCAAGAGAAGCGTACAAAAGTCAACTTGAAACGCACCTCCCTTCCTCAAACCCATCTCTCGCCACACATGAACTTCAGTACGTTTTTAGTGGCACCGTTTCTACCACTTTACAAAAATTTCCCACTACCCGAACTATTCCAAATATCCGACATTTTTTGGTCTCTATTGCCCGCATCTCGTGGTCGTGCGGTAGCGTTCTCGCTTCCCACGCTCGGGTTCCCGGGTTCGATTCCCGGCGGGGTCAGGGATTTTCTCTGCCTCGTGATGGCTGGGTGTTGTGTGCTGTTCTTAGGTTAGTTAGGTTTAATTAGTTCTAAGTTCTAGGCGACTGATGACCATAGATGTTAAGTCCCATAGTGCTCAGAGCCATTTGGTCTCTATTGAATCGAATATCACACAAGTACCATAGTCGGCTATTTCGTTAACGTTAATTCAAACGTGCTCGTTGGTTGTTAGGATAATAAAACAAAAACGACTTTTGTAAACGTTACGCTAAAGCTAGTTACTTTGACAATTAGATCCACACATATCCCTTACAAGCACAATAGTTTCGTAGTTAGAAGGCCTGAAGAATACAGAGACGTAATTGTTTAATTTATGCTGTATAAATTCCCAAAATTGTTATATTAAATTTCCCCAAAGGTCAAATTTTTCACTTTGTTGACTAAGTGCTCAGGGAAGCCGCCAGTGTAATAAAGCCAGTCAAAAGAAACCAGAAAGGATCAAATGTGGGAAACAACTCGTGCAGTCGCAAATATTTATGCACTAATACACACATTAAAAAAAGTTGAGCATGACCTCGGTTCCGAGAGCTACGGAACCTGTACAGAAAATTGAAATAGAGATCAACATAAAAATCACTTCAGCATTTTTATTGTTCATGACAACCACACATTGCATGTTGTAATACCGTATAGCGAGACCTTCAGATGTGGTGGTGCAGATTGCTGTACACGCCGCTGCCTCAAATACCCAGTAGCACGTCCTGTTACAATGTATTCGTCGTGGCATACTATCCACAAGTTCATCAAAGGAATGTTGGTCCAGATTGTCACACTTCTCAACGACTATTAGGCGTAGATCCCTCAGAGTAGTTGATGGGTCAAGTAGTCCATTAAAAGCCCTTTTCAGTCTATCCCACGCATGTTCGATAGGATTTATGTCTGCAGAACATACTGGCCACTCTAGTCGAGCGACGTCCTTATCCTGAAGGAAGTCACTCACAAGATGTGCATGATAGGAGCGCGAATTATTGTCCATGAAGACGAATGTCTCGCCAATATGCTGCCGATATTGTTGCACTGTCGGTCGTAGAATGGCATTAACGTATCATACAGCCGCTACGGTGCCTTCCTTGACCACCAGCGGTGTACATTGGCCCACAAAATGCCACCCCAAAACAGTAGGGAACCTCCACCCTGCTGCACTCTCTGGACAATGTGTTTAAGGCGTTCAGCCTGACCGGGTTGCCGCCAAACAGGTCTCCCACGATTGTCTGGTTGAAGGCATATGCGACATTCATCGGTAAAGAGAACGTGATCCTGTCCTGAGCGGTCCATTCGGCATGTTGTCGGGCTCTCTCATGGTGTCGTGGTTGCAAAGGTGAACCTCGCCATGGACATAGGGAGTGAAGTTGCGCATCATGATGCCTGTTGCGCATAGTTTGAGCCGTAACACGACGTCCTGTGGCTGCAGGAAGAGCATGATTCAACTTGGTGGCGTTGCTGTCAGTGTTCCTCCGAGCCATAATCCATAGGTAGCGGTCATCCAATGAAGTAGTACCACTTGGGCGGCCTGAGAGAGGCATGTCATCGACAGTTCCTGTCTCTCTGTATCTCCTTCATGTCCGAACTACATCGCTTTGGTTCACTCCAAAATACCTGGACACTTCTCTTGTTGAGAGCCCTTCATGGCACAAAGTAACTACGCAGACGCAATCGAACCAAGGTATTGACCGTCTAGACATGGTTGAACTACAGACAACACGAGCTGTGTACCTCCTTCCTATTGGAATGACAGGAACTGATCGGCTGTCGGACTCCGTCTGTCTAATAGATGCTGCTCCTGCATGGTTGTTTACATCGTTGGGCGGGTCTGGTTCAAATGGTTCTGAGCACAGTGGGACTTAACTGCTGAGGTCATCAGTCCCCTAGAACTTAGAACTACTTAAACCTAACTAACCTAAGGACATCACACAACACCCAGTCATCACGAGGCTCGGCCACCCCGGCCGGCTTGGGCGGGTCTAGTGATATCTCGGAACAGTCAAAGGGACTGTGTCTGTGACACAATATACACAGTCAACGTCTATCTTAAGGAGTTCTGGGAACTGGATGATGGAAAACTTTTTTGATATGTGTAAGAGAGAGTGCCGTGAGCAACATCCTTAAATTCCTGACCGGTGGGGGCTGTGTGTGGGAGCGGGGTTGAATTTGAAGAACACTTTTTTACGTTTTTCTTGAATATTTCGAAAACTGTGGTCTCTAGCGAAAAGGAATACCAGTACAAAATTTAACTACAATTAATATCCTACAAGAAGGTCCTGCTCATTCTTTCTGTAGAGCTAACAGTTTGCGTGTAAGGAGGAAGACACGATGAAAATTTCGCGCATAAACCGGCATCGGCAGGGGCAGCTGAATCACCTTGTGTAAGGAAGAATACGCTGTGGATTTATCACCCATAAATCACATTTGATAGAATGAGTAAATTGTCCTATGACTCGAGTAAGAAGGGGATATGTTTATCAGCATCCGTCGAAATCTGACACTGGCAGAGTCGTGTCCTGTCGAGACTACTGTTAGTCGCTCCCCAAGATTTCTGCACTCATTGAGATGTATCCGAGTATTGTCAAATGATTATGGAATGTGCGGTTTCACCAGATGTGTATCCGACGTTATACAAAATCTTAGCGTCACCAAGCGACTAGTTAAAAAAAAAAAATTATAATGTATGTGAAATCTTATGGGACTGAACTGCTAAGGTCATCAGTCCTTAAGCTTACACACTACTTAACCTAAATTATCGTAAGGACAAACACAGACACCCGTGCCCGAGGGAGGACTCGAACCTCCGCCGGGACCAACCGCACAGTCCATGATTGCAGTGCCCGAGACCTCTTGGCTAATCCGGCGCGGCCAAGCGACTACTGCCCTAGAAGACAGAGAGGGTGTTTTCTCGGCTGTACAGCGTCGTACAGCGACGTCATACGGACAGTGCGACGGATAACAATTCTCTCACAAGACTTCCTACATTTTGACGTCACATGCTACACCAAAGACGGAAAGAACTGTCTATCGACCTTCGTCGCCGTACGGTTCACAACACGTGAGGCCAACATGCCGTTCAAAAGAATTACATACGCCTCAGTTAGAGTGAACTGGAAGTTACACTTCGTCTTTAGTGCAGAATACGTTAACGTCAACGTTAAGTTGTTCAGAAATGCGTTAAGTTCTGCTTTCATGTGAACTGGTCTGTGTATAAGGGAGAGATTGAAATGCATCCAACTATCAATTCCGAAACTTATTGAAAAAGTCGTACTATTTATTTCCCATAACACGTCTTCATCATTTCCGAATGTAAGACTGCTTGCTGATTCACAGGAGGAAAAATAAGCTGTAGCCAGCCATAATTGAATCTATTTAACGTACATATTTAGCACTGTTCATTAAGGTGTCTCAGCAACATTTATTTTTAGAAACTCTGAAAATGGTCTGAGGAGTAGTACTGTAATTAAATAGGGTGAGCGTGTATTCTCGCAGATGAATTATAGCCGATGAGTTACAAGTAAGTTCCGACCCCAGCATACAATGCACAAAAACGCCGGTACGGGACTACAAGTCCCACCGCTACATGTTAGGCAGAATTTTTCTGCCTGACTCATGCAGTACCATCACCGTGAGAGGGTGGTACGAAATTTACTGCCTCACCAACATAGTTAGACCGCAATAGACCGGTGATGCTGCATTGTAACATAAAATGAAAAGAAAAGCATACGACGCCTAGTCCTCCGTCTCAGTACCCGCCCTGCTGGCGCCACCCTCACATAATGCCTGTCAGACAAAGAAACCCTCTAAGCTGAGAAAACTACAGCAGTCCAATGCAACCCTCTATACTGCCTCACCAACACAGTTAGACCGCAATAGACCGGTGATGCTGTATTGTAACATATCACCCCGGACTACAAGTCCTTTTAAAAAGAAAAGCATACGACGCCTAGTCCTCCGTCTCAGTACCCCCCTTGCTGGCGCCACCCTCACATAATGCCGGTCAGACAAAGAAACCCTCTAAGCTGAGAAAACTACAGCAGTCCAATGCAACCCTCTAAGCTGCGAAAACTACAGCAGTCCATATCGGCAAAAGACGCCCAGTCCTCTGCCTCAATACCCCGATTGCGGGCGCCCGTCTAACACCCATCTCTGGGTCCAGGTAGATTACAAGTCGCCCCTCCACTAAAAGACGCCCAGTCCTCTGCCTCAATACCCCGATTGCGGGCGCCCGTCTAACACCCATCTCTGGGTCCAGGTAGATTACAAGTCGCCCCTCCACTCTCGCTTAGAGTATGTCATCAACAAGGGGCTAAAGCGACCAGGGCCCTGCAACCACCCCTCCGCAGTAGGGAACTCAACCCGCTCACCAAGCTCAGCATCTACCGATGTGGCCGCGCCAGGTGCCTGGAGCCGCTCGGCCACATCGGCCGGCTGTTCGGTAGATGCTGAGCTTGGTGAGCGGGTTGAGTTCCCTACTGCGGAGGGGTGGTTGCAGGGCCCTGGTCGCTTTAGCCCCTTGTTGATGACATACTCTAAGCGAGAGTGGGGGGGGGGGGGGCGACTTGTAATCTACCTGGACCCAGAGATGGGTGTTAGACGAGGCAGGATTCGAGCCTGCGACCACAGCGGCCGTGCGGCTCCAGACTGTGGTGCCTGGAGCCGCTCGGCCACATCGGCCGGCTGTTCGGTAGATGCTGAGCTTGGTGAGCGGGTTGAGTTCCCTACTGCGGAGGGGTGGTTGCAGGGCCCTGGTCACTTTAGCCCCTTGTTGATGACATACTCTAAGCGAGAGTGGAGGGGCGACTTGTAATCTACCTGGACCCAGAGATGGGTGTTAGACGGGCGCCCGCAATCGGGGTATTGAGGCAGAGGACTGGGCGTCTTTTAGTGGAGGGGCGACTTGTAATCTACCTGGACCCAGAGATGGGTGTTAGACGGGCGCCCGCAATCGGGGTATTGAGGCAGAGGACTGGGCGTCTTTTGCCGATATGGACTGCTGTAGTTATCACAGCTTAGACGGTTGCATTGGACTGCTGTAGAATCCTGCCTCGGGCATGGATGTGTGTGATGTCCTTAGGTTAGTTAGGTTTAAGTAGTTCTAGAGGACTGATGACCACAGCAGTTAAATCCCATAGTGCTCAGAGCCATTTGAACCATTTTGAATCCACCGAACAGTCATCCTGCCTGCCCTCACGTATGCCCATGTTGCATGGGCACGATTAGTGTCACCAGGATGCGGACGTTGCAACGCCTGCAGAACAAGGTGCTCAGGTGGAGCCTGCACGCCCCGCCACTCACGAGAATTGTGACTCTCTGCGAGGAAGCGGATGTCATCCCCCCCCCCCCTCATACGTAACAACGAGCACTACGAGAAAGTAGAATTGTGACTCTCTGCGAGCAAGCGGGTGTCATCCCCCTCCATACGCAACAACGCGCACTAAGAGAAAGTCGATGCCCTGCAGGGCACTGTCCATGGGCTACGCCATGTTGGGACCACATTACCACGCCGCTGGAATCGACATACGGTTCCTCCAACCATCCTAGAGGAACCGGATTCCGACCATGGCCAACGATAGGCCTGACACGCCCACCACGGATGCATCCTCTGACGGGACTAGCCCCCACTCCCCCCCCCCCCCCCCACTATTCTAAGTCCAATACTTTCCCACCCTACCAGCCCATGTTGGGCTAAATTTTTCTGCCTGGCGGATGTAGTACTATCACCACTGGAGGGTGGTACGGAACTCCAAGTTCCACCGCCACGCCTACAAAGTGTGTTGCAGTGACACAATGTCACTGCCCTGTGGATAAATTTACTGTCTCACCAACACAGACCCCAAAAGACCGGTGATGCTGTATTGCAGCGTATCACAAAAAAATGCTGGTTAATTATGTCATGATCGTAGATGACTTCCTCCGCTGTAAGACGTTCTTAATGGCTCAACTGGAATGCGTTCCGACACTCACCAATTGTCGGTCTACCATCCATTTTAGTGTCTATGTGAATGATATGCTGGTCATCCCCGAGTACCACCTGGCACAATATGCTGACGACTGAGCACTATATACCACTGGGCGTGTTACTAACGCCGTCGTCGCCCGCCTCCTGCGACTGGTGTACGCCCCCATCACCTGGTGCCGGACAAACAAAGTAGCTCTCAATGCCGCCAAAACTACGGCAGTCTATTTCACCAAATGGTGCCCAGTCCTCCGCCGCAATATTTGAATAGCGCGCGTGCAGATGCTCTAGTCCCCGGCAACCACCTATCTCGGGGTCCGGATGGACCACAAGTTGTTGCTCTTCCACTGACATGCGGAGACATGTAGCTAACAAAGGGCAAAAGCTGACCAGGGCTTTGTGCCCCCTCCTCCGCAGTAGGGAATTTAACCTACATACCAAAGCTGCGCATATACCGAACAGTTATTCTGCCTGCCGTCACGTGTGGCTCCGCTGCATGGGCCACTGTTAGTGTCACCAGGGTGTGGACGTTGCAGCGCCTGCAGAACAAGGTTCTCAGGTGGAGCCTGCAAGCCCTGCCACTCACGAGAATTGTGACTCTCCACGAATAAGCCTTTATCGTTCCCATCAAGACGATCATACACAACAACGCGCGGCGGCTCTGTAAGAAAGTGGATGCCCTGCGAGACACTGTCCATGGGTTACGCCACGTTGGGATCGCACTTTTACTCCGCTGGCATCGAAATCCGGTTCCTCTAACCATCTTAGAGGAATCGGATTCCGACCACGGCTAACGATAGGCCTGGCACGCCCGCCATGGATGAATCCTTTGGTGGGAATAGCCGCCCATTCTACGTCCAATACTTTCCCACCCTACCTCCTCTTGTCGTGTTAAGCTTTTCTGCCGCGGACTGATGTAGTACTGTCACCGTTGGAGGGTGGTACGAGACTCCAAGTCCCACCGCCACACCTCCAAAGTGTATTGCAATGACGCAGCGTCACTGCCCTGTGAATAAATTTACTGCGTCATCAACACAGTTAGACCGCAAAATACCGGTGACGCTGTATTGCAGCATATCACATATGAAAAAAAACCACACACACAAGCACATTAAGCATTTGTCGAAAACGCACCGATATTGGAACGACGTGTTTCAAGTAAATATAGTAGAAGATGTCCTTTTATCGAAGATGTATGTGGTTGGTAAAGATGAGTCCTAGAGGAAATAGCTCAATAGTTATCTTTATAGATGGTATAGATTATTTCTCGATAACGCGCTGGTATCGGTAGAATTTATTGCAAAACAATGTGGTTGAAGATGTTCTTCAATTGAAGACATTCTTGGTTGGTAAAGACGTGTTCTGAAAGAAATAGCTCTTAAACTTCCTTTTACAGCTCATATAGATGGCTGAGCGTAAGTTTAAATCTTTCACAAATGTAGCAGTAGCCTCTATATCTTTCGTTTTTAGTGGTAGTTTATGTTACCAGATGACCAACGGTTTTTGAATATTTACTCGCATTTGTGTGTTTCACGCGTAATTAGCAAATTACTGATAATGACTCCTCACATCGGAGAGAGCAATCTTACATGAACATTACATCGAATACTCGTGCCGGCCGGTGTGGCCGTGCGGCTCTAGGCGCTTCAGTCTGGAACCGCGTGACCGCTACCGTCGCAGGTTCGAATCCTGCCTCTGGCATGGATGTGTGTGATATCCTTAGGTTGGCTAGGATTAAGTAGTTCTAAGTTCTAGTTCTAAGTTCTGATGACCATAGATATTAAGTCCCATAGTGCTCAGAACCTTTTGAACCATTTTTCGAATGCTCGTATTGCAGAACATATTTCCATTACGTTAACAAGGATGTCACAGAATCCTTTCTGAAAAGGGGGAAAATGGACAGTAGCGAGACGCGAACTAGCAACCAGTAATTTTCCACTTCACAATCAAACAGTAAAACCACTACACCATCATGGCGTTGCAGAGTGTAAGACTCTGTGATGTAATTTATACCTTATTTAAAAGCCGATAACTCATAACATGACATTTGATTATAACAATAATTACAACAGTTTGTATCAAGGAGGACGTCTTTTTGTAAATCTGTCTGTGACGTCAAAGTAGTATTGCGGGTGCACGCAGCCTTGTGAGCTGTTAGCTGTGCGAGAAAGAAGGTGACGAATTTGGATGACGGTTCCTGAGGCTGTCGGTATTGTGTGTCACGTGAAAATAGCGTCACGTTTGCAACAGGTCTTGTAAGACGGGTATTAACCTAATGTGATGACCTGCGGAGCACCACAGACAGCAACATTTCGGACATACTTACGTGTGGTGGCAACGTGGGTGATGAATTTTGCCACACTACTTTCGCCCTCGTCCAATGCGCCGAGCACGTGGATGTGTTGTTTGGTTGCCTTTGGGTATACAGCCAACTGCCTTGCTGCAATGGTTAACACCGTTTCCAGGCAGATCACCGAAGTTAAGCACTGTCAGGCTTGACTACCACATCGATGGGTGACCGTTCTGGTCTGCCTAAGGCTGTAGCCAACGGGGTGCACTGCTGAGTGCCAACTGAGCAGTCAGACCAACTGAAGAGGTAATTGATTGAGAAGTTGCATCACTGGTCAAGAAAGCTGACAACATCCGGGAGAGCTGTGTCCTGAACACACACTCCTCCATACCTGCACCCAGTGACTCCTACTGACTGAAAACAATACGGCGGTCTGCGGGTGCCGTTGGGCCTTCAGAAGCCTACTAGGACGTAGTTTGATTACGCAACAGGGCCAGCGTTGGTTCGAATAGGCGGGAATTTTGACAGCAGCCTTTACGTTTCTGATGTGATGATGTCAGTATCTGTGCTCTACATTCGACATCTCCGTGCCCGTGTTGGCATGACGTACCACGGTACAAGGGATGATCGACTCTTGTCCTTAACAATACGTTTCCTCGAGGACAGACACCTGGTCGTGGCTTGCTCGGAGACTGGCATACCATACCTCTGCAATCAATTCGACTGATGAATTCTAGCAAAGAATTGAAGCAGCGTGGAATGACATATCCGTATGTGTCACCCACACCTAGTTAGACTCGACCAGGTTAGTCATAATTACTGCTAGAGGCGGCATCTTTCTCTACGACATTTCGTATTCTTTATAACCTCAAAACTCCTTTAGATTTAGCAATTTCTTCTTGTTCTTGTAATGTATACGTACAAAAAGTAAATTTTCCTTGTGTTTCGGTATAAGCTACCGTTCCTAGTGTCCGTCTCTAATAATGTCGAAGTAGACGTGACGTTAAACCCAATCTTCCTTCGTTCCTCCCTTCGTTTCTTCCTAGTGTTGCAATGTTAATGGCCAGCAGTGTTAAACTGTTATCAAGCACGTTTTACTTTGAACACCAATAATATCGCGATAAGATTGAAGTTCTCTAACGCTATAGATATAGCAATAAGGAATAGCGCAGTAGGCAGTACAGTTGAAGAGGAATGAACATCTCTAAAAAGGGCCATCACAAAAGTTGGGAAGGAAAGCATAGGTACAAAGAAGGTAGCTGCGAAGAAACCATGGGTAACAGAAGAAATACTTCAGTTGATTGACGAAAGGAGGAAGTACAAACATGTTCCGGGAAAATCAGGAATACAGAAATACAAGTCGCTGAGGAATGAAATAAATAGGAAGCTAAGACGAAATGGCTGTAGGAAAAATGTGAAGACATCGAAAAAGATATGATTGTCGGAAGGACTGACTCAGCATACAGGAAAGTCAAAACAACCTTTGGTGACATTAAAAGCAACGGTGGTAACATTAAGAGTGCAACGAGAATTCCACTGTTAAATGCAGAGGAGAGAGCAGATAGGTGGAAAGAATTCATTGAAAGCCTCTATGAGGGTGAAAATTTGTCTGATGTGATAGAAGAAGAAACAGGAGTCGATTTAGAAGAGATAGGGAATCCAGTATTAGAATCGGAATTTAAAAGAGCTTTGGAGGACTTACGGTCAAATAAGGCAGAAGGTATAGATAACATTCCATCAGAATTTCTAAAATCATTGGGGGAAGTGGCAACAAAACGACTATTCACGTTGGTGTGTAGAATATATGAGTCTGGCGATATACCATCTGACTTTCGGAAAAGCATTATTCACACAATTCCGAAGACGGCAAGAGCTGACAAGTGCGAGAATTATCGCACAATCAGCTTAACAGCTCAAGCATCGAAGATGCTTACAAGAATAATATACAGAAGAATGGAAAAGAAAATTGAGAATGCGCTAGGTGACGATCAGTTTGGCTTTAGGAAAAGTAAAGGGACGAGAGAGGCAATTCTGACGTTACGGCTAATAATGGAAGCAAGGCTAAAATAAAATCAAGACACTTCATAGGATTTGTCGACCTGGAAAAAGCGTTCGACAATATAAAATGGTGCAAGCTGTTCAAGATTCTGAAAAAAGTAGGGGTAAGCTATAGGGAGAGACGGGTCATATACAATATGTACAACAACCAAGGGAATAATAAGAGTGGATGATCAAGAACGAAGTGCTCTTATTAAGAAGGGTGTAAGACAAGGCTGTAGCCTTTCGCCCCTACTCTTCAATCTGTACATTGAGGAAGCAATGATGGAAATAAAAGAAAGGTTCAGGAGTGGAATTAAAATACAAGGTGAAAGGATATCAATGATACGATTCGCTGATGACATTGCTATTCTGAGTGAAAGTGAAGAAGAATTAAATGATCTGCTGAACGGAATGAACAGTCTAATGAGTACACAGTATGGTTTGAGAGTAAATCGGAGAAAGACGAAGGTAATGAGAAGTAGTAGAAATGAGAACAGCGAGAAACTTAACATCAGAATTGACGGTCACGAAGTCCGCAGCTCGTGGTCGTGCGGTAGCGGTCTCGCTTCCCGCGCCCGGGTTCCCGGGTTCGATTCGCGGCGGGGTCAGGGATTTTCTCTGCCTCGTGATGACTGGGTGTTGTGTGATGATCGTAGGTTAGTTAGGTTTAAGTAGTTCTAAGTTCTAGGGGACTGATGACCATAGATCTTAAGTCCCATAGTGCTCAAAGCCATTTGAACCATTTTTTGATGGTCACGAAGTCAATGAAGTTAAGGAATTCTGCTACCTAGACAGTAAAATAACCAGTGACGGACGGAGCAAGGAGGACATCAAAAGCAAACTCGCTATGGCAAAAAGGCATTTCTGGCCAAGAGAAGTCTACTAATATCAAATACCGGCCTTAGTTTGAGGAAGAAATTTCTGAGGATGTACGTCTGGAGTACAGCATTGTATGGTAGTGAAACATGGACTGTGGGAAAACCGGAACAGAAGAGAATCGAAGCATTTGAGATGTAGTGCTATAGACGAATGTTGAAAATTAGGTGGACTGATAAGGTAAGGAATGAGGAGGTTCTACGCAGAATCGGAGAGGAAAGGAATATGTGGAAAACACTGATAAGGAGAAGGGACAGGATGATAGGACATCTGCTAAGACATGAGGGAATGACTTCCATGGTACTAGAGGGAGCTGTAGAGGGCAAAAGCTGTAGAGGAAGACAGAGATTGGAATACGTCAAGCAAATAATTGAGGACGTAGGTTGTAAGTGCTACTCTGAGATGAAGAGGTTAGCACAGGAAAGGAATTCGTGGCGGGACGCATCAAACCAGTCAGTAGACTGATGACAAATATATATATATATATATATATATATATATATATATATATATATATATATATATATGGCGTAATTTACCGGGCGGCCCCGCACGATAAAGTACGTTAGATTAACTGAGAAAGATTGCTAAAGAAATGTTTACCCTATAGTCATAAAACTGCGAGCGGCTCTTCAGCATTTTGCCGTAAAGAAATGGCTTTCAGGAATTGTTTCGCAGCGGGCTTTTCTACGTGGATCGTTTGGTAGAGCTGTTACCAGTTTGGAAGTGCAGCTTCAAAAGACTTAGCACAGAGAACCTGTAATTACGTACGCTTTATTAGAACCTGCAGAGTCAATGGCTTGCTAGCCCAATGAATAGACACTTCAGCTTACATCGTCGAAACTAGGCTGGCTGCAGTCAAATATTAATTCCACACAATAATATATTCAATGTCACAAGACGGAGCTTCTGACAAAATACTGAGTGCTGCTACTGTCTTCGTGTTCATTGTGTGTGACTTCCGCTATGGATCATACAGCAGCTATTGAATCATTACAAAAACTCAGCCGGTGTAGTAGCCGTACGTAACGGAAACAACATGTAGTATAGTTAGTATAGTTCAGTCAGTAAGCGGTGCGCTAGTTGTTTCCCTGGAGTAACTATACCCAACTCCTGTAGATAATGCGTATGAAAAAAAATGCTTTTCACCCCTTATAATGGTGTAGTGGACGAATCTCATAAACGACAGATACTGGAGAAGTAATAGCTCGATGCGCGAATCGTTGAATCATAACGGCTTAGTAGTAAGGAAAATAAATTACTGCTGGAGAAAAATGAAATGAAATTGAATTATTAAAAGTCCTAAAAACAAATTTTTATGGCCAACTATTGGTCATATAATGAAGGAAAGTACACACAATACGTTTGCAACCAACAGTAAATGCTATGCTTGACAACAACATGTTTAATGACATCGATACTGTAGTTCACAGTGGCCTTTAACGACTTAATGCAACTGACATCTTCAACTTTTGTAGTCCTGTCTTCCTCAGATGCGTGTAATATTACGGTATATTGATAATTTTTACTTATGGACCGTCTGACAGCAACTGAATAAAACACAATTTTAGTGCCATAGAGGCGAAACGCGTATGGCACTAAAATTGCGTTTTATTCAGTTGCTGTCAGACGGTCCATAAGTAAAAATTATCAATATACCGTAACTCAATGCAACTGATTGTAACTGGAGACAGAATAATACACCAAGAAGTAGATCCACAGTATGAGTGCAATACGTACACCTAAACATTCATTAATAAGATTCTGTTCTTGGTCGCCAGTGCAATTGTAGTTCAACATTGATTTATTCCGTTAATGTAGTAAAGGATTAAATATTTCTTCACATTCTGTATCCACGTATGTGTATTTTTCGTTATTTGCAAACCCATGTATTAACTGTTTCCTTCAGCCAACCGAAGAATCGTGGGTGCTAGACAGCTGTAGATCACAAACTTCTCTCAAATGGAATGAAAGGAACTCAATGAGCATAGATGTATTGGCACAAATACACGAAAGAGATCCTAGATTATTGTTTCAAAGTGACTCGTAGACAGACTATTCACTGTACTAAACTTCATCGTGGACCAGTGACAAAATTTATTGAAAAAGATTTATGTTTAGTTGTAACTATATAAATGGTGGAACGTTTATTAAGCGTGTGTGTATCTCACGTAGGAAACGAGAACTGACAATTTTTTTTGTAAATATTCATTAGCATACGCGTTATAAAATGAAACTTGTTTTGATTCCAACGAGACACGTACACACGTTTTTACTGGAGGCATTCTACGCATCACTAAAATGACAAGTTTACATGCAAAGCGGAGGGGCAGCTGCGACGCGTCTATCCAAGAGACATCGTAATTGTTTACAGTCTCGTTATTGTGATGGAAATCAAATTACGCTGCAAAATTTATCATGTCTTGTAATGACAGGACAAGCAAAGGGCTTATGTCAACAGCTGTTCAATATTGTCAACAGCAGCAGCATATGTTAAACGGGAAACGAGTGGAATCCAATACACCGTATTTTTAAAGCAAAAAAAGTCAACCATTCCTAATCCGCCGTGTATTGTGCAAATATCATTTATCGTGCTCGTTTCCCTCATTCGTGTATCGTTTTTATTTCTGAATTAGTTGTGGTACATAGAATCTTACTGTTTATATAGTCTTCTCATTAATGTAGGTGCTTATTACATTCTCACAGGAAAGAGTGGCACAACGTTTACAATTACATACTCTATTTTCCCGCGAAACGCGGAACATCACCAATATTTACTTTGTACGATGGAAAAAGCGGACCGTATCAGACATATCTCAGAAATTCCAGTTACACTGTATATGATTACATATTTACTGCAACTTACTTAACATCTCACTGAAATCAAACAAATGATTATCATAAGAAAATCAAACACGTGAATAACACAAGACATGAAGTAACTATTTATACTGCGCACTCCTTGAACTGGTTTGAACTGGTTGAGTATTTACTCGTTAAGTCCCGAAGTGATTTATCCATAATAATAGTGAAACACATGTCAATATATACTGTTTTGGAATACTAAATGAAAGTGTTAATTTCATGTATTTCTAAATACTGAATGAGTTGTGGTGTGGTCGATATTCATATCAGTGCGTCAGGAGAAAAAATCTGTGGTAAAGAGTTTTAGAAAAACTGCAGGAAATTGGCGATGTCGACTTGTTTAGTAACATATGCACTAAGGAGGAAGAGGTTTCCCAAAGAACTAGGGTTCGCAATCAACTTTAAGCCACATATACAAATCCACAATTGCGGCCACTTCAATGTCGGAGTTAGTTTCACGACTTTCATTAAATTCTTCTTCAAACACAGCAAACAATCCACTCTACTTTTTGCGTTTGGACTAGACGTTTCACGCACTGGTCCACTTTTCAGTTTTTTCTCAGGCTACCAGCAGATACCGTAGTAGAGTTTTAAACTTTAGAAACAGTAGCTGCATCATCTGCATCACAGTCTTCGCCAGATTTCGAATCTTCTACGAGCTCTCCTGAATCCTTCTCCATCGAACTATATCACGTCCATTAAATTATATTTTAGATCGAAGAGACACATTCGTGACTTTCAGTATGATCTTTCTATCTGTAAATCTGTGGAGGGTCACTTCCGAAAGTCGGTACCATAAAGTTAATAATGCTAAAGGTAGTAGCAATAATCAATTTACACAAGAGCAGCAGTATGAAACGTCGGTCTCTCTTATACTTTTATTACTGAATTCGGTTCTCGTAGTTTGACTTTCCTACTGTATTGAAGGATAAAGAAACTAAAGTGCAATTTCAGTACGATTAGAAAAGAATATTTAAGAAGTAAGTGGATGGTCACAGAGATCTAAAGTTAGAATTTGAGAACACAGACGAGGGTCTTAACATAAGTCAGCATATCTGCAAGAGCACCGTCCATTCTATAAAAACACTTTACGGCACACAATTCTGGCTCGGATAACAGCATGCACTCCACCTTTCGAATCAAAGAGCATCATTCATGGTCAATGTCGTCTTGTCAACAGGATGTTCGTAACGTAATCGTGTTATGTGACAATGGGCGGGACAAGGCTTAACAGCCAAATGTATCACAATTGGAACACATACAGCGCTTCACGACTCTGTGGAAATAGTTCTGCGTGAGGTCATGAAAGACAGGAAATGCTGCGATGACGATCGACTCTATTGACCAGTATTTGCAGCTACTAATTTTTATCATTACTCCAATACTATTCATTCTTATGCCCAGTTAAGTAACAGAAGTTTAGGAAATTTACCCCCTATTTCATCTATTAATGGTTTTTCACAGACTTTCTTTTCTGCTCTCTGCATAACCTCTAAAATACCTATTTCATGTTTCATTTAACATTTAACATCCTTCAGTAAAATAAACCTCCTGTAACCTGTTCCTATTTCATTCTTGTCTCCCATATAGTTATGTACTTCATATTTTATTATAATATTCTCCCATTTCGTAGACTTGACTCACAGACGGTGAAGTCGTAAGGAGTATAAGGAGAAAAATGTTCAAAACTGTTTAACCTCAATATGTATTTATCGATATTAATTTTACGTCTGTGTGTTCGTGACAGTCCTTTCTGAGATTTTTACATATTTTTGTATTTCAAATATTTCAACAAGATTAACAGGTAAAGAAAATTGCCTGCAGAAATCTATTCGGAGATTTTCGGGCGATTCTCTGTTTCAAGTAGCTGAGCATGTACAGTCGTGCTCAAAAGTATCCGAACGACCTGAACTACATTTCGCCTGATTCGCACGCAACCGGCATATCGCGGCTCTCTAGCAGGTCTTGGTCGTTTGACTACTGAAAATGGTTCCAACAAGTCACCACTAGAAAACTGTATCGCAATAACTAAAGATGTAAAGTAATACCACGATGCCACTAATATCAGGAAACACCTTATCACAGATAAGACTGTCCTTAAGGCTTGTAAGCTCACATTTATTACAATAAATGACGTACCTGAAATGTTACCACTCTCATTATTACGTCAGATAGGTAACGCACATAATAAGTTCGTCGTATTCATGATTTCCTCTTCGAAGTAACATGAAGTACTTATTATTTCACCCAAAATGACATTAAAAATTTAAGTTATCCACGAGCAGTTAGTTGAGAATATGTATGGACTTCAAATGACACGACAAACCGTCTCGTTCTCCATATGGATTCAAACCCAGGTCAGGCAGACTAAGCAAAGATTTCGTGACTGACGCAAACTAACAGTCATTCCTGATTAGGCATACAGAGAGTGATATACCTCGATTTTAGACAGTATCAGTTAGCAAATATCAACTTTAAATTACATAACGCAAACATTTTTAACGGACTCGAATTCCTACACAGCATCTATTGTCCCTGTTAACGAACTACGAGAGATGTTAAATATTGCTTCTTCACAAGTGACTTACATGAAAGGCCGCGAGCCAAAGCTTTGTGTTGGACAGGAATTAGAACCCAGAACCTAATCAGATTGATATCGAAGCACAACCAACTGTGACATATCAGATTTCTTTGGCAGTAGCTAGATGTTTTAACTGAAATTACGAGACGAAACATTAATTTTTTCCTTCCCAGGACTCCAACCCTGCACCTATCGCTGTTATATTCTAGAGGAAACGATCGTAAAATAAGGGTTTGCTGCACCAGTAGCGACATGTGAGCATGTTTGAACTAGAAATAATATGACGAAGAGTTCAGTGCTCACTGGGAATAGAGCCCCACACATATCGTTGTTGCCTACACACAAAGAGACGTCAGTTACCGAATTTTTCTCCTCCAGCAGCTCGGTATAACATCTTTAACTTACAGTGATCTCGCAAATAGTTCTGTGTCCCACTGGGAGTCAAAAACGTCGGATATCGTTAGTGTTGACAACGAATGAAAAAACATTAGAAATCAAAATTATTATCCACCAGCAGATAGGTGTTCTAATGCTAGAGCTTGATAATACATAATGAAATCTTTAGTGTCGGGCCAGGATTCGAACCCATTCACGCGCAATTGTGGAGATGTTGAGAAATCTGCAGTTTTGAACAAACAACAAATTGTAGCCGAACTGTATTGTCATGAACGGAACAAATTCCGCGTTAAGGGCGGTCTGAGTTGCATTCTCAGTTCTGAACCAATTTTATCGACATACAGAAGCTCAGATAAAAGATGGAATAAGTGTCCTGTGACCCTTGCATAGAGTTGGTTTCGTAACTAGAAATAAATAACTAGTATAAGAAAGGTTACTGGTGATAGAGTTTCTACATGTCGCTACTCCAGACCTTATTGGGTTCAACCTAACGTCTACTTGGCAGAGAAGGAACATCATCTTCAATGTGAATTTCAGACCACACTGCCATTATATCTTCTTCACTTGGTGTAGTCAGAAGAGAATGAAATCTTTCTCTCCCTATCTAAAATCATTGACAGAAGTGGGAATCGAACCCAGACCATAGGTATGAGCAACGACCAGCAGTCCAACAGACCACCAAACCCTCTGATCTGTGACTCATTTTTCTATCGTAACGCCGTTGCGCCACACTGGATGAGATTTCTGACACACAGGCTCCCTGTAGTAAATTGCAGCATGTTCAGTAAATTCAGTTACTTGGTCAACCGCATCACCATGAACTAGCTGCCTCGGCTACCCAGTGCATACATTCGATTTTATTTTGTAATCACCGAAATAAAATCACATAACTGCCACCTACACACAACTGCCAACAGTGCAGAATGCAGAAATTTAAATAGGAAATCTTCCTTTCCTCTTGAGCTATTTTATTGCGCTATCTGTTTGTAAAACACGTCGTGCAGCGCAAAATAAAAGCTGTAACTATTTCTTTCAGAAGTCTACACCCGGCCATTTGCATTATCTCGCAGCGCTGTGCTATGCAGAAGTTCTGGAGGAATTGTTGTTCAGCTCTGGAGCTGTTGTAGCTATTTGTCAGCTAGTAGCGTCTTGCACCATAGATAAGATCTCGCGAGTTCGAATACATTTACTGCTGAACTTCTTTAAAACGCAATTCTGCTGTCTGCTGAAGTTACCAATCTAATAGAACTTTGAACATAATTCCCTTCACTTCTCAACCCAAAATAGTCGCATCTGGAAAAGGGCTAACTTCTGTGACATTTTGTTCTTTTCAGGTTTAATAGACATCCAGGCAGCAGCTGCATCTCGAAGCTTTTGTATTATGTATGGGGAGAGCGCATCGTGCCCAAATACGTCAGAAAATTATTTTCTACATTAGCTGTCGTGTGGTAGTGGTATTTTTTCTTCTTCAGACATTGTTTGACAGCTTTAACTCAGAACAAGTTTTCTGCACGCATGTAATCAATAAACTGCATGTTCATCACCAGACTGTTATAGATAACATCAGAGAATTTGCATATATCGTTGATGATTAATTTCGCTCTCATGTTTACTATTGTTTCAACAACACTAAAGGAAACCTTACGAAAACTGTGAACTGTATGATAAGAAATGAAATAAAACTACCCACGATAACCTTACGACGAAAGTCAGTTTTAATAAAACTAGTATCTGTACACAAGTATGCCTCCATCGACACGAATTAGTAAAATACTACTCACTTACATTTTGATTGGGTCTGTGTTTAACTGGTATGCTCTGTCATACTCAAGAGGTATGAAAATGTAGCATTTTATAAATATAGTTATGCATTACTAGAAACCCAAAATTTGCTTGTCAGCAGCGGAAAGAGGCGTTACCTGTTGTGCAGCATTGTAAGTTTTTCACCATTGCACTATGAGCCGAAAGTATTTTCTTGCCATTTCCTTATTGATGTTTGATCTGACTGCTTGTAGCTCTTTCACAGAAGGGGTAAAATCACTGGAGTTAGTGAGACTGGAACTGCGAACCATAACAGACGCTTTCTCACAGGTCGGCACGTTACCACAGAGCTGGCGAACAGGTAGGTGTGTGGGCTTCTTCTTACGAGGCCAATAGTGGCAAGAACTCATAAACCGCTATTTAAAGGACGAGATTAGTTGCGATTTCCAACTGCAACGATTTTCCTGCGTTGGAAACCGTAAGTTTACAATCTTTTGTTACACCTCAAGCGATTATAACTGATTATTTAATGGTAATGACAGGTAAAGTCAAGTGATCTTTGAGGCTTAATTCCGTGCACGCAAGGAAGTAACTCGTCGGTCACAGAGTTGCCAAACATACATTGCCTTGTTGCCAAATCTCAGTTACAGTACCAGCAGGAAGAAGACGAATGGATGTGATCCTACAGCGGGCTGGGAAGTGACCATAGCTGGTGTCTCCAAGTCGCATCTTCTACGGCCTGGAATACGTAATGCATCTGATTCGCATTTCTGTAACTAGGTTTTAGGGACTGGAGCGTAGTTACTAATAATACTCAGAATTGACTGCAAACTAAGCATCATAAATCAGTAACTCTCATAGTTGTTTTTATATTTCCTTCGCAGGTGTACTCAACTAAGAAACTCATTCACAGGTGGTTTCTCGCCTCACCGATATTCGAGCACAACGAACAAATAAAAATAAGAAAAGAATGTGTGTGTGTGTTTGTGTGTGTGTGTGCGCTTGTCACAGATAGCGAGAGAGAGAGAGAGAGAGAGAGAGAGAGAGAGAGAGAGAGAAATAAAATTTTCTAATGTAAGTAAGTTTACTGGCGACTGTATTTCTGTTTGCTATGACTTCTGCTATGTCATCTCCCAACGTAAACCGTCTCTGCCCTGTTGGTAATGAATGAACGTGATGTTTAATGCGGATTATGGATTATAACGTCTTTCTCTTGAGATTGACAGAGGTAAAATAAATCTGTTTCTGCCTCTTAAAAGTAAATTCCTGAACCCATGCAGTGAACCTGTGATAATTCGTTCCACCAGAACATTGTGGCGACGTTTCCCAGCCTCAAGAGTGTGCTGAAACGGATGATGTGCTTAGCTTACGAATTTAGTCACGGTGGAAAAAATGCTAGTCTGTTTAATGGTTAAGTAGAAGCAAGCTTCTGATGCGGAGATTATGCTATTCTCATGTCAGCAGGATGTAAAGACTCTTCTAGGCATCATAGGCTCGAAGTAAAGCCATTTTTAATTTTCACAAATTCAGCAAATATCTTAGTTCGAGAAAATCCACTGTGAAGTCTGAAGTTACAGGATAATACCATTAATACCGTCATTATTACTATCATTTTATTCATACCGCTGCTTGAACACACGTGCTTGAAGATCATTTAATACCTTTGGTCACTATAGAAGAAGTTTCAAAAGAACGGGTTCTTTCCCTGTCTACGGAGTCCTTTTCATGTTAATATCAAACATCAGCAATTACTCGTAGATTACATTAAATCTAAAGTAATTAATGAAGACGTTACTTGATAACAAAAACGCGCTTCCTTTCTTCATTTACTTGCGCCTAGAAATGGCTCTCGAGTACTGCCAAATCAAAAGGCAAGAGATCTTACTGCCTTCCGATATACGTCGCTGTCAGTTCTTCCATATGATTTGGTCGACATGACCTGTTTCAAGTTGTGTATGACAGACAATGTTTTAGAAAATCAATTGCTTTCCTTCGAAATAAACAGAAAGATTTTCATTGTAGGCTATCCAAGTACAAAATTTTCGCAATATTAGTTCATGTTTAATATTCGCTTCTACAATGTAGGAAAGTATTTCACAGTTGCAAAACTCGTATCCGACTCATTGACCTTACGCTTATTCGCTGACCATAAACTGTAGCTCAGAATGACACCAGTTTAGGTTTTCAACCAATGAATCCCACAGCTAGAGGAACACTACTTGTGATACCTCTTAGACAAAATACTTATGCAGTGTTATCAGACGAAAAGACCAACCCGACACAATCTGTGGGAAGTTTGTTTTACAACCTTCGTACCTGGATAATAAGTTTTTCCTATTTGAGATATCTGTGAACGTTGCTGCTTAAGACGATTTAAGAAGAAACTAAATTCCTTCAGCTACGACAGTGTTTGGAGAAATCGTCTTAACGGCACTAAATCGGGGTTTGTGAATCGTTTACCGGCCGTACTCCGCCGCATTTCGCTGCTTGGAAGGCAAAATCCGTACTGATAAATTTCACAGAAGGAAAAGGAGGACGAAATGTCTCCCAGTGGAAGGTCATGTTGTTTTATTTAAATGATTACAAAATCAGGTAAAACGAACAGTCAGGTTGTCAGTATAAGCCCATTACTGTTGTCAGTATGATGTTGCACTGCCCAGCACCTGTAATGATAAAGGGCCCGTTTAGGTCAGGCATATTGTATACAAAAGTGAAAGAGAGAGCACCACTGAATTCTACAATCCGTATGCATTGCATTCACTCAGAAATTACTGTTACAGTGTACTTACGGAGCCAAATGAGTTAATTGCGTATTTTCGGGTGAGAAAGAGTACTGGCAAAAAGTCTTCGCTACATTAGGTGACTTAAACTGGTGTCACTCTGAGCTAGAACTTATGGTCAGCAACTAAGCGTATGGCCAATGAGTCGGATGCGAGTTTTGCAACTGTGAAATACTTTCCTACATTGTAGAAGCGAATATTAAATTTGAACTAATATTGAGAAAATTTTGTACTTGGATAGCTTACAATGAAAATCTTTCTGTTTATTTCACAGGGAAGCAATTGATTTTCTAAAACATTGTCTGTCATACACAACCTAAAACAGGTCATGTCGACCAAATCATATCCAAGAACTGACAGCGACGTATATCGGAAGGCAGTAAGATCTCTTGCCTTTTGGTTTGGCAGTACTCGAGAGCCATTTGTAGGCGCAAGTAAATGAAGAAAGGCAGCGTGTTTCTGTTATCAAGTAACGTCTTAATCAATTACTTTAGTTTTAATGTAATCTACGAGTAACTGCCGATGTTTGATATTAACATGAAAAGGATTCCGTAGACAGGGAAAGAACCTGTTCTTGGGAAACTATTTCTATAGTGACCAAAAGGTATTAAATGATCTTCAAGCACGAGTGTTCCAGCAGCGGTATGAATAAAATGATAGTAATAATGACGGTAATAATGGAATTATCCGGTAACTTCAGACTTCACAGTGGATTTTCTCGAACTAAGACATTTGCTCAATTTGTGAAAATTCAAAATGGCTTTACTTCGAGCCTATGATGCCTAGAAGAGTCTTTACATCCTGCTGACATGAGAATAGCATAATCTCCGCGTCAGAAGCTTGCTTCTACTTAACCATTAAATAGACTAGCATTTTTTCCACCGTGACTAAATTCGTAAGCTAAGCACATCATCCGTTTCAGCACACTCTTGAGGCTGGGAAACGCCGCCACAATGGTCTGGTGGAATGAATTATCACAGGTTCACTGCGTGGGTTCAGGAATTTACTTTTAAGAGGCAGAAACAGATTTATTTTACCTCTGGTAACCTCAAGAGAAAGACGTTATAATCCAAAATCCGCATTAAACATCGCGTTCATTCATTACCAACTGGGCAGAGTCGGTTTACGTTGGGAAATGACATAGTGGAAGTCATGGCAAACAGAAATACAGTCGCCAGTAAACTTACTAACATTAGAAAATTTTATTTTATTTGATGAACCGATAGCCATTTAAAGGAACAGGTCTCTTATTTTACTTGTACTTGATTAAACAACAGATGTTGAAAAATTTGGTGCTGGTCTGTGATTCGAATTCGTATCTCCTCTTTCGAGGATCTGAATCTCTCAGAACTGTTCGTTCTTTTTCCCAAGACTGCAATCTTCTCTAGGTCTCCTCCAAAGAATTCAGTACAAAAATATTCATAATTTCATTTCAAGCCCTATCAAGTGCACAACCACCTGCTAGTGAAAATTAACGTGCATTTTTAATGTCTGTTCATGTGTTGCCAACAGTCGCAATAAGTGTCGTTATTTCTGGTCAAACACGCACACATCTTACTGTTGGTGAGTAAGCAACTGATACTTAAGCTATATTCGTGGATGCACGGTAGGTGTGCAGTTAGATTGTCGCTTAGGCACAAAAGTTTGTATACTTATTTTAGATTCAAACACCTAGCAGCTCGTAAGGAAAACCGATACGTAACATTTGATTTTTCTTAGTTAACATTCGATTACGTGTTGGGTTCGTATCTCCGTCACAGAACTTCACATCTTGCACTTCATCTTTAAATGCATGCACACTTTGTTACTTCAGAATGGAGGTATATCAGACATCTTTCGTGGTTAGCTAACAGGGACGAAATGGTCTTGATAGGAGTCCCGGTTTATTACATAAATTGTCGTCTTTTATTTTCAAGTGTAAATTTGATTACTGGTATTGGCAAAAATTTCGGTAATTTATGACACTTCATGGCTAGTCATGAATATGATGTGATTAGATTAGATTAACTTAGACTAGACTACATTAATTCTTGTTACATAGATCATGAATACGACATTTCATAATGAAGTAGAACATGTCATTTTAAATGAAAGAGTTCTTTACATACCATGATTCAATAATTTTGCAACAATTGTTTACACACACTCTCTCTCTCATTCTTTTTTATTTCTCTCTCTCTCTCGCTCTCCCTCTCTCTCTCTGTCTCTCTCTCTCTCTCTCTCTCTCTCTCTTTCTCTCTCTCTCTCTCTCTCTCTCTCACACACACACACACACACACATTCTTTTCTTATTTTCATCTGTTTGTTGTGCTCGAATATCGGCGAGGCACGAAAACGCTTGTGAATGAGTTTCTTAGTTTTGAGTACACTTGCGAAAGAAATATAAAAACAACTATGAGAGTTAGTGATTTATGATGCTTAGTTTGCAGTCAATTCTGTGTATTATTAGTAACTACGCTCCAGTCCCTAAAACCTAGTTACAGAAATGCGAATCAGACGCATTACGTATTCCAGGCCATAGCAGCTGCGACTTGGAGACACCAGCTATGGTCACTTCCCAGCCCGCTGTAGGATCACATCCATTCGTCTTCTTCCTGATGGTACTGTAACTGAGATTTGGCAACAAGGCAATGTATGTTTGGCAACTCTGTGACCGACGAGTTACTTCCTTGCGTGCACGGAATTAAGCCTCAAAGATCACTTGACTTTACCTGTCATTACCATTAAATAATCAGTTATAATCGCTTGAGGTGTAACAAAAGATTGTAAACTAACGGTTTTCAACCCAGGAAAATCGTTGCAGTTGGAAATCGCAACTAATCTCGTCCTTCAGATAGCGGTTTATGAGTTCTAGCCACTATTGGCATCGTAAGAAGAAGCTCACACACCTACCTGTTCGCCAGCTCTGTGGTAACGTGCCGACCTGTGAGAAAGCGTCTGTTATGGTTAGCAGTTCCAGTCTCACTAACTCCAGTGATTTTACCCCTTCTGTGAAAGAGCTACAAGTAGTCAGATCAAACATCAATAAGGAAATGGCAAGAAAATACTTTCGGCTCATAGTGCAATGGTGAAAAACTTACAATGCTGCACAACAGGTAACGCCTCTTTCCGCTGCTGACAAGCAAATATTGGGTTTCTAGTAATGCATAACTATATTTATAAAATGCTACATTTTCACACCTCTTGAGTATGACAGAGCATACCAGTTAAACACAGACCCAATCAAAATGTAAGTGAGTAGTATTTTACTAATTCGTGTCGATGGAGGCATACTTGTGTACAGATACTAGTTTTATTAAAACTGACTTTCGTCGTAAGGTTATCGTGGGTAGTTTTATTTCATTTCTTATCATACAGTTCACAGTTTTCGTAAGGTTTCCTTTAGTGTTGTTGAAACAATAGTAAACATGAGAGCCAAATTAATCATCAACAATATATGCAAATTCTCTGATGTTATCTATAACAGTCTGGTGATGAACATGCAGTTTATTGATTACATGCATGCAGAAAACTTGTTCTGAGTTAAAGCTGTCAAACAATGTCTGAAGAAGAAAAAATACCACTACCACACGACAGCTAATGTAGAAAATAATTTTCTGACGTATTTGGGCACGATGCGCTCTCCCCATACATAGTACAAACGCTTCGAGATGCAGCTGCTGCCTGGCTGTCTATTAAACCTGAAAAGAACAAAATGTCACAGAAGTTAGCCCTTTTCCACATGCGACTATTTTGGGTTGAGAAGTGAAGGGAATTATGTTTAAATTTCTATTAGATTGGTAACTTCAGCAGACAGCAGAATTGCGTTTTAAGGAAATTTAGCAGTAAATATATTCGAACTCGCGAGATCTTATCTATGGTGCAAGACGCTACTAGCTGACAAATAGCTACAACAGCTCCAGAGCTGAACAACAATTCCTCCAGAACTTCTGCATAGCACAGCGCTGCGAGATAATGCAAATGGCCGGGTGTAGACTTCTGAAAGAAACAGTTACAGCTTTTATTTTGCGCTGCACGACGTGTTTTACAAACAGATAGCGCAATGAAATAGCTCAAGAGGAAAGGAACATTTCCTATTTAAATTTCTGCATTCTACACTGTTGGCAGTTGTGTGTAGGTGGCAGTTATGTGATTTTATTTCGGTGATTACAAAATAAAATGTATGCACTGGGTAGCCGAGGCAGCTAGTTCATGGTGATGCGGTTGACCAAGTAACTGAATTTACTGAACATGCTGCAATTTACTACAGGGAGCCTGTGTGTCAGAAATCTCATCCAGTGTGGCGCAACGGCGTTACGATAGAAAAATGAGTCACAGATCAGAGGGTTTGGTGGTCTGTTGGACTGCTGGTCGTTGCTCATACCTATGGTCTGGGTTCGATTCCCACTTCTGTCAATGATTTTAGATAGGGAGAGAAAGATTTCATTCTCTTCTGACTACACCAAGTGAAGAAGATATAATGGCAGTGTGGTCTGAAATTCACATTGAAGATGATGTTCCTTCCCTGCCAAGTAGACGTTAGGTTGAACCCAATAAGGTCTGGAGTAGCGACATGTAGAAACTCTATCACCAGTAACCTTTCTTATACTAGTTATTTATTTCTAGTTACGAAACCAACTCTATGCAAGGGTCACAGGACACTTATTCCATCTTTTATCTGAGCTTCTGTATGTCGATAAAATTGGTTCAGAACTGAGAATGCAACTCAGACCGCCCTTAACGCGGAATTTGTTCCGTTCATGGCAATACAGTTCGGCTACAATTTGTTGTTTGTTCAAAACTGCAGATTTCTCAACATCTCCACAATTGCGCGTGAATGGGTTCGAATCCTGGCCCGACACTAAAGATTTCATTATGTATTATCAAGCTCTAGCATGAGAACACCTATCTGCTGGTGGATAATAATTTTGATTTCCAATGTTTTTTCATTCATTGTCAACACTAACGATATCTGACGTTTTTGACACCCAGTGGGACACAGAACTACTTGCGAGATCACTGTAAGTTAAAGATGTTATACCGAGCTGCTGGAGGAGAAAAATTCGGTAGCTGACGTCTCTTTGTGTGTAGGCAACAACGATATGTGTGGGGCTCTATTCCCAGTGAGCACTGAACTCTTCGTCATATTATTTCTAGTTCAAACATGCTCACATGTCGCTACTGGTGCAGCAAACCCTTATTTTACGATCGTTTCCTCTAGAATATAACAGCGATAGGTGCAGGGTTGGAGTCCTGGGAAGGAAAAAATTAATGTTTCGTCTCGTAATTTCAGTTAAAACATCTAGCTACTGCCAAAGAAATCTGATATGTCACAGTTGGTTGTGCTTCGATATCAATCTGATTAGGTTCTGGGTTCTAATTCCTGTCCAACACAAAGCTTTGGCTCGCGGCCTTTCATGTAAGTCACTTGTGAAGAAGCAATATTTAACATCTCTCGTAGTTCGTTAACAGGGACAATAGATGCTGTGTAGGAATTCGAGTCCGTTAAAAATGTTTGCGTTATGTAATTTAAAGTTGATATTTGCTAACTGATACTGTCTAAAATCGAGGTATATCACTCTCTGTATGCCTAATCAGGAATGACTGTTAGTTTGCGTCAGTCACGAAATCTTTGCTTAGTCTGCCTGACCTGGGTTTGAATCCATATGGAGAACGAGACGGTTCGTCGTGTCATTTGAAGTTCATACATATTCTCAACTAACTGCTCGTGGATAACTTAAATTTCTAATGTCATTTTGGGTAAAATAATAAGTACTTCATGGTACATTGAAGAGGAAATCATGAATACGACGAACTTATTATGTGCATTACCTATCTGACGTAATAATGAGAGTGGTAACATTTCAGGTACGTCATTTATTGTAATAAATGTGAGCTTACAAGCCTTAAGGACAGTCTTATGTGTGATAAGGTGTTCCCTGATATTAGTAGCATCGTGGTATTACTTAACATCTTGAGTTACTGCGATACAGAGCTGTGTTTTCTAGTGGTGACTTGTTGGAACCATTTTCAATAGTCAAATGACTGTACCAAGGAGCGATTAGAGGAGCTCCTAGACAGTTGCGGTATGCCGGTTGCATGCGAATCACGCGAAATGCGATTCAGGTCGTTTGGATACTTGTGAGAATGACTGTACATCTATTTTACACTAATAAATAGGTATAACTGAGAATTGTCACAGTTTACATGTTAACTACAATTCAGCTTTAACAGAATGTTCTATTCTAGTTCCAAATATTGTCTAAATTAAATTGATTTATACAACAAGTCAATTCAGTAAAGTTAATTTTACGAGTTGCAAAGTAACTGATCATCTCTTGTTTTATAAGGGCACAGTTTATCTAATTTCCCCCTACTTTTAGGGTTGTTAGTAACTTCACTTTTGGGCAGAGCGATCAGTGGACCAACTAAGTGAAAATATCCTAGAATATTATTTCGTTTGGGTGGGAAAGGAAATCGCCAAAGAGCTTGTTAAACTTCTCGACGCCTTCAGAACTTACGTCTTTAATGGCATCGATGTCTTCGGGACGTTAAGCCCTTCTTTTCTCTTTTTTTTTTATTTACAGAACTTCAACATCAAGCTTTTCATGTCAGGCGTAACATCGAATTTTCAGAAGTAGTTTAAAGTTCTGTCACGCAAGAGCAAGCCGTTTGCGCTTCAGTAAGCAGATGTCAGACCCTGCAGAACTTTAAGCTTCTTGACTGTCTCGACCTTTTGAAAAACTCTTTCAACGCCTACCTTTCAACACAAGCGAAGAGGCATTTTAATGATACCCATCTAGTATCGACTGAAATTCCAAGTACAGCTTTGTGCTCATGTTTACTCCGCCTACAGCATAGATTAATAGACAGTCAGCATCTACCTACGTGTTTCGAGATTATCCTCTGCTAATCAGAATCCACGTTTAAGGTGTCAATCTGTTTAAGTACATCCGCTAAACAATTTCAACACGGACTGGCTGATGAAGACAGTTCACGATATTTTACATCTACCTCTACATACATATTTCGCAAGCCACCGTACGATGCGTGCTGCAGGGCACCCTTTACCACTACTAGTCGTTTTCTTCCCTGTTCCACTCGAAAACATAGCGACAGGAAAACAACTGCTTATATGCCTCTGTATGAGCCTTAATTCCTCCTATCGTATTTTCTTAGTCCTTACACGGAATATGTGCCAGCGGCAGCTGCATCGGTCTGCTGTCAGCTTCAAATGCCTTTTCTCTAAATTTTCTCAATAGTGTTCCTCGAAAAGAATGTCACCTTCCCTCCAAGCATTCGCATTTGACTTGAAACTAAGCAAGTCCTTAAACTTGCTCGTTTTTTGAACCTACCGGTTACACATTTAGCAGCCCGTCTCTCAACGCTCCGATGTCTTGTTTTATTACAACCTGGTATGGACCACAAACACAGAGCAGTACTCGAGAACAGGTCTCACTAGCAACCTATATGCGGTCTCTACTACAGATCAAACAATGAACCGGAGTCGACCGTTCGCCTTCCCAGCCACAGTCCTAACATTAAGCCCAGATATTTATGTGACTTTGTCAAGAAGGACACTACTAATATTGTATCCGAACATTACACGTCTGTTTTTCGTACTCATCCGCATTAACTTACATTTTTCTACCTTTAGAGCTAGGTACCATTCATCACACCGCCTAGAAAATTTGTCTGTCATCTTGTCTGATACTACAGTCACTCATCTTCGACACCTTCCCGTACGCAACAGCATCATCAGCAAATAACCCCGTCCGCCGGATCATTTATGTACATAGAAAACAACAGCGGTCCTATTGCACCTCCCTGAGCGCTCCTCACGATACTCCTTTATCTAATGAACGTTCGCCATCATGAACGACATACAGAATCTATTACTTAAGAAGTCTTCAACCCACTCACATATCTGACAACATATTCTTTATTGTCGTACGTTCATTAACAGTCTGCAGTGGGTCACCTTGCCAAGTACTTTTCTGAAATATGGAATCTGCCTGTTCCCTTTCATCCATAGTTCCCAGATTTGTTGTGTATTTATTTTCTGGAAGCGCAGACTCTTGTGTCTTCTGTGGTACGTGCGTCAGATCGGTCCTTGAGTATTGTGGTGGGCAAAGTCAAGGATGCACGAGCAGTTGATAGTTTATTTATTGGCCGACGCTCTTCCTGGCGGGCACTCAGCGGCATCGCCCCAGTGGGTCCCGTTCGACGCCCGTAACTTTCAGGGCTGGCTGCTGGCTTAACAGCCAGTCTTTCCACAAATATAATTCTTACATGTACCCCAACATTAACGCAGAATGATCTGCAGATAATCATTAACGATTGGAAATAACTTTGAAACAAAATATAAATACTTCAGATCAAAATTACAAGCTTCAGCATCGCATTGCTTCATCATGGCGCCGAAGGTCTATGGTAAGCCATCACACAACTGAGGACGAAGCAAGTGTTGCACAACCTATTTGCAAATTTACGGTCATTAAATTTTCTTCCGTAATTCTGCAAACAATCTTTCACTGTTGTGATATACAGGGTGGTTAGAAACAGTCTGGAAACCTTGTGAGGTTGTTGCACGGTGGGTGTGAGCTGAGAAATAACTGTTACGAGTAACATTAGATATGTTGCGCCGTTTCAGAGTTAATTAGCACAGAAGTTAGCCGATAAGACCTTTGCTCGCTCAAATCCAAGTGGCCCTCCACAGAAGGTGGTGGTGGTTAGTGTTTAACGTCCTGTCGACAACGAGGTCATTAGAGATGGAGCGCAAGCAGGCTCCAACCCAAGCCAAAGACTGGGCAGTCTCGTGCGCTATCATCCACGCTATAAGAACAGGTGACACTAATTTTACTTGGCGGGCGGCCTAAATTTGAGCTTTCTACCACCTGATTGGATATCTTCAATACTAATGAACTTGGTGAAAAATGTAGAACTTTTTTCTTAACGGTTATTTCTCGGCACAAATTACCTGCAACACTCTTGCAAGCTTTTCAGACGGTTTCTGACCAACCAGTAAGACACAGACAAAAGCACTTTTTTCAATCTTCATTATGTCTATAGGAGAGCTCGACTTTGACAGAATTCATAACGTTTTCCAAAAATTTATTAAATCATGTCACAGAGAGCTGGATTTGAGCTACATTTCTCTAATTTCAAAGCTCTTTCAGTATCTATCTCTATTAAATATTTAGTGTTTAACGTAGTGGAAAATTAAACTAAAATTTTTCTGCAGCTCATTCCATGTTGTTTCAGCTATAAATCACCTAATTATATAATAAAATCTTACACATATTTCCAATATAATTCCAGATTGTCTAGATGAAGTAACTCACCCTGATGAATCTAAATAATTCACAAAGCTATTGAGCTTTTGTTCCTGGTGTTTTCCAGATTTTGCGGAATGTAACCAAAGCGATTTCTAAGATTCTTCTACAACCTTACTTTTCCGCTGTGAGAAACAGCCTGAAAAGAGAACAAATCAAGGATCAGCTACATTGCATTTCATTTTTGACGTGACTTAGTTCAGTTCCAGATTAGGCCAACTACGTGCAATACCACCTACCCGTACCGACAAGCCATACAGCTATTTCGCTTGCCAGCTGTCTGGAAATAATATAATTTCTCATGTACAGTGGACAATTTTTATATTACTAAATGCAAAATTTCAATCTCTGTTAACGACAGGGCAATCCCACCGACTTAGTTAATTTCATACTACTGTAATGTCCAATCGTTTGGAGCAAAGTAAAGAAAACATAACATCGGCAGTGGTTCCCATTACTTTTAGGAGAAACAGCAGTCTCACAGATACCTCCTATATAAAACAAAATGATAAAAGTACAAAATAAATTATACTTCGAAATTTACTGTTAGTGTTTGCGAAATTTCGTGAGTAAGTGTGTGCATATGTGTGCCTGTGATATGCGCAGATAAAAAAAAAATAAGGAAATTTCCTGTAATATGTGACGCCCACGTGTATGCACCCATGTATGTATAGTTTACCAGAGGATGAAAGCGGGTACAGAGGAAAGCTGGGTAAAGTTGCCATCGTAAGAGAAATATTCTTTTCTCTGATATCATGGCATACATAAGCATATGAAACGTATCTGATCATTATACATAGATTTTGTAACTATAAAACAATGAATCGTTAATCAAATCCTACTTTTGTGGTACAAAAGTGCACGTAAGTGGAGGTTTGCAGAATGGTCACTTTGTCTCGTGGGCAGATAAGTAGGGCAAAGTGGGCAAAGAGAGACCAAAGGAAAAATAAGACTCAGATGTAGTGGAATCCGGTTTTCTAAGGCTTATGTTTGAATTTCTCTTCCTAAAGTGTCGCATCCTATCCTTGCCCACCACATTTTTCTTTTTCTATTGAATGGGTGTGGTAGATCAATCCGCTCAGAAAAATGAAATGTCTAACGGTGTAACTCAGTTACTGATATGACTTATTTCTTCGTCCCATGTCAAAAATATGATTAAGATGTTTGTCCACTTTCTCTTGGTTCAGTACATATCTGAATTTTCCAAGAATCTTCATGTCCTCAATAACACCAAGTTTTTTCTTTTTCTTGAGACACTGAGCCGTTTGCTTGCTGTAGCAAACAGAATCTTTTGTTTTCTTACAGCATCTAAAGCCTGTTGCATAGTCATATTTTAATAATTTTATGGGATCTTAACATCCACGTGTAATAAGAGAAACACAGCTTTCCGTAAGGTTGGTAAAACACTAACGCTATGGAAAACTTATTCTATAAAATATCACATTATCAATTCGGTTCCACTCAAACAAGGGTAACATATTTCGAGAAAATTACAGGCGAGTATCTACTATGTCCGACTGAACGCCATTACGCCAAATGTTTCGTGAATAGGAAGTTACACTACCTGGGCGATACACAAACACGTGGTTTCGGTGGTTTCGAAGGCAGAACTACAACGTTTTACCAGACGTATAACAATTAGCTGCCCTATATACGAGAGTCATTCAATAATTAAAGAGACAAATTGGTCTGGGGAAAAACTGTTAGTAGGGCAAGTTTGTTACTTTTATGGGTTCAAGTTGTCATCACTGGGATGAGCTCTGATCAGCTAATGTATTAACATTGTTTTGTTTATAACCTGTAAAATACCCCTCAAGATAGCGAGTCCGCTTGAAACGTCCACACTTGTTGAACAACGTTCTCTTATTTGCTTTTTACTTGCTGAAGGCGAGGAACCAGTGCATATATCATGTAGAATGTAAAAAGGTTATGCTGAAGGTTGTATGAATCGTGCAAGTTTTTACAAGTGGGTATAGCAGTTCAAAAATGGTCGCGACTCAGTGACTGACGAACATCGTTCTGGCTGACCAGTTGCAGTTTCAACTCCCTCACTTGAAAGTCGAATTCATGACATTATTCGTGCCGACAGCCATGTGACTGTGGAAACGATAGTTGATAAGGTTCATGTTAGTAGTGCTACAGTTCATAACATCATCCATAGCAAGCTGAAGTACCGCAAAACGTGTGCAAGACGGGTCCCAAAGGAGCTTACGCAGCTACGCAAGAAACAAGGTTGAGAGTATGCACAGAGCTAAAGGAACATTATGAAAGAGAAGATGAGCACTTCCTCAACAAAATTTTAACTTTTAATGAAACTTGGGTTCACTGTTATGAGTCAGAATCATAAAGACAGAGCATGGAGTGGAAGCACACCAGCTGACCTGTCAATAAAAAATTCAAAACCCAGCATCAACAGGAAAAGTGATGTTGACAGCGTTTAGGGACGCTGAAGGTCCAGTTTTTTTGTGATTATCTCGAAGAGCAGCGTACAATGAACAGCTGATACTACTCGGATTTTTTTTTAAACAAGGTGAAACCAGCCATGAGAGAGAGAGAGACGTCGTGGATCTCAGAGGAGAGATGTGATTTTCCAGCAACACAACGCACGTCCTCATATTGCTCAACCAACCCTTGAAAACATCGACAAAATGGGCTAGGAAGTACTACCTAATCCACCTTACAGTCCTCATTTAGCACCTAGTGGTTTCCATTTGTTTGGTACACTGAAGGAGGCATTAGGTGGGAAGAGGTTCCAGGACAACGAGGACGTGAAAAAGTGGTGCTTCAAAATTACAAGGAAAACCTTTGAGGGGCTGTACAATGTGTCTTCAGGAAGAAAAATAGAATGGGAACCTTTGTCCGGAAACATCATTCAACGGCGCTACTGAGCGTCAAAGTTACAGGCGCCAGCGCTTTAATACGTATACGTGGTGAAGAGAAAATTCCGCACTTGGAGGTCGGCAGGCGATTCCTTATCAAGATTCAAGAAAAAACTTTATCTAGCAAATTCACGTTGGGTGCATTTTGAAAAATGTATGAAAACGAATGTACAGAGGAGAGTGAATCAATGCGCGCAACTTTAGCAACCGTCATAATTAAGTGAGTACACTGCTGGGACATGAAACCTACGTCCACTACGGCGTTATGGTTTCGAATTGTCGTCAGGTTCCTCTATTTTTATGTAGACGGCTGTTCCATGTTTCTCGTCGTTTAAAAACATGACAGAAATTGGCTATGACAACAGCTTATCAGTTGACAGTGGAATCCATTAAACTGCATTTATGTGTCTACTGACAGCGCAGTGCCCAACCATAACTAATTCTGTCAAGGTCATGTAGGGTGCTTTCACAATCGAGTACACAAACGATGAATACATCGATACGCTTTTGGTGCTCGGTACATCAGATAGCTAAGCTGTTGCTCCTTTGCGTATGCTGCACGGTACCCTTAAACGCGCCATCCCAATAAGAATTTTTTCCTTTGCCTGGAGCAAAGGAGATCTTCGTCCACAAGTAGCGACAGAGGTCTTCCAAAGAGCAAATGTACTCCGCAAACAGAACATGCGATTCTTGAAACCGCTCATCAGTCACCTCCGAAGGACCAGTGATATTCCAAGACGTTTCCAGATGTCTCAGAATGGTTGTTGAAGTATTCCACGACGAAGAACTGCATCTCTATCATTACGCGTTAACTCAACACCAGCGGCCAGAAGACCGCATTCTACGAGTATTCGCGTTTGAACCAAGTGAAAGATAACGAACATTTTATAAATAATATGATATGAATTGACGAATCTTCATTCATGAAGATATTTTAAAACTCCAGAAGAGCCATTGTCGGTCAGAACACAAACGACATGTCGTTTGTGAAAGTGGCTATCAGGCACGCTTTGACATAAACCTGTGACCTGGAGCCGGCCGTGGTGGCCGCGCGGTTCTAGGCGCTTCAGTCTGGAACGGCGAGACCGCTACGGCCTCAGGTTCCAATCCTGCCCCGGGCATGGATGTGTGTGATGTCCTTAGGTTAGTTAGGTTTAAGTAGTTCAAAGTCTAGGGGACTGAGGACCTCAGATGTTAAGTCCCATAGTGCTTGGAGCCATTTCAACTCATTTAAGAGCACTTTTTGACCCTTACCTCTTGCTGGACTAACTGAAAGGATCCTTCAGTTTCAAGATTTCGTTGATCCTTGTACCGTACGTTTCTCTGGAATATTTTGCCTTAAGCATTAGAAGACGTTCCACTTCGTATTTGGCGACAGTTATTATGGTATACCACCACAATTCGGAATGAATGGGCATAAATATTTGCATGAAGTGTTTCCAGGTAACTGGAGGTCGAATGTTCTGGCCTCCACGTTCCCCAAAGCTTAATCCAGTACAATGATTGATACATGTGTTGAAATTATTGAATATAAAACTATTGGATTTTGCATCAGTTTTGTAATGAAAAATTTTAACATCTGTATTAAAAACAGTTACTGTATGTACTGTCAGTCAGTCAATCACGTATAACTATTTATGTGTGGTTGCCCCACTTTTAAAATTATCTGTTAATGCACTACGTTTTTGTTTTTGGGAACAATGAAAGAAAAAAGTTTATTATACTTCACCCATGAATTTGTCACTTGCCTCACATCGGACGTAGGGAAAACACAAAACATTTCACTGAAGAGAACCACGTGCAACTATCGCTATAAGAATCGCTGACAAAACCGAAGAGGTATGTCTGATTGATTTTAAATGTTCGCTACTAGGCTGCAACAGTCTCCCAGAGAACGCAAATAAATGTCCTACTTATCCACCCTTGCCCAATTCCTTTGCATTCCCCGAGAAATCTCTGGTTTCGGTGCCTACAGTTAAACAGGGAAGTTGCGGTAACAAATTCCCAGCGTTTCAGCAGATCTTTCGTCGTAGATATGAAAATCTTGAGCGCGTCACGCTCCACACGTTCCACGTTCCTTAGCACTCCATATGCGTCCTCACTGCTTAAACTTACCTCGTGTCGGCTCTGTTGCGTGAGAGAACTACCTGCGGTAAACCAAAGCTCTCGCTGAGACTGGGGCTGCTAAAACAATGCTGCTCGGCAGTGCGGAAGCTGTTATCACGCTCTGGCGGAATGCGCACCCGTGAGTCTGCCCCCACCAGCTGAGTCAGCGCCAAGTTAGGCAGCGCAGCGCGGTGCAGGGCGGCGCAGTGTGTGGCGTGGCGTGGCGTGGAGGGCTGGTAACGCAAAATTATGGCGCCCAAGCACGTGCGCTGCAGCCGCCACCTTCACTGTCTCCACCCCCACCTCCCCCCACTACAACCCACCCCACATCCAACCCGCTTCCAGCTAGCTGGAGCTCGCCTCTTCAACTGCTGCCGGCGAAAGCGCAGCGGGGTTTGTCGCTGCAGTGAACGGGCCCTCTATTCGGAAACTTGTGAGCCTGCTTCTCCACTAGCGCGGAAAGCTCCCTAGACGGTGGACTGGAAAAATACCCACAGGAAATGAAGTACATTGCTCAAAACAATTAGGCTATCGGGTGAGTTATCATACACAATAGACATATGTTAAAGTATTTTATTCAGATATCGGATACAATTGTAATTTGTGTATGATACAGTACGATATTTTCCTGTCTCAATTCTTTACTTTATGTTTACATGGACCTTACGTAGAGCGAGGCACCATGGGGCTACCATAATAATGAAACAGTCACTCTCGTTGCGCTCTAATATGATGTGTGATCACCTTGGACGGCCAGTACAGTTACACACCTGCTTGGGATGGACAGTATGCGGTTATCAGTCAGCTCTTGAGGGATATTTGGTCATTCCTCCATGAGTGCAATATCCAGATCTACAACCGTTGTGGCAGGTGCTGGTCTGGTTGCAATGCGTCTGCCAAGTGCAACCCTGTCATGCTGAATCGAGTTTAAGTGCGGTGAACAAGCTGGACGCACCACTCGTTCAATTCCCTGAGCTTCAAGCATGTTGTCCGCCAGTGCGGTTTCTGTGGGGACGAGCGTTGTCGTCCACCAGATGGAATCCATCCCCTATGGAGCCAGCGCAGGGCACAACGAAAGGTCGAAGGATCTATTCTCTATACCCCTGAGCAGTCAAAGCACCATTCTGGAAGCCATAGACATCCGTACGTCTGCCAATACTGACTCCTGCCCATACCATTCGTCCACCACCATGACATGGTGATGTTTCCTGCACATAAGCAGGACTGTTCCGAGTTCCACGTTCTCTCCAGATGAGGGAACGACGATTCTCCGGCAGAACACAAAATCTTGACTCATCTATGAACAGCACCCGGCGCCATTCGTTACGACTCCAATGGTGATGTTCCCCCACCCAGTTTCTGCGGACTAAACGGTGCGGTGGTTGTAATGGAACACACAACATAGGCCTCCGTGAGTAGAGGCCACATTCCTGAAGTCGATTTCGGACTATTTGTGTTTATATTGCGCGTCCTGTTGCTGCCTGGAGGGTGCGTTGCAGCTGAGTTGCATTCAGCCTCCTGTCTCGACGGGCTCTTAATCGGAGATAACGGTCGTCTGTTGCTTATGTTAACCGCGGACGACCTTGGCCATTACTTCTTTTAACGGTTCCTGTTGTCTGAAATCGCGTCCAGGTCCCGGATATTACACTTTGGGACACTGCAATAGCTGCAGCCACTTCCCTCTGTGTCTCCCCCACTTCCGACCTTCCTATGGCTCTCCATGCCACAGCTTCGGGTAAGTTACGTTGTTGTTGCATTGCACTATCTGTTCACTACAATATCTCAACCGAACTGCTTGTGTAATTCGTTTGACAGAGTAAACACAAGTCAACACCAACCCCCTCTGCAGCAACTTTCCGTTATTACCAATATATCGGTGACCGTAATATAGTTGTCTCCACTCCGCAGAACCGACAGAAAGATGTCGAACCGTTTTAGTTCATTCTGCTGCTGACAATACTTCAGATCCTAGATGCCTCAACTGATCTCCTAATTGTTTTGACCAGTGTATATTGTCGGGATACAAAACGTTACAGTAGCTGAAATTTATTACGGTACTCAATCAGTTTTTCTCCTGTCCCATTTTTTCTTTCAAGACCATATTCTCCTGTAACATTTCTTCTGCGCCTTCCCCTGCAACTGCATTCTACTCCTCCATGACTATTAGATTTTTATCTCCCTTTAAGTACTGTATTACCCTTTCAGTATCCTCATATTCTTTGTCTCTTCACCTTTAGCGTACGACGTCGGAAAGTCTACCTGAACTATTGTTGCCGGTCTTGATTTATTATTGAATCTGAGGAGAACAATCTTATCACTGATCTGTTCACAGTAACACACTCTCTGTCCTGTCTTCCTGTTGATAACGAGTCCTACTCCCGTTATACCATTTTCCGCTGCTGTTGATATTACCTTTGCATATCCCTTTCACGATTTTCTAGCTTCCCTATCACGTTCAAGCTTCTGACAATGCACGCCCAACTTGTTGAATAATACCCTTTCGTTGGTTATTGATGCTTTTTCTCATTGTCACATCCCCCATGGCAGTCCCTCCGGGAGATCCGAATTGGTGAGCTATTCCGGAGTCTTTTGCCAATGGAGACATCACCATGACACTTTGTCAAGTACAGGCCAATGTCCTGTGGATACACGTTATGTGTCTGTAATGCAGTTGTTTGCATTGGCTTCAGTATTCACATGTCATTGCTGTTTCGTTCGCCTTTAGGGGCAGTTTCCCATCCCAAGAACAAGAGAGTGCCCTTAAACTGTATCCGCTCTTCCGCCCTCTCATCTACTTTAATTTACATTTTTCTACACTTCGTGCTAACTGCCATTCATCACAGCAACTAGAAATTTTGTCTAAGTCGTCTTGTATCTTCCAACAGTCACTCAACGAAGACACCTTCCCGTGCACCATAGCCTCATAAGGAAACAGACGCAGATTGTTCTTACGCATATCTGCCGGATCACGTGTGTGTATACAAAATAACAGCTGTCCTGTCACTCTTCCCTGGGGCACTCTTGAGGACATCCTTGTCTCTGAAGAACTCTCGCCGTCGAGAACAACTTACTGGATTATGTTTCTTAAGGAACCTTCACTCACTCACAAATCTGGAATTATAATCCGTACGATCGTACTTTCGTTACCCAGCTGCAGTGGTTCAAAATGGTTCAAATGGCTCTGAGCACTATGGGACTCAACTGCTGAGGTCATTAGTCCTCTAGAACTTAGAACTAGTTAAACCTAACTAACCTAAGGACACCACAAACATCCATGCCCGAGGCAGGATTCGAACCTGCGACCGTAGCGGTCTTGCGGTTCCAGACTGCAGCGCCTTTAACCGCACGGCCCCTTCGGCCGGCCAGCTGCAGTGAGTCACCGCGTCAAATGTATTTAGGAAACCTAGAAATATAGGATCTGCCTGTTGCCGTTTCTTCATGTGAGAAAAGAGCAAGCTGAGTTTGCGCGAGTGATGTTTCCTATAACCGTGCTGACTGGTCGGCAGAAGCTTTTCCGTCTCAGGAAAATGTATAATATTCCAACTGAGAACATGTTCAAGACTTCTGCAGCAGACCAATGTTAAGAATAGTGGTACGTAATTTTGCAAGTCTGTTCTATTACACTTCTTATATACGTGAGTCGCTTGTGACATTGTTGAGGGCGAGGGATTCGCGTTGAATACATGCTGAATGAGGGACCAATTCAGAATAACACACGGAATGGTCTTGTCGAACTCAGTTGTTTAGGGCAAGGACCACACGTGTTCGGGGCTTGCTTACTCATTGCACAATCAGATTCTGTCACGTAAAATACATACAAGAAGTTCGCTGTGGTTGATGTTACAGAAAGTTTAGTTTTAGACTACATGTTCTACATCTGCATCCACATGAACATACTTACTCTGCGGGCAAACTTGTGGTGCCTGGAAGAGGGCAAATGCGAGTTTTCTTTGCTGTTCTACTCGCAAATAGGTTGAGGGAAAACAATGTCAACGCTGATAAGCCGAATCATTATGATCACTGCCCACTGCGATTTTGGATGCCGCGAAGTGGCGTTGTGGGCTGTAAATTGGGATATCCATTGAGAAGACAAAGGGCAGCTTCTTATTATTCCGAAAATGTGAACGAGTATCTCCTAAACGGCGAAGCTGGTTAGTTGTCCACATGCTACTGTCGTGAGCATCCATGAAAGTAGGACAGTGAACCACTAAGAGCTGAACGGCTGGACGTCCACGATTCTTCACGGAACATGGGGTCCAGAGATTTGTCAGCTATGTAACGTTGGTTGGATGATGACATGTGGCATCCCTACTTAAAGAGTACAATGCTAGAGCACGCTCTAGTGTTCCGAAGCAGGCCGTTCATCGTACATTGTTGAACATGAAGCTCCGCAGCAGACGACCCCTAATGTTTTACATGTTGATCCAACGACATCGTCAATTACGATTGCTAGGTGCATGGGTTCACCGAGATTCGACCGTCAATCAATGGAAACGTGTAGACTCTTCGGGTGAATCACATCTTTGATACGTTAGGCTGCTGGTTATCTCCAGATATGCCGGCACTGAGGTGAACGACGGTTCGAAACGTGCAGCGCTCCACGACGAAGGTTGGCGGGAGCAGTGTTATGCTCTGGAAGACCTTCTCCTGCGCGAAGACACGCTGACAGCTCCGAACGATCTCTTCATGCTTGATGTCCTCCACGACGGCTATGTCATCTTTCAGCATTATATCTGTTCGTGTCTCGGGGCCAGAACCGTGCTACAGTGGTTTAGGAGCATTGTAGTGATCTCACATTGACGTCTCAGCGACCAAATTCGCCTGATGTAAGTCCTATGGAATCCATTTTGGTCGCTGTCGGACGCCACATCACGTACGCAATCAGTGGCCCATTATTTACGTGAATTGCGTGAACTGTGCTTAGACATCTAATGAGACACAGCTCCATAAACCTACGAAGAAACTGTCGGCCCGTGATACGCAGTATCGGTGATGTAATTAGTTCCAAAGATGGACAAACAAGCTGTTAAGCAGATGGTGATAATATTTAGGTTCGTCAATGTGTATGCCTCCATGTGGGCCGTAATTTTTTATATCCAGTCTTCGTGGTCCTAACGCGAAATGTATGCTGGCGGCAGTAGAATCGTTCTGCAGTCAACTTCAAATATCTGTTGTCTAAATTTGCTCAATAACGTTCTTCGAAAAGAACGCCGCCTTCCCTCCAGAGATTCCCATCTCATTGCGCGAAGCATCGTCGTAACACTTGCGTCTTGTTCGTATCTACGGGTAACAAATCAAGCAGTTCGCCTTTGAATTGCTTGGATGTCTTCCTTTAATCCGGCATTGTGTCGATTCCAAAAACGCAAGCAGTACTCAAGAATCGGTCGCACTACCGTCCTGTATGCGGTCTCGTTTACAGAAGAACCACACTTATCCAAAACAGTTTCTGATGTTGCCGAGCAACAGTCTTAGAATGACTTTTTAAATGAACACACTGTCATTTGACTGTATTGCTGTTTACTAAACTATGACCCAGGTTTCAGCCTTTTATGCTAATAATTAGATAAACTGAACCATTTGAAAAAGGCATAAATGGCCGAATCCTGGGTCGTAATTTAGTAAACAACAATCCAGTCAAACTGCAGTGTGTTCATTTTAAAACTGGTTCAAAATTCTACCAATAAACCGAATTCTGACATTGGCCTTTCGTACCACAATCCACATACACTCGTTTCTTTTCACGCCGTTTTGCAAGGTTAAGTCCAGATATTTAAACGACATAGCTGTGTCAAGTAGAAAAGTACTAATGTTGTGTCCGAACGTTATGGGTTTGGTTTTCCTACTCATGCGCAGTAACTAATTTTTTATTTTGTTCACCTACATAGGCTGTTTCGGTCTAATGTTAACAATATATATCTAATCAGTAACTGTTTATCCGTTCTTTGAGTTACGCATTGCACATAAGCATGTGGTTCGCTATATTGTATCATTATCGCTCCCTAGCCTGATTTCGTCATTAAGAAAGCACAAACTACTTCTTCTGAGGAAAAACATCATAAAATACCTCTGCCAGTTAATGAGACACATACAGATTTCATGAGGTTTGCCAAGAAGTATGTGCCAACCTCAGACATGAAGTTTTATAACGAAATGGTTTGTGATGGAACTGTTACGGAGGCCAGTGTCGATTAATCAGAAGAATCACAATGGACCTCTTAATAAATTTGCATACCTATTTGTTTTCCTAATCTTCATTAAGCTGTAAAATGTCAATAGTTATTTCTTCTTTAGCTAGGTTCTTGTTTGTTTTTGACATCATATTCAAGTAACAAAGTTTTTCACGCAAGAGCGAAACAAGTCCAGTATCTATCAATGTAATATCCAGTACAATAAATAATTGTTTGGTTACGTAATAAGCTGTTACAGTGTGTCGGTGACCTAACTATAGGTTGGGAAAAGACAAGACCGACGAGACCGATTAACGAAGTTTCCAATTTCTAGACATTTTTTTCGGATTCACCCGTAAATTTGTAAACGAGGTTTATCTGGTAATTTCAAAAGTACCTTCAGTAGTTTTCACTAGAAGTCGTTTGATCTTTACAGCTGGAAACCGGCAACAGTGGCGTGAGGGATAAACTCTCGCCCAGAGCTCTGTACTTAACAGCAAAACTGTCGGATAGGAGCAGAATGAGAGTTCTCCCATATCCTCGTTTTGTCCTCCGTTCTAAATGCCACTGAAAGCCTCTGGCTCTGTATTCCCTGGTCCGTGGCAACCGCACAGTGTTGGCAAAGTGTTATTTCTTCCATAGCAGCCGTCCAAATAGCAGCACAAGGAGGAACTGCTTCTGAACAGACTCCTATCATTTATTGAGTGTATATGACAACATAGTGCCCAAAACATGCTACTTCTAGCACGGCTTTGTGAACATCCTTCGCTAATGCCTTCGATGTATGGAAGTTGTATTAGCAAACAGAAATGAGATTTTATCGCGCAGTATTACTACTATTCTTGTTGGCGAGTTACAATTTTTCAGTTACAAGACACACACGGCCAAACATGACACACACATGCGTATTCATAATTGCAGATGTGCAGAATTTATATAAGATAGCCATTGACGATGCTGTTGAGGAAAAATATGTTAAATGTATGCACAATCCCGAAAACTTTCTGGAAAAAATTTTTCTGAAGAAATCATACGTTGAGGATTTCGATTGTTTCAAGTGACTCGTTGGAGGCTTACGTCTTACGTAACTTTGTACTTCAGAACAGAACAATTGAACAATAAAAAATTACATTAACTCTTATATTTCTTGTTTTCTCTTCCCCAAAATTGTAAACATTGGTCCCTCTGTCCAGCTCTTTCTCCCCAACCCCTCTTCACAAATATTTGTCAATACGATTCAGAACTGCCATCAATGGCGCAGTACAGTGTTGGCGTCTTTGTCAACACCAATTTTCGGGAACAGTAGATCCATATTTTTTTAACCTGTGTCGTGGTTACACTCACATGCTGAGCTAATGAAAACTTAAATGTCCGCATAGTCAAAATTGAAATAGCTTTATAGTTTAAGACTGTCACTAAAACTTACAGTTCCACGACAATACATTAATACGGAAAGGCTCAAACATGGAGCTACGGCTGCTGTTTCACTACAGCATTTTCATGAAGGTTCTAGACTTATGGTTTGTCTGCCCTAATAAACTGCTTAAAACACACCATTACACACCTCTGATTGTAAAATCGTTATTGGGCGTTTGTTGTAGCTGTGGGATCGTTATTTCAAGAAAATATAACTGAAGAGCAGCTTTTCAAAACGCATAATGTGCCCTGGTGGACAAAATTCAGTTTGATATGAAATCATGTATTTTCTGACCATCTCTACACATTCCTATAATCCGCTCCCATTACAAATGCATTTTAAATCTGCAATATGAACTTTCAGTAGTAGGAAAAGCAAAAAAAAAAAAAAACATTTTATCCTGTAGTGTAAATGAATTGATATGTTTAAAAATCAATATGATTATTTTTTTTTATCCAATGCTGCCCTACAGTGCGATAGTGATATACTGAAAAATCTTTCAACTTATCAATAATGATCAAATGCTACCACACCATTGATGCTTTTTTGTTTCTCGCTTTTTCTGTTAGAAATGCGGAAGTAAGATGCAAACACCTCGTTCCGTTAAGGTGGGGAGAATAATTGCAAAGAAAGTGAATCGCGAAACAAGAAGATGAATAAAGAAGTCAAGAAGAGAACACAATAAATAACATTTAGTCCATCGAAAAAGACATCAACACCTCGTAATGTCCGCGCGGAGTGGCCGCGTGGTTTGAGGTGCCATGTCACGGATTGCGCGGCCCCTCCCACCGAAGGTTCTCCCTCGAGCAAGGGTATGTGTTGTTGTCAGCATAAGTTAGTCTATGGACCGATGACCTCAGCAGTTTCGACCCTTAGGAATTCACACACATTTGAACATTTGAACCTCGTAATGAACATATTCTTCTCATCAGCCCTACCTGAGTATTTTGTGTAAAATTAGAAAGTATTAATGTAACACATTTTGCGATATACGTCTTTCACTTCACCTGAATATTTTACTTTCTCTGGTACTGTTGTTGTAGTCTTCAGTCCAGAGACTGGTTTTATGCAGCTCTCCACGCTACCCTATCCTGTGCAAGCTCCTTCATCTACCTACTGCAACCTACATCCTTCTGAATCTGCTTAGTGTATTTATCTCTTGGTCTCCCTCTACGATTTTTACCCTCTACGCTGCCCTCCAGTACTAAACTGGTGATCCCTTGATGCCTCAGAACATGTCCTACCAACCGGTCCCTTCTTCTAGTCAAGTTGTACCACAATTTCCTCGTCTCCCAAATTATTTTCAGTACCTACTAATTAGTTACGTGATCTATCGATCTAATCTTCTGCATTCTACTGTAGCACCACATTTCGAAATCCTCTATACTCTTCTTGTCTAAACTATTTGTAGTCCATGTTTCACTTTCATACAAGGCTACACTCCATACAAATACTTTGAGAAAAGACTTCCTGACACTTAGATATATACTCGATGTTAACAAATTTCTCTTCTTCATAAACGCTTTCCTTGCTATTGCCAGTCTACATTTTATATCCGCTCTACTTGGACCATCGTTATGTTGCTGCCCCAATAGCGAAACTCATCTACTACTATAAGTGTCTCATTTTCTAATCTAATTCCCTCAGCATCATCTGACTTAATTCGACTACACTCCATTATCCTCGTTTTGCTTTTGTTGATGATCATCTTAAACCCTCCTTCCAATACACTGTCCATTCCGCTCAACTGCTCTTCCTGGTCCTTTGCTGTCCCTGACAGAATTACAGTGTCGTCACCAAACCTCAAATTTTTAATTTCTTCTCCATGGATTTTAATTCCTATTCCAAATTTTTCTTATGTTTCCTTTACTGCTTGCTCAATATACAGATTGAATAACATCGGGGAGAGGCTACAACCCTGTCTCACTCCCTTCCCTACCACTGCTTCCCTTTCATATCCCTCGACTCTTATAACTGCCATCTGGTTTCTGTAGAACTTGTAAATAGCCTTTCGTTCACTATATTTGACCTCTGCCACCTTCTGAAGTTGAAAGAGAATATTCCAGTCAACATTTCGAAAGCTTTCTCGAAGTCTACAAATGCTAGAAACGTAGGTTTGCTGTTCCTTAACATGTCCTCCAAGATCAGTCGTGGGGTCAGTATTGCCTGACGTGTTCCAACAGTTATACTGCTGTGGTGCTATGCCTATCGAAATGTATCTCTCCAAATCCGAGTTTAATTGATTGGTTCCTGTTTCTTTGTTATTTGGCCTCGCGTGAGCGCTGTTGTACGCGTCCAGACACGTGTCGCGGCTGGCCTGAGTTTTCGTGTCACAGTTGGAGCAGTAAGGCTATCCCCTAGACGCCCCCTGCGTGCTGCCGCGGCCCGTGGGTGTGTGGGGCGTTTGCCGTCGCGCTGCCGGCTGTTGGCTGCTGCCGGTAGTCGACTATGGTCGCCGCGCTGCCTGGTCGTGGTGCCTCGTCGTGGCGGCTGTCGGGCAGCTCATTTAAACTTGTGCCGCAGCCGCCAGTCCCGTTCCCTCACGCCGGAAGCCTGCTGGCTGGCGGGCTGCTCGTTATTACATCTGCGCAGTTTCGGCCCTAATTAGCGGCCCACAGATCCTTGCGCTCTCGGGAAGGCCGTCCTCTGACATTACAGAAAAAGCGACCGCCAGCAAACACTGCTCCCGGACCTGCCAAGCAGCTGTCCCTACACTCCACCTTGGACAAAAACACGTTACTGGAGATAGCAAGTGCATTATTTAGCAGCACAGAAAGAGGAACCCACAGTTAAAACTGAGGACCAAAAGTTGCCAAATAGTAGTTTGTGTCGTCGATGTTTAAGCTCTGACTGACACTCGTGTATTTGGGAGGCAACCGAAATTTGATTTTAAGAAAGTATTAGGAATTGACATAGAGTAAAATTTGAGGGTAGTTTGCACACATCAGTGATGCGACAGTGCCGTGTCCGGCAAGTTACACTGCCGCCAGGTTTAAAGGTATTATTCTAAGAATTTAAAGGACAGTATTATGTAAATCGAAGGTGGAGGACCGCGCTGCTGCTACGGCCGCAGGTTCGAGTCCTCCCTCGGCCATGGATGTGTGTGATGTCCTTAGGTTAGTTGGGTTTAAGTAGTTCTAAGTCTAGGGGACTGATGACCCCAGATGGCAAGTCCCATAGTGCTTGGAGCCATTTGAACAATTCTTTTGAAGGTGGAGGGAGGAGAAAAGGAAAGGGAGGAAAGGAAATAATGATATCAGCTACATCGGAAATTTATACAGAATCAGCAGCGCCGAGTGAAATTGTGTGCCGGACCGGGAGTCGAAACCAGGATCTCGTGCTTACTAGGCAGTTTCGTTAACCATGGCGCCATCCAGCCACAGCGCGGACTGTCCTGGTACGCCCGCCAGACGACCTGTACTTCCACATAGCCTCACCTATCTATTGTCCCCACTAGTGTCTTCCATGTGCGCTGCTTTGAGATTCTTCCAGGTCGAATGTTATCGTGTATTCGCACTCAAGGTAACGGATTCATAGCCCACAGAGGTTACTCACAAGGGAACCTCCCCATCGCACCCCCCTCAGATTTAGTTTTAAGTTGGCGCAGTGGATAGGCCTTAAAAAACTGAACACAGATCAACTGAGAAAACAGGAAGAAGTTGTGTGAAACTATGAAAAAAATAAGCAAAATATACAAACTGAGTAGTCCATGCGGAACATATGTAACATCAAGGACAGTGTGAACTCAGGAGCGCCGTGGTCCCGTGGTTAGCGGGAGCAGTTCCGGATCGAGAGGTCCTTCGTTCAAGTCTCCCTCGAGTGATAAATTTAATTTCTTTATTTTCGCAAAGTTGTGATCCGTCCGTTCGTTCACTGACGTCTCTGTTCTCTGTAATATGTTTAGTGTCTTTGTTTTGCGATCGCACCCCAAAACCGTTCGATTAGTAGACGAAAGGACGCGCCTCTTCAATGGGAACCGGAAACATTTGATCGCAAGGTCATAGGTCAATGATTCCTCCACAGGATAACACGTCTGATGTATTCTATACGACACTAGTGACGGCATGTGCGTAACTTGTACACTTGGCGAATAAGTAAAAAGATTCTTCCACCTAGCTCGATTTAGGTTTCCCATAAGAGTTTGTCGCATAAATTGCAACAAATGAATGCAACAGTTTCGCAGTCGCACAGTTTTCCCTGTGTTCTGTCAAAACATGTTTTTAACGTTTTCAAATTTTTCCGTGTGTAGTCCATCAAATCCTACATATGTCCAAGCAAATCTGAGCATGTCCTGGAATTTTGGAGAGTGAAGTTGATTATGTGTGAGTGCCTGAACTTTGATAATTGACACACGATCATGTAAACAATACTGCTCTGTGTACGTGTGCAGCTTCGCAAAATAATTGTCTGAAAATAAAAAGTTAAACATTTCACTCGAGGGAAGACTTAAGCCAAGGACCTCCCGTTCCGCAGCTGCTCACGGCGGGACCACGGTGCTCCTGAGCTCACACTGACCTTGATGTTGCTTATCTTGCGCATAGACTACTCAGTTTGTGTATTTTGCTTATTTTTTTCATAGTTCCACACAACTTATTCCTGTTTTCTCGAGTGATCTGTGTTCAGTTTCTCAAGACCTATCCACTGTGCCAACTTATAACTAAATGTGAGGGTGGTGCGATGGGGAGGTTCCCTTGTCCGTTGCAAGCCTGGTGTCTATCTTTCGGACATATCTAAAAGAAACCAGTTTCACTCGTCGCCGTTGACTTTGCATAAAACTCCGATTCTGGTGACATCATGAATTCCTTCCCTTACCTTTTCTCTCTCCTCCATTTCCCCCTCCACCTTCAATTTACGTAACATGTATTGCAACTGCGAATTGCCCGTGGCATCTCTGTTTTCAGGTACGTCTGTAGGCTCTGCTCTGCATGAAGTACCATGCAGCTGACATCACGAATTCCTTCTATTTCCTTTCCTTTTTGCTCCACCCTCCCCCTTCAATAATTTTCTTAACGTGGGTCACAACTGCGGATTCCGCGTGGTGTCTGCACTTTCAGATACGTCCGAAAGAACAACACCCGGCATTCGTATAATTGAGTCTCCTCGATGGGCTATCAATCCACTACCTTGAGTGCGAATGCCCTGTCACATTCGATCTCATGCGAGAATCCCAAAGTAGCGAACATGGAAGTCATGAACAGGTATTATAGGTAGGTAGCGCTAGGTGGGAGTGTGGGTTGGCCGAGGGTCGCACGGCGAGTCCCCACAATTGCCATAATACTGTGTCCGGGTGGTGCAGTGGTTAACGCAAGTTCCTAGTAAATAGCGATCCCGGGTTCGAGCTCCGGTCTGGTACACATTTTCGCAGGGCGCCGCTGACACAACGTAAAATCCAGAGTTTCTTATCTTTCCTTTCCCTTTTCCCCCTCCATGTTAAGTTTATATAACATGTATCACATCTGCGTCTTTCGGACATGTTAGAAAGAATAGACACCACCCACTCATATAACATATTACAGACCAGTGTTCATACTCGTCCGTGACGTGACCATGACAGTGCAAACCGTGCTCCCGCTGCCCTCTATTTCTTGCGGCCGATATTTTTTCATGTAATGGCCGCGGCATGGTCATGTTGCTGTGTTGTCGTGCAGTTGTGTATCACGCTAAACACGAATGACGAAAAACTTACTGAATTACTGGGCAACTATCCTGTATTATATGATTTCTCCAATCACAAATACATTCACTCAGAGCCGAAGAATACACTTAGGAATAAAATAAGAGCTCAAATAATGACTACTGGTAAGTACATGCGTGTATCTTTCTGAGTTTACATGAATAAATACAACCATGTACGTAAAAAGTAATTGTTTGGGAGTGTTGGCTATAGCTATAAAAGTTTCTCTCCATATGCCCAAACATCAATAGGAATATAGTTACACTGACCATCTACAAGAGGCAACGGAGTTATGGAGACTGTATTTGTGTAATTAAAGATTAGTGTTTCGGTGTTAGACGGAACGTGAACAGCAGCCCGCTGTAGCCGAGCGGTTCTAGACGCTTCAGTCCGGATCCGCGGTGCAGCTACGGTCACAGGTTCGAATCCCTGCAGTTTGTCAGTTTCACTCATGTTCGCCATGTGTGAAGTATAGAGAAACACATTGCATAAGTTTAATGCATATCCTTGACCAGGTTTTAATACCCCTAAGGATCACATATAGATTACAAACGTTAAAATTATAAAAAACTTGTGATGAGCTGCGGTTTGACTTAAGCACCTTCGCTCATCGTATATGTTTACAATTTTAACGTCATGTGTTTTATGCGACTTCCTTCTGAAGAAGATACCCTTAGAGGTACTGAAACCTGATATTGTTGTTGTTGTGGTCTTCAGTCCTGAGACTGGTTTGATGCAGCTCTCCATGCTATTCTACCCTGTGCAAGCTTCTTCATCTCCCAGTACCTACTGCCACCTACATCCTTTTCAATCTGCTTAGTGTATTCATCTCTTGGTCTCCCTCTAAGATTTTTACCCTCCACGCTGCCCTCAAATACTAAATTGGTGATCCCTTGATGCCTCAGAACATGTCCTACCAACCGATACCTTCTTCTAGTCAAGTTGTGCCACACACTTCTCTTCTCCCCAATCCTATTCAATACTTCCTCGTTAGTTATGTGATCTACCCATCTAACCTTCAGCATTCTTCTGTAGCACCACATTTCGAAAGCTTCTATTCTCTTATTGTCCAAACTATTTACCGTTCCTGTTTCACTTCCATACATGGTTACACTCCATACAAATACTTTCAGAAATGAATTCCTGAGACTTAAAACTATATTCGATGTTAATAAATTTCTCTTTTTCAGAAGCGCTTTCCTTGCCATTGCCAGTCTACATTTTATATCCTCTCTACTTCGACCATCATCAGTTATTTTGCTCCCCAAATAGCAAAACTCCTTTACTACACGGCTATTACAAATGATTGAAGCGATTTCATAAATTCACTGTAACTCCATTCATTTACATATGGTCACGACACACTACAGATACGTAGAAAAACTCATAAAGTTTTATTCGGCTGAAGCAGCACTTCAGGTTTCTGCCGCCAGAGCGCTCGAGAGCGCAGTGAGACAAAATGGCGACAGGAGCCGAGAAAGCGTATGTCGTGCTTGAAATGCACTCACTTCAGTCAGTCATAACAGAGCAACGACACTTTAGGACGAAGTTCAACAAAGATCCACCAACTGCTAACTCCATTCGGCGATGGTATGCGCAGTTTAAAGCTTCTGTATGCCTCTGTAAGGGGAAATCAACGGGTCGGCCTGCAGTGAGCAAAGAAACGGTTGAACGCGTGCGGGCAAGTTTCATGCGTAGCCCGCGGAAGTCGACGAATAAAGCAAGCAGGGAGCTAAACGTACCACAGCCGACGGTTTGGAAAATCTTACGGAAAAGGCTAAAGCAGAAGCATTTCTTAAACAGGAGATTGGAAAACCGATGGATCGGTCGTGGTGGAGATCATGATCAACAATTCATGACATGGCCTCCACGCTCTCCCAACTTAACCCCATGCGATTTCTCTCTGTGGGGTTATGTGAAAGATTCAGTGTTTAAACCTCCTCTACCAAGAAACGTGCTAGAACTGCGAGCTCGCATCAACGATGCTTTCGAATTCATTGATGGGGACATGCTGCGCCGAGAGTGGGAGGAACTTGATTATCGGCTTGATGTCTGCCGAATCACTAAAGGGGCACATATCGAACATTTGTGAATGCCTAAAAAAACTTTTTGAGTTTTTGTATGTGTGTGCAAAGCATTGTGAAAATATCTCAAATAATAAAGTTATTGTAGAGCTGTGAAATCGCTTCAATCATTTGTAATAACCCTGTACTTTAAGTGTCTCACTTCCTAATCTAATTCCCTTAGCATCGCCCGACTTAATTCGACTACATTCCATTATCCTCGTTTTCCTTTTGTCGATGTTCATCTTATATCCTCCTTTCAAGACACTATCCATTCCGTTCAACTGCTCTTCCAAGTCCTTGGCTGTCTCTGACAGAATTACAATGTCATGGGCAACCTCAAAGTTTTTATTACTTCTCCATGGATTTTAATACCTACTCCGAATTTTTCTTTTGTTTCCTTCACTGCTTGCTAAGTATAAAGATTGAATAACATCGGGGACAGGCTACAGCCCTGTCTCACTCCCTTTCCAACCACTGCTTCCCTTTCATGCCCCTCGACTCTTATAACAGCCATCTGGTTTCTGTACAAATTGTAAATAGCCTTTCGCTCCCTGATAAGATTTTTATATTAACGTTATGTAACCGGTTGACTGTAAACTTGTAGACAGTGTGGACACACCAAAATAAAATATCACAGGTGGACTTATCGCTAATGAATCAACATAGCGAGAAATAGAAGGAACCACTCAAACCTGTACAACGGATGTCAGTAATGATGAATGTTAAATTCATATAATTACCTATAAAAAAGAATGTGCAATTTTGTTGAACTTATGTGTAATTTTATCGAAAGTAGGTGGTGTCGATGCTTTGACGAGCAGTTTCAGCAAAATACACAATACACAGACGTAAAGGTCAGCATTAACGGCTGGCGGTCACTTCTTGCCGCCGTGGCGGGAAGCTGCAGCGAAACACAACTTCATTACAGAAGATATGGCCGCATTTCGATTACTTCCGAAGCACTCAACGTATACAATGAAACATTGCACGTTGCCATTTATCATAGAGAGAAAATGCGCTATCAATTTGGTTTATGCGATGATCTGTACCTAAAGATCTCAGAGACCGCAGGAACTATGTCGACAGCAGCAGAATCGGCGCCGATGTTCAGTTGTCCAGAGGGCGGTCTGGCGGCTGGTAATGAGGCTTCGTTAGCCGCGGGGGAATCCCCGCAAATAACGACTCTCGACATCTGCGCCGGTGGTGACGTCAGCGCTGGAGTGGCGCTGCTGCCGCCACCGCCGCCGCCGCCGCCGCTGCCGCCGAATGCGGACGCGGCGCTCTTTCACCAGATTAATATTCGCTAATTGACGAGTAATTTGCCGCCCCAGTTGGCTGCAGCAACGTGCTGCTCCGTGGTGTGGGGGCGTGGCGCGTGGAGGGCGCTGCAGCGCTTACAGCTCACAGTGAACTGCACCCAGCCGGAATCCTCTCTGATAGCTGGCGCAAAACTACTTTTGACAAATGTGCGAACATTATGGCGTGGCACGTTACATTCGAGCTTAATGCACGCGCTCTAGCGATTACGTAAATCAAATTTTGATGCCAGATTCACAGTGCCCATAGTGAAAGGTAGTTCATTCTCTTTACTACGTTATATTAAATACTATTGCTGCTCTCAGTTTATGTATTATAACAAATTCGAAATATGGTAATGAATCCAGAGCCACCATTTATGACATACGTCACCATCGATTATAATTTCCGAAAGAGCTGATGAATCGTCGTGCACTTCCTTTTCTCCTGTCATACCTTAATTAATCAATGTAAACAGAAAGTCTTCGTTTGCATTATGAGATTTTAATGGAAATAATTCGTTTGATCTGCATAACTAAATGGATGGGGCAGTAGCTGAAAAGACCGTGGTGAATGTTATTTCCATGATGACTTATACTGAGCCCATAGACCCTGACGCACCCTTCGGTACCAGCTGACCGCCATGTCATCCTCTGCCAGCGGCATCACCGTATGCAGTATGGCGCAGATTGGGGTCAGCACACTGCTTTCACGGCCGTTATTACTTTCGTGACCTGCGACAGCTACTGCTCGCTCAAGTAGCTCCTCCGTTGGCATCACGGGGCTGAGTGCACCACGTACCAACGAAAAATCCATGGCAATGCCAGGAATCGAACCCTGGTTTTCCGTATAACATGCCATAATAAATATGATTTCGGGCTATTGGTGGTATGAATTTAGAGAATAATAGCAAGGTAACTAGTTTCTTTCTGGAAACAGTCTTATATCTCCAGGAGTAGTAGCAGCATAGTTTTGTGTGTATGCATAACACGGTGTGAGATTTATTTATTTATTTATTTTTACTTGTGGTGGTTACTACATCACGAATCATACCGCTTGTAGTAGTTTTCAGTAGCAGTTGTTAATTTATTTCGCTGTAAAGTGTTATTAACTTTAAAAGCAATGTATACTGAAGCATATCACTGGAGTTAATGTGAAGATCTATCTGTACAGAATTTCACGATGTAAGGAAAATTCAACTCACAGTTGGTAAAATTATTGTTTATTGATACACAACCAGTTTTGGGGTTCTAAGCCGCATCGTCAGGTGAACCTACTTGGTAAAAAGCAGAGTATAGTGCCACCTCTTTTTACGGACCATCGCCCCTAGTCAAAAGTTACTATTTAAAGAATGTCGTCAATGTTATGGCGAGCGAAAGATAAAGAAGTAGTTCCCCATTCTTTAAAATTTTGACTGTCTCTAAAAAGAGAAAATATATTTATAATGAGCGGACGATTTTTTTTTTTTTTTTTTTTTTTTTTGTTAAGAGGCCGATTTTGAGATAAGGAACTGCCAATGCTAACATGGTTAGGCGCGGCACACGCAAATTACAATGTGGAAAGAATCAGCTGGCAGTGTCTTACCCGTATGACAGCAGGGCAGCTCAGTGCAGGGCAAAGCAAAAGCGGTCCGTAGGAACGACGAAGAGACTAGCTGGCTGGCGGAATTCTTCCTCACATCCAGCCTTTCAACAGCCGCGTTTGCCCAGAATATAAAATAGAGTATGATAGAATTTCGGGAATGGAATCAATTACATCATCCAAAATCTACAAGTTGGGAGAAATGATCCACCTTTTACGCCATGTTGAATTGGCCTACATCAGTATTTGCTATCTTACCACTTCCGAAGAAGGCTACTTGCATCGTAAGGCGAAACGTTAATTTCCTTTACAACTTGACATGACGGACTATCTACAAGAGATTTATGAAAATCAACCGGTCACTGATGCACCACATCACACTTCAAGTTAGGCAAACTGTCTAGAAACGAATAAGGTTCGAAAAGGCGTGTCTTTCACACACTAAAGCCAGTATTCTACTGGCGAGTCTCCCGGACTGCTGTTAACATCCCCACAAATTTTAATTACGCTAGTATCTAAAAGGATGGACAGCCCTATTCTGTAAACCATTGTGAAACATGCCCCATTGTACCACTCATTAGGGGACCGATGGCCGTAGCAGTCCGGTCCCTTTAACCCCCACAAACCAACCAACCACTCATTAGGGACTTTTCCTGTTCCATTCATGTGTGGATCGTGGGAGGGTGACTGCTTGAATGCCTCTGTGATCGCTCTAATTAGTGTAATCTTGTCTTCTCTGTTGATGTCAGAGCGAGACAAAGGTGTTGTAATATTCTCAGATCTATCAGTTAAAGTTGGTTTAGCGGGATAGATCTTCAAGTGTCTGCCGATTCAGTTCTTTCAGCATGTCAACACACACTGTCATCGGTGATCATTTGTCAGCCCTTCTACGTAACCGTTAAATATCCTCTGATAGTTCAAATGGTTCAAATGGCTCTGAGCACTATGCGACTTAACTTCAGAGGGCATCAGTTGCCTAGAACTTAGAACTAATTAAACCTAACTAACTTAAAGACATCACACACATCCATGCCTGAGGCAGGATTCGAACCTGCGACCGTAGCGGTCGCTCGGTTCCAGACTGTAGCGCCCAGAACCGCACGGCCACTCCGGCCGGCTCCTCCGTTAGTCATGTTTGGTATGGTTCCTGTGGTGTCACCACCAGACACCACACTTGCTAGGTGGTAGCTTTAAATCGGCCGCGGTCCATTAGTACATGTCGGACCCGCGTGTCGCCACTGTCAGGAATCGCAGACCGAGCGCCACCACAAGGCAGGTCTCGAGATACTGACTAGCACTCGCCCCAGTTGTACGTACGACGTAGCTAGCGACTACACTGACGAAGCCTCACTCCTTTGCCGAGCAGATAGTTAGAATAGCCTTCAGCTAAGTCCATGGCTACGACCTAGCAAGGCGCCATTAGCCTTACATAGCTTGTATCTAAAGAGTCTCACTTGTATCGTCAAGAGCGATGTATACAACAAGGATGGATTAAAGTTAAGTATTCCAGAAGCTACGTACTTTTCTTTATAGCATTCATTACGTATCCTGTTACAGACCTATCTCTTGCCTGCGTGAACTAAACGCGTGCCTTTCGGCTACTTCCGTGGCGTGGCTGTCTTGCTACGCCACAACAGTTCCTACACATTTTGGAAATGTTCTAGGATGGATAGGATTAATGTTTTCTATGCAGTTTCAATGATCGGCCGATTGCATCTCCCTAGTATTCTACTGATAAACCCGTATGGATGCCGAGTGGAGACGCATCTACGTTTTCAGGATGCTGTTACGGAACGTTTAGAATGTTTTTCGGTACTAATAAAACATAATTGGCGAGTTGATATATATTCATTCAGATATATTTTCTGTTTCCTCATCATCCTCTGTTGACGTCTTCTACCAGTGGTACAGAGGAATTCCATTGACTTCTGTTGTCGTTCCGGCGTTCAAGAAGGCTGTTGGTCCAAGAGTTCAGTCGAAGTGTAACGGGTTGCCGTCTGGCAGGCGAAGCCATAGAATGAGAGTATGGCCCCAGACTGGGCTAGAGCATCCTTCATCCCACCCCAGAAGGTGACTACGACCCAGGATGTCCCATCAGGATGTACCGCGTTGTCGCAAGTCGTTTAATCGACTGATCCTGGCCCCATCGAACAGGTAGGCCATCGCAACCGGAAGTGCCTGCAATGTCGATCAGGAACGGAGGCACCGGATGGCCCTCTAACGGTGATGTTAGTGCGACAAGTACCGCGAGATATGGTGGTGACGGAAGACTCTCTGGCTCCCCATCAACAATGTGGTATGCGACCATTGCGAAGTCCCACGAGTGACAGCTCGTGGTTACTTGGATGTCGTCACCTCGGGTATGGCAAAGCACTGTGTTCATCAGAAGTGCTGGAATATCTACTATATGGGTGTCACGTAATAACTACTGAATCAACCCTAATGGATAACTCAACTCAGACCTGTAGAACTGGCGTATTTATGAGGACTGACGGGTTACTGTGGCATGAGGGTCTCTTCATTACGACTGAATGAGCCCGCTTCTTTACTAGTTGTCAGCAGTCCTTATTCTGCTGTGTCTGCTTCTCATTTTGTTAAAGGGTCTTAAATGCACTATCAACTATCTGGTAGATGCTGTTGCATCCTACGTATTACTTTCTTCTTGGCGTAACAACAGATAACGAATATATCTCTGTCTCACTCTCACAGTGAACGTTTCGCTGACTGTTCTGGCGGTTAGGTCGTTGTAACATCCCCTGCTCGTTTATGAGACCGACTTAAAGTGCTGCTTGTTTCATTCTGCTCCTTAGCTATGTCACCACCTCTTGCTGCGTCTTCCCTACCAAAAGATACCGAATCCAGTCATTCATTTCCCTTGTTATCCCATACGATCGTACTTTCGATAGTAAATGTAGATGTTGTACACAGTAAAATGCTTTTAGGACATCTAGGAATACTGTATTTACCTAACTGCTTGGATCTATGACTCTCAGTTATGTCCATGTGGGAAAAATGTGAGTTTCGTTACATGTGATCTGCGTTTTCGGAATACACGCTGATTGCAATGGGGGAGTCATTCTCTTCGAAACATAGGACATCTAGGAATACTGTATTTACCTAACTGCTTGGATCTATGACTCTCAGTTATGTCCATGTGGGAAAAATGTGAGTTCCGTTACACGTGATCTGCGTTTTCGGAATACACGCTGATTGCAATGGGGGAGTCATTCTCTTCGAAACATGTCATTGTTTTGTAGCAGAGAATATGTTCTAAGGATCTGCAACAAACAGATGCCAAGGATGTTTAAAGTTTTCTCGGGTGTCCAGCCGCATACAAACATCAAATGTCCACGAGATTTCGGCGAATAACCGTCCAGCCTACATCAGGTGGTGGTGAAGCAATGACCTGTCTGCTCTCTATCGCTAGTATCCCAAGTGCGTTTCCACACGCCGACGGTGCGTGGTATGTTCGGTGATGGGACAAGCGGGGGCTCCGGTAGGTGAAAAAGGTGTGAGAGAGGGGCCAAGGGGGGGGGGGGGGGGGAGCACAGTGTATTTTCCTTACATCGTGAAATTCTGTACAGATAGATCTTCACATTAACTCCAGTGATATGCTTCAGTATAATATAGGTTCTACAACATACATTGCTTATAAAGTTAATAACACTGGCATCTTTGCTCTTCGAAAGACCTTAATAAGGGTACCCAGGGCTTACTGAGATGGTAACCAGTGTTCCTGTTGACGAAGTTGCCTGTTACGCGAAATTCTATGGCCAATAGATATTTGTGGAGGCCAGTACTTTGTCTCGTCATAATTCGCTGCTTGTCCAGTGTTTCTGAAATGTTCTGCCAGAGCAGATTGGCTTGGTTGACATAGGTATGTATAGCTTGGTGTTTTTTGCATCGATGTTCCACCGTACGAACTGTTTGGCCGATGCACGATTTGCCACAGGCGCACGGATTTTTGTATACACCTGCTTTCTTGAGGCCGACATCGTCCTTCACCGTTCCTATTAAGGCGTTCGTCTTAGCCGGTGGTCGAAAGGCTGTGTCGATCTTGTGTTGCCTCAGTAATCTCCCTATTTTGGACGACACTTTGCCCACAAAAGGTAAAAACCCCAGGCTTTTTTCTTCCGTTTGTGCTTCATCTTGGTCCCTAAAGTGCTTCTGTTGTCGGATGGCCCTTTGGATTAGGTGGTTTCCGTATCCATTCTTGTGGGACACAGTCTCCGTTCTGCGAACCAGAAGAGCTTCTGTGAAGTTTGGAAAGTAGGAGGCGATGTACTGGTAGAATTGAAGCTGTGAGGAGGGGTCGTAAGTCGTGTTGGGTAGCTCAGTTGGTAGAGCACTTGCCTGCGAAAGGCAAAAGTCCCGAGTTCGAGTTTCGGTACGGCACACAGTTTTAATCTGTCAGGAAGTTACACAAATCATGCTTCTATTATCAACCGCAACCTCAGAACTGCTGCTCTAGTGCCTTTAACTTTTCTGAAGCAGAAGTGATAGTCATATAACACATCATCAACCTTGTTTTCCATTCTTCTGTACATTATTCATGTCAGAAACTCGAATGTTGGAGCTGTTAAGCTGATTGTTTGGTAATTCTCGCACTTGTCGACTCTTGCAATCTTCGAAATACTGATTTTGCGAGTGTCTGATGGAGCGTCGTCAATATAATATATTCTACACAGCCCCTTAAATAGTCGTCTGGTTGCCACCTGCCCCATTTATTTTAGGAATTTCGATGCAATATTACCTGTCTTACAGAGCTCTTTCACAGTAAATTCTGCCTCTAATACTGGATCCCATATGTCATCCTTTTCTTTTAGTCATCAGTCATCTGACTGGTTTGTAAGATCCGCCCCGAATTACTCTCCCATGCTAAACTTTTCATCTCAGAGTAGCACTTGCAATAAAGCCCTCAGTTATTTGTTGAATGTATTCCAATGTGTTTCTTCCACTACAATTTTTACCCTCTACAGCTCGCTCTAGTACCATGGTAGCTATTCATTGTAGCCTTAGTAGGTGTCTTATACCTTCTTGTCAGTCTCATCTCTATGGACTCTAATTTCTTTTAAAACGTCACCGGCCACGGCCTCCCTCTCAGAGGGGCTCAGTGTACTCTTTCCACCTATTTCCTCTCTCTTCTGCGTTTAACAATAGAAATCCAATTACACTCTTGGCTACCATCCTTCCTTTTAATTTCACCGAATAGTGTTTTGACTTTTGTAAATTCTGAGTCCCCCAGACGATAATTTTTTTGCAGATTTCTCCACACCTTTCCTGCAGCCACTTCGCCTTGGCTGCCTTCGTTTGTTATTTATGTAATTCGTAAGATATTTTTATAGCTGTAGTCCCGTCTTTCCCTGGACACTACTGTGTGTGTGTGTGTGTGTGTGTGTGTGTGTGTGTGTGTGTGTGTGTGTTCAGAAGGACATTCCCAACAAATATTTATCTGAAGACACCTTCCTGGTTCAATAATGTGGCTGTTTAGCGGAAGATAATGAAGGCCTTTTTATTTACCTTCGATAAACAAATTACCTTTGTTGACGTTTCAGTTTTTCTGTTGTTATTTGATAAAAATGCATACATCCTTTGCATTAATTTTGTGCGAGCCATGTAGTCACTTCTTGAGTTAAATCTCTACTTTGTTGGTTGCGAGCTGCGCACTTTTCCCTAGTCCAGCATAGAAATCAAGGAAGAAAATCGGGCACGTGTCGCGTCATCAGGGAACGCTGTGAACCGTCCATTAGCAGCAGGGTTAAGATCACGTGTGCTTTCGGGCAGACTAGCACTGACACCACGGTGCCTCTGCTCTGGTGCGCAAGTGTTGGCTGGAGGCTGGTATGGTGCTCTGTCGTCTTCATTGATGAGAATAGGTTCTGTATTGATGGAGGCATGGACGTACGCGTCTATGGCGTATGCCTGTAAGCTGCCGATTTCACAGTCCATTGTCCCATGACACACAGGTCTCATACCACATTTCACGCTCTGGAAGGTGATCAATTACACCTCGAGGTCACATTTGGTGTTCCTTCAGGGTGAAATAAACAGATACCGTTATGTTGGCCTCTTTGTTATCCCTGTGCTACTGCCGTTTCTTCAACAGAAAGGTGATGTGCTTTTTCAGCATGACAGGGCACGTCCACATAGGGCTGCTGTAACTGTTCCGGCCAGCAAGATCACCAGTTCTATTACCAGTCTGAACACATATGGAATATAATGCAGCTGGAACTTACTGGCTCTCCAGGGCCTGCAGGGACCATTGCCGAATTGTAGTCTATTACAGGATGCCATTCGGAATCTTTATGATCGTTTGAACTCGAGAATGCATAACTGAGTTACCACATTTACTATGACATGTGCTCTTCATTCGGTCTGAATTCGTTAAAATATACCCGTACTCGTACAATGATGAATTACCTGTTACCTCACTCTACAATAAAATGGCCTTGTTCCTGAGGATGTGATTATACAGCACTCAGATGTGTATAACGTGAAATATTTACTACCGTCGCACAAAGTAACCTTATATGTAACAACAACATAATCTGCATAAAATACAGGGTGTTTCAAAAAGAATAAACGTTTTTGGAAGGCATATATTTGTTAAACATTAAGACATACGAATTTGAAACTTTACACACATATTTACGAACCTCTCAAGTTCCATCAGCGACACGAACAATATCGCATTGATATTCAAATTCCTCCCATACTCGGGCAAGCATGTCATTCGTCACTGATGTTATGGCAGTACGGATCCGATTCTTCAACTCTTCCAGTTTTTGTGGGAGTGGTGGTACATAAACGTTGTCTTTAACGAAACCCCACAGGAAGAAGTCAGAGGGTGTCAAGTCCGGTGACCGTGGAGCCCAGTCACAGTCTAACATAACAGTCGCGACACGCTCTGCTGTAAAAGTTGTTACCGTTTAACAGCTGGAGCGACACTAGCGCTCCAAGCGGCGAGAAAGGAGAACTTCAGATGTGTCCTAAGCATAATGTTTGTTTTGCACCCCTTTCCTATGTGTTTTACGAAATGCTTGCTTCCAAGACTTTGTGTAATATCAGAAGACAAAGATGTTTCTAAGAACGATTCTATAATAAGCGGAAGTAGGGATAAAAATCATGAAAACATGGACAAGTTACAACACATTCGTGAAAAAACACTTGTGACGTTGAATAGAACTGCAGCTTACCAAGTTGATATCAACGGAATATAAATACGTAGATTCACACATAAGAAGCACAGACATGTATCTCTACATGCAAAAGGGCCGCAATTGTCGTTCTGTAGGCTTACGTGTTTTAGTCATTGTCGCCTGTTACTACAAGTACAACATTCATCTTTATATTATTCTAAGTGGGACCAGCAACTGGCAAATGGAGGGAGAAACATCCTGGTAGTGTTAATCCCAAGTGCTCAAACCAATAACACTGTCAGAAGTGCTGTCATACGTTAAATTTACCATTATAGACTTTTCATCCAATGACATATGCACTAGTTTTTCAGTATCGGAGAAATGCTGTGCCTTCTGCTTTAATAGGTGGAACATATTGTCACTTATCCCACATTTTATTTTTATGCCTTCCATATACCTCTGTAATGTATGCACTTATGGAAACATAAAACATTTCGACAAAACCTGTATGCCTGAGTGCTGTAATTTAATAAATTTAGAGCAAACAGCTTATTTTTGTCTTTCCATATTGCAGATGGCATGCTAATCTGTCTAAACAGCAAGTCATTTTTTTTAAAATATCGGAATGCTACAGTCTTCAAAATTTGTTTATCCTTCTTCCCTTGATCCTTCTTACAGTCTGTACTTAAAATAAGAGGCACTTTCCTTGCCACGTAACTGTTTTGTACGAAGTCTAGCGATCTGCACATTCTGATATTCCACACGCTTTTTCTAGACACGAATAATCGCACTTAATTTTACCACTTCATCGTCGAAGCAGGTCTGTGTTGACGATTCAGATGACTCTGGCATTGATAGATGAAGAGTTAAACTGGCTGCTTCAGTGCCATAGGAGTGTTTTACAGCTTTAGACAGATTGTCGAACCGTAGCATTTTTCTCCTAAGCGTCAGTTGAGGTGCCTTATCTGGAATGTCAAGCAGTGTGGTTAACTGCATTCCACACGAGTTTATTATTGTCTGAATTCATGTAGTGGGTTTGTTTCTACGTGTTGCGGACAAAACATTATAATAAAGGTTAACTGGGTCTTTACTCATACGATGTTCTCGTCTGCTATTACTATCCATTTGCTGTTCCTAGAACGAAACATTAACCATCAATATGCGTGTAGTTCTCAAGCGAATTCTGACGATACAGTTCAGTAACGTGATGTTATATCCCTCTCAGGGTCCTTAGGAAACTTAAAAAAGACAGATGTTGTATTCTTGTTGTTGTTGCTGCAATTTATAACGCTACGCAACGTTTCCATTTGTAAAAACCACAGTACAAATCAAAATAAACAATTAATTTCCTCTTTCGCTTTCACTATCGCTCCGATTTCAACAGCTTCAATTACTGGCCGCTTGGCGCGCTAATGGTGCAGAAGGCAACAACATCGAGGCGTTAGACTGTGGCCCAGCTGAGACATGCTAAGTTTCCAGCTCCTTGATGATCAATCCAACGGTTCGGTAGAGTTTAATTGAGATACTCATGACTTTGGCTTAACAGTGAGGTGGTGCCCCGTCTTGTTGAAAAATGAAGTTGTCTTCGTGCATCCTCTGAAACAACCAGTTGTGTAACATAGCGAGATATTGCTGGCCATTAACCGTGTTTCCATCAAAGAAGAATGGGCCATAAACAGATGATCGGGATAAGGCACAAAATATATTTTGGGCGAATCTCATTCATGTTCAGTGGCAGCATGTGGGTTCTGTAGGCCCCAAATTCGAACATTGTGTTTGTTTACCTGATCACTAACATGGAAAGTCGCTTCATCACTGAACACGATGTGCTGTGCGAAAGTGTTATCATTGTCAATTGCATCAAGAGTCTCGTTAAAAAATGCCACACGTTTGCGTTTGTAATAAGGAGGCAGAGCTTGTAACAGCTGTAACTTGTAAGGTTCATAAACAACCGACTTATCAAAACATGCCAAATTGTTGTTGTAGGTAGTTATAACTCCTGACTGGCACGACGAGTTGATTTTGAACGACAACGTTGGAAAGCAATTTGAATTAGTGCAACATTTTGTTCAGGAACGCGAGGGCGGTCAGGAGTCTTTCCTTTACATACACATCCTGTATCTAGAAACTGTCGATACCATCTGCGAATGTTCCACCCATTCGAAGGATCAATTTGGTACCTCAACCTGAAACGCCTTTGCACTGTAAACACGGAATTTCACTTCGCAAACTCTAGAACACAAAATGATTACTGCTGCGGAGTTTCCATTTTAAACATAAGACGGTTACCAAGCAAAACAGAAGACAACTGACATCTAACGGCTATTAATATAAACAAGACTATGTATTCGTTTGTCAAAGAGCAGAGCCGAGGCGCAGCCATCGATAGTTTGGACAAAATAATACTTTGTAACTGGTATATTCTTTTTGAAACACCATGTAGTTGAAATTGTTTATGTCGGTTACTAGTGCTGTTTCCTTCATGTGATTCTAAACGGAGTCACTAGACTGAACTAACAACTAAAATAATCATTTGTTCCCTTTTACCGTATCCTCTAGCTGCAGCACTATCTATCTTTTCCTATTGTAGGCATTAATTAGCTTTGGAATTGTTAGTTTTCCATTTTAATGCCAAACTACATGGCTCACAAGTTTTATCCCCTTCATAATCACTCGCACAACCATTCTCCTTCATGTTCACATGGCTCCCGTGAATATGTCATTTTCGCTTGTTGTTCTCCTCTGATCTTGGTAAATATGTGATTAGAAAGGAACATATTGCAATAGGATGTATCCCACGTGAGACTCACGTCTCTAGGTATATGTATGCACAAAGTCATAACTGCTAACTACACTCCTGGAAATGGAAAAGAGAACACATTGACACCGGTGTGTCAGACCCACCATACTTGCTCCGGACACTGCGAGAGGGCTGTACAAGCAATGATCACACGCACGGCACAGCGGACACACCGGGAACCGCGGTGTTGGCCGTCGAATGGCGCTAGCTGCGCAGCATTTGTGCACCGCCGCCGTCAGTGTCAGCCAGTTTGCCGTGGCATGCGGAGCTCCATCGCAGTCTTTAACACTGGTAGCATGCCGCGACAGCGTGGACGTGAACCGTATGTGCAGTTGACGGACTTTGAGCGAGGGCGTATAGTGGGCATGCGGGAGGCCGGGTGGACGTACCGCCGAATTGCTCAACACGTGGGGCGTGAGGTCTCCACAGTACATCGATGTTGCCGCCAGTGGTCGGCGGAAGGTGCACGTGCCCGTCGACCTGGGACCGGACCGCAGCGACGCACGGATGCACGCCAAGACCGTAGGATCCTACGCAGTGCCGTAGGGCACCGCACCGCCACTTCCCAGCAAATTAGGGACACTGTTGCTCCTGGGGTATCGGCGAGGACCATTCGCAACCGTCTCCATGAAGCTGGGCTACGGTCCCGCACACCGTTAGGCCGTCTTCCGCTCACGCCCCAACATCGTGCAGCCCGCCTCCAGTGGTGTCGCGACAGGCGTGAATGGAGGGACGAATGGAGACGTGTCGTCTTCAGCGATGAGAGTCGCTTCTGCCTTGGTGCCAATGATGGTCGTATGCGTGTTTGGCGCCGTGCAGGTGAGCGCCACAATCAGGACTGCATACGACCGAGGCACACAGGGCCAACACCCGGCATCATGGTGTGGGGAGCGATCTCCTACTCTGGCCGTACACCACTGGTGATCGTCGAGGGGACACTGAATAGTGCACGGTACATCCAAACCGTCATCGAACCCATCGTTCTACCATTCCTAGACCGGCAAGGGAACTTGCTGTTCCAACAGGACAATGCACGTCCGCATGTATCCCGTGCCACCCAACGTGCTCTAGAAGGTGTAAGTCAACTACCCTGGCCAGCAAGATCTCCGGATCTGTCCCCCATTGAGCATGTTTGGGACTGGATGAAGCGTCGTCTCACGCGGTCTGCACGTCCAGCACGAACGCTGGTCCAACTGAGGCGCCAGGTGGAAATGGCATGGCAAGCCGTTCCACAGGACTACATCCAGCATCTCTACGATCGTCTCCATGGGAGAATAGCAGCCTGCATTGCTGCGAAAGGTGGATATACACTGTACTAGTGCCGACATTGTGCATGCTCTGTTGCCTGCGACTATGTGCCTGTGGTTCTGTCAGTGTGATCATGTGATGTATCTGACCCCAGGAATGTGTCAATAAAGTTTCCCCTTCCTGGGACAATGAATTCACGGTGTTCTTATTTCAATTTCCAGGAGTGTATTTTCACTTTTATGCTGCTTCTACATAATAAATATTGTGTTTCACCCACTGTAAAGTATACTAGCTAGTTTTAATAACTAGCATACTGACGGAAAAAACTGCAGAGTTAAAAGTTCCATGTTTCTTCAGTGGAGAAAATTCCTGTGAGTGCTGGTTGTATCGTCGCCAGTTGAAATGGTGGAATACTCATTAACGATGTGCAGTACACTCTTCACGTATATCTTAATTTTGCCAGCATTCTTCAGTAATTTTATCAACAAGACAGTTGCCTACATGATACTTCGCTTCGTATGAATTTTGGCTCTGATCGTAAATTGGAAATAAGAAACATCATTGTATTGGATATCGAACTGTTAAACTTTAATAAAGACAATGGAAGTTATATCCGTTTCATACAAAGATACTGCAAATATTGTCGTAAAATCGTTTAGCTGTTTGCTTCTGAACTGCTGCGGTATGGGACTATTACACAAGCTCGCCGAATGTCCATACGGCTGAGCGCCCTCAGCTCCTTGAACACACAACGGCCAAGTAATCAGATAGTGGTTGGCCTGCGCGCCCCTTACAGCTCCGGTATGCCCAGACATTAATTACTGCGTATTTGCGCCGCACACATGGGTCTCAGAAACCGCGTTCCTGAGGCGAGACGGCCAAATACTGGCCTTGCGCTGCTGGAAGAATTGACATAATAATATCCAAACGCTTTCACTTGAAACTATAGATGACTGCAAAACTTATTTTTACTGTCTGGGAAGGGCAAGAAGAATTACCGTCTTGCAAATAGTGAAGAAAATTTAGTTCTCCTTCGGTTTCACAATGATATATGAGTGAAGGTCACCTTGATCTTAGTATTCTTGTGTTTAGAACGAGTCCTTTGCAGCCTTCTCGTCAGTTGGCTCTACTTCTCTCGAACACTGCATGGACACTCCATATTTGACAGACGAGGGAAGCATTAGTGAAGTGCACAATGGTAGCCAGTCGGAGATAAAGAGTGTAAGAAAACAGCTGATACGATAAGTACTAGCCTAGAATACAGCACACTTCACGCGAAAGAGTAACTGCAAGATGAATCTTCGGAGGGTCACAAGTTACTTTGTTAAATACAGTCCACACGCAACACAGAAACTGTTTTCTCAGCGAAGTGGCAAATAGTTAATGAAGGATTCAACTGACATTATGCGCCCTTTGCTTACTGCGAATGAAATTAGAGTCCACCAGGAGGGAAACGACAATCAATTAATTGGATAGGCTGGTGATCCAGTACCAAAGAAGGCGACATCGATTTCAAGTGGAGCAAAAGACGTAGTTAGCGTTTTAAGCGATGGAAAAAGTTTCATCATCAGCAAGGGCAAATACTATACATTTCTTCTTGATCAGTTTAAACAAAGAAGCGTGGCTTGCCAAAATTACATCTACTCAGTTTCATTTTTTATTCCGTAAGTACAGTCTTTCAAACCATGTCGAGCAATGTTCATCTTGCACACGCAGGTCTACTGAAAAAGTGCTATAGACCTGATAATTTATCAGTTTAACACGTACCCTTGACATGACTCTCAGTTTAGCTCTAAAAGTTATAGTATCTATATTCACAGGTATGCAGACTGAGTTGTTACGGTCATAGGAAATAGCCACATTTAAAAAAAGTAATTAAATCTTACTGACAAGAATTAAAAATATCTTATACTCCTCAGATTCTGAAATGCTGAAATGTTCATTATGTGCTACATGATGATCAGTTGCATCTGCTTTTCTTCTGTGTTAAGAGAGTTATAGCATTTACGTGTCTGTGTAGTTGTGAAGATTTTTTTATGTACTATATGGTTTTCAATTTCAGTAAATAGTAAGACATATGAATAATATCAATCTTGTCATACCGAGAAGGTGGTGCAATAACGAAACCATTGTAGTAAAATATTATTAATACAGTTCTGTATCATGCAATTAAAAAAGGTTATTACTTCACTGCCTGTAAAAAGGGTCCCTAGTGTAAACAATCTGAATGTGAGGCCGTACAGAATATTGTGTGAGAAACGACTTTTGTTTTCCATTTTGTCTCTGCTTTGGAAAGTGAAGCAGGCTGTTTGAAATCTCGCTAGTTTTGCTTCTTGATTCGTTTCACCCAAACCGGAGCGAGTTGACATGTGGGCAGAGGTTTCCCAGCTGCGAATGTCTGAGAAGGTTTTACCATTTTCGTAAACCTTAGTGCCAACTGGGGGATTTAAGCTGTTTTAAATTTGTTTGTGACATCCCTGAGAGCAAACCATAGTATGCAAGGCGTCTCAAAATGAAAATGAATATACTGGTTTTAAGGCTTCGTAGCATTTATTACATTCCACTCACTATTATAAGTAAGACATCTGAAACAGTTTTTGTGACAACTGTTCAATGCGAGCACGTTCGTCACGCATCGAGTTGATAAGCGAGTTCTTCCAAAGCTTCATTGGTGTGTTTGGAGTAATTGCTACAACAATGCTGTTTCTAATTTCTAATGTCGGGTAGGTCGGCTGGATCGGAGGTAAATGATTCTTTATGAACTCTTAAAGGTAAAATCGTACGGCGTCAGGTCGTGTGTGAACGTGGTGGTAATGTAAAACAACCTCTTTGATCCGGCTTTGCGGCCAATCCAGCGGTCGGATACAACATCGTTTAACCAATCGCGAACTGGGCTATGTCAGTGACATGGCTGCTAAATAAAATTATGTGATTCAGCTTCTACCAGTTGAAGAAAGAGGCATAATTCTAGTGCATATTGATAAGAAATTTTCCTCCTGGATATGACACAAAAACATTCAATTTGGGGGAGCTTGTTTGCAGTTGTACTGTCTGGTGACGATTCGCTGACCTTCAACGTCACACACTGTGTGTTCAAATTTTCACTTAGGTGAAATGTCGGTTCTGTTATATAGCGGCCGTAGGCCGCGTAAGTCCTCTGTCAGTCCGAAGACGCCGCCATGCGGGGTTGCCTACTCGTCGACCGCAAGTGTCTTTCCGGTTTCCTCCGACGATTGTACATATGGGCACCGTGTTGTGTGGAAACATTATGTTTGTACACCGTTTGTTCCAACAACATGGGGCACCAGCTGCGCTTCAGAGCAGTTCATGCGCCAGGAAGACTCGGCGCTACTACAAAAGAACAAACATCCGTCCGCAAATCACGAGGAGGCAAACATAGTTCCGCCTGCTGTGAACGTTAGGGCAAGCACAGCTTCCAGCAGGGCAATTGCAGTTCTAGTTTCAGTTCTAGCACAGTTCAGTTCAGTTGCTCTCGCAGGTCCAGGGCAGGAGGTAGCTGCCTCGTAGTCTGAGTAACAGAACTCCCCGAGACGAGCAAGGACGTTCCGCTCTGCTTTGCATCGTCGTACTCCACGTGCCGCGGCCCCTCACGGGCGTCGCCCTACATCTATACGGCATGACACTCCCCGTAGATCGGGTATTACGTCAGCAGACTTTGTTAACTCAAGTGATCACGACTATCTTCTATTTTTTGTTTTTGGGACAAACGTCATCGTGGATCTGTGCAGTTAAAAAGGTGTTTTGTATTGCATCTCGAGAATCATCCTTTAACACAGTAAGCAACCACTTAAAAAGTGCAGGATAGAAAAGATTCACCATTGAAGATGATACGATGCACAAAATTTTGATGCAGCAATATGCGCTGCGAACAGAGACATACTTGCAACCGTCTCCTTACAAGTCTTCTCACATGGCGTCAATAAAATTACTAATGCACGAGTAGCCTTACGAATTAATTTCTTGGAGCTACGCTTTAAAGGCTCTCACTCACTCTACAAGTTCTCCAGTCACTTACTATTCCTGTTGCGCAGAGGGATTAAAAATTATCAGTTTGAGTTACTCTTTGATGTATTATTTATATTTGTAAATTGAATGTAAACGATGTTTCAAAGCTTTATGACCCATATATTCATTTTGAAACACTCTGTATTTGTACGGTGTAGCGGGGATGAGAGCAGATACCTCAAATGATGACTGTGGACAGTGTACTGGAGAACATTACCTAAGTATTTACGTCATATGTAAACTAATAACTACCTGTGGTCTACCATCACTGACTTCTAATCAAAACGTCCTCGATGCCGAGTTAGAACCTCGCCACTACTTAAATTTTAAATGAAAATCATCAGTAATGGCGACCGAAGACCAGCGGCATAAGAAGTCACCCTCGTTCTGCCAACAGCCTTGCCATAGGGGGCGAAGGAGCGCTCACAGAGTCAGGGCACTCTCTTGCCCTTGGGGTGGGAAACTAACACTAAAAGGCACAAGAATCGGAAGAATCGGCAATGATCAACGGCATGAAGATGCAGAAGGCAATGGAAACCACGTCATTAATGACGTATAATGTTTATCCATAGCACAGGTGGCCTGTATTTCTAAAAGTGTCATGATGATCTCTCGATTTGACAAAGGTTAAGGACTATCACCAATTCTCCCCTCCGGGGGGGGGGGGGGGGAAGAATGTCAAGGGGTAGGTGACCATTAGATAAAATACCCAATAACCAACAATATGATACCGTTCTATGAGGGGCAATGTCAGAAGTTTTGAATTAGTAGGGAAGTACAATATCTGAAAATGGCAGTCCTAAGGCTCAGTCTAGATATAGTGGACGTTAGTGAAATGAAATGGAAAAAAGACAAGGGTATCTGGTCATATGGGTATAGAGTAACCTGAACAGCAGTGGAAAATTGAAATACTGGAGTAATATTCAGTACGAATAGAAAGACGGTAGGGCAGAGAGTGAGCTACTATGAAGAATTCAGCGATAGGGTTGTTATCATCAGAATACTCTGTTCAAGAATCACAAGAGGAGGAGGAATACCAGAAAAAGGCTGCGAGATATGGGAGAATTCCAGTTAGAATACATCATGCTTGGGAAGAGATTCCGAAACCAAATTCTGTATTGTAAAGCATACCCCAGAGCAGATACAGACTCAGATCACAATTTGGTAATGATGAAGTGTAGTCCGACGTTTTGAGAAACTATTCAGGAAGAATCAGTGCACAAAGGCGTGTGACACAGTAGTGATAAAGAACGAAGGAATGCGCTTGCAGCTCTCTGCGGCTATAGGTACTGCAATAATGAGTAGGTCAGTAGGAACTTCAGTTGAAGAGGAGGTCTCTCTAAAGAGGGCAACTACAAAAGTTGGAAAGAAAAACATAGGAAGGTAATTTGCAAAGGAGCCATAGGTAGCAGAGGAAATACTTCAGCTCCCTGACTAAACAAGTAATTACAAAAATGATTATGGACATTCAGGAATACAATAATAAAAGTTACTTAGGAACAAAATAGATAAAAAATGCTCGAAGCTAAGGCGTAATGACCGCATCAGAGAGAAACAGAAATGAATCTTGGCAGAACTGACTCAGCACTTAGAAAAGTCAAAACAAACTTCGGTGAAATCAAAAACAAGGGGGTAACATTAAGACTGCAACGGTTATCCCACTGATAAATGCATAGGAGAGAGCGGATAGGTGCAAGCGAAACATTGATGGAATCTATGAGGGGGGGGGGGGGGGACATGTCTGCTGTCGTACTAGAAGAAGAAACAGAAGTCGACAGGGAAGAGATTGGAGTCCTGTATTAGAATCGGAATTTAAGGGCGGTTTTGAAGAATTAATATCAAATACGGCAGAAGAGAAGGAGAACAATCTACGCGCAATTTATAAAATCACCGAGAGAAGTTGCAACGAAACGTCTATTCACGTTGGTGTGTAGAAGTATGACACCGGTGATATACCATTAGACTTTCGTAAAACATCAATCGCGCAATTCCGAAGACTGCAAGAGCTAAAAGTGCGAGAACTACAGCACAATCAGCGTAACAGCTCATGCATTCATGTTGCTGACAAGAATAATGTACAGAGTAATGGAAAAGAAAATTGAGGATTTGCTACGTGACGATCAGTTTGGATTTAGGAAAGTAAGGGCATCAAAGAGGCAATTCTGACGTTGTGGTGGATAATGGAACAAAGCCTGAAGAAAAATGAAGACCCTTATAGGACATGTCGGCCTGGAATCAGCGTTCGACTATGTATATAGGTTGAAGATCGAAATTTTAATAAAAATAGGGGTAAGCTATAGTGACAGTCGGGTAATATACAATATGTACAAGAACCGAGAGGTGACAATAAGACTGGGACACCAAACACAAAATACTCGGATTGAAAGGGATATAAGACAGGGATGTCGTCTTTCGCCCCTGTTGTTGAATCTGTACATCGGAAAATCACTTACGGAAATAAAAGAAAGATTCAAGAGTGGAATTAAAATTCAGGATGAAAGGAAATCAGTGATAAGATTCGCTGATGACATTGCTATCCTGAGTGAAAGTGAGGAATCTATTGAATGGAATGAACAATCTAATGAGTACAGAACATGGTTTAACAGTAAATCGAAGAAAGACGAAACTAATGAGAAATACTGAAAAAGAGAACAGCTAGAAACTTATATTACGATTGGGAATCTCAAAGTAGGCCAAATTAAGGAATTCTGTTACCTAGGCGGCAGAATAACGTATAATGAACCGAGAAGAGTAGTATTGGCAAGAAGGTCATTTCTGGCCAATTCTTAGTTTCAGACATAAGCCTTAATTTTGAGAAGAACTTTCCGAGGATGCAAATCTGGAGCACAGCATTCTATGGTAGTGAAACATGGATTGAAGGGAAACTGGAACAGAGCAGACTAAGCAATTGAGAAGTGATAATACAGATGAATGTTGACAATTAGGTAGGCTGATAGGGTGCAGCACGAGGTGTTTCTCTGCAGAACGGGCAACGAAAGGAATATATGGTAAACGCTTACAAGAAGAGTGAAGATAATGATAGGACATCTGTTAAAATATCAGGGAGTAACTTCCATGGTAGCAGATGAAACTGTGAAGGGTAAAAGGTGTAGAGAAAGTTAGAGGTTGAAATACATTTAACAAATAATTGAGGATGAGATTTCAATAGTTACTCTGGGATGAAAAGGCTAACTTTGTAGAGTAATTCGTTTTGGACGGGCCAAATCAAACCATTCAGAAGAATGGTGACTCAAAGAAACTTATAGTTATTAAAAGTCGTACGTCGTTAGGTTGGTTAGTACCTCCATTTATACGCGACACAAGCACGCTGTTAATGCACTTGTTTGGAAGTTATTAGTGACAAACGTATTCCACTCAGTGGTACAGTTATGACCATACAGAAAATATCAGAATGTTCGACACAGGAAAAGAGAGTGTGTGTATATGTTAAGATACCAAATATAAGAATATCTGCAAATACATCCGTTACACCCTGTAGAAGATATTTTAAGTGGCTAACGTCTGTGATCTGTTCGTCAGGCCAGTGAACTGTAGTTGTACTGAACTGTTTCTGAAACGAGCCATTGCAGGGTCAGGGATTTTTTCTACTAAGTACGTGGTGGGCTGGTAGTGGAAAAGAAAGATACCCAGTTGGAGTTTTACTGACGGAATTTCTAGTTTCAGTATTTCCCTTACAACCAAGAGTAATCAAGAAAAACTGTGTACTGGGGGGAAGGGAAAGGTTTTTAAATTAATTATGGGGGAACAGAAAACATTTTTCAAAGCCTATCGTATGTGAAAATGTTGTTCTTTATGTGTATACAGTGAAAAGTCGGTGGATTGCAAGACATGTGCAGTACACCTATGTCACTGTCAATTAGGTACACCAGGAAACTTGATTTACTTTGCAGCTGTAGTGCAGTCATATACAACCGATCGCTCAGCGAAAAACCTGTATCTAAAGGCAGGAAAGTTTTGAAAGTCCCACTGACATACATGACAGCAAATAGCAGTTCACTGAATTACAAACCCATATCACTGAGATGGATTTGTAGCACGATATTGTAACATATAATGTATTCGAACATTACAAAACATCTCAAAGAAAATACTCTACTGATACATAACGAGCACCAATTTAGAAAATATCGTTGTTATGAAACAGAATTGGCTCTTTATTCATAGGAATTAATGAGCATTATGGACAGGGAATCTCGAATATACATTTGTAGTTTCCAGAAGGCTATTGACACCGTTCCTCACAAGCGGCTTGTAATCTAAAAGCATTGCTGGATCGGCTCAGTTGGGCGAATGGATCGTGATTTCCTCTCGGAAAAGTCACTGTGAAAGAGAAGTCAGGCGCTCCAGAAGGATGTGTTATACGCCCTCTGCTTTTCCTAATGTATATAAACAATTTAGGATTAATACCAGCAGTCCACTTAGGTTGTTTGTGGACGACGTTGTTGTTTATCGTATAGTGGTCATTGGAAGTTCTTAAGGAATTGGAAAATAGTGCAGTGCATGATGAGAAAAGTGGAAATTAACCGTAAAAATTGAAAGTTTGAAGTTCTTTACATGTATACTAAAGATTTTGTGTTAAATTTCAGTTACACGGTAAATCACAATTGTCCATTTAACTGCCATTACAGAGGGGACAATTTAGAATTGGATCGTCACTGAGTGTGTTGTGGGGAAGGCGGAACGGTTTGAGTTTTACAGGTACAATATTTAGAAGATGCAACAAATCTGTTAACCGGACTGTCAACTCTACGCTTCTACATCCTGTTCTGGCGTACTGCCGCGTTTTACAGGAAGCTTTCCAGATAGGATTGACGAAAAACATCGAAAAACTACAATGAGAGGCAAACGTTTTCTATTATTGCGAAATAGGGGTATTATAAGTAAATTGATGTGACAGTCATTACAGCAAAGAGTTTGTCGTTGCGGCGTCGATTACCACCTTTCTCCTCCGAACGGACAACTATTGTGCTTGAATTCCATCTACAAAATAACGGAAATCATAAACCTTGCACAAATGTTGGTGTGTAAGTTACCCCATGTGCTATTACAAACTGGATAAACGAGAAATTGTCTGAGGGTGGTTCTATGGATCCTCTGCGAAACACATAAGTGTAAATTACAAAATAATCATACAGATGTAGATATGGATGTAAGTCAAGCACGCTACTATTTGAGAGGGAGGAGTTGTTTCTCTCCAGGACATGGTTTATACAAACCAACGTCAAACGTATAGTAACGGCATATCTGTGCCGGTGACCATCGTCGATAGAGCAGTAGAGCGCAAGCACTATGAACCATGCGGTGTACCAAGGTCAAGTTGTGTTTCTCGTCCGGGAAGCAGAGCTCAGAAGAACGCAAGATGAGTCGGCATGTTTCTCAGCCGTGGAGTCTTTGATCATCCCGTACGCAACGCGGTCTGTGAAAGAGAAAGGGGGGTCTATGAAAAGACGGAAAGGAGGAACAAAAAGAAGAAAAACGGGTGCGGAGCATTAGCGGTATTGGAGGAGGGCGGCGAGGCTCCACTCGGCCAAGGACTCGACGGTCGAATGTGACCGGCGACTGCCTATTCTTGCCGAGCACAACGGAGCTGTTATCACGGAGCACTTCGTGCACATCGGAGAGGGCCGCTCGATCTTTTACTGCCTTTGTTTCATTAGTTACTCACCCACAAAACTGTTGCTCTAAAAAACTAACAAATACTTAGTAATAAACGAAATTGTTAACATCCATAACTTCAAGAAAATACAGAATTTTATACGAAAGGAATGTTTAATAACGAATCCATAAGGATAACGCGGAGTAGTGATCCTGTTTTATGTTTCAAGAGTACTGATGTTTCATGATCGATTTTTACAAAATGTCGTTATTTTGATTTCAGCATCGAAGTTTCCTCATCGACACTTTAGTTTTTGACACATGTAATATTTGTGTTAACCTATTTCTGTGCCTGATCTATACTAGACCCTCGTAATATTTACAATTGCAGTAGGGTATGAAACAAATCATTTTGTATGTAATTTGGTACGTAAGGTACCATTGGTTATCTAGTAATTATAGTTAACTGATACATAACCCATAAATTATGACGTTTCCTTTGTACAAAAATGGAATAGCACAATTCACGATGGTTTAGTAGTACCGTACCATTCTCCCCCACCGCTTTACAGTTGTAGGGTTAAAAAAAAATTGATGTTAGATGTTGGGGAAAATGGTACTCTTGGTATCTAATTAAAAAACTGAAATTCTGAGAAAACTAAACACACTGCTCATAATTTGCCAAGCATCTACAACAGCCGCAAGTTAGAAATCTGCTTCCCTAACTCGTACCACTTGGTGCACAAATTGTACCAACCTTATAAACTATGTCCGTGAGCCTTTGACCATAATGTACTATTCTAGGGAAGTGGTCCATATTTCTTACATCACTGATTGCAGGCTTACGATATAACTTTTTCGCTCTTTTTGCTACCCCTGCAGACACTGTATGAATCCAAATTCTACATTTCATTCAGCTGACTATTTATACCATTCTCTCTTCTTCGCATAATTCGATTTACTGCTTTAAGAATGTGTTTCTGTGATGGTTTCCGCGCTGAAACTTGAAAAACCTTTTGACAGATGTTTGGTTACCTATTTTCATATGGGCTACTCGTCAGTTCACTCCCTCCTTTGCTAGGCTTTGAAAGTTTGCTTGGCGTTTTCATTATTTCCCTCGGATTCTGCCAAGTTTCTTGGATGAACAATTTGAAATCACATTTTGCCTGCAATGGCCTTTCCTGCGTTGCATTTATGGGTCAATCCGTGTTGTTCTGCGATGTCAAACGCAAGATTTCTTTCTTCCGGCCTTCTTAAACCAAACAGTACCTCTTCAATTGCAAGAATACGGTCTTTCTGTTAACCTTCAATTTCGCTGGAGAAGCGCTTTAATATGGCAAAAGAATTTTGTATCCAAGTGTATATTTTAATTTTCAGCATGCATCTTAATAGTTGGCTTAGACAAATTATATGCGTAAGCATCCATTTAATGCATCGTCCCCATTTAGATATAATGTTACAGCTAAATGTAATTTCAATATGCTTCACATTCCATAATACTTTTCTGTTGCTGTACTGCAATGTAAGGGGCATAGAACCAGGACCAACATGCTGCTGTTCATTTCCTCACTGCCAAATGACAAACACCGGTAGCCTCCATCGGAGGACGAAGAATGTGTTTGGGCAGTGTGTCCTTCGAAAACCGCCCTTCTGGAATGGTGCGACGAGTTCCGTGCTGCTGCTTCTTGATAACGCACGTCCTCATACCCCAATTGTAGCGCAGATGTTCCTCCAGCTTACGTGGGGAACACTCGAGACCCCGTCGTATAGTCCTTACCGCTCTCCACCCGCTTATCATGCCTTCACTCTCTTAAAAAAGGCTTTGAAGGGTCGACGATTCCTGTCGTACGCGAATGCGCAGCAGCCAGTTACGGACTTTTCACGCAGTAGATTGGGCTATGTTGGGTTGTTTGGGGGAAGAGAGCAAACAGCGAGGTCATGGGTCTCATCGGATTAGGGAAATGTGGGGAAGGAAGTCGGCCGTGCCCTTTCAAAAGAATCATCCCGGCATTTTCCTGAAGCGATTTAAGGAAATCACGGAAAAACTAAATTAGGATGGTCGGACGTGGGATTGAACTGTCATCCTCCCGAATGCGAGTCCAATGTGCTAACCACTGCACCACCTCGCTCGGTCCACGCAGCAGGACGCGGTGTTTTAACAAAAGGGCATTTTAGACCTGGTGCGTCGATGGGATGACTGCGTAAATTCTGACGCTGATTTTGCTTAACTGGTGTACAGACTCTGGTCTGTAGGTCTTGGAACCTAAAGTTTTTGATCATCCCTGCTATAAAACAATTATTTAATTATAGCAGGTTAAAGAACGCATTAACTCACGTAAACTGAAAGTTAGATTAAAACAAAATTATGAACGCTGTGTTTAGGGCCCGTAGCTGCCAGTATGGTCCCAAGTAGGACGCAGTTCACACTGACTTCAGTAAAGTTGGGAGATACAAATATTATGAAGTGGTACAAATCAGGAGCCCCTACTATACGGGCAGCACTGGCCCGCCAATGGCGCAACCTTACTGATGACTCTCTTTGTCTGGTTTGTCTGCTTGACGTTGAGGATCAACTGCCAGTCGCCGCACCAATCATCGATCCTCTGGAGCTCTTCCTGCATCTCACTATAGATGGTTTATGGTGTTGCAACTTACTTACAGACAATCGTGTAATCGCAAACAACCTTATGGAGGTTACGGCAGTATCGACTAGATCATTTATGTACGAGGTGGTTATAACTAAAATTTGGCTACCTGAGAGGGCCCTCATAAAAACGAGCGATATAGGACAATGAAACTTTCTGGAAAAATTTGTAAGGACATGAAGGAGGGAAGTAAATGAATAAACTATCGAGAGAACAACATTTTAATTTCCTCATGAGAGAGAACATTGGTCAATTGCGCACCATCGTTACGTTGCTCAGTGTGACGACATTTCCAGTTATGATAGCCTGGAACAGCACCTGAGATACCATTTCACAGTTGTTCACAGGACTTCTCAAATGGTGAGCAATGCAACGTTCAGCTGTGACGTCGATCTTGCACTGCTCGAAGAGCGCACATTTCGTCCAGTGTCCACAGCCATAGCAGCAGCAACTTATTCAAAAATTCGTGGTGCATTGGTTGTCGGCCTCTACCAGAAGCAGATCACAGGCCGTCAGTTAATCCGAACTTCCGAATCATGTTCTTCAGTCCCACTGCGGAAGGAGCACATCTCCGTATAAATTTAATGCATCAGTGCTTGCGAAGATCAGCAGCATTATTGCTGTTATTTTGCCAGAGCAGCTTTACGAACAAAGCCCTGCTCACCTTGTCCAAAACCTCGTTGATTGTCTGCCACTGTTACACCAACTATTGTGTTTCAATCCTATGTCGTCGCCGTACCATTAACGGTAAGTCCCGACACTAATATTACTAACAACGGAAATCCTGTGCCACATAGTCTGAACATCATTCTTACAAAGTTGAGTCCCCATACGCTAAATATTTGTCCGTCTAAACTGGCTGAAGCAGCGGACGTTCAATTGTACCCACCCTGTATAATGCAAACAGTAGCGGTCCTACCATTCTCTCGTTGGTGCACTTCCAAAACACGTCGATTTTGTTCTGTTGGAAGCGACGATTTACTTTTTCTCTCAAAGCAACAAAGATATGAATCCAGTCCAAAATCTCAGACGATTCTCAATAAATTATTATTTTTTGTCCACAAAACAACAGTTAAGATATGTGAACACAAAATAAGCAGTCTCGCATATGCGGATGGCAGTTGTGATGGCAGATTCGATTGAAAGTTTGCAAAGTAATATTTCAGAGCTAGATCAGAAATGTAAGGACTATGGTATGAAGATTAGCATTTCCAAAACGAAACTAATGTCAGTGGGAAAGAGATATAAACGGATTGAGTGCCAAATAGGAGGAACAAAGTTAGAACAGGTGTACGATTTGAAGTACTTAGGATGCATATTCTGACAGGATGGCAACATAGTGAAAGAACTGGATGCAGTGAGTGTTCGGTTACGATTTACTCTCTTCTGCAAGAAGGAAGTCAGTACCAAGACTAAGTTATCTGTGCACCGTTCAATCTTTCGACCAACTTTGTTGTATAGGAGCGAAAGCTAGGTGGATTCAGGTTACCTTATCAATAAGGTTGAGGTTACGGAAATGAAAATAACTAGGATGATTGCAGGTACTAGTAGATGGGAACAATGGCAGGAGGGTGTCCACAATGAGGAGATCAAAGAAGAACTGGGAATGAACTCTATAGATGTAGCAGTCAGGTCGAACAGGCTTAGATGGTGGGGTCACGTTACACGCATGGGAGAAGCAAGGTTACCCAAGAGACTCATGGGTTCAGCAGTAGAGGATAGGAGAAGTCGGGGTAGACCAAGGAGAAGGTACCTGGATTCTGTTAAGAATGATTTTGAAGTAATAGGCTTAACATCAGAAGAGGCACCAATGTTAGCACTGAATAGGGAATCATGGAGGAATTTTATAAGGGGGACTATGCTCCAGACTGAACGCTGAAAGGAATAATCAGTCTTAAATGATGATGATGATGATGATGATGATAAACAACAATGTGGAATCAAAACAATAATTTCTGTATGTCTGCAAGGAACTGAGGGAGGACGAGATTAGTATTTAAGGTCCCGTCGACAGGTCATTAGAGACAGAGCACAAGCTCAAATCACAGAAGGATAGGGAAGGTAATCGGCCGTGCTCTTTTCAAAGGAACTGTCCCCGCAAGTGCCTGAAGTAATTTCGGTTCGTCACGAAAAATCTCTGTGTGGATGCTCTTATGAGGATTTGAACCTTCCCGAATGCGAATCCAGTGTGATAACCAGTGCACCACCTAGCTCGGTTTCTAAGGAATTAATATGGTACTACAGCCCCGCAGTTATATTCTGCGCCGGCAACATTTAAATATAAACCAACACCCCTTTACGTTTTCGCAACGCCTCGCATTTATCAAAGTGAATCGAAGGACCGAAAGAGGAACTGAATACCGGTATCGGAATTTCTTTCTTTTCGTCTCTTTGTATAAGACACCGGCGAGCGTGCCGAATATAAAGCGAAATGATTTCCAATTAGACTCTGCTCTTAGTGCCTGTGCGTCTGCACAGAGGAGAAGAGGCGCGATGCCCGCCTGCCTGCAGCCAGCCTGCTCGGTCCGGCGCCGGGCGCCACCGCGGCACACTGCCATGAATATTTCATGGCGGGCCGCTCATTATTTCTGGGGCCAGCGCTCATTGGCCGGCGTGACGTGACACCCCGTGGCCTGGTTGCCGATTCGCTCCCATATCAGCGACCGCCACCAATCACAGTGTTGCGATGTTGAAAGGCAAACTTGATTCTGCACTAGGATTTACCAGACTGTGCAGCACGGCAGTGTTCCGCGACAACCGAACAGCTGCTCTGCGAAAGAAACTGTTAGTAACATGGTGGTTTCTCTTCGGCGTTTTCACGATATTAGGCATTTTTTAACCCGAGTAGTGTACGCCTCTGAAACTGTCAAACAAAGTGTTGGAGACATTTGTTGAAGAAATTCCCCGGCTATAGAATAATCTATAACGAAACTGGACCCTCATATACTAAACGCATTTTATTTCACCTCTATCTGTCTGAAAGAAATAAAAACTTTGATGTTCGCTGATGACATTATAATACTGTCAGAGACAGCAAAGGACCTGGAAGAGCAGTTGAACGGGATGGAAAGTATATTGAAAGGAGGATATAAGATGAACATCAAAAAAAGCAATACGAGAATAATGGAATGTAGTCGAATTAAGTCGGGTGATGCTGAGGGAATTAGATTAGGAAATGAGAGGCTTAAAGTAGTAAAGGAGTTTTGCTATTTGGGGAGAAAAATAACTGATGATGGTCGAAGTAGACAGGATATAAAACGTAGACTGGCAATGGCAAGGAAAGCGTTTCTGAAGAAGAGAAATTTGTTAACATCAAATATAGATTTAAGTGTCAGAAAGTCATTTTTAAAAGTATTTGTATGGAGTGTAGCCATGTATGGAAGTGAAACACCGACGATAAATAGTTTGGACAAGAAGAGAATAGAAGCTTCCGAAATGTGATGCTACAGAAGAATGCTGAAGATTAGATGGGTAGATCACATAACCAATGAGGAGGTATTGAATAGAACTGGGGAGAAGAGGAGTTTGTGGCACAACTTGACAAGGAGGGACCGGTTGGTAGGCCATGTTCTCAGGCATCAAGGGATCACAAATTTAGCATTGGAGGGCAGCGTGGAGGGTAAAATTTGTAGCGGAGGATGGTTCAAATGGCTCTGAGCACTATGGGACTCAACTGCTGTGGTCATAAGTCCCCTAGAACTTAGAACTACTTAAACCTAACTAACCTAAGGACAGCACACAACACCCAGCCATCACGAGGCAGAGAAAATCCCTGACCCCGCCGGGAATCGAACCCGGGAACCCGGGCGTGGGAAGCGAGAACGCTACCGCACGACCACGAGATGCGTGTAGCGGGAGACCAAGAGATGAATACACTAAGCAGATTCAGAAGGATGTTGGTTGCATAAGTACTGGGAGATGAAGAAGCTTGCACAGGATAGAATAGCAAGGAGAGCTGTATCAAACCAGTCTCAGGACTGAAGACCACAACAACAACAACTTTCATGTACTTTTTCGATCAATATTAGTACGAGTACATCTAAAATTCGAGGTTCAACAAAAACTGTTCTAACAATACCGCCACTTGCAAAGTAGGTTAGAAATCAGGTTAATAATGTTGCTCACGCAGCATATGTTCGCTTTATCGGGCAACAACAGAGTTATTGACTGTGGATGGTATCGTCAGAATGGAAATAATGAAGTCACTGTAAAAAGTCATTAATTTTGGCACTTATTTGGAATGGATTCCCACGTAGATTTCGTCGAAGTTGTTAAGGCTTATCATGTTGATTCAAGGGTGATTCCACCTTCACTGCCAGAAGGTCCAGATCTGAATTTTAGCAATATTTGAAGACCTAACAAATGCGTTTTTCAGGAAATTCTTAATGTTCAAACAGTCCCAGGTCAGAACAATGGTATGGCAGAAATAATTTTTGACTTGGTGTTCAGGATTCACATTTTTATTAAACTTCTTGTAAATTCACATATACTTCTTCTTAATTGCCACATCATAAAGAAAACAGTTTTGTATCAATCTTCATATATTTAATTTTCACTTTAACCAAACACAAGACTTGACTGTTCTTTTACAAAGCGAAATAACAACTTAACTTCTGCAAAGTGAAACAAAGACTGCTCTGTGCGCATTCGCGCCAAAACGGTTACATGTAAGTCAAAGATTATGACAGTCTTACAGAAATAAATACACACAAGAACCATATCACTGTCATATATCGATACATCGGAGTACCTATACATTAATAAAACCAAACGTGAATATTGTCACAAAAATATGTCTGTTACTTTGCATAAAAGTAGTACGATATTACTGGTATCGAGAACTGGGGTTGGAGTGCCGTAATGGTCACGTAAATACATAACCATTACACTGTCAAGGAAGCTTTTCAGTAATGAAACCCTTAAATGACGCTGATTTAAAGACATTGTTTGCAGTTTACTTTGATGAAGATGTTATTCATTTAGTGAAATACACATATTACACGAATATTTTGAGATGTTCTACATTATTAATAAATCAGCTCATTCATCATTTCAACACATTTGGAATACGTTACCAACAACTGGTCGGCTTTTTCTATATGGGACAGCTGTGTTTCAACAATGACCATTCTTACCGCTGACGACTGTATTTTTTTTCCTTACTTTCTAAAGATTCAGCAAACTGATCAGTTCCACTACTGTCCATAACTTCTGCAGGAATATCAGCTTCTGAATCCCTTTCGCCAGAAAAGTCGATTACGTTACTTTTACGACTGAGTTCTAACATTGCTTCTCGTACAGCATCTTCGTAAGTAAAATCTCATTTCTACATGCTATTTTCACATAAATGTACTGCACATCCAGTGACACAACAGTTGCACAATGGATACTCGAGGGACATAGTGACCCTTCACAAAATATTTCTGCCAAACTAATTAAACAACAGTGTCTCACAACTTCAAATGTCCGTCCTCTTTTAGACCTCACTCAGAGCTAAATTTACGTTAGTGGCAGCGGGGTTTATTCCTTATGACTTAAAATGGAAGTAATCACTGAGGAAACCAAGTTTTTCTCACTTTTTGGGTTCTGTTCCTCTATCGGTAAGAGTGAACCCTTGTAGCAGGGCTGGATACTGGGTAATCAACTTGGCACGTGCAGGATCTACGGACCGCGGCCGGGTAAAAGCTCGGCTTGTCTCGACTCTGTTCGGTCCTTCTCAGAAGTACATGGAACAGCTCGGTCTTTCATTTAGTGTTGCGCTGTGGCATTTTTCGGCCGGCGCAGCTTTCTTCCGTTCAGCAGAATCGTGATGTCAGCGCTGTTAACCTCGCGCTGTTTGTTTGCGAATAAGGACTACCATCAGCTGTAGAATTGAATGACGACAATGAAAATTCTTGCCGTACCGGGACTCAAACCCGGATTTCCCGCATATCATGATAGGACGCTTTACCATTTGGCCGTGCAGGCACGTCCATTGCAACTTCGCATCATCATCAGGATAACAGAGGCACTGCAATATCATGTTTCTCTCCGGTAACGGGCAAACAACTTTCGAGTACAACGTCTGACCTATACGGGAATATATACAGTGTGGCCAATTGATAGTGACCAAACCAAATATCTCACGAAATAAGCATCAAACGAAAATACTACAAAGAACAAAACTCGTCTAGCTTGAAGAGGTAAACCCGATGGCGCTATGGTCGGCCCGCTAGATGGCGCTGCCATAGATATAACGGATATCAACTGCGTTTTTTTCAAATAGGAACCCCCATTTTTTAATACATATTTGTTTAGTACGTAAAGAAATATGAATTTTTACTTGGACCACTTTTTCCGCTTTGTGATAAATGGCGCTGTAATAGTCACAACGTATAAGTACGTGGTAACACGTAACATTCCGCCAGTGCGGACGGTATTTGCTTCGTGATACATTACCCATGTTAAAATGGACCGTTTACCAATTGCGGACAAGGTCGATTCGTGTTGATGTATGGTTATTGTGACCAAATGGCCAACGGGCGTGTGCTATGTATGCTGCTTGGTTTCCTGGATGACATCATGTAAGGGTCCGGACCGTTCGCCGAATAGTTACGTTATTTAAGGAAATAGGAAGTGTTCAGCCTCATGTGAAACGTCAACCACGACCTCCAACAAATGATGATGTCCAAGTAGGTGTTTTAGCTGTTGTCGCGGCTAATCCGAACATCAGTAGCAGACAAATTGCGCGAGAATCGGGAATCTCAAAAACGTCGGTGTTGAGAATACTACATCGATTGCACCCGTACCATATTTCTATGCACCAGGAATGGCATGGCGACGACTTTGAATGTCGTGTACGTTCTGCCACTGGGCACAAGAGAAATTACGATGACAGATTTTTTGTACGCGTTCCATTTAGAGACGAACTGTCTTTCACCAACAGCGGTAACGTAAACTGGCATAATATGCACTATTGGACAACGGAAAATCCACGATGGCTGCGACAAGAGAAACATCAGCGACCTTGGCGGGTTAATGTATGGTGCGGCATTATAGGCGGAAGAATAATTGGCCCCCATTTATCGATGGTAATCTAAATGATGCAATGTATGCTGATTTCCTACGTAATGTTCGACCAATGTTACTACAAGATGTTTCACTCCATGACACAATGGCGATGTACTTCCAACATGATGGATGTCCGGCATATAGCTCGCGTGCGGTTGAAGCGGTATTGAATAGCATATTTCATGATAGGTGGATTGGTCGTCGAAGAACCATACCATGGCCCGCACGTTCACCGGATCTGACGTCCCCGGATTTCTTTCTGTTGGAAAAGTTGAAGGATATTTGCTATTGTGATCCACCGACAACGCCTGACAACATGCGTCAGCGCATTGTCAATGCATGTGCGAACATTACGGAAGGCGAACTACTCGCTGTTGCGAGGAATGTCGTTACACGTATTGCCAAATGCATTGAGGTTCATGGACATCATTTTGAGCATTTATTGCATTAATGTGGTATTTATAGGTAATCACGCTGTAACTGAAAAAATGTTCAAATGAGTGTGAAATCTTATGGGACTTAACTGCTAAGGTCATCAGTCCCTTAGCTTACATACTACTTGACCTAAATTATCCTAAGGACAAACACACACACCCATGCCCGAGGGAGGACTCGAACCTCCGCCGGGACGCTGTAATAGCATACGCTCCCAGAAACGATAAGTTCACAAAGGTACATGTATCACATTGGAACAACCGAAACAAAATGTTCAAACGTACCTACGGTCTGTATTTTAATTTAAAAAACCTACCTGATACAAACTGTTCGTCTAAAATTGTGAGCCAAATGTTTGTGACTATTACAGCTCCATCTATCACAAAGCGATAAAAGTGGTCCAACTAAAAGATTCAAATTTCTTTACGCACTACACGAATATGTAATAAAAAATGGGCGTTCCTATTTAAAAAAACGCAGTTGATATCCGTTTGACCCATGGCAGCGCCATCTAGCGGACCAACCATAGCGCCATCTGGTTTCCCCCTTCAAGTTTCGTTCTTTGTAGTTTTTTCGTTTGACGCTTATTTCGTGAGATATTTGGCCCGGTCACGATGAATGGAGAACCCTGTATAATGGATGTATGAGTACTGGTCGTAGATGCATGGTTGACGACTTATGGAATTTTGGATCTGGCCAAGAGTCGTGCACGGATAGGAAAATGGTATATCTTTAATGCAGCACCCGAATATTCTACGGGGACCGCCTTCTTCTTTTGCGAAGGTATTCCTATTACTGAAGTGGAAATGCTGGATTCTCACAGGGGCATAGGTTGTTAGCTTTTTAATCTTGCCTTGGTCCTTTTGTACGCTCCTTCTGGCATTGCTCGCACAGTGCATCATTCTCGTTTTTATGAAGAGGATATTCTCTATTTGTTGTGTAAGAGTCCTCCGGCTATTCTGTTGGGTGGTGATTTTAACTGTCTGTTGCGCCCTGGAGACCCATCTCCAGATCTTAATCTAACTCGCGAATTACATGAAATGGTCCGCTCCTTACGCTTGCAAGACGTCTCGGTATGTAAATATCCGACGTTAGTTCAGTTTACTCACTTTACTGCGACACCTAGTAGCCGATTAGATAGGTTTTACTTATCAGAGTGCCTGAGCCATTGCATTCTTAATGTTGAAGTCATCCCAGCTTCCTTCACGAATCACTGTGCTGTGATTACAACCCTCTATCTAGAACGGCAACCAGTCATATTGTTCCGCACTCCGTGGATGTTAAACTTCGCTCACCTAGCTGACCAATCTCTCGATGACGTGATGCGAGATGTGTGGGAACGTACTTTACGATCCATTGGGAAGTATTCTTCCATCCTTGATTGGTGGACACAGCTGGCAAAACCAAGGCTGTCTGTGCTGCCAAAACGCGAGACTTTCGGAGAACATACGAATACCGTTCTATCCTGCGTGAACTCTTATGATGCTGCTGATCACGCCCCTCTCCGAGTAGTCCATGTTAGGCATGTAAAGACAAAATTGTTGATCTTGAGAAGAATACAAATGGTACGGATGAAAATGCGATCAAGGCCACGAGCATTGGTGACAGAAGAACTGACTTCCTTACATCATTTTGCTTCAGCATCAGATCCGTCGCGGCCGCGCTTGTATTCATTCTCTCACGACAAATAATGGACGTATCGTATCGGAGCAAGCTGATATAGTGCAAGTCTTACACCAGTACTATGTAGACATCTACGACATCGAAGAATCCAGTGCAACACCTTACAACCCACTAGTCAGGCCTTTGGGTACATCAATTACACCTGAACATAATGAACGCTCTTAGCTGCATTTCAGCCTGAGGAAGTTTGAAAACTTATTGTGGGATCGCCTTCTCAAATGTCTACCGGTCTGGATGGACTCCCAAAGAATTTTATGTGCGCTTTTGGCCGGTGTTGGGTGCTACTTTACGAATTTTTTGTTACAGGGTGGAGTAGTGCCGACCTCGTACAAAGTGTGAAAAAATTGTTCTAATCTATAAACACCCTGGACCGGCTTCCCCTGACAGCTTTCTCCCAATCACTTTGTCAGACTTTTATAATAAGATTGTGGCGAGGGCAGTTAATACTACGATATCGGCTCTGATGGAGATGATTGTTGCCAAACATCAAAGCTGCGTATCTGGTCGTACCACACTTACTCCTATAGTCGAGTGTCGTGACGTGGTTTCGGTGGCAGCTGTAACGTCCTTCCTTTATGAACTTCCTTTCCTAGACTTTGATAAGGCATTTGATTGTGTTAATCACGACATTTTGCTTCGGATTCTGGAGGCAGTTGGTTTTACTGTTGACACACGGCGGGTGCTCTCAAATCTTTTTACGGGTAATTCACCTGCAGGGGTTATTAATGGCCAACTGACACCTCCCATAAATATCAGTCGGGGAGTGCCTCAAGGAAACTCGCGGTAAATGTCTTAGTTTGTGTTGTCTCTAGAGCCCCTGCTTCGAATGCTAGCATCACAGTTGAAAGGTTGAACACTTTCCGGAGGACTACAGCTGTTCATACATACGCGGATGACGTGATGGATCTACTCTGTAATTCTCCGGAAATACCTCGACTGAAGAGTGGAATCGATGAAAGTAGTGGGACTAGCAAAGCGTCACCCCAAGTAACGTTATCCGAGATGGTGGCGGTGACGCAGGTACGTAACGTCACGTGACGTCGGCTGATGATGCCATTGACGTGATTCTTGATGGCTGCTTTTGGCTGGAAGATGGGGCAATTGGGCTACCTTCACTAACCTAAGTCACCCGACCGCCACCTAGGTCAATTGTACGACCTCTACTAACCCAAGAAAACTGCTGGAAAGAAAGGGCAGATGTTCTGCCTTCACTAACCTAAGTCACTTTTTCCTAGGAACTCACGGGAAGTTTGCATTTTCGAGGGAAGATAGGTCAATTGGGCTACCTCTACTAACCTAAGGAAATGGCGGGAAAGAAGCAGCACTTGGGCTACCTCAACTAACCTAACTAACCTCTTCTTAGGAAGAGTAGAGGCTGCTCTTTCAATCGAATATAATTTCTCTAAATTTCTTTAAATTTGTAAACTTTTTTCAAAATTTGTTTAAATTTATTATCTACCTACAGCATTAGTGTCGTTTTACCGGCACAAGAGGCTGAGATATCGATAGCTGTATTACATGCACTCGATATAACTCTTTATTTAACCAATTAGAGCCATTACAACTATCAATTGTGTTCGCCACCCTCTTTAAGAATGTTCACGAATTTTGCTCTAACAGCTTACTCCTACAGGTGATGAAAGTTCCTGTCTCCAGCAACCCAAAACCGACTGATTCCTTCATCACACAAACTTTCCCTCTCCAGGCCGCAGGCACGATGCGTGTTTTGTACCAGGGTAATAAATAAGACTAGGTCACATCTGTCCCTCGATGTATGTAGGATATGTGGTTGGATGAAGTTGAAAAAGTAGCTGACAGTAGGTAGTAAACGCCTTTTCTTAACTGTATGAATGTTTTAACGTAGTTTGTGAACAAGTCATTACTTACTTGATCAAAATGCAATACGCAGAAAATTTAGTGTATTTTGTAGGTTTTTACGGATAGTCTTGTTAATCTCTATCATTGTCAAAGTTCCTACAAATGATACCGTATTCTCATTATGGTTGCAGCTACTATGAGGATTTTCTTCGACACAATTCGCACATAGAGTGAAGAAAAGCTTTTCCTGCTTAACTGGAAGCACAGGATGATACAAGCCTCGAGGCTCAAGCAGTATGCATTTAACAAAACTAAAACCATTCCTGGTCTGGTCTCAATATCTGTACCGGATGACTAAGAGGATAATCGTCGTAAAACATTACTGTAGGATGTAGACTGCAGATGTCTGCGTGTCTCAGCTTCTTGCCTGAAATCTTCAATTTAGCAGCGTTTGTTCTTCCAAGGGAAAAAAAAACACGTAACTAGAATTAAGCAGTTCTAGGAGATTTATTGCTTTATTTATGATGTTTGTAAGCCTTAGAATTTTTTTCGAATTAAAGAAGTAAGTAAGTTAGTCTGTTGTCCTTATTATCAACGCGCTTGGTCGATCCGGGATGCGGGCGCGACTGAGCTGAACACGCTGTGGCGTAGAACTAGGTCAGTTCTTTGGTTGGCTGCAGTTGCCTCTTTTGTGAGAGGTGATCGATGCTAAGAATTTATTTGCAGGAACATACTCTTGCTATTCATATGTTCAAGCCTTAATGCTCAGCTGTCGACATCTCAGCATCTTGGGGAGGTAACAAGAAATTAATGCTGTAGGTAGACAATAAATTTAAACAAATTATATTCTAATTGAACGGAAACACCATACTAACTCCCATCACCGGCAGGAGTAAGCTATTAGAGCAAAATTTGTAAATATTCTCAAAGAGGGTGGCGAGCACAATTGATAGTTGTAGTGGCTCTAATTGTTTCAATAAAAACTTATGTCGAGTGAATGTAATACAGATATGGATATCTCAGCCTCTTGTGGCGGTAACACGACATTATTGCTGTAGGTAGATAATAAATTTAAACAAATTTAAAGAAGTGTGTAGAAACTTAAGGACATTTATCGAAATTATATTCGAATTGAATGAGCAGCCTCTAGAGGGAGTGACACCATACTAACCCCCCTCAGCAAAATTTGTGCCCATTTCCCAAGAGGATGGCGACCAGTATTGATGGTGGTACTGCTTGTAATTGTTTAAATAAGGACTTATGTCCTGTTCCTAAGGAGAGGTTAATTAGGTTAGTTGAGGTAGCCCAAGTGCCGTTTCTTTGCCACCATTTTCTTAGGTTAGTAGAGATATTCCAATTGACCTATGTTCCCTCGAAAATTCAAACTTCCCGCAAGTTCCTAGAAAGAGGTGACTTAGGTTAGTGGCGGTAGACCAACTGTCCTTACTTTCCGACAATTTTCTTAGGTTAGTAGAGGTAGTCCAACTGACCTGTCTTCCGGCCAAAATTCAAACTTCCCACCAGTTCCTAGGACGAGTTGGCGGTCGAGTGACTTAGGTTGGTGGAGGTAGCCCATTTGCCCAATCTCCCCGCAAAAAGCAGCAATGTTGAATGACGTCATTCGCATCATCAGCTGACGTCACGTACTTGCGTCACGGCCGCCATCTTGGATAACGGTACGTGGGGTAACGCACTTCTACTGATGATTATTGTCGCAGTCCTGGTGCAGTATTCAATGAAGGTAAAATGGAAATTCCGCGTGGCTAGGGCCTCCTGTAGGGTAGACCGTCCACCTGGTTCAAGTCTTTCGAGTTGACACCACTTCGGCGACTTGCGTGTCGATGGGGATGAAATGATGACGATAAGGACATCGAAAGAAAGCAAAGACAGATGCGCGACGCGGGCGCCTGCCCTTGGGGCCACCTGACGTCACCGGTGCTGCAACGGGCAATAACTCCGCTAGCTGCCCGGGTCGACTTACGCGCGCGCGTCACATTGGGTCTGTCTGGCTGGCTGCTGATGATGTCATCATGCCTATATAAGCGAGAAATCGTAGCAGCCCCGGCAGTCAGTGAACTCCTCACGACGACGGCGGAGATGGTCATCGAAAGATCGAGAATTTTATTCGAATTGACGCCGCTTGAAAACCGAGAACGTTTTATTCATCATTACTGATTACTGTGACCACAAGTTGAGATGACAGTGTTGACAAAAGTTAATGCCCACGGTAAAATAGTTCAGGGATGTTATTATGGATAACAGTTGCGCTAATTCATAAACATCTGCTTGTGGCATTTTTCTGTATTTCAAGCGGTTTTCTTTTACGATTGGGAAGTCTCGTCAATGGGCACATTGGTATTATGTAAGGAAGTCACTGATATCATAATGTATTATATACAGTCGTTATTGCCACTTGACTACTGGAGCGGCACTACCTCGTCTAGTGATGAGGAAGTAGTCAGTCACAAGCGTTGTTAGATCAATGGGTGTTTTTAATTATTTTTCTACTACATTAACAAAGTAGTGATTATGTTTTTTTGCGCTCCATGCATTAGTGAATTACCAGGAGGCATGAAGTATCGCGAAAAAAATATAAAGACAGCAGAATCTAACTGATTCAGTTACATAAGCTACAGCTTATTCATCAAGAAATACTTTCTAATATGTGTATAATTGCACCTTACTGCCCTGAAAGCAAGAGAATATAAACATATATGTCATGCGTGAGGAACGTCTATTTATATTGTCTGTATTTATGATAACGATTCGCCCACTGTTACACTTCACTTGCACTTCTAATACACTAATACTTTTGTTTAAGTAATTAATTTTGTTTCGATAACGAATGTGTTGAATATTCTTGCCGTTTGTGGGTCATATGTAGCATCTATAGTGCAATTACATTCTTCTATGTTGGGAACCAGTTTTATTGCATTTGACGTTTCATTATTATGGTTCAAAATGGCTCTGAGCACTATGGGACTTAATATCTGTGGTCATCAGTCCCCTAGAACTTAGAACTACTTAAACCTAACTAACCTAAGGACGTCACACACATCCATGCCCGAAGCAGGATTCGAACCTGCGACCGTAGCTGTCGCGCGGTTCCGGACTGAGCGCCTGAACCGCTAGACCACCGCGGCCGGCTTCATTATTATGTCTGTATGGTTTTCCCTTCAGTAACACGTGTAGTGGTTAATTTCTTTCGTTTATTAAAGTAGGTACGGCATTATACAGAAGTTTTCTACGTTCCGTAGTCACTGTTTTGGCTGAAAGAGCAGCGAACGAAACTTGTTTTTGGGTAGGCATACGACGTCTTTCTGCAAAAGGTCATATATTCCAGTGTTAACTAGCAATTTTGCTCTTAAAGGGAAACAACGTTCTTCAGCAAATATTTCTATATTACAAGAGAAATGTAGATAAACTGCCTTTTAATGTACCGTTTCATACCTTCCACTGTGGAAGCAAAAGGAAGAAAAATGTGGTATTTCATTTGCTGTCGATTTTCATGACACTACTTATGCTCCCTATGGTAACAACCGTGTTATAAATCAATATAAACGATTCCCTCTCATCTGATATCGTATTCAGCAATGTAACGGCTATCTAGTGGGTAACAAAAACGAGGAGCAGAGTCGCGAATGTTACGTTTAGCTATGGTGATATTAACGCAGTCCCGGAGTCGAGAGAAAATTTCAGAGAACCACAGTTATACATCACTAAGCTGGCAAAATAGCATATAGTATCATTGGCGTCATTGAAGTCAACACTTTAGAATCACAATATGGCAGCGAGCGCATAGGGCGTGTAAATATCTTTTTATTTACTGATAAAACAGTAGTAAGAAATGAGGATAAACTGATTTAACAAGAGTACCTTCAGAGGTTTGACATGATGGCCAATAAATGCATCGTTTTAGCTGCAGTATTTCGTATAGCAGACGGAAGGTACAAGGAAAGGAACATGTCTCAATGCAAGTGTCACTAGGAACATCTTACGTATTTTTGCTTTTGCTATTTAAGCCTAAATTATTACATTAGAGTTTGCCCTACTTGATATACCGACAATGTCTAAAGAGTTTATGTATACTTTTAGGGGTTTAATAAATCTAATATTAACGTAATCATGTGTTTTTAACCAGTTTTGATCGAATTCTGTTTCTCCTTGAATAATATGTTCCTTACGAATGTGCTTATATAAGTAGAACATGCTATTTGCCATGGATATCATTAGTACGCAAATATTTGCTGTGTCCGCCTCAGTAGCTGCGCGGTCAGTGTGGGATTGCTACACAAAGGAGGTCCGGGTTTGATGCCTGGTCGGATCTTTCCCTGCTCGGTGACAGGGTGTATGCTGTCCTAACGCTTGTATCATCATAACTGACATTCCACTCTTGAGATGGTTGTATGGACATGTCCCGAAAGCCAATAATAATAAAAAAAAGTTATTTGCTCAACTGCAGAACTTGTTTAGACCACCTCGTAATACCTACAACGTCATTTAGTTTTAGAAAAGTGTAGTAGTACAATACACAAACTTCCTGGCCCCACCATATCACCTCTCCAAACATCAGGCTTCAGTAAACTGTGCATCTTTGTCGGTATAGTAATGTATGTCTGTGGTAAGACCATATAATAAAGTTCTTTGCATCAACATTTGACAAATTTACGATAACACGACCAACGCATGCTAAAGGGAGGGATAACTACAATTGCGACATGATTTAACGCAGATCTGATCTACAACTACAATGTGATGATGTAAATAGAAATGTTCATACCAGGCATATACCAATACCAAACATGTAAGTATAAATCTGGTCCATATTATTACTTACACTTCCGCTATCCACATTCGGCGCATCCACTCACAAAATTTTGTTCTATGCAATAGGTATCTTGTGAAAATGGACAAATCGCGAAACAAGTGTGAAAAATTAAAGTCTTTCCTTCAATATCCGAAAGCTGCAAGCCGTGACTTTTACGTGAGTACACTAATTAATAAAACATTTCTATTTAATTTTTATGAAATAGTTTACTATAAAAAGACTACTGTGTTGAAAATAAACACAACTCAAGGCCACCAAAGATCACACATTAATTTTTCTGTTTCCAAGTTCGATCAGCCCGAGAGTCATATGTTGCAGTTACAAATGTTCAAATGTGGGTGAAATCTTACGGGACTTAAATGCTAAGGTCATCAGTCCCTAAGCTGACACACTACTTAACCTAAATTAACCTAAGGACAAACACACACACCCATGCCCGAGGGAGGACTCGAACCTCCGCCGGGATCAGCCGCACAGTCCATGACTGCAGCGCCGAAGACCGCTCGTCTATTCCCGCGCAGCTTGCAGTTGCAACACTCTGTCCACTCTTCTGGTGAAGGGTCAACACAGATCTCATCACATGCAGGATACCTCATTTTACTTTCTTCGTAGGTTTTCCTCTGTTGCTTTAAACATACTTGTGTGATTTATTAACCAACGTCTCCTTCATAGGGGAGAACACTAACACTACTCGTACCTTCACGCACCCGTTTTCTCATTCATGACATTTCTTTGGACAGTAGTTTGAAATAAAAGGTGCAGCAGTGCTTTTTAGGCGCTTTAGAAGTACCATTTGCTGAATGTATCGGTTCTTCATTTTGCTCTACCCGATATTCGTCGCCGGCCGCTGTGGCCGAGCTGTTATAGACGCTTTAGTTCGGAGCCGCGCAGCTGCTACGGTCGCAAGTTCGAATCCTGCCTCGGTCATGGATGTGGGTGATGTCATTAGGTTAGTTAGGTTTAAGTAATTCTAAGAGTAGGGGACTGATGACCTCAGATGTAAAGTCCCATAGTGCTTAGAGCCATTTGAACCATTTTTGTAATTCGCCAGGAGATTTATTAGGAGTTTCTGTTGGTTTGTGCAACGCGCTGCAACCTGAGTAGTTGTATTTTCAGTTTTCACATAGTAACAAGAACAGGATCTGCATTTTTCACTGCACCGGAATTACAATCTATAAACAGAAGAACAGAAGGGTGTCATCTGGCTCGATCCCACATTCTTTGAATTACTTAACTGCATTACCGAATGCATCTCCTTCTGCTTCACAGTAACCAGTGGTCTTTAAATGCTCAATAGACGACAAGGTCTTGAGCTTTCCTAATTCATCTTTACCCAATCGACACCTCATGCAGTGTACACTAAAATTATCTAGCTTACGTTGAACTGACAGCAGTGTGTGTGCTAGTATCTTATTGTGTAAGGCGTTAGTACTACGCGTATACTGGTGCTACCTACAATTATGAACTTTGACCTAGTGATCAGTCACCTTGTCATGCTTCTTATCTTGCTCCGGTTTTCCTTAGCTTTCATATCAATACGGTAGTGTTCCCTACAGTGTATAAAAGAGCACGGGGTTGCAAACGGATGTTAGTAAAAGTAAACAAAAATGTAGATGGAACATCAAGAAACACGTTTAGAAACAAAAAGAACACTTCACCCCATAACATTAGAAAGTCTCGACAGTATTGTGACATTGAAATATGCAGTCTTTTGCCCTATTGTTCAACCTGTACCTCGAAGAAACCATGACGGAAATACGAGAAAATATTTGCTTTAAAAACAGAAATAAATTTAGGGTGAATTCATATCAATGAGAAGTTTCATTGGTGAAATTTCTGTCCTCGCTGCAAGAGAATAAGAATTACAGGATCTATTTAATGGAATGAACACAGATTACAGACTGACGCCAAATCAAAGAAATAAATGAGGAGTATCAGAAATGCGTTAGCGACAGTCTTAGTATTGAAGTAGCGGAAAACGAAGAAAAGGAAGAGAGGGAATGCCACTGTCCTGGAACCAAGATTCCTTAAAATGTATCCAACAAATAACTGAGAAACTTTATTGCAGGTGCTAATCTGAGATAATGAGGTTGACAGGCATGAGGGGATGTCGCGATGGCCCACATCAAACACTGAATTCCAAAAATGAAGATGGTGTGGAGGGAGAGGGAGTAGTATAAGCCCATTCGGGAACATCTCGATGTCATATTCAGTAAAGTCAAAATATGAATTACTTGGTAAAAAGCGAGCAGTGTTGCAAGACTTTGCATCATGTGGAGCACGTTGAACAAGTGAGTCGATGGTACACACGTGTTACTCATGCAGCAAAACTTGTATATTTCCTAAGTTCCCTTTCAACAGAAGTTGAATAATTGTGGCTGTTCAATCAGACGTGAAAACTGTGTTACATTTTACAGCTTAAAAACCCCACAAGTATAGTTTATCTCGTGAAACTTCAGTCCAGTCAGACTTTTTTTGTGCTACTCTATGATTTAATTATTCGCAACACTGTTATTGACATCCAGTTGAAGTGTACAAATATACAAAAAATTGTTTAGCTTGACTTACATGTATATAATGTAGCCACCACAAGCGTCGCTGTAATGTCTTCTTTATATAAAACAAACTCCGTTTTAGCGACCACACACGAATAACATTGCAACCTCTACATCAGGTTGGTGTTAGGCAGTCGTACTGAATCTCAGAAGGCACAGTATAGCCTAGATTATGGTCAGATACACAGACACTTAGCAAAAGCAGTTGAAATATGGCTGTTAATTTGTATTTATGCGATAATGAACTAAGAACCTATTTTGTGTTTTAATACGTATTTACTGCATAACCACATAAACGACAGCCTGACATTAAAGAGAACTGATGTTCGTATTGAGTTAGATATTAATCACTAAATGGGTATGTTCTGGAACAATTTTTGGTCACAAAGCTATTTCATTTTCTTAGCATCATAAAGTAACAGCCGGCTGTTGCAACCGTACGCGAAATGTGTGTAGAACGGAGAGAGAAATGTAACACCGAAAAGAAATTACCTACGTCACGGTGTATGGTGGAGGGTACTTTGTGTAACACTGTGACTTTTTCCTGTTCCTGTTCCAGTCGCAAATGTTTCGTGGGATGAACGATTGCTGTAAGCCTTCGTATGGCTCGAATCTCTAATTTCATCTTCACGTTCTCTTCGCGAGATACATGTATCAGGAGGTAATATATCTGTTGACTATTTGAGGAATGTAGGCTACCGAAACTTCAACAGTAAACAACACCATGTTAAAGGACGCCTGGCTTGCAGTGTCTGCCACTGGAGCTGACTGAACCTTTCCGTGATGCATCAGCGCTTACTAAATGAACCTGTGAAACACGCTGCCCATCTAGGATTTTCTGTATTTCCTCTGTCAGTCGTATCTGGCACGGATCAGACACTGGCGAACAAAATTCAGGTAATGATCGAACAATAATTTTGTAAGTATACTCCTTTGTTTATGTACTACTCTTCCTGAGAAATTTTTCAATAAATGTCTGTGTGGCATCTGGCTGACATACCATTAATTTTATGTGGTCTTCCCCTTTCAGATCTCAATGTACGCACAGTCCTAGATCCTTTGTAAAAGTAACTGCCTCCGGTGTTCGTTATGCAATTGTGTAATCATACAATAATGAGCCTCTCAGCCTTTGTAAGCGCACCTGATTACAGATGTTTATGTTCAGGATCAGTTGCCACTTCCTGCACGAAAAGTCGTTCTCCTGCACGTCTTTCGGTATAATCATCAAACGTTGTATGCAACAACGTCATCTGCGAAAATCCTCACGGAACTTCCGGCGGTATCAACTGAGGTATTTACACAGGGTGCTCTAAAATTCCCCTTACATGCTTGTAGGAGTTGTAGAGGTGTCTGAGTAGATAAGATTTTGAATTGAAACCCATTTCCGGGAACGTACAACCAGCTGGGAACATGTAGTAACGCGGCCACTTTTACAAGGAATTCATTAGGGGTGACCAAGTACATAACTTGTTTTGCAGTTCCACTCGTTAATAAACAAAGAAACAAAAACCAGTGGAACAGTTTCACAAACGCTGCTGATTACAGGTATACCGTATTTGTCCTTTTTAGAGGAGTGTTATCATTCTGATACATTAAAAGTAAGCTTCGATGTGGCGACTGCCAAACTGTCCTGCAGTGACAGCCGAGGAAAAAGTCCAGTGTTGTCAAATATTGTGATTGTCGAGGTCATGTGATTGGACGGCCTCGGCCTATGTATCTGTTTATGAATCCTTGGTCGACATGTTGGCGGATACGACGTAAAAAGTGAGCGGATGCGACGTCATGCTGAAACGACATGTTTTGATAGACGTTCAGTGGCACAGCATCCAATAACACGACCAACTGTTGTAGAAACGTCAAGTAGACGACTGGAAGCATCTACAGTCGAATCACATGACCAACCAGCCTGACCTTGTTGATAAGGATCTTGTTATAAAATGGTTCAAATGGCTCTGAGCACTATGAGACTTAACATCTATGGTCATCAGTCCCCTAGAACTTAGAACTACTTAAACCTAACTAACCTAAGGACATCACACAACACCCAGCCATCACAAGGCAGAGAAAATCCCTGACCCCGCCGGGAATCGAAACCGGGAACCCGGGCGTGGGAAGCGAGAACGCTACCGCACGACCACGAGATGCGGGCGATCTTGTTATAGTCGACAAGCAGCTCTTCCGTGAACTTTGTCGTACAATGTCGATGTATTCAGCAAACGTGTACTCAACTATGTAACTAACAGTCACAGACATTTCAAAAAACGGCTCTGACCACTATGGGACTTAACATCTGGGGTCATCGGTCCCCCTAGAACTTAGAACTACTTAAACCTAACTAACCTAAGGACATCACACACATCCATTTCCGAAGCAGGATTCGAACCTGCGACCGTAGCGGTCGCGAGGTTCCAGACTGAAGTGCCAGAACCGCTCGGCCACCACGGCCGGCCGCAGACATTTGAATGAGGCTCGAGCAAGGTGAGAGAGATATGATAGACGTCAAATAGGATGATCCAATCAGACGTAAGCACCATCACCATGACTACCCTGTTGCATACCTACGTAGCAAACATTTCTTCAAACGGCTGCAGCACGGAAACGGTACACATCCAGACATCGTTTCCTATTCAGAATATTGTCTACCTGCACCCTTTACAAGTCCTAGAAGTTTTTAAGGGGAATTTTGGAGCACCCTGTGTATATTACGAAAAGTAATGGTCCTACACACTCGACTGAGGTAATTGGTGAAATGCTGTGGAAAATGCCCTGACCCGCCAGGTTAGGCGAGAGCGCTAATGCGCTGCTTCCTGGACTCGGGTAGGCGCACTGGCCCCAGATCGATCTCCCTGACTGATTGCCATCGTCGGTCGGTGTGCCGGCCAGCCTGGATGTGGTTTCTAGTTGGTTTTCCACATCCCGCTAGGTGAATACCGGGCTGGCCCCCACGTTCCGCGCCGGCCGGTGTGGCCGAGAGGTTCTAGGATCTTCAGTCTGGAAGCGAGCGACGGCTATGGTCGCAGAATCGAATCATGCTTCGGGCATGGATGTGTGTGATGTCCTTAGGTTAGTTAGGTTTAAGTAGTTCTAAGTCTAGGGGACTGATGACCTCATATGTTAAGTCCCATAGTGATCAGAGCCATTTGAACCATTTGAACCCACGTTCCGCCTCGGCTACACGACTCGCAGACATCTGAACAAGCTCGCACTATTCCATTAATTACACTCGACGCAGACACCAGGGGTACACTAATTCCGTCCCGTGGTGGGGGGGGGGGGGGACGGGGTGGTGGCAGGAAGGGCATCCGGCCAACCCTTTTCACTAACCTTGCCAAATCCGTTCCTAACACTACCGACCCTGCGTCAGCGTGGCACATGGCACCAGTGAAAGAAAGGAAGAAAGATAGCTGTGGAAAATACTCTATTGTCCCTTGAAAGTAATGCAGCTTGTGAGGATGGGATTGGGTATTTATTGACCTTGCTGCAGGTTGCGTTGACGATTGAGGATGGATGCTGGGGCAGCAAATACATGGAGCCAAGTGGATGGCCTTTGTATAGTTATAGCAGTGAAAAAACAACAGTAATTTATTCATTATAACCAGTATGTCATTGGTCAGCATCCAGCGGCGCAAGCTGGCCCTGGACAATGGTTAGCATGCAACAATGCGAAGTACCTGGCTCACACAGCTGCTAAGCTGAGCTGGCAGCAGCGCTGACGAAGCAGTGTCAGCACCTCGGCGAGCGTTAGCCTGAATGAGGTACGAGTAAGCAGCAGTCATGCAGCGACAGTAGGTGGGTCACACCACTTGGTGCAGATGCATAACCAGCTAACAGTACATGGAGCACCCGAGCAAAGTTTCGAACCAAAGACCTCAGCCAAGGAAATAGTATCAACAGTCTTCAGTGCGCGCATGCAGGATGGGAGGTGGCTCGGCAATAAGGTGCAGATGTCAAACATGGACTCAGGGACATGAATCAGTATAAGTCGGCCCGCACGTGCCCCCAGCTGGACGGCAGCCATGCAGCTCTCAACATCCACGTACTAGGCACCATCCCTAGTCCCACTGCTACTAGAGATAAATCTCATGAGAGGACATCTAATGACTGGACGTCCCACATCCGGTCGATACCCGCCGTGACCTACTTTTCATAGCTGGCTGCAGACCGTGACAGTTACTACAAGGCTGTGTGGTCGCTTGTCCCAGATCTGCCGTGGTAGGATATAATTTTCAGTTGCGCAGATCACGGAAGTGTCTCTTTACTAGCCTTGGTTGTGGTGTAATCTGGGTCACCACTGCGGAAATATAGTATACTGTGTCAACATTATTCCAACTCCACCTGCAGCGACAGGAGCTGAGCCTTTGCTAACTTCTCTGTATGTCCATCTTTACATGGATGGTTGCTGGACTCTTACTGTTCTGTATAGAATGTTGAATGGAACATCTCTCAGCCGGCTAAATTTCGGACACGGCGCGAACCTCACGAAGCCAAGGATCCAAGTTGTCAACAAGGCACTGTAGAAACTCATGACGGCTCCATAATGGTGTGGGCTGTGTTTACATTAAAATGGAAGGTGTCCATTTCAATTGAACCGATCATTGGCTGCAAATGGTTATGTTCGGCTACTTGGAGATCATTTGCATTCATTGACTTCATGTTCCCAAACTATTACGTTACTGGGCCACAATTACTCACGATTGGTTTGAGGAATACTCTGTACAGTTAGGCCGAATCATTTGGCGACCCAGATCGCCCGACATGATTCCCATAGCACATTCATAGGACATAATAGAGAGGCCAGTTAGTGCACAACATTCTGCACCGTCTATATTCGGCTGTGTTCGGCTATATTGGCAGCGTGGCTCACTATTTCTGCAGGGGAATTCTAGTGTCTTGTGGAGTCCATGCTATATGGAGTTGCAGCACTACGCTGGGAAAAAAAGTCCGACACGATATTAAGTGGTATCCAGAACTTTTGTCACCTCATTGTTTATAGCACATGACGCAGGTAAGACCTTTAGTGGGTAGCTAGTAACTGACTTACCGTTTTCCTGTGGGCCCGGGATAGAGTTGAGCATCAGCGTTGTATGTCGGGCAAGGCAGCTAATGTGAAGTCACGAGCTCGTCGCGTTGCACTTCTTTCCAATGTGTCCCAGTGCTGACGATACACTCGCGCCGACATGTCAGTTTATGCTGCAAGGAGCATTGGTAGCAACATCTATTGGTCGCCGTACCAGCTGCTAAGTAATGTGCATCCACACAAGTAAAATATGAAACATGGGCAAAACAAAATCTTACGGGATTAGTAAAATTGCAACTGATAGTTTCATATTGAATAATGGCGCCTGTTTCTACTAATCTGGTATCGTTTCCAATACACAAATTTAACAGAGCTGTTAGTAAAACATACGTTGTGGTAATAAATTTTTTGAAAAATTAGTAACAAATGTAACGCTGCATTGTAAATAACACATAAATCACTAAGAATGTCTCATTTTACATCTGTGCATGCTCTGTTATTACTATTACCGTTGCTACTGTCCAACTCAGCGGTATTAATAATTATTTCTGCAGTTTTTCCAGTGTAGGGTTGTTCGTCTCAAGCACCCAGAGAGAAAGTGGAGCAATTTACAATTGCTCTCCCATTCGCAACGTTGTCTGATATTATTTATTATTTTTCTTTCACCGCTTCATAAAGTACTACCTCTTGGTTTTCTTCGAGGAGAGGAAGGTGAATATGACACTGTGCTTGATAGCAACGAATCGCTTTGTCGCTTATCAGAATATGTATTAATTTCCGACCCAACACAACAAATCAGAAGAATCGCTTCGCAGTGGCTTCGTGCACTTTTACTGTCACTTCCCAGCAACAGCTTGGATTGATACAGTGCTGTTCCCCTTCAAACACAGTAAACGGATACCTTACGATATCAACTGCACCATTTTATTTACGCTCTCCTAGCGGTGTTCTGTGGTACTGAGGCGGGACAAACTCAATGTGTGACATAACCGAAGATGTGTATCTACATACATAAAAATATTGATTAGGAAATTTTCAAGGCTACAGTTAAAATTAGTTGACTACCTTTCGTAAATCTTTCCGTGAACTTGCCATTTTGCACTTATTGATATGATTTGTTGGTATGGAAAGAATTATACGGAACATACCACGCTAGAAGTATCTATTTTCTGCACGAGATTTCTTTGTTCATTTGCCTTGCAGACGAAGAAACACGAAAACAATACTCGCCTAAATACAAGGGGTGTTCAAAAACTTTTCGCCTGATGGCGTTCTTTCAGCATATATGCAACGCAGCATGACTCCAATGAGGGTATGTAATCACCGACTTGTTGGCAAGGGTGTTAGTGTGGCATTCAAACGGAAACTTTTTGATCGCTCCTTACATGTCTCTCATTCATCGACGGCACTAACCTCATGGGAAGTTATCATGCAGCGACAACGTATTCTCGTGAAAGTACAGTGACGATTGCAAGCTCTCCAGAGGCAGTGTCAGGTGATCGATGGTGCCTGCAATTTCCCGGCTCGTGACCTAAACAGGGCCCAGCCAACCAGACGATCGATCCCCGGAAATAAACTGCTAGGCGACGGCGGCTCGCCGACCGCCGCAATATTATCAATAATGGAATGGCGGTCTGGAGGCTCCCGGCCAGCCCTGTCGCCCGCGGTGTTTGTCCAGCGGTAATGAGCCGGAGACCCGTGCCACGCGCCGCAGGTGCGTGACGTCACACTGAGAGCGTCATTTGTTTTGGCAGCTGCAGCCACCGCCGCGCTGAGACGCGAGCGGGGCCACAAGTGCCGCGAAAATAAACCGCCGCCTCGTTAAAGCTGAGAGGTAAGAGGAGAGTGTTCTGGACCGCTTAATACCGCTACGTCCTTTGAGAGCCAGTCGTTTCCCGGAAGAGCTGCCGTTAACACGACAATTCTATTCGTGACGCAAAAGTGTTTCACCGCTGGCGAAGTGTGATGTCAGAGCAGGGCGTGCCCTCATGAAGCGAGTCCGCTTGCTTTACGGTTTCGCATCCTGGCCACAGGAAGAATAAATGGTGTTAATGAAATTGCTACTTCCGTACCACGTTGCGAAGCAAATATTTAATTGTAAACCCAGAATAACCTCTGTTTAATATTCTTTCGCCTGATTACGTCCATTTATTCCCCTAGGTTAAAATTTTACTGTCTTTTCTCAAGGGATACGTATTAGTCGTTCTGCCCGCTTTATGTGTCAGAAACAGTTGTGGTAAACTTTCGTATTTCGTTATCATAAATCATAGCCTATTTTAACGAGTACTTCAATGAGTCATTTAAGGAAATTTTCCGAAAATACATTTAACTCCTGCCAGATGTCTGCTTTTTGGAGCCATAGTGTTCTCCAACTGAGAAGGATGACGATTTCGAGCATATCGTTAACAACCAAGTGAAAAATCGCAGCGACCTTGCTCAGAACTGTAGAATGCCACTTCGTTACTCAAGCAAAACAGTCATAGAAATAATCCTTGTATCTACTGCGTGTGTGTGTGTGTGTGTGTGTGTGTGTGTGTGTGTGTGTGTGTGATCTCATTTTCCTAGATCACTACATTTCGCTGGTATTATTCCTTAACACACATTCTCCAATAACACCGCTCCCTTCTACACTGGATTTCTCGTGCGCTATTTCAGTCGTGGAAGATCATGTCGACTCTTTGTTGGAACTGCTCCGTTGTTTTAATTCTCAGAGGCTTAGGAGTGGAAGTGACTGGCGGTTGGCGGGCTATGTGCTTTTCTCTCAAAAAACAAAAACTATTTACAAGAAAATAACTAACAACAATTTGCGAGGGCGTGCTGAAGGGTAAAGACTCTGAGTTTTTTGAATGGAAGCTCTTAAAGCTCTTTTAATAAAACAAACTTTATTAAAATTTTACATATTTAATCTTCATGTGTACGTATTTATTTCTCTACATAGTCACCATGGAAAGGCTAGTTCGTTGATACCGTAGCTGTAGAATGTTTGTTGACGGTGGAACAACCTCACTTCTCCTTGCACCACTTCACCACTATCAAAGTGAGTTCCTCGAAGGTATTCTGTGAGTTTTGGAAAGATCTGAAAATCGGATGTATCCAACTATGAGGAGGATGACAGATGACAGTCAACCCATGGCATCGGATTGCTGCAGATTTTGCAGCGCTCGTAAGAGGTCTGGCACTGTCTTCCTAAAACAGAGGGTGCTCCATGTGTGGACAAATTCTTAGAGTTCGAAAATCGATTACACTATGCTGTTTCCCACGCACCGACATCCTTACGTTACACACCGCCATGTCACACACTACAGTTCGAAGTCCTCTTGAGGCAGAGAACTGCAAATATGGAGACCTGAAGAATAATTATATAGAATGTTAATAACGTATGTTTTATTTAAAAATGTTATAGTTTTCAGCTGAATAATTCGGAAGTATTACTTCTTCAGCACGACCCTGTAGTTTACAATAAATGAAGATGGTAGTAGGTATATCTTAAGTTACACTAGAGAATAGCAAATTACAACTCTTTGTAAGAGCATGAAAGGCTAGCCCCATGAAGGCGGAATAACAAGTCCCAAGCCAGGAATAATTAATATCCAAAGTCTGACAGAACACAACCTAAAGAACAAAAGCACAATGTCAATAGCATGTAAAACAAGACAATTATTTTATTCTACAAAACTAAATTATACAAGAATGGATAAAATTTTAAATAAAACTCAGTGGAAATGATACCAGAGACCACAATTAATAAACGCTGGATACTCGCCACAAAATGCATCAAACAAGTGGTCCCAGTTTCTTATGTTCGTAGACCCCATAAAACGACAGTATAAAATAAATCAGAATCACTATAGACTAATTCACTGCAATCCTAATTATCTCATAGATGCAACTGTATCACTAAATCACAAATACAAAACTTGATTCACTCTGTACTGCTGAAAGAGCCGCCCGAAATGTGAGGCTCATAACCAGGGGTAAAAATCACGCAAATTCATTTACCAGCAGTATAAGAACAAGATCAGCTTTCCATAGGACCACTGCCTACATACGCACCTTAAATCTAGCACCAACTCTGTTTCCTGCAAGTACAAAGCAGCTTGCAAACTACGCAACTCGCACTCGTTTGGGAAGCGCTGTATCGGCAACACACACACACACACACACACACACACACACACACACACACACACACACACACACACCAAGTGGGTGCCCCATTCCATGTACTCACAAGCCAACCAGGAACCGACTTCTGGACACTAAGACAACATTGGACGTCCCGTACTGCCAGTTTTTCATACAGCGTGCTCGTATTGTCGGTTGCTAGTCTCCACTTGAATACTCAGTGCCTGCTTGCAGTCCGTCCTGTTGTACCTGAACACTCTCTGTTCAGACAATAAGACAGTGGCCGCCTCGTCCTCCCTACATACGGGGCCTTACATACAGGTTGCGAGCAACCAACCGCCACTTCCCTACTCAGGCGCTCGCTCCCAGACTCTGCCACAAAGACTGCCAGACAGCAAGAACGCGGGGTGGCCCATGCCTCTTGCATAAGGGGCCATTCGCAAGTGTTGTCAGCTGCTAATCGCGACTCTTCCCCAGGCGGACGCCCCAAGACCAGTGCGCCAACCAACCCACTGACCAACTATTCCAGGATGAAGGTAACCCAGCGCGCCCACCAAGCATCCGACGTCACCATGATGTATTGTCCATCAGCTGCTGTCCACGTCCCTACCGCTGGCTTCAAGTTGTGGCAGCTCTGTTGTCACACACCAAATCACGTAACCGACACTTGGGAGTATTGTGCCAGTCCTGATGTGGATGCCGAGGCATAGGTGGGTCCTGACACCGAGAGCCTCTAATTTATTTAACTTTAGTTCAGTAGTTGCATTTCAAAAGGTCTCTGACACAAGAGAGTTCGTCATAGATGATACCACAGATAGGTGAGCTAGCTATTAGGCTTTGAATGCGCTAACCGTGTCTTCTCAAGTTGGGTCGGTGATGCCACTAGGTGCGCGAATGTCAGAGGTGTGTCTTCGAGTTGGTCCTGAATTGGTGGGTAGTCACATGGGTTACTGCCAACCTCTTGCCGTTGACGACCTGGGATGTAGTGGATGGCATTCTACCCCAGAGAGAGTGGAAACAAAATACAGAGAGCGCGCACTCCATTCACAGCGCGCCCGCTGCGAAGCACTGTCAACCAGGGGGAGCCATCGTATAGCCCAGACCTGCTCCTAGTCTCTGCTGGTCTCGCTCCGCACACAGGGTTACTTCTCGCTGTCGCACTTGCCCATTCGTGATGCCTGATTATGTTGTGCTCAGCTGCTCTGATGCTACACGTGATGTTTACTGTGAAAGGAATATGTCACAAGCTCTGGTCTCCAGATGCTGAATGGGACGGCACTTTAATTGTCCCATTGCTGGACGGGCACATCTACCAAGCGAGGCGCCGAAGTGTTTAGCACACTGGACTCGCATTCCGTAGGACGACAGTCCAAACCCGCGCCCGGCCACCCTGATTTAGGTTTTCCTTGATTTCCCCAAATCGCTTCAGGCAAATGACCGGATGATTCCTTTGAAACGACACGTCCGACTTCCTTCCCCATCCTTCCCTAATCCCATAGGACCGGTGAATTGCTGTTTGGTCCCCTCCTCCAAACCAACAAACCAACCAACCAACTGACGCATCTCAAGTATCATTCTTAATTGATTTGATTAGATTAGATTTAGATTATATTAATTTTTCGTTCCATAGGTCCGTGCTGAGGAGAACCTCATGAATGTAGAATATGTCAATTTTTTAAGCTACTATAATACTAATAGTATGAATATATACAATACATCATTTGTTCGTATTAAAAAATTCGTCAATGAAGTAGAAGGAGTTAGCCACTAGTAAGTCTTTCAGGCTCCTTTTTAACTTATCTTTACTTGTTACTAGATTTTTTATGTTTGCTGGCAAGTCATTACTCTCTGAATTCTATTCCCGTCACTTAATAGAAAATTTAAAACCTGTAACAAGTAAGGTCAATAATTGCGTGGATAAAAAAATCTACTTTTGTGTTCATTCCTTCTCTTCATCAGTGGCTGTTTTGCATGCGATATTTTCAGTGGTTTAAGTGGCTCCATGATGACCCAGGGTTTGTAGAGGAGACCAGGCAAATATAGTGCGCTGACAGGGTCGAATGGGAGTTTCAGTTTGGCTTTCAGAGGAGAAAGACAATGGGATGGGACAAAGTATCCATTAGTGACAGGTAAATGAGCTCTGTGACGGATTCGTGATTTCCTGTCAGAACGGTCCCAGTAAGTGGCAATCGATGTAAACTCATCAAGTGAAACAGAAGTGATATGTGTCATTTCCCAAGGGTTGTTAAAGGAACTCTGCTGTTGCCAGTTTATAAAAATGATTTAGGACATAATCTGAGCAGATGATGTTGTCGGTTTGCATCTAATAAAGTGATCAGAAGATCAAAACGAATTGCAAAACGACTTAGAAACTGTATATGTATGGTCTAGTCCAGACGTGGTAATTGGCTCTAAATGAGGTAACGTGTGAGATCATCAACTTAAATACTATAGAAATCCGTTAAATTATCTTTAATAATAAATCACACATATCTAAGGGCTGTCAATTCAACTATATACCACGGATATACAATTACGAGTAACTTAGATTGGAACGAACACACAGACAAAATCGTGGTAGATGACCAAATACAACATTTTGCAGGCAGAACACTTAGAAACTGCAACAGGTTTACGTTACTCTTGACGATCCTCTGCTAGAGTACAGCTGTACGGCTCGGGACTTTTACCTGATACGATTAATGGAGGAAACAAAAAAAGTCCAAGTGAGGACTGAATAATAGGGGAAAGAATGTCGCAGATATGACATGCGAGTTGAGGTCGCAATCTTTAAAACTATGGTGTTTTTCGTAACAGCGAGATATTTTCACATTATTTCAATCAGCTGCTTTCTCCTCTGAATGCGAAAATGGTTTATTGGTTCTAATCTACATGGGGCTACATGATAATCATAAAAAGTAAGAGAAATCAGAGCTTGTGGGGAAAGATTTTAGTCTTCATTTTTCCCATACGCTGTTAGGGAATAGAACGGGAGAGAAATAGTCAGAAAGTGTTTCGACGATCCCTCTGTGACGCAATTAAATGTGAACTGAATAATATATAGATGTAGATGCGGCTGAATATTGAGAGTAAACTCAGAATGGCCTAAACACTGCTTATGTGGGAGTGAAACGATTGGTCAGCGTTGTAAATCTTTTGTCATGAGGACAGTTTGCTGCCTTCTCAATAAAAAAATATCATTCTCGAACGTTTTGCACAACCTTTTTCCATTGACGCATAGAACTGCCCGGGTGTGTAGAGAAGAGAAACAGCTCAGAGGTGATAGAGAACACTTCGTCTGGACCACTTGATCTAGTGACACGGAAGAGAGCACAATGCTCACTTACGACTCTGTAGAGATACGCTCTTCTAGCAATCAGGAGCTGATGAATAGCATTCTGCCCCGGATCATGCTTTTCGCGACATTCCACAATTGAGTGCAGAATGTGGTGAGAAACAGCGGCTTGGGTGATCTAGGTATGAGGATTACCGAGCACTGATAGATACCTTGACAGGGTCGTTTATATTCCGCGAATCTTATGGTTTTTTCGAGTAACCGGAGACTCTTACAAAATTCGATCAGTGGTGTTATTTGCATGTGCTAGTTTTAAATTCTTTGGCAGATTCAGGTAGCCTCTGTGTGTCAAGTGCGAGTTTGTTTTCCCGTAACTCATTTTAGGATTATGGCTTCATCACACTCACATGAACTATCAAGTCTTTGCCGGAATTCTCAAGTGCTCACTCATATCACTGATTCCCAGTTTTCTTATTCCCTGCATTCTTATCGATGCATATATTAGGAGGGAACTTTGTAATAAACTGGGATTAATGTGGACTACTGCTTAATTTCATAGTTAGATATCACCCTGTTTGTTAGCTTTTGGGAAGTGCAATACCAATGTCTCACCTTTGGTACGGCCAATCCTTTGCTAACCGACGTCGATAAGTCTGACACCCACAGCCGCGTCAAAAGCGCAGCTGTATCCTCACACCATGTGCAGATAAATCACTGCACAGAATCTACGCCAACTGATTTTATTATTATTTAGTGTGTCTGCCCGTTACAGAATTTCTCCTCCACTAGTCATCTCATACATTTTTGCCATAATATACGGCCTCTCACGGTTTTTAGTGCCAGTAGGATCCTCCGTAAACGCAATATCAAGTGTGTTTTCTGAAAATCCAACAAGATCGGGGGACTGCTGGGGAGTGTCAAAGACGACCTGGGGTTACGAAAACCAGGGATTTACAATATACCTTGTCAATGTGGCATGTCCTATATTACCAGTCGACAAGAACTGTGGAGATCAGGTGCAAAGAACATCAGAGGCACACTAGATTAACACAGGTGACTAAGTCGGCCATTGCTGAACACTGTCTAGAACTAGATCATGCCATGAAGTATGAGGATACCAAGATTCTAGCACAAACAACCACATTTTGGGACAGTGTTATAAGAGAATCGATAGAAATTAAAATGGCTGACGATTTTATGAATCGTGACACAGGGTACCAGCTAAGCAGAGCCTGGGATCCGGCTCTGGAATTGTTAAAGGAGCAACGGGGTGTAACGCCGGAAATGCATATCCTCCTATTTCCATCTATTGTACTATAATTTGTTTTCCTTATTTTTGCTACCTTAATATATGATATTTCTGTGTCTTTACATATTGTAATTGTTTCACTATTTGTATATATATATTTATGCATTTATGTCGATGTATAATTGGTTTGTTGCGTAAATATTATTTGTATTTTTACGCTGGGTCTTGCCTAGGGAAAACTGCTATCGAACGATTACATCGATAGGTCGTGTGAAGAATCAAAGTGTGTAGGATCTTTGGTAGTGTTAACTCTGCCGCGTGGAGCGCGGGCAGAGCATAGGAGAGTCTGGCTGGAGTAGCGAGTGGAGCAGGTGTGTTGTGTGTAGCTCCCGCGAGTTGCCGCGCTTTCGGGGTTTGGCAGCATGTAATTGCTCTCGACTTGCGATGATAGTTTCTGACATGGTGTCGCGGACGGGAAGCATTAGCTGGCGCACATCAAGAGCCCGTTTCGTCTGGTGACCGTGTTGAGAAGAAGGCGCGCCAACATCCAGCTTCTGCAACAGCGACGGCCGACAATGAGTGACTGTCGCCACCTCCTCGATCGACGGCTTCAAACTTTCAATCAACCAACAAGGAAGACTAAAAGCACGTAAAGTTTCAGAACTGTATGGCAGACCTCAGTTTTTCAAATTGTTCCATTTGCCTCGCAAAATTGCAGCAACTTAGCATGAACCTTTGTTGCTCATTGTCCCAATTGCATTGCCAAGCAGGGTCCCTTCCTTTTCCGAAATGAACCCGAGTATCGTTGAAATTCAAACGCCAGCATCATTCAATTTCACTGCTTTAATTTCAAAGTTCAGTTAAAGTATTCATAGCTGGCTACAATATTTAGGTTACACGAGCACAAATTAAGAGTGCGAGTTTTGTTAGCATATTTTAGCTTACCTGTGACTGCAGCTCAGCTTGGTACGTACTAAATTTTACTATTGTTGATTGTTCAGAATCATTTAATTCAGGTTCAAAGTTAAATCTCTTGTTTCTAAATTGCGTAGAGTCAAGTTGCTTTTGAAATGATTGTTGAGGTAGTCGAAGACTAACCGTATTTTACTGGATTTCGATGTGCTTAAGAAAGAAAGCTTCGTAATAATTTCAGTCACTAAATTAACTTTCAGTTTTCCGGTTTTATTAATTCTTTTGCTAAATTAAGTCAGAGTGCAGCGAAAGTTATTACTTCTGACAAACTTTCAGTTTTCACACTACACGTGTCAACCTTCAGTTGCCACGCTTCTAGTGCTAATTATATGTGTAATTACCTTTCTTTTTCAGTTACTATAGTAATTGTCCTTAGGACTGGCGACCGTAATTTCCCCCAAATCTCAAATACCTAATTACCACTAGTTAATTGTTAACGTAACGGCCGCACATTTACTTTCTTCATTAACTTTACCCCTTTTCAAAATTAATTTCCACCAGTTTCATTTGCATTTTACCTCTCATTTAGATGTAACCCTTTCCTCCCTCTTTACCGACAGATTAACTTCGGCGACGATTGCTTTTCCCAAATTTCCATTAGGTACACGCGGTTTAATTTTTCACTGTCATTAAGGTCGATAAGTGAGGGGGAGGTTACAGGGGCCAGCTGCAACACTACACAAACAGAAGAACCAGAGACATGGAGATGGAAAACGAGCCCCTGACGGACTGCACCATAAGGGGGAAGGCACCAGACCGAAGATGGAACACCCAGAAGTGGGACTGGTGGGCGCGAACCGCAGAGGGAACATCCAGAGCCGCAGTGGACGAAAAACGGAGCGGCAACGCTCCAACAGGTCGTGGTGAGCGGGCGCGGACCGCAGGGGGAACGCTTGGTACCCCAGACCGTAGATGAAACCCCCAGGAGCGGGTTTGGTGGGCGCGGACCGCAGAGGGAACACCTAGAACCGCAGCGGACGGAAAACGGAGCAGCAACGCTCCAGCAGGTCGCAGGGAATGGGCCCGGACCACAGAGGAAGCGCCTGCAGCCGTTGGTGGAGGGGGAAGGCCATAGGCATAAATACTGGACCAGGTCCACTCGAGGAGCAGTCTCAGGTCGCACCTGATGAAGGTTACGAGCTACGTGACCGAAATATCGTGCAAGAACGACGCTGATATCCGGCAGAACACCCGTCAACCCAAGATGTCAATAAAACTAAATATCATATCAGCAAAAGCGGTGACATTTTTGGCTGCTAAGCCTATGCACGGGGTTCAATTCCCAATAACCAGTTCTAAATTTTTCTCTGATGCAGAGGTCTGAAAAGATGTCCACGCGGCGCCGTGAGACCAACTGGAAAGTTGCGTGAATATAAAAGCAGTAAATTTGACGTGCAAGTCGCCGAATTGGTCTTAATTCGTGAGATACGTCGTTTGTTTATTAGCAATGGTGGCCGAGCGGTTTTAGGCGCTTTAGTCCGGAACCGCGCTGTTGCTAAGGCCGCAGGTTCGAATCCTGCCTCGGGCATGGATATGTGTGATGTCCTTCGAGTAGTTAGCTTTAAGTAGTTCTAAGTCTAGGGGACGGATGGCCTCAGATGTTAAGTCCCATAGTGCTTAGATCCATTTGAACCAGATTAGCAGTGAAAGCACCAGCTGTTGTTTTTCCCCGTTTCTTCGTACTGAAGAAGGTGGATTCGTTACCCTTCCAAGGGAATATGTTATATGAACACGTGGTGTCTGCTCTTTCGGACAATCGCACGCAACAATGGTGCCACAATGCCGTGATGCGGTCTTTACAGAGCTGACGTGATTGAAGGTATTATGCTAGAAATTTAAAGGTTAATATTATGTAAATAGTAGGTGGTGTAGGGTGGGGGGAGAGGGGGGAAGGGAGGAGAGAAAGGAAAGGAAAGGGACATGTCCGACAGAACAGACACCACGCACTCAAGTAATTGAGTCGCCTCGACAGTCTATGAATCCACCACTTTAAGTGTGAATGCACAATTTCTTTCGACCCCTGTGATAACATCAAACCCATCATTGGTGATACGGAGAGAGACTGCGATAGGCCTAATAGGTGGGAGTGTGGGTCGGCCGGGAGGCGTGCCGAGATAGTTCTCCAGAGAACTCCATTTCCCATCTCTTTGTCTTTATCCTCTTAGTCATTGGTGGGCCCAGACTGCAGTTCCACTCATTGAAAAACATAAGCTGCATAAACCACGCCTTCCAGCGTTGGGTGTAACCTGAGAACTCCCTTGTCAGTCACAAGTGTTCCTCACTGTCGTCTTCCCAGTGGCAGCTGTTGAGTCACTAGCGTATTGCACACTTTTTCCGGCTACCGGTAGCCTAGAACTGACTCGAATTATTTGTGTGCAGAACGATATTAACTTTCGAATTTATAATTTTCAGAAGCGTTTTAGGTTACTCGAGTTTCGGCTGACTCGACCTCGGTGAACCGGGGGTCTTATTGCGCTATCGAAAAATACAATAAAATATCGTAATACATTGTCCTAAAGGATTTCTGAGATTTTATATCTCCTAACGTTAGCCTGATCACATGAAACCTATATGTAAATCAGACGAAAGCAATAGACGTAAAATGCACGCGCTGAATTGAATTTCCTCAAAAAACTACATTAAATCGATCAGCAGTAAGCAAAAGGTTGGCCAGAATGTTAAGAAATAACTCAAGTACGTTACTGGAAGTGATTTTAGACGTTCGGTATAGTGTTAAAACATCGTCACTTTTTAACAACTGGACTGTTTTCTGCATGTCAGGTCCGTTGCGGTGGAGATGTCGCCGTCTCTCTTCGTGATATGACGCGTTGCAGAGGTGTGCGTCCGGTGGATGATTCGTCGTCCCCATTTGAGGTCAGTGGTTAGCTGAAGGTGCAGCCTTGAATATCACATTTACCTTTCATATACTGTGTCAGAGTCGATACCATACGCAGCAATGTACATAAACTGTGCAGAAGAATGGATGGAATATACGAATACCACACTCTGAAACGCCATGAATATTTTATTGTGACAGCCCTTTAAATGATACGAGACCTAACCAGAAAGATGGCGATATTTTCAAGTAGTGCCTTTGGATTAAGGCAAAATATTTAATAATAATTTAGAAAACAGAAACCTATTAATGCATTTTTGTGTTCAGAAACGTTCCTTACAGGTATAGAAAATGGAAGAAATTCTCAAGTACATTTAATAGCGGTAATATCATTTACTGGTTGGGAACAATATGGAATCACAAATAGGGAAGTCGGAAATTTTGTGCCACCCTGTGATGCTGCAAGGCACCAAAAGAAACATTTTCCTCGGAATTAATTTGCTTACCTCTTGTCGTCCCAGTCTCTGAAGAAATTGGAAACACAGCAGCATCAGAGTGTCTTAGGAACAGAATCCAAGTGCGGCGGGCGGACACAGAGGAATGCCTCGCTTAATTGCAGTGCGTGCTCCGGGAGAATCGATGTGGAGAACTGAAGCAGCGTTAAGACGGTTGAAATTAGTTTCTCTGTTTACAAAGTCTTCTCTTAGAGGTTTGTAGAATAAGCAAAGTGAAGCAGTTTATCATTCTGGGACCTACAGCAGGACAGGCTGCAGTTAGAACAGAACTGGGAAGCGCTCGCCCCAAGAATATTGTCTGCCCTTCCATCCTACAGAGAGCTCTCAATAGTCCATGGGCTGCAAAAGAATATTACTGCGACAAACTTCCAGTACAAGTTCTTAAAAAGTGTTTCTAATAGAAATCCTTTTAAAATGTAGAAAAAAATCATTAATCTCCTGAAGATGCTTGCAACCCCCAGAACTGTCTTAGTCTTTAGAATGATAAAGAACGAATCAGGAAATAATTGAATGCTATTCTAAAATTATTAGTGTAATTCAGGTAGTAAATGTGATCGTGTAAGGGCTAAGGCTTCATACTGTGGCTGAGACTGCTTTGTTTCAAACTGATTTTAATGAATTAGTTCAGTTTGTTGATAGTTACGTGTCTAAACAATAGAATGTGCAGTTTTCATTTTACAATCACTCACAGAACCAAGGTAGTTAATGTACGAGTACCGCTCAATGATAACAGTTCTCAAACATTTTCCACAAATTTACACGTTCTCTGAAGGTTAGCGAAATAATAAACAGTGTAACGTTTTCCACATGAAAACTAATCCTCAAGTCTGGCCGATGCACAATTCACATCAAAATCATTTAAAATTCAGTACTGTCGTAATTAAATCTCATGTGTCAGTTATCTCGATTACAGAACCATAGTCTCATCTTGTATAAATTTCATAGCAGTTAACCTTATCCATAAACTCGAACGACAATTATCATTTGTGAACTAGCAAATCACTGTACCTATTATCCAATTAGATGAACAATTTTTACCATCAAAGACAAGGTGAATTTCCTTTAGTGGACTGAAAAGATTCTATGTTAGCAACAACGCAAGAACATAACCAAATGTGTTTCACACGCAGTAACATTTGTTATGATTCTTCAAAGCAAGTTATTGAGGGAGAAGAACTGTGTAGTCTGATTAAGTAACTTGCAGATTATGTCACAACAACCGCACAGTAGGCACTTCTAGTGGCGGCTCGTGAGTATACATTCTGGGTGTTCACAAGTTTTTAGATTCAGACAAATGTGAGGGTGTGAAATTAACAGCATCTGCTGTATAACAGTTATGCTTATCGACAAGCTTATACAACTACAGCCACTGCTAGTAATAATATTAATAATAATAATAATAATATCAATAATAATAAAAATAAGATGCATAACTCGTCTGACAAAAGAAAGAATTGTTTTTGATAAATTTTGTTATTTTGTACATAATTAAGTGTAGTTTACGGCAATAACGAAATAATGTGTGAGCTTCCGCAACTCTCCATTTCGTTTTGTTGTGTAAGTCGGAGTTTTCGTGCATTTCCATGTTTTTGGACAAGAGCACAAGATCTCTGACAGATTTATTAGTTCACTAATTTACTTCTGTGCTGAAAATCAGATATTTTCACGCTGCACCCACGCAACTTGTACTAACTGTACACTTCCTCGTTAACTGTTCGCTTGTAGTCATGCTTTTTTGATTCCGTCGCTCTCTCAATCATAGGATGTGTTCTCGAAGGCCCTAGTTCCTTTGGGGCTAACTTCTCCTGGTAATTTACTTTTCTGTTCCCAGAAAGAGGTTTTTCACCCTGCAGTTCAGTGTGCGCTAATATGAAACTTCCTGGCAGATTAGAACTGTGTACTGAGCCGAGAGACGAACTCCAGACCTTTTCTCTCGCGGGCAGGTGGTCTACCGACTGAGATACCCAAGCACAACTCAAGATTCGTCCTCAAAAGTTTATTTTTTTGTTATCATTTAAAATAGATTAAACAAAGTTCATGTTCACACTGCAAACGAAAGCCGATTTCCGCACAGTAAACAACTAGCTCCAAACACTAAGTGCCACTTGTGGAAATGATTAAACTCCAGTAGTAATGTCTACCAACATGGACATCTGACTAGAATTCAAATGAGGCTCTGAGATCCACCGGGGCCTAAAGCTAAATCCGTCGATCTCACAGTTAAGTAAATATTAGAGAAACCAGTCGATACAGCTTTTCATGAATTTTCACATATACAATCTGGGGCTACAGCACAGATAAACCTGACTCACCATAAGATCTACAGATTTCAGAAGCATGAATAAATGCTACAGTCTCACAATCAACAGTGACGTACTTTAGGCTCCTATGATTCTCAGCCCCTCAAATGGATTATATGATAAAGTACGATAAAATTATATGATAAAATTCATAACTTAATATACTATAACTCATTCAGAAACCCAAAAAATAAGTTTACTATCAGTACAACTCTAACATATACTAACATCTGATATAATTTTAATACAGTATATAGCGAGTGAATTAGCATATCTGACAATGAGGGGTAGTATTTAAGCCTAGCGAACGTGGATAAAAGTCCGTCGCCGTGTACTATCACTCGGTGACACTGACACAAACTTATAGTTGATCCGTGCACGTTGTTCACCAAGTCCGAATGTAAAGGAATTGCGTCATGCGAATTGCGCATGCGCAAAAGCTCGTTAAAACGTGCAGAACTGAAAGTGTGTTTCACGGCTTCTAGAGGAGAAATAGCGCAGTATCTTCCTGATTGGAGCATCTATGTTACGTTTAACAGCGTTCAAAAAAAAAAAAAAAAATAAATAAATAAATAAATTAATCCTCAAGGTGTCGCAAGTTAGGGTGTTCACGTGTTCTTGTGCTCTTACACAGCAGCCGCCAGTGGACACTTCTAGCAATTATAAATATCAGTTCACATGAGCTTCCATTGCGTACATCATAATTACGCCTCTAAGCGCTCGTAGTGACAGTCTTGTCTGGTCCGGTGTTGTTCATTAAGCTATTAATTCATCATGCGAACTACCAAAATATGGACCTCCAAAGTCATTTCACGTCGTAAAACGTCTTAGCAACTCTTTCGGCAATGCAAAGTACCTTCACCTCTGTGATATAGAAAAAGGTTTGTATTGATTTGTTTACTTAATTTGTTCTTTGAATTTGACTGAAATTTTTTGTTTAATGTTACCAGGAATTTGCAAGCAACATCAAAGGTAAATTCCTAAGTGTTCAGGTAATTTCCGTGTAAGTGTCAATATGCTTATTAACTAGCATTTCTTGTAGTAATTGCTCTCCGGATCTTGTCAAAATAATATTGGTGGTGTCCGATGTCCTGCTGCTAAGTTTCCCGTAGACTGTACCTCCACAAGAAATTAGATTCCTCGTAATAGAACGTTCGGGAGTTATCTATGGAATGGCACCACTTGAGATTGGAATATGGTGGTATTATCCGTCCTAAGGATAACCTCAAAAACAAGGAAACACTTTTGTTGTGAACAAACTTTCTCCCCACAAAGTTCTGACAATGCCCGGGCTCGTGGAGTTTCCACCAATGACCATCCGAACGTCTATTCCGATCGGTAACACGTCGGGATTCATACACCCAGTATCACTTGAAATAATGTAGTGATTACGTTTTCAAATCACACTCTTATTACCGTTCGTATTTAACTTATTTCGATTTTGTCCATTCATTAACTTATAGAATTTCAAAAATTCACAAAACTGCTGACTTCCAACAATAGGCTCCATTAGCGTCATACGGAGTTCACTAGTCAGATGATTAACAACAGAATGAGTTATTTCGTTTTCTGCAAAGCTTATTTGCCATGCGAAATGCAGAGAGAAGTACTGCGCGCCACAGAGCGCAGAGTTTCTCTCACAGTCGTAAATCAGACATTTTCCATTATGTAACTTGAGCGCAGACATATTGTCGCAGCCTTACATGAAAAGATTGACCGTTATGTGAAATATATTATGGTCGCCGCGTCATCATTGCGAGAGGAGCAGTTGCAAATCCTAAAATGCAAACCAGGTAGACAATGACGCTCTTATGCTGAGTGGAAAGATTGACCGTTATGTAAAATATATTATGGTCGCCGCGTCATCATTGCGAGAGGAGCAGTTGCAAATCCTAAAATGCAAACCAGGTAGACAATGACGCTCTTATGCTGAGGGAAGAATAGCAGCAACACCAAAAAGTCAGTTGTTTGGCATTAACGGGAGCTAGTCGCAACACCAAACATGCAAATCTGGTAGAGCATGACGCTCATATGCTGAGGGAAGAATAGCCGTAACCCAAAATCAGTTATGTGGCATAAACGGGAGCTAGTAGATCCGTCCCTGCAACTGAAAGATCCTAGAATGCAAACCAGGTAGACAATGACGCTCTTATGCTGAGTGGAAAGATTGACCGTTATGTAAAATACATTATGGTCGCCGCGTCATCATTGCGAGAGGAGCAGTTGCAAATCCTAAAATGCAAACCAGGTAGACAATGACGCTCTTATGCTGAGGGAAGAATAGCAGCAACACCAAAAAGTCAGTTGTTTGGCATTTACGGGAGCTAGTCGCAACACCAAACATGCAAATCTGGTAGAGCATGACGCTCATATGCTGAGGGAAGAATAGCCGTAACCCAAAATCAGTTATGTGGCATAAACGGGAGCTAGTAGATCCGTCCCTGCAACTGAAAGATGCCGAACGAAAGTTGATAGGTATATGCACTGACGAGTTGATAGAAGTGTGCACTGACGGAAGAATAACTGCAACACCAGACATGTATATCGGAAAGGAGTTTTGCTGCATAAACGGGAGGTTGTAGGGTCGGCCCTGTAACTGAAAGGTGGTGGCGCGTCACTGCGCCCACACCATACACTCTGACGAAAGCAAAATCGCAACACCAGGTTTTGCGACATGACTGAAAGTTGGTAGGTGTACTTCTATATATCGTCTGTGCAAATTTCGCATAACAGTGGCCCTGAGGTTTGCTTGAGTTATTCTTAGTCAAAAACGTCTTTAAGGCGACAAAGATCCCATTATCAACACCTCACCAAGTTTGAACGACATCGTGTTACACGGCTATTACAAGGTGGAGGTTCCTTATCCGATACTGCAGGAAGACTTGGTAGTTGTGTAGGCACTGTTCATCACGGTTGGCAGCAGTGGTCACAGGAATATACAGTCGCAAGAATACCGGACTCCGAACGGGACGTGGCGCTATCGTGAGAGGTGCATCATACTTCAACTTGTGCAACACGAACTGTCCTAAATTGGTTAATTCAAGGACAGCTTCGAGCCAGAAACCTGCAGCGTGCATTCCACTGACCTCAAACCACATCATTTGCGACATCAGTGGTGTCAAGCGAGAGCTGGAGGGCAGAGTGAAGTCTGTTGTGTTATCTGACGAAAGCTGGTTCTGCCTCGTTGCCCGTCATTGCCGTGTGTTGGTTAGAAGGAGACCATTTGAAGGCCTGCAACCATCCTGTCCGGGTGCTGAACACCTGGAGTTATCGCCTGGGCGCGATTTCCTATGCCAGCAGGAGATCTCTCGTGGCTACCCCATGCAGCCGGAATACAGATTTGTACGTCGATCCAGTGACTCAACCTGTTGTACTGCTATACATGAATAGTATTCCAGGGGATATTTTGCAACAGGGTAACGCTCGCCCACGTACAGTCGTTGGCGCCCAACACGCTCTACAGAGTGTTGCCTTGGCCTGCTCGATCACCAGATCTGCTCCAATCGCGCACATGTGGGATATCACTAGACGCAAACAGTATTAAACGTCCCTGTACTGACCGAAAAAGAGGAACAGGTACGGAACTCCATCCCACAAATGTAGCTCCGTTACACGAAAATATTGCGCACGCAAGTTTGCTTCCTGTGATCTTAGAAAGTTAATCACTTAAATATGTCACCTAGACAAATATATTCCCGAAATTTCATTGTTTTGCATTAACTACTGTTTTGGATTGTAATTTTCTTCCGTCAGTGTAATTTACAATCTTCCCATGTTGTCTCCGGAATTTTATTCGTTGCGCTGTAAACATTCGCGGCTCACTGATAGAAGACGTATTGCGATTCCATGTTACAGTAGACACAGCTAACACTTGATCGAGCTAAGACAGTCACCCTGCTCGAAAAGCTGCAAGTCTTCCGAAGTCCTTCATACTTGTCAAAGTGTTAACTTTGTGTAGTCGGTGACCCCCTATCACTTTATGCAAGCCAAATAGTCTCGAAGTCCTCTCCCTCACCCAACTCATTTTCTTAGAGATATTTCCGCGATAATAACAATATCTATAAGCAAATTAAACAAACAAAAGTTTATATTTATTAAAGTGTCAGTTTAAACCCAAAGAGTCACATTGTTAAACCAATAACAAGAACCACTAACGCCGCTGGCAGTGGCCAGTGAGTCGATCGTCTTAGTTACACAACGCAGGAGGAGGAATGGGCAGTACTCAGGAATATGATGGGAGCGATCATTCGAAACAAAAATGTCTAAACGCATACCTTGAGATCTATGAGTAACTCGTGATCTTCGAGACTATGAAACACATCTCTTCTACTGCAAGCTCTTTACTTTCTATGTTATGACAGATGGTAGTATGGACCAAATTAAGAAAGAAGTATCCAGTAAAGATGGTCTCGAAAGTGCGTATCTTAAGAGCTTACCTATCTCTTCATGCTAAACAAGTGCTCTTAACTCTTAAAATATGCATTTTGAAGCCAATGTTTACTGTACTTTTTTTGCTTCAGTGATGGTTCTTGCCATCTATGCGAATATTGGATATTCCCTTTCGAACACCCTTTATAACGCGAGATAGCGCATGTGTACGGTTTTCGTCACTGGCCCCTCTGACGCTCGCATATGCTCGTCTGCTTATGACAGACGCTTTTCCTCCGCCACAAGAGGAGTGGGCCTCTCTTGTGAATGTGATACGCTACATGCTCACACTAAAACTTAAACCGGACAAAATTTTTCTCATCTCCAAGAGGCGCTTCACGAATACCGTGTAACACCCCCTTGCCGTGCTTCGAAACCTTCCGCTAAGTTTGGCTTTTTTCCAGAATCTGTGCCTCTCTGGTGGAATCGCTGGCTGTGAAGTATCTCTTTGCCAGAGAGGCTTGTGTTGCGAATGTGGTCCGCGAGGTGGCGTGACCTCGGCAGCGAAGAAGTCTTGGGTTAGCAGCGGTAGGAGGGAAGTGGCGACCGACGCCCTGTGCTGGAAGCAGTCACGTATGTGCCAGAAAACGACTTGGCGGCTCCTGGAGTTACAGCGCGACCCAGTTGTAGCTGGGAGCCGTTGTTTGGGAAGCTGTAATTTGTAAAGGAGCTCCGCTTTTGCATGAAAGAGCGTTTCGGTTGGGCAATACTGGTGAAGGAGATCGGCGGTTAAGGCCACAGTCGGAGGTCTATACAACCGTTACTATCCTGTCGCTGCTCCCCGGTTGAATTGACACACGAGTACTTGATAATTCCCGTGTGGAGCTGAGTAGCTTTATTATCGGGTACTTGCCCACCTTTGTGCTGTGGTTGTTTCGTCTTGAAAAATTGTAATTGAGTCTGCCCTTGTGGGACGCAGTTAGTTGCAATATTTCGTGACCGATCATTTGTGTTTTCCCTGATCATGTTACAAGGCTGTCACTGAGTTTGGCCTGGTGGGAGGCCATTATTCGTATGCATGTGTGGGCCCAGAGGTAACTGATTTACGTTTCAGGTCTTATCACGCCAATTTAATAATGTGTGAAATATATTTCGTGGAATTTACGCAAGACTGACGTGAGAAGTAAAATAAGATTACAAGATTACGACTCTGCACATCCAATGGGGTTGCAGCGGACGTAGATTTGTTTTTGAGTTAAGTAATTACCTTTTGTTGTTTGTTCGGTACTCCTGTACAGTAACTGAACAAATTTTAAATTGTAGCATGAGAAACTGGTGTGTACAAAACTTGTAATGAAAGGGTTTCGCTGTTATTTGTTGTTTATTTAAAGTTATTTTGTTAGATTGATTTATCTGAATACTACTTTTAGGCCTGAATTGCTGTCAGTTTGATATTTAAAATTTGTTCGAAAGTTACTACATGCGTTTCGAAATAGCCTCGGGTATTTTAAACTTTTTATCATAAATTTATATTGAGCCTGAGTTGAAACTTTCAATTGATATTATAACTGCTTTGGGCTCAAAGACATTGTTTCCGAATAAGTACACGGTATCTGTATTGTCCGCCTATTAAAGACATGCATCATAATGTGTCGCTGTGATGATGCCCTTTCATGAAGTAGTCGACTCCAAATGTCCGCTGCATGCATATCCCTTCGCATTGTTCGCTCTCAAACTCACTAAGATGGAACTTCATTAAATGACAGCAAGATTTCTTTTCGGGTTGGTAGGAATGCCACTCCTTGCCGGTCCCTGTCAGTTACAATCCTCGAACATAGTTCTTAAGCCGATAAACGTGGATGCGAGTGCGGCACCATTTACACCAACAAATCGCACAACTCCTTTCATGGAATAGCAATAAGCTCATCGAAACTGTGTCACTGTCACATTCTCATATGGTCCATGTGTAGAGTCAATTTATTATTCGTGTTGTCTATGAAATTTGAACAAATGAATGTCATATAGGTGTACTTCGCAGTTGACGATTAAGAGCTGTAATTAACGGTGGTATGTTGCCTCGAATAAATTCAATTTACACTTGACTTGTAGACACACACAACTTTCTACCATAACCTCGTCAGTGGTGATGGGTTGCGTCTCCGATTCAGAATAATACTATTTTAAGCAACATTTATTAAACTTTATAATCTAACAAACTTAAAGTTTCATTGTTTGCCAGGAAACACCACTGAAGTTCACAGTGTTGTCGTTTACTCAGAATGTGCATTTATAGCATCGGAATTTACTTGATTACGTGTACGGGAGCTTTTGACAGTGGACATGGACACTTACTTTAGTAGTAATCAAAATAAACAGCACTTAAGGTTCTATTGCTCCCAGTTTACATGGTATCCGTGATAGGAACAAATACGAAAATCTGCATTGTGCTTTATTCATGGTATTAGCAATGAAACCCACAGAGCGGCATTACAATAATGGATTTAAGTGACTGGAAATGTTCATAAGCAAAGTAAAACACTTCATTGGTACTAAGTAAACAAGGAGAAATTAAACTGATAACGGTACAGTCATAAAAATAATTAATACATGTTGAACATTCATGTTCAACAGGAGATTCATCATGTTTCAAGTTACTGTAAATGTTATGGTAAGTAGCTGATATAACCGTTTATCGGAAAACATTACAAAATCTGAATACTTCTAGTCTGAAATCGGCGGTGGCGATGAACATGCGAGCGGCAATGAGGCTCCATGTTCTGTACGTGGCCTCTTTCCTCAAAAGTTATGCACTAAATCTAGTGCTTCGTATTCTGTACCATATTGGTATTTAAAAGCGTTATGTCCATTATGTCTCTTTCTTCACCACCAAAACTTTCACTTCCGAGCGTTTTATTCCTTCTCCGGAGTCCAGTTTCTAACGTTGGAAGATGCCTCTTTGAAATGAAAGAAAATAATCTGCGACATCTCAAACAGTTCGTGCCATTTCCCATCTTGTTTTCCTGTGACAGATAGTATATACCACGGAGCTGGTACATAAATTCTGAGACCATTTTTAAGCATCAGTAGAATGTTACGTATGCGTATTTACGGGTGTTCAATCAAATGGTTGATTTGCTACGTTGAAGAGTTACATGAGAAAGACAAATCTGCTTCTATTTTGGCCACCACAGTTATCAAAATAGAAGCAAAATATTCGACAGCGCTGAGTATGAATACAGCTAGACATTAATCGGCCAACTCCACCTGACACGCGGCGCGGTAACAGGTTGGAGCGAACGTGAAAGCAACTTACAGTGGTCCCAATCAGCGGCCGCGCTGTGTGTCAGCTTGGATTGGGCGAATAATATTTCTATGCTTCCTGTACGTCCTATGCCCTCATGCCAAGTGAAACAAGTTCCTTTTCACTTATCTATGTTCACAACTTAAGGACGGAAATAGCTTTGGTATAGTGTGGTTCTGGCATGTAACATAGCTCGATGAAACTTGGACTTTACATAGAAAGACCTGCTGCAGTAATAGCTAGAAGGCAATTGAAATAAAAAATCCAACTAAATCAACAGAAACAACACGTTTATTTAAAGACAGTAACTACACAGAAATCACAGCGATTTATGAATGTCCCCTTGACATTACAACAGATGGGACATAATTCCTAATAGGAATGCGTGAATGTGATCACTCACCACCGAGGGCAGTGTATGTTCTGCAACGGTAGGATAGCCACACACTACTTATCAGTACATCGGAAAGACTGCTTCACATATCACGAACTTCATCAATTAGTATAGTAGTTGAAACACTGTAATCGATCTAAATATCTTAACTGTGATTCTTAAATCGAAAATTGGACTGAAAGTTCAGTGAAACTAAACCGTAAAAGTGCTATATTAGATAACGCAAGCCTCGGGCAGTGTCGATGCTAGAGTAAAGTCCTTATGATGATACAGCACGGAAATCTGATATAATTTGTAGTTAGTGTTTGGTCTTTCACCTTCGCAAGATATACAAGGGAGGACTACACACACAGTCTTTCTGCACTAGCTTTAAAAGAGGTTGGGCGATGAGAAAACATCGTAACTCCATTTTCCGCTAAAATGGTAGTTAAGATGTTGTTGTCAACCGACGATATGAGCGCATGGTGCCAGTTTTACAACACTCCAATACTTTAAGGGAGTGATTAGTATTTCTCCGGTGAGCTGATAGAGTTTTTTGTGAAACGAAAGGAACGATACTGAATGCACCCAACTTTAGCGCCTAGCTGAGGTCATCGTACATTGAAGGAATTGCATTTATTTCAGTGTTATGATAATAGAACGGTCCGAGAATCTGGGAAGTTACGTGAAACGGTAATAAATTTGTCACTGCAGTGATGATAGCATTGTCTATTACATGACTTCGTGTGGTTACGAAATAAAATTGATAGGAAATACAAACTGGACTAAGGTCTTCTACGACGGGCGTTCAATAGGCAACGGAACACGTTTTTTCTATTTTTTTTATTTTAGAAAGTATGTTTGCTTTATTCATGATCCCAACACACCATATAATTCCCTTAATAATCTACGAGCAATAACCTACGTTCACTGCGACGGCATTACGTCAACTTAATGGGAGTGCCTGTATGCCTGCATAGCACCACTGTAGTACTCGACGTGGGACTCAAAGTCTTTCTGTGTCAATAACCTCCTCACCATCCGGGTATTGCTTCCCACGGAGATCATTCTTCATTGAACCAACAGATAGAAATCGGAAAGTGTGAGATGCAGCATGAAGGGTGGATGTGGAAGAACAGTCAAACGAAGTTTTATGAGCTCCTCTCGGGTGCGCAGACTCGTGTGAGGGCTTACGTTGTCACTCAGAAGGAGAAGATCATTTGCATTTTTGTGGTGACGAACACGCTGAATCCGTTTCTTCATATTCCTGAGGGTAGCGTAATATCCTTCAGGGTTGATCGTTGCATCATAATGGAGGGTACCCCCTTCAGAGTCCCAGAAGACGACAGCTAGGACTGTTCCGTCTAAGGGCGTCTGACTTTGAACTTTTTCTTCGGAGGAGAGGTGGTTTGGCGTCCTCCATGTACCACCGTTTTGTTTCTGGTTCGAGATGATGAACCCATGTTTTCCCGCCTATGTGGATGTTAGACGAAAAATTGTCACGATCAGCCTCGTAACGCGCAAGCAATTCCGCACAGATGGCCCATCGTTTCTGTTTATGGTCTTCTGTTAGTCTTTGAGGAACACAGCGGTCACACATCTTTGTGTGCGTACATTCTAACGCTGCCGAGTCACGGCTGGTGTGGCTGTCCAGCATACGGAAAACAGCTTAATTTTTTCGACTTTCTTGAAGTGATGACAGACGCCTCGCCCAATGACTCAGCGTGGTTTTGTTCAGTGCCATGTCTTCGTAGATATTCTGCAAGCACCTGGTGATATCTACGATGCTCTGCTTTTCCACTAAAAGAAGCTCAATGACTGCCCTCTGCTTGGAAAGGCGCCGTTTTGAAGGCTAAGTATAGCGCTGCTACCTATCAAAACTTCATGAAAGTATAGGGGCCGATGTAGGAACATTCCACGATCTTCCTCAATAAATTCCTCATTTTTTAAACCGAAATTGACAGAGGAAGAGAATTTGTAGCATTACCTATTGAATGCCCCTTCCCCCGGTACCTAATGCTTCATTAATAGGCCTAAACATGAATCAAAAGGTATAGAAGTTGAAGAGCAAAGCTGAAGAGCTCCCCATACATGCAGTTAAGTTCATCACAATGGGAATAAAAGTTAAACGGCGATATGGAACTGTCACAAAGCCAAATGAATGTGGAGTGTGTAAGAGACACTTGATCTTTTAGGCATCTGAAACAAATAAATAATTTTGAAATGGCATTCGCTAGAGGTAGTCATATGGTTAAGAAAGAAGGTGGACTGTTTTGTGGAAGGAGCGACGATCTAATATTAGTCTGGCTATCCAGACAGAGATTGTCCAGAATTTCTCAGTCATTTTACATGTCTCCCGACCTTATTCATAAAAAAGCATCAATCCTTCTTCCGTTATCCATGGATGATTTGTAACTCAGTAAGTACGAATTGTTGGACCAGTCAGGTTCGGTAACCTCAGAGTTTCAACAGGTTGCGAACCTGAAGAAATACGTGACTGGATAACACACACAGCATACGAAGATGTGGCAGCAAGATGCAGGTATTTTTCATAATTTAGTAATGGAAACTGTTGCACAATGTGAATAAGCACTCAACTGTTAGATGCGGTGTTCTTTTATTTTTATATTTTTGACACAACCGAATAAGATATGGTGCCACAATGTGCACTGTTATTTCCGCTAGAAATAAATAGTTTTTAGTTTGTGGTTTCAGATTTTCTCCTTGCCATAACAATACCAAAGAGAGGGAACTCTTCAGAACCTGACGAAATGCATATTGAAGAACTACAAAAAATGGTTCAAATGGCTCTGAGCACTATGCGACTTAACTTCTCAACTCAGCAGTTGCCTAGAACTTAGAACTAATTAAACCTAACTAACCGAAGGACATCACACACGTCCATGTTCGAGGCAGGATTCGAACCTGCGACCGTAGCGGTCGCTCGGTTCCAGACTGTAACGCCTAAAACCTCACGGCGAAGAACTACAGCTGTTCAAAGACAACGATCTCCTTCCTTGCCGTTGGTTTGTTCGAAACTGTGGAACCGGAATGATACCCTACGATCGACTCCAAAGAAAGTATTCGAGTGAGTACAGAATGGTTTAATAAGTCATGCCCTCAAGTTATTCTTTCAAATACTGCACTTGAGAATACATCGTAAATGTGAGGAGAGCATTGGAGGCTCTTTGTTCGTATTCAGGACTGGTTTTGGGATTAGGAAGAATTTAATTAGTCTTTAGGTTTTGATTCAGTGATGTTGTGATGTTGATGTGGACCTTCATGCTTGTTTCGTAGATTATGAAAAATCTTTTGACAGCGTCCGGCATGACAGCCTGATCTATGTTTTAGTTTGTATGTTTTAGTTGTATGTTAGTTTGGGCTGAATATTTGTAGCATCCAACTGACTGGAAATCTCTACTGGAACCAAAGTGCTGCTGCGCTTGTAGATTGTCAGCTGTCAGAAGAAGTACTGAGTATGCAACGTATTCGCCAAGACCGTATATTCTGTCCATTACTTTTCAATACCGATTCCGAAAGAATTTTCCTGTGTGCTCTTGATGGTAAGTATGATGAGCAGTGGCTCATGATCATCTACAACGTAAGTACTGGTGCGCTTGTAGATTGTCAGCTGTCAGAAGAAGTACTGAGTATGAAACGTATTCGCCAAGACCGTATATTCTCTCCATTACTTTTCGATACCGATTCCGAAAGGATTTTCCTATCTGCTCTTGATGGAAAGTATGGATGACCAGTGGCTCATGATCACCTGCAACATGAGATACGCTGATGGAACTGTATTATCTGAAATAGAGCTAGAAGATCTATGAGAACTACTGAACTCTCTTACAGGAAAGAGCAGCACCATGAGGCTGATATTAAACGCCAAGAAGACAAAATGGATGGCTGTTAGCAGAAAACGATATGAAATTCAAGGTACTCTTGCACAGAGCAAGAAAATGGAAAGGTTTCATCACATAAATATGTGGAGTCACAAGTCAACAATAACAGGGACTTCTCTCAATAAATTCGCTGCAGATTTGGACATGCCAGAAGTTCTTTCCAGAAAAGGAAGAAAGTTCTGACTAGTCCTGACATACGTATTATTCCTTGCGCTTGATTTCTTCGGTAGTACTTGTTCAGTATCCTAAAAAATTGTTCAAATGTCTCTGAGCACTATGGGACTTAACATCTGAGGTCATCAATCCCCTAGAACTTAGAACTACTTAAACCTAACTAATCTATGGACATCATACACATCCATGCCCTAGGCAGGATTCGAACTTGCGACCGTAGCAGTCGCGCGGTTCCGGATTGAAGCGCCTAGAACCGCTTGGCCATCAAGACCGGATTCAGTATCTTACTCTATGGAATTGAGAGATGGACACATGGGCATAGAAAAGGACATAAAGGATACCATGGACAGATAAAGTTACAAATTTGAGAGTACTGCAGCCTACGAACAAAGATTTAGAAATTCTCATCACTACCAACAGCAGAAAACTCGAAAATCTTGGCCATATAAAGCGCATAAATGAATAAAGCTTGTTGCAAGTAATACTTCACGGGAAGGAGATAGAAGATTATCATAGCCAAAGAACGTAAGTGTAGTGAGCACAGAATCACTGTTTAGAAACGCCATGCACAAAAATAGCAGATCAGTGGTCTTGGAGGTCGAAGCACTTGCTCAAGAAGAAGAAGAAGAAGAAGAAGAAGAAGAGCATTGGTAGTGGTAACCCACGTCAAAGTACTGCACGTAAAGTGTACCTCTTCCATTTACTTCCATATTACGTAACGCCCTCTCTTGTTATCTATGAAAATCAGTATATTGTAATTATAGTGGCCTTTTGGACTTCATACAAGATATAGGGATGAGCTACTCTTTCACTTAAGAGCTGTTATTGCTGCAATGCTTAACTCGTACAACAGACACACTTAACTGTATGATTGCGAAGATATAATTAATTAAGTCGTCTGTTTTAATTTGATTGTCGATTGTCGTGGCCTTAAATTTTTGATCATTAGTAGCAGCTGTAATTTTCGATATTTGGATCGATGTTTGCCTTACCACCATCTTGCCTTTTCGTTTTACAGCATCTCACAGAAGTTCGCATTGTGCGAACTCGACGCAGTTTACTCTCTGTAGTCCGTCAATATTCAGTCGGGAACAAACTCATAACATGTAGACCCAATTAAACCAGTGGATTTAATCATAAAAAATACTTCTAGGCTGAAGATATTATTTTATCACATTTATTTCCTAGGCACGACGATAGCGTTAATATCACTTCTTTTGTAATCTATAGCGTCCGACAGTATTTTTATTGCTGCTTGTTTAAGCTTCGCTTTATTCCCAAAGATAACATTTATGTTGTTATTTTGGAACTGTTACTTAACTGGTGTTTCACGGTTAAATTCACATCGCATTAATCCAATATTGAAATAAAATCAGCCATGACTATCACGCGTATATTGCGAAAATCACTGAAGGGACAAATAAACTAATATAGACTTGCATATTCAAATTCCGATATATGTAAAGAGGCAGAACACGGTGCTACGGTCGGCAACGCCTGTGTAAGACAACACGTGCCTGGCGCAGTTGTTAGATCGGTTACCTCAGCAGGGGACGTTCAAGCTGGTGGAGGCTCAGTAACGGTGTGCTGCGAGTGCAGTTGGACTGATGTGGGACCTCTGATACGTCGAGATATGACTCTGACGGGTGACACGTACGTAAGGATCCTGCCTGATCACCTGCATCCATTCATGTCCATTGTGCGTTCGGACGGACTTCGGCAATTCCAACAGGACGGTGAAACACCCAACACGTCCAGAATTGCTACAGAGTTGCGACGGAACACTCCTCTGAGTTTAAACACTGCCTTTGGCTGCCAAATTCTCCGGACATGAACATTATTGAGCATAACTAGGATGCTTTGCAACGTGGTGTTAAGAACAGATCTCCACGGCCTCGTACTCTTACGGATTTATTGACAGCCCTGCAGGATTCATGGTGTTAATTCCCTCCAGAACTACTTCAGACATTAGCCGAATCCATACCAAGTTGTGTTGCGACACTTCTGCATTCTCGCGGGGACTCTACACGATATTAGGCAGATGTACCAGTTTCTTTGGTTCTTCAGTGTAAAATCACAACACACTCAGTAGTGTAACTTTAATAATCCAAAGATATTAATATTAGGTACTAGGTCTTGCGAGAAATATGTCAAATGGCGCTTTAGCTTAAACTTGATTTGAAAAGCCGCGCAGGATTAGCCGAGCGGTCTCAGGCGCTGCAGTCTTGGAATGTGCGGCTGCTGCCGGCGGAGGTTCAACTCCTCCCTCGGGCCTGGGTGTGTGTGTTTGTCCTTAGGATAATTTAGGTTAACTAGTGTGTGAGCTTAGAGACTGATGATCTGAGCAGTTAAGTTCCGTAAGATTTCACATACATTTGAACATTTTTGAAAACAATTTTCATCTAAGCCTACGATTCCTGAAATTGGTTCACCATATCCTAGACATTAATGAAATGCATCTGTTGCTTCCAGCTAATCGTGGCTAAAGTTAAAAGTGGACATATCGTTTAATTTTACAGTTCAAAGTACAATATTTTCTTTTCTCATCGTTATTAATGCTGGATAGGTAGATTTGCTTCATGACGGCTTTCCTGAAAAGAAGACTGTTTCTTCCTCCAATTCTACGCCACACGCTCGTGACATGAAACGTAAGAAGTAACAAACATTTGACAGCGTCGTATATTCATACACACTATGAAGTCGTTTCTATTTACTTACATTATGAGGCATATAGTTTACCGTCCGTGTATTGTTTGGCTGAGAATTATTGATGGTACGTCCTACAAACTTCCGTGTCATATCATATTGTAGGCAGAAATAGTGAATCAGTTGATACATAAAGTGTTATCTAAAATAGAGAACATTTTTCGAATGTTCATCTAGCCGAATTATGCATGTTAGTTGTGATACGCACCGTGAGGTGCGGTCTTTTCAATATTTTCGACTGCCCATATCATTAACGTCGATATGCAGCAAGATTCTGGAACATATATTGTGTTCGAACATTTTGAATTACCTAGAAGGAAACGGTCAATTGACACACAGTCAAGATGGGTTTAGAAAACATCGCCCTTTTGAAACATAACTAGATTTTTATTCGCATGAAGTGTTGAGTGCTATTGACAAGGGATTGCAGATCGATTCCGTATTTCTGGATTTCCAGAAGGCTTTTGACCGTTTACCACACAAGCGATTTATAATGAAATTGCGCACTTATGGTCCGCAACGTAACGGTAGCGTTACTGGCTGCCACGCAGGGGGCCCTGGTTCGAATCCCGGCAGGGGACTGGGTGTTGTGAGTCTTTCATCATTTTCATCATCATTGACTCGCAAGTTGCCGATGTGGCGTCAACTAAAAAGACTTGCAATACGGCGGCCGAACTCCCCCGAATGGTGACTCCCTGCCAACAATGCCATACGCTCATTTACATTTTTTTTGTTTTTTTGTTTTGTTTTTGCGTACTTATCAATTATCGTCTCAGTTATGAGAGTGGATTTGTGACTTACTGTCAGAGAGGTCAGAGTTCGTAGTAATTGACGGAAAGTCGTGGAGTAAAACAGAAATGGCGTTCCCCAAGGTAGTGTTAGAGGCCCTCTGCTGTTCCTTATCTATATGAACGATTTGGGAGACAATCTGAACAGCGGTCTTACGTTGTTGGCGCTGTCGTTTATCGACTAATAACGTCATCAGAAGATCAAAACAAACTGCAAAACGATTTAGAAAAGATATCTGAGTGGTGCAAAAATTGGCAGTTGACTCCGAATAACGAAAAGCGTGAGGTCATCCACATGAGTGCTAAAAGGAATCCGTTAAACTTCGGTTACACAATAAATCAGTCAAATACAAAGGCAGTAAATTCAAGTAAATATGTAGGAATTACAAACACGAACAACTTAAGTTGGAAGGAACACAAAGAAAATGTTGTGGGGAAGGCTATTCAAAGACTGCGTTTTACTGGCATGACACTTGGAAAATGTAACGGATCTAATTAGGAGACTGCCTACACTACGCTTGTCCGTCCTATTTTAGAATACCGTTTCACGGTGTGGGATACTTACCAGATTGGACTGATGGAGTACATCAAAAAAGTTCAAAGAAGGACAGCACGGTTGTATTATCGTGATATATGGGAGAGAGTGTTCCTGAAATCATACATGGTTTGGAATGGACATCATTGAAAGAAAGGCGTTTCTCGTTGCGACGGAATCTTGTCACGAAATTCCAATCACCGACATTCTCATCCGAATGCGAAAATACTTTGTCGACATCGACCTACATATGGAGACACGATCACCACCGATCACCACGGTAAAATAATGAAAATCAGAGCTCGTACGGAAAGACATAGGTGTTCGTTCTTTCCGTGCGCTATACGGGATTGGAATAATAGAGAATTGTGAAGGTGGTTCGATGAACCTTCTCCCAGGCACTTAAATTTGATTTGGAGAGTATCCATGTAAATGCAGATGCACGATCAGTAACAGTTTCCTGTAAAACTGCTTCCTGGGTAGAAATTAGATATCACTGTTATCACTGCGTTTATCTGGATAACTAACAATGTATTTTCATCAATATTACATTTTTATTTTTCTCACGGAAGTTAATTAACGTCTGTACATTCATTGCCTTCAAACATTTTAGAATGATACAATTTAATCAAAGTTGCTGTTAAGATTCGAGAAGTAACAGTTGTATGGAGCTATACATTACGTTTTCTTAGGATCACTCGCCTTGATAATAGTGGCCAGGTCACAGCTAGTGCATGAACTTCATTCTGTTAAGAGACATTTTTTCCAAAACTGCTCCGCAACCTAGTTAACAACGCACTGTTGACATTAAACAACCAAATCAATTCAAACTACTAGAGCCACTTGAGTGTGTCGGATGAAACTTAAACAAACACCAGTGACAGCGAAACTAGTCACTACAAAGTGTGTTCAAAAAGTTTTGCACAGTCGTTTCTAACTTTTTTATTTTTAGCAGGAGGATAATGAAACATTTTTTGAACATACTTGGAACATTTGGCTATAAGTTGGTGTATAAAAGTATTATCTTTTATGTACAGGTGAACCATAATGGACCTTGAAGTACATGTCAGCTTGCGACAACGGTCGGTGATAGAGTTCCTCTTCAAGACCGAAGATGACTCTGCCGCATCGATTGACAGGAAGTTTCTCCCTCATAATGGGGAAGACACCTTGGATCGCAGCAGTATGCAACGGTGGTTTCAGGGGTTTAAAGAAGATGATTACTCTCTACTAGACAATCCGCGATGCGGTAGACCATCGACGACAGTGAGTGACGTGAATAAGGAGACCGCTGATCAAATCATCCAAAATGACAGATGTGTAATGACACGACAGCTTGCTGAAATGACTCTTTTGTCATTGGTACGATCACTAGGGTACAGAAAAATCTGTGCACGTTGGAGAAATACTGAATACATTACTTTGAAAATACTGATTAAATCTATTAAAATATTAACATGCTGATATACAACGCTTACTAATTTCATAATATGTTGCAATATTAAAGTTATAAAATTGTACACTACACGTGATTGTGTGAGTTGTGGGAATAAGCGTCCCAGTGTCAACAATTTTGTGATGCTACAACTAGTCGATTTCGGTTGCTAACTTCGCCAGAAAGTTCTATATTGCTGAATAATATGCGCTGTGTCGTGCCTCCCAGCCTGGAAGCCGTACACAGAAGCGCTTTTGGGGAACGTACTTTGATCTTTCGGAGAAAAGCGAAGCCGGCCGCGCCGTCATGTAGGCAGGCTGACCACATTACCTGTTGACGAGCAATCCCCGTCGTATCCCCCATCCCAGCCTGTACTCCCGCCTATGATCCTACGGATCTATTATAGTTGCGGCTGTCCCTAATTAAACGATCCGGCAGCTACCAGTGATTAATTGCACTAATACCGGATTTCTGCCATTGTTGCTGACCCGACGATTCAGGATTACAGGGATGACGTCATGCTGCAGATAGACGCAATCGTTTCGAGGTCGTTGTGGTCTGTCCCTGACCACAGCCTCTTGTTGAAACCCAAGTAATCTAATGACGTCGGAAAATCAGCGACTGTTCCAGCTCAGGTACATATCTAAATTATTCATTATTTTTCTCCTAGTAGACCGATCAGCGATAAAACAGAGGTCAAGGAATATTGAGAGATGTTGTTAATTGATGTCCTTAATTCAGAAACTGCTAATTGGAGTAATCTATAAACCTCCAAACGTCGGTGCTATGTCCTCCTTTCAGTCTGCCCTGTCCTCGCTCGTGACACTGTATGAACACATAATCATTATGGGCGACACAAACATCGACTTACAGTTAAAATCTCCCTCTGCAGAAAAGCTAAGGAGACTGTTCCACTCCAATGATATGAGTTTAACACCGCTGGACCCAACTCATCACACGCCACACAGCCCTACACTCATAGATATAATAGCAACAAAGCGACCAGATAAAATAATTCGCACCAATCAGACATCCGCTCCGGGACTCTCTGCTCACGACGTGATATTCTTAAATTACTCAGTGCATACTACCAAACAGGTAACCTACAGAAACCTAAAAAATGTTAACCATGACGCTCTTCAAAAGGATTGTTCAGACATCCCTTGGCATGATATAAGCAATGAACAGACTTTAGACGGAAAAATTCGGGAACTATGTCGCAAAATTATTGCACTGTATGATAAACATGCTCCTCAACGCACTGTCAAGGTAAAGAGAGCTCCCGCTCCGTGGCTCACCACTGCATTACGCCAGTTAATGAATAAACGTAATGCTGCACATAGGGCCTTCAAGCGTAACCCAACTCCCGAGGCGTACGAAGCTTATAGGAAACTCCGAAATAGAACCAAGCAAAGCGTGAGGAATGCCAAAATCAGACATGCCCGCTCTGTCGTATGCGGCATATCAAAACCTGCTGCACTGTGGAAAAAACTGCGCAGTTTCGGTATAGGGAAGCGAAGATCTGACGCTGTTTATCAAGCGTCTGCAGAAGAATTAAACGATTTCTTCTCAACAGCTGTAAACTGCCATGCAGCGACAAATTACCAGCCCCAAGATATCAATCTCTCGAGAGACAAGTTTTTCCTAAGACATGTCACTACCGGCACTGTACACAAGGCAATTATGAGAATCTCTTCCGAGGCAGTAGGAAATGATGGAGTGAGCATTGGCATGATTAAGAACGTCGTAGACACTATTACTCCAGTTATCACAGACATCTTCAACCTGTCTCTTGTCAGCAGTACATATCCTACTGAGTGGAAGCAAAGTTTAATTCAACCCATACCCAAGACTGACAACCCTAAGTCGCCAGGTGACTACAGGCCGATCAGCATACTGCCTGCAATATCTAAAGCCCTAGAATACATCGTCCATGAACAGCTGACGGATTACCTCAAAACTCATAACATCCACGACAAATATCAGTCAGGCTTTCGGAAGCACCATAGTACAGCAACTGCATTAATCAAAGTAACTGATGACATTAAACATGCTATGGACAGACGTGAAGCTACCATCCTAACACTGCTTGACTTTAGCAAGGCTTTTGATACGGTTGACTTTGATATATTACTAATTAAAATGAAGCAGCTGAATTTCTCAAACAGCGCAATACACTGGTTCGACAGCTACCTCAAAAACAGAAGTCAACAAGTCATTTGTGGGTCGGAAAAGTCATCATGGAAAAACGTGCGCTCTGGAGTTCCCCAAGGCTCCGTCCTTGGTCCATTACTCTTTTCACTGTACATTAATGATATTTCTTCAGTAATACACTCCTGCAACTACCATCTATATGCCGACGACATCCAACTGTACATAAGTGCAAGCCCCAAGAACATTGCTGACGCAGTAGCGAGTATGAACGCAGATCTTTGCTCTGTTTCTCGATGGGCACAGAACCTAGGTCTGAAACTAAACCCCAAGAAATCCCAGGTCATACTTATATCTCATCCAAAGTTAATCAGCCGGTACTTTCGCGAAACAGTCCCTCAAATACTCCTCAATGGTACCCAACTACCATACCAAAAAACAGTAAAAGACCTTGGAATAATCTTGGATGAACACCTAAACTGGGAAGAACAAACAGTCACTGCTTGCCGGAAATCGCTCTCCTCCCTACATGCAGTTCAAAAATTTAGAAAAATATTTCCAACCCATGTTAAACAAAAAGTAGTCCAAACACTAGTCTTGCCTAATCTTTACTACTGTGATGTAGTTCAACATGGCACAAATAGTGAAAATTCGAGATGCCTCGAGCTAGTGATGAATGCTTGCTTTATATGCAATATACGGTTGTATGATCATATCAGTCCTTCATACTCCCAGCTAGGTTGGATACGGCCACATAAGGCACGCGATCTCCACACGATGTGCTTACTTCATCGATTTCTTAGCCACTGGTGCCCCAATACTTATCTTCTCACATTAAACACCTATCATCATTCCACAACTGCAAAACCAGATCGGATACGTCTAGCATCTTGGCTGTACCTTTACATAGCACAAAATCTTTCTCCGTGTCATTCTCCATCTCAGCCATACGACTATGGAACGCACTCCCCTATGATCTGCGTCTTATCCAGAACCACTCAACATTCAAGAGGGAACTCAAGACTTACATATTAGGGACGGTATAGCCACCATTGTTGTGCCCCTCTCATCTCTTTCTTTCTCCTCTCCATCATAGCTTCGAATTTTACCATTCTATTTCTCTTCCTCTAACCTATCTACCTCTTCTATATCACTTTCACCCCATTCTATCGTCTTATGTCTCTGCTTGATAAGAATAACTTACAAGCTACAAGAATATAAAGAGAAAATTACCAACTAGCAAATAGGACTGACATTCATAAAATAAAAATATGTTTACTTTCATATACATAGTCATTACTATTATTATTATTATTATTCTTGATTGTTACAATTATTTTTTGATTGTTATAATTATCATTGTACTACTTTTATAATATCTATTTTTTTCTTTAACATTACTACTGTATAACATGTTACATGTCCTTAATGTTCTGTAGAAACTGAAATTTGTTGAATCTGAGTATGCCTGGTTATCTTGCCAGGTAAAATAAATGCATAAATAAATAAATAAATAATTCCACCACGTGTGCCCGATCAACCAAGTTTAAAATACATATGACATGTAAAATCAACCCCCGCTTATGAAAGTCCTGAACTCAATGTAGGGATACACCCACCTCGGTATGAATGTCTAACTCTTGTGAGAAATCATGTTAAGTAGCTTGAACCGGCCGAATATAATGTGCTTCACGCGGATATTAGGAATTCAGATTTCTTAGCAACATTTCTGAAATGACATATGTAGAAAGTAGGTTTAAGGTTCAGCTTATTCATTATAAAATACTCATGAACCTATACAATTTTGGCTTGAAGTATTTCAACATTAATTACATCTAACTCTTTCCGATACGTCTTTAAATCCATTTAACATTAACCTACATAACTATATTTCGTATATATTTGTTGTTGGTGAGGTCTTCTATCCAAGACTTGTTCGATGAACCTTTTCACCCTCACTATCATCGAATCGTACGGTAAATACAACGACTCTAGTTTGCCCTTGCTTTCAACTGTACGCAGTACCAACATGGCAAGGCCATTTTAGCTGTTACATAGACAGATCCGCTCATCATCCAGACTGATGCCCTTACAACTATTAAACAGGCTTACAAAATGTTGTATATGGTCGATCCCCAGCCTCCAGATGCTTGACAAACGTAAACATGGTTGGTAGCAGGCTGTAATGCGATGTTTATTCAATCGTGCTATTAGCTAATTTGACTAAGCGCCTTTGTCAAGAGCATTTGTAACATCTATATTTCGAGTCATTTTCAAATCACTCTAAATTACAAGTAAGAAAGGGCCATATTTCGTAGACGATTAGTCGAAATCAGCTAATAGCACGATTAAATAAACATCGCATATAGCCTACTATGGAACATGTTTAGATTCACTAAAAAGGTTGACGTCTCCCTTCACGAACCATATGTTATTTGGTCTCTTCTCAGATACTCCACCATAGCGGTTGCACTTGCATTATGGTTGTATCTATCGTTGGCGCATTCAAGGCATATGAACACGGGTGAAGTCCATGGTTTATGACAGGCTGTGTGAACCTTCATTTAGTTTCTTCTATCGTTTCACTGAATTTTGTTAGAAAAAGGTAGCGCCAAAATTTCAGGAAACATTCCTCACACACAAATAAAGAAAATATGTTATGTGGACATGTGTCCGGAAACGCTTAATTTCCACGTTAGAGCTCATTTTAGTTTCGTCAGTATGTACTGTACTTCGTCGATTCACCGCCAGTTGGCCCAATTGAAGGAGGGTAATGTTGACTTCGGTGCTTGTGTTGACATGTGACTCATTGCTCTACAGTACTAGCATCGTTTGGGTGGGTGATGTCTTGATTGGGTCCCATGTTCTTCCACCTACGCTGAATGGAGCACGTTATCATGATTTCATACGGGATATTCTACCTGTGCTGCTAAAACATGTACCTTTACGATTACGACACAACATGTGGTTCATGCACAATGGAGCTCCTGCACATTTCAGTCGAAGTGTTCGTACGCTTCTCAACAACAGATTCGGTGACCGATGGATTGGTAGAGGCGGACCAATTCCATGGCCTCCACGCTCTCCTCACCTGAACCCTCTTGACTTTCATTTATGGGGGCATTTGAAAGCTCTTGTCTACGCAACCCCGGTACAAAATGTAGAGACTCTTCGTGCTCGTATTGTGGACGGCTGTGATACAATACGCCATTCTCCAGGGCTGCATCAGCGCATCAGGGATTCCATGCGACGGAGGGTGGATGCATGTATCCTCGCTAACGGAGAACATTTTGAACATTTCCTGTAACAAAGTGTTTGAAGTCACGCTGGTACGTTCTGTTGCTGTGTGTTTCCATTCCATGATTAATGTGATTTGAAGAGACGTAATAAAATCAGCTCTAACATGGAAAGTAAGCGTTTCCGGACACATGTCCACATAACATATTTTCTTTCTTTGTGTGTGAGGAATGTTTCCTGAAAGTTTGGCCGTACCTTTTTGTAACACCCTGTATACACAGCTATTTAAAAATTTTGTGCAACAATAATAGATAATAGATAGTTGTGATAGAATTTAGATATTTGCCAGTTAATTCAAAAAAAGATGCAGAATTTTTAACCATGTTGGTGGCCATCGATTATTCAACGGCCTGAAGTATTACAAGGGTCTGACTAGTCGAACTACAGATGGAAGGAAGGAGGGATGGAAGGAAGACAAAGGTTTAACGTTCCGTCATCGATGGGGTCATTAGAGACAGAGCATGAATTTCCTTCGGGAGAGGGTAATGGCAACGAAATTGACCATATAATTTTCAGGCAACTAATACCAGAATTTCCGTTAAATAATTAATAAGGAACTTGCTGTTGAGTTTGGACACTGTGTACAAAGATAACACTTTCATAGTGATCAACAAAACTAGATGTACAGTAGCTTATATTTGTTGCAAGTGGGTCGCATAACAGTGGAGCAGATAAATGACAAATGGTCTTGAAATTTAAGTCGAGTTCACTTACAGAATCCGGCCGTTCGGGAGAGGGTAATGGCAACGAAATTGACCATATAATTTTCAGGCAACTAATACCAGAATTTCCGTTAAATAATTAATAAGGAACTTGCTGTTGAGTTTGGACACTGTGTACAAAGATAACACTTTCATAGTGATCAACAAAACTAGATGTACAGTAGCTTATATTTGTTGCAAGTGGGTCGCATAACAGTGGAGCAGATAAATGACAAATGGTCTTGAAATTTAAGTCGAGTTCACTTACAGAATCCGGCCGCTGTGGCTCAGCCGTTCTAGTCGCTTCAGTCCGGAGCCATGCCACAACTACGGTAGCAGGTTCGAATCCTGTCTCGGGCATGGATGTGTGTGATGTCCTTAGGTTAGTTAGGTTTAAGTAGTTCTAAGTTCTTGGGGACTGATGACCTCAGATGTTAAGTCCCATAGTGCTCAGGGCCGTTTGAAGCATTTTACTTACAAAAGAATTTTATTTGATCTAATTGTTGGACACAATTCGCAAGAAGTTGACTGAAGGCAAAGTTCTCTAAAATATCGGCTGAATATACACAATATGACGCTGATACTATGGGAAGGTACCAAATTATATGGAAGAGAATTTTGGGTAGCTGAGAACTCATTGCTGATAAGACAAATTAAAAGTGAAACTGGCAACTCAGTTCGCGTAACAAAACAAGTAAGTAAACAGCTGTTCAAAACTAGTATCGTGCTACTACGGATTGCAACACTTACATTTCCCAAAAATTATCAAAGCGTTGACCATCAGCACTGGACAACATGGGAGACGAATAGATTCTTAACTTCGCAATCTGTCCTCCACTTCCTATCATCCAAAAAATTCTACATGGATGGGACCACTCAATGTTGTTTTCATCGGCAGTGTTTAAACTCTTAAGAGTGTTCCCGGAGTCACTCTGTAGCAATTCTGCACGCGTGGGGTGTCACACTGTCCAGCAGGAATTGCCGAAGTCCGTCGGAATGCACAAATCTTCATAACGAACTCTACTCCCGTTATTCCATTTTATGCTATTGTTGATAATACCCTATACTCGTCTGACTATTAATCCTCTGTTACCCTACTATTTTTATCCCACTTCCGAATCTTTACGTTTTTGAGTTGAACCAAGTCGAACTACGCCTACTGCTTAACGCCATTTTCAGCACCCGGTAGTTCTCTGTTGTGTTTTCACACTTTTTTCCCCATCTGTTTTACTAAGTCACTCATCTTTCCCTTTAGCGTATGTTCTTTTTACTGACGTATTCGACCACCTTATACTACTTTACACGGCGAACAAGTTTTACAGGTCGACAGAATGTACAGAATTTGATTTTTGTTGACCCTTGCACTCGTTATAAAGCATAACGTCGGAACTGCCACGCTGGTGTGTTAGTTGGTCGTTAGAGACCATTTCCAGCTCTGGAAACATTAAACATAAATCGAGAAACAGTGGTAAAGTATATTTGTCATATTGTGTTTCATTTTTGCTGACCTATCTTAACGGGTGAAGACAATAATTAGCTGCATTATTTCGCATCTGTGGTTGTGATGAGTAACTAGTAATAAATTTCCAATGGATTTACTGTCTCTCGACGAACATTAGGCCTGTCTTTATATATACGATGCTGTCCTAGGTTTGCACTTATGATTTTTAGTGACAACACTGACGATATAGTTTGTACCGGATGTCGTCAGACGCCTTTTCTTTAGTGTTTCTACATTGTTTACCTAGAGTCAGCCCAAACAAACACTGCTCGCCATGTCTTTCATACGACGCCCAGGGACAACAGAAAGCGCCAGTTTGTTTCTCATTAAAAATAAAAGTGGGCCAGGGCAGTTCTGCGCTACTGGAGCACTGGTTAGTCTTAGACATTTACAGTGCCTGTTAATACATACCGAGGAAACGAGTATCACACCAAACTAATGTGTCATCATCGGCCGAGCGGTTCTAGGCGCTACAGTCTGGAACCGCGCGGCCGCGACGGTCGCAGGTTCGAATCTTGCCTTGGGTATGGATGTGTGTGATGTCCTTAGGTTAGTTAGGTTTAAGTAGTTCTAAGTTCTAGGGGACTGATGACCTCAGAAGTTAAGTCCCATAGTGCTCAGAGCCATTCGATCACTTAAACGTTGGCTTTAAAAATTATTTTAATTGTAACGGGAAACAAACCAACCCTTCACGTTGACATTGAACGCCGCATACAAGATACAAAAGTGAAATTATAAATATCTACTGAAACACCAGAGAAAATGAGCTTGACTACTCGTGAGGAAAACATCCTGTATAAATCCATTTCATGTCTCTTTTGAAGACGGCCATTGACCGAAATCTCTTAGTGAATTAACTACATGTTTTAGGTTTGTCTGGACTAGAAACATTTAATTAAATTATAAAAGTTCAACTACGAGCGCACTATATTATTTTGCGTTGATACAAACTTTTCCAAGATCTCTTGAATGTTTCATCTATTTCTCAAACACTTTAACTACTAAAGCATGCAAGACATGTCCATTCGTTAGGACTTCAATGGCATACTGTGTGGGGGTCTGCCCATAGCTGGATGGGATAATCGCAACTGAATCTTGCAGGTCGAAGTATCTTCTAGCATCTGTGGTAATTTTAATTTCCAGAGGATACTTGGGCACTCCAGTTAGTACAGAATGTATAACTGCGTATATCATTTGCTTAATACAATTTTATTTAAACGTATGTGTCACTTAACAATCCAAATTTGCATGGAATTCGACGCTCCTTGATGATGTAAGGTAAAGCGAGTCTTGTCAAGGTATGAATATCCACCTTTTACTAGTGATTTGAAAATCAGGTGTACCATGACACGTACTAAGGCCTTGCACTATTTTAAATACACAGACAGGCCCACACTACTATTACCAAAGGCGAGTGTCGTACTGTTAAATATGAGAAGCAAGCAGTTCATGCTATGTACTTCTCCGCACTGTTTTATGCCATAGGCTGCACACAGCCAGTAACTGAGGATCCCGATGGTTATAATGATACAAAATTTTGTATGTGTGCAACGGAAGAGAGAGGAAACCTGTGTCGGAAAATTTAATCAAGACGTAAACTAATACACAAAAACATTACCTTTTAGAAGAGGTTTGAACGGTAGTCTCCTTGATGGTCTCCTCCGAAATACCGAAAAAAAGAATGAAAAATTGCGTTTCCGTCGTAGTTCATCAGAAGAGAGGTACCTTTCAATTAATTGAATCACGTTGATTAATTCAGTTTCTCTCTCTCCCTCTCTCTCTCCCTTTCCCCCTACCTACGTACCTAATTCTGTCTGCCTCCCTCCTTTGAATTTGTATGCGTGTCTTCTTTATGGAACAGGTAAAAGACTTCTCGTACCGGGATCGTAAATGCAGGTCCTATCCAAAAGCGGTGTTCCACGAGCCACATAAAATAGTTACGGTCTTGGCGGACGCGGACACTGCGCCAGATCTCCGCTGCAAAAATAAAAGCCCCTCCCACAGCCACACCCAGGCATATACACCTTTCTCTCAGTCTGAGCGCCATTGCGAACCACGTCTGTTACCGGCGCGCAGTTAAACTGAACACCTGCAACGCAGTCAAAGAGTGCTTGGCACGTTTACGATACTTTTTAATAAGTTTGCCCGCGCGCTACGAGTCCGGATTTTAAATCGGCGTTTCCGCCAGACTGCTGCCATCCCACTGCGACTGTTTGTTGCGCAGCGGTATGGTGGCTTCGGGTCGTAACTCAGGACCGTGCCTCGGGCCATCTGCCCCAATTCACTGCCGTAGAGCACCGATTCCAGCTCCGATGACTCTCATCTCATCCTCAATTCTACGTGTGACAGTAAAGTCTGCGGGATAAACGCAGAGCGCTCCGAGTTTGTGTTCAGATAGCGACCAGTCCTGTTGCACAAATGAAGCGAAAAAGTTACGAGGTCCTATTCAGCCTTTGTTGGCCATGTTTCTGCCAATTCTGCACCAAGCTGGAGTTGCGCATCATCGATCAAGTTTCTCTACAAAATATAAGGATGCTCCCACTTCGTCTTTGTGGCAGCTGAAGTTCTGATAAACATCAAAGTGGAAATTCCAAGCGAATTCACTTGCTGACATATACTTACAAACTGGTTTCCGTCTGTTAACTAGCAGTAAGCGATGTTGGCCATGGTCGACAGAGTTTAGAATGCATGCCTAGGCTGCGGTGGCATTCAGGCACGTTGAGTCGAATGGTTTGATACCTCTTATGCCTGTAGCGCCACCTGAGTTTCCTGAAGTCCCACTGTCAGTGCCTTCCGATTCGCCCGTTCTGGCCTTTTGAAACACTCCTGTGTAAACAGCTAACAGCCGCGTAGTCTACAAGGCAGAGGCGAATGTCTGTACGGCTGCGAAAGTCTGCGCGGTACTGGTTGCATGGCTGTTAGCTTACGAATTAAAAAAAAAGAAAAAAAACAGGTTTAAGATATTGACAACCTGTGAACGTACGTGGGAGCCAGTATGGAACGCCCGTCTGTTTGGACTGAGGCCGATCCTCCTGAAAGGCTCAAACAAGTGCAGAGGGTGGGAAATGTGGAATCGTGTTTAATGGCACTGGGAGCAGCCGACTGCAAAACGTGGCTCGTGTATACACCATGTACACGAAGTGTTACAGTACTGGCGTTTTTTAGCCTCGTCCTGAGAATCAAAGTCCTCTGGTTTGAAGCTAAGTTGACAGTTGAAACCTCGGGCTCAGGCGATTTTGTGATGATCTTGTATGCGGATTTCTTACCCTTGACTACCGCAGAGCAGGCAACCCCTTCGACAGCAATCGGGTTCCACATGCTCGCTACCAGCCACAAGGACACAAGCGTAGTGTCACTCAACTGAAGGGTGTAGAAGGATTGCCTGTCCGCAGGCACTTATGAATTGGCCAAAGGTACATGGTTGGCAATGAAGGTATTGCTGAACTGGGGAATCTGAGGACACTCTTTTCCGTTTCAATTACACCCTTTTCAATGGTGCACCACCTCTCCCAACACCCCCCCCCCTCCCCGATTTCAACGTTGTCGCGGTTCGGACCTCCACCGCAGAATCGTCGAGAGAAGAGGTGTGATGTGGGTTGGTGGGGTGTGACAACATTCCTATCGTGTCACGTATCCACTATGAAAACTGGACAGAAGTGTGGGAAAATTTGATGCCAAATTGACATCAGTCCCCTAGAATTGACATCATTAACCTCCCTTTCACCTCACGTGGACATCTTGCCGCTGACCATTTCGTGCCCTGAGACAACATCTGCTGTTTAAGCATCGTCGAGCCCGAGGATGAATCTGCAGGGCTCCACGCTTTTGCACCGTTACAGAGGAAGGTTGTACGTACTTTTGATACACATTTCACATTTACGATGGAATTTGAGAGGTGTCATACGACATACATAAAAAAATTGCTGACGAAAAAATGAGAAAAAGACAGATAAGAACAACGGAAAAAAAGAATTTACAGTACTTGATTCCGGTCCTGGGTTCAATCTCTGGTGGGGACGGGGATTTTTCGTCCTCTTCTTACGTTCAGGACGGACTCAGTTTCACTCAGCCTGCGGTCAAAGTGAGTACTGTGGAGTTTTCCGGGGTAAAGGGCGACCAGGACGACGGATTTGTCACCCCTCCCCCTTCTAGGCTCGCGGCAGATAAAACAGCTGCACTCTAGTTGCAGACAGGCACATAGTCTGGCCGGTCACGATCTTGCACCACAAACTTTACTTTTGAACTAAATGAAGGGGTACCCAGATGGGATTAATATATTCAATTTACTGTCGATGATTTTCAGTATTAATGCTCGACATACAAAGGGCGTTCAATAAGTAATGCAACACATTTTTTCCCCATAGCAGATTAGTTTAATTCTACTATCCAATACACCATATTATTCCCCACTCTTCTGGCTACAAAACCCTATTTCTAAACATAACTTTCTTTCAATGCGACGGCCTTACGCTATCTTACAGGGAGGGACTGTACGCCTGCAAGGTACCACTCTATTGGTCGACTTCGGGGCTAACTTGTTGCTCCATCGATAACCTCCCCATCATCCACGTAGTGCTTTCCACGGACTCGTAAGTCGGAACGTGTGAGATCCTGGCTGTAGGGAGGTTGAGGAAGAACAGCAGAATGAGGTTCTGTGAACTCCTATCGGGTCCTCAGACATGTGTGACATCTTGCAGTGTCATGGCGAAGGAGAAGTTCGTTTACATTTTTGTGGCGATGAACACACTGAAGCAGTTTCTTCAATTTCCTGAGGTTGGTACAACACGCCACTGAGCAAATCGCTGCACCACGAGTGAGGACATCAAACAAAATAACCGTTTCAGAGTCGCAGAAGACGATCGCCATGACTTTACCATCTGAGGGTGCAGCTTTGAAGTGTTTCTTCGTAGAAGAGGTGGTGTGGTCTTGCTCCATAGATTGCCGTTTTGTTTCAGGTTAGTAGTTTTTTCAATGCTTGTGTAGAAATTGACACGATCTGCCTCATAACACCCAAGCAGTTCCTCACAGGTCGTCTTCGTTGCTCCTCTTTTAGACAGCCAGGAACCTAGCGACTACACACCTTTGTGCACCCCAACTGGCCGACGTGTGTGTCAGTACAACCAACAGAGACGTCCAGTTGTGAAGCGAGGTGTTTGATTGTGATCTGTTCATTACCTAAAGTATATCCGCACGTTACAACATGCCAGGAATCACAGTTGTGTGCGGTCGGTCGACACGCTGGAGGTCAGACACGGCCGGCCGGAGTGACCGTCCGGTTCTAGGTGCTATAGTGTGTGATGTCCTTACGTTAGTTAGGTTTAAGTAGTTGTAAGTTCTAGGGGACTGATGACCTCTGAAGTTGAGTCCCATAGTTCTCAGAGCCATTTGAACCATTTTTAGGTCAGACACGTCTGCGTGACCTTCCCGGTAGGATGACAGATGCCTCTCCCAATGACTTTTGCTGCTTTTGTTGCCAGCTTGTTCTCCACAGACATTTCACAAGTGCCTTAGAATATCTAGGGTGTTCTTGTTTTCCACCAAAAGAAACTCAATGACAGTCCACGGCTACTTACGCACCTCGGTTACAGATGGCATTTTGAAGGTATCTCATAGCGCGGCCACATATGGGAACTTCATGAAGCTATAGGTGCTGAAATGTCCCGCAAAAAATCTCGAACTGTTTCAAACGAAACTGGTCAGATAAAAAATGTGTTTCCTTACATACTAAACGCCCCTCATGTAACTGTAGGGGCGAGTTTGTTTAAAAAGGAATGAGATGTGCTATGCCTTCACAAAATTATTGTGCAATAACCAATCATTCTTCAACATAAATCAGTAAAAAGCCACATTATTCCGTCATTTACAGCTCAAACATCAGTTCCTCTATGCTCATAAATAGCTTGCCGAGTTTCAACACATTTAATCATTTGAATTATACGTTCTTGACCCCTCTTTATACACCTTCTCAACTGATTGCTAGTCCTTGAGTCGTTCAAATCTCACGCCAGCCTCATTTTTTTTTCTTTCCTTTTGCCTTGTTTCAACTACCCGTACCTCTAATCTTATAGTAAGTAACAAAATTAACCTAATTTCCAACACATGTATAACGTAATATTGGCAGTTAATAACCTGTCTTAGTCACTAAGTGGCACGTCGTTTGTGAATGACGGAAAATAAAATGAGATAAAAATTTTCTGCAGAATGAAGTGGATAATCGGTTATATAGAACGTCTGCTATGTTACGAAGCAGCATCAAGATCTCCGCCACTCCGATGAACAAAACTGTGTTACGCACCTTGAAATAACCTGGTGGCGTAAAAGCCAAGCGCGCGCACATGAGGCGGTTGCTGCATAAATATGCAAATGTTCCAGGAAGCGCCACCGGTTCATACAGGCAGCGTCCCGTTCGTGGGTCAACGTGGGTAGGTGTACTCTGTTTGCAGATGATAAAGCTCCTGCATTATTTATAAGGCTTCAGGCTGAGTGCAGTGAGTAACAGGCAGTGCGAGTCGGACACTAGGGACCTCGTTTGTCCGAGACACTCCACTCAAATGCCGTCACAGTGGCCGAGGCGTTACCGTAAATGATAAACTGACTGCACTTTCAGTTTCATATCGCTCCTTCTATTTTCCTTCCATGCTAACGTTGATACCTCAGTTCTGCTTCATGTTTTTAGCTTAGTGTTCCTAAAAGCCAAAAAGCAGATTTATATTCACGATCTTCCTCTTCCCTTATAGTTAAGTCATTCCACTGACAAACCTTTGCATTGTGACTCGGTATCTCCCTGTACTGTCGCAGCTAGACATTTACTGGGGCTAGACAGATCTTATAACCCCACAGCGTACAGTGATGCATAACATACACACATAAATTATTTGGATTCGTGAGTGAGCGGACTTCCGAGGCCAGTCAGTCAATAAATAGAAAGGTTTCTTGGGTGGGATGTCGCGTATATGTCAAAATAACTGAATCTGAAACCGCAGTTTCCCCTCAGTGTCAATTATTTTATAACATGATATGTGTACTATACCCATTCAGTACTGTTTATACAATGAATTATCCCTGGAGCGGACATTTCTCTTTGGTCTGGTGAAAGCTGCAGTGAGGGTATATTCACTTTACTAAAAATCACTTTTTGCTTAGCTATTTGTCTTCTCATAAAGCTGTGAAAATTTTTGAGGTTCTATTGGCACGAAGAACATCTACTGAAGCATGGATTCTCAAGGTCTGTCCAGTCCGTAACTAAGAAATAAGACAAACAATAGTATTTGTGAATATTTGTATTTTAACTGCCGGCTGCGGTGGTCTAGCGGTTCTAAGCGCTCAGACCGGAACCGCGCGACTGCTACGATCGCAGGTTCGAATCCTGCCTCGGGCGTGGATGTGTGTGATGTCCTTAGGCTAGTTAGGTTTAAGTAGTTCTAAGTTCTAGGGGACTGATGACCTCAGATGTTAAGTCCCATAGTGCTCAGAGCCATTTGATTAATTTTTTTGTATTTTAACTCCTCAAACATCCGAAGAACAAAATGCGTAATTCATTTGCTTCCTAGAGATATGAGTTCCTACCACTGCGTGGGGTGTTTGCCTCACCACAAACAAGATTGCCTCCTTTACTGCAGACATTCCACCAAGTATGTAAAGACAAATTAGAAAGATAACATTTGTAGAAAATAGTTTCACTCGTTGTCAAGAACTTTAACAGAGAAAATTTATCAAAAGTTGGTGAATCTAAATTTCAGATTATATTTAAAACTTGAAAATTCTTTCTTGATTTGCAAAATATAGATAAATGGTTATGCATAAAATAATAAATTTTTTGTGTATAGTTGGATACAAACGTACGAAATGAAGCTACTGACACTCGTCGGCATCGAAGAATATGTCTCAGCCTTAATTACATCATTCACGACACCGATTTAAAAAAAAAAAAAAAAATATGATGTGAATTTAAATTTCTTATCAAAGAGAGTGTGGAAGAACATCAGTCCAGCCATTTAATTGTTACATCAGAAAAAAAAAACTGGAAGGAAAACGTATTGAAGTTCCCAAAGAAGAAATAAAAGCTATTTAAGTTCGTCGGATGGTATTGCAGTTTCCTCAGAAACTGCAAAGGACTTAATGTTAGGTTGATCGGAATGAACAGTATGTAGAAAAGAGTAGCAAGAAGGAATTCAACATGAGTAAAACCAGGGTACTGGACTTTAGGCGAATTAAATGAGGATATTGTGACATCAGATTAAGAAGGGAGAAACCGAAATTAGTAGATGAGTCTTCCTGTTGGGTAGGAAAAGTACTATAATGGTCGCACTATATGGAATAAATTCGTGGACGGTCAATAATAGAGACAAGAAGGGAAAATGGAGCTTTGAGATGTGGTGCTGAATTCTGAAGATTAGATAGGTAGAGCGGATAGCTAATGAGAGAATGCTGCAAGGTATCGAGAAGACGGCATACCTTAACCGAATGAACTGATATATTAGCAGGAAGTATCCCGTAACCAAAAGAAGTGATAGGGTTGTTTGACACATCATTAGGTATTAGGGATGACTACTTCGTAATAGTAGTATAACTGAGAATGTGTTTGATGACGATCAGTTTGGCTTTAGAAAAGTTAAAAGTATCAGAGAGGCAATTCTGACATTCAGGTTGATGATAGAAACAAGACAAAAGAAAAATCAAGACACGTTCATAGTATCTGACGACCTGCAAAAAGCATTCGACGATGAGTAACGGTGGAAGCTGTTCGAAATTCTGAGAAAAATAGGAGTAAGCTGTAGGGAGAGACGGATAATATACATAATATACAATATTTACAAGAGCCAAGAGGGAATAATGAGAGTGGACGACCAAGAACGAAGTGCTTTGATTAAAAAGAATGTAAGACAGGAACGTAGTCTTTCGCCCCTTCTGTTCAGTCTGTACATCGAAGAGCAATGATAGAAATGAAGGAAAGGTTTATGAGTGGAATTAAAATTCGAGGTGAGAAGATATCCATGATACGATTCGCTGATGACATTGCTGTTCTGAGTGAAAGTGAAGAGGAACTGCATGATCTCCTAAATGGGAGAACTATCTACTGAGAGCAGAAAATGAATTAAGAGTTAATCGAATAAAGACGAAAGTTGTGAGACGTAGCAGAAATGAGAACGAGAGAAACGTAGTATCAACATTTATCGTCTCGAAGTAGATGACGTTAACGAATTCTACTACCTAGAGAGAAAAACCACCAATGACGGACGGAACTAAGAGTACATCGAAAGTAGATTAGCACTGGCAGAAGAGCATTCCTGGCCCAGAGGAATCTACTAGTATGAGGAAAAAATTTCTGAGAATGTACTATGGAGCCCAGCGTTGTATGGTAGTGAAATATTGACTGTAGGAAAACCGGAACAGAAGAGAATCGATTTGAGAGGCGGTGCTACAGACGAATATGGAAAAGTAGGTGCACTGACAAGGATAGGAATGAGGAGGTTCTGCGCAGAACGGAAAGGAAAGTAATATGTGGAAAACACTGACAAGAAAGAGGGACAGGGTGATAGGACATCTGTTACGACATTGGGCAATGACCTTCATGGAACTAAATGGAGCTGCAGAGGGCAAAAGCTGTAGAGAAAGACAGGTATTGGAATACATACAGCAAACAACTGAGGTACCCCGGAATGAATAGGTTGGCAAAGAAAAGGAATTCGTGGCGGGCCGCATCACACCAGTCAAAAGAGTGATGAATCTGATTGCAGGGGAGACGGCAAAATCTATAAGGGCACCACGGCTTAAATAAAGAACGTTCAAGTGTATCTAGGCAACAATAGTTACGAAAAGCTGAAGGAGCTTGCAAAGGATAGACTAGCTAGGATCGTTATATGAAACGAGACCACAAAGCATCGACAGTTTAGAGAATTACTTTTTGTCTTCTTCGTCTTGATTGTTCCGTAATCTAGAGAACGCTTATTGTAGGGCTCTTCATTTCATTGTGTGACGACTATTTATTTTATTCTTTGTGGTCAGATGTCCTTTTAGCCACTATTTTGATCTGCTTATGAATCACACTCGTTTTCTCCGTATATTATCTTGTTTTAATTGACTTTGTATCGAATTTGAGTTGGAGATCAGGAATCAGGCTTTGACTGACATTAGGGAGGGTGAGTAGACCAATTAAAAACGCTGTTCATATATCTCAGTATTGCGTTCGATTACGTGACAGGAAGTTGTACCAGATCTGGAACGAAACCTCATAGGGAATTAACGAGCCTTGTTGTGCTACACTGGCCAATATTACAGGGTTCTGGTTTCTCGTAGCCGATTACGTTCAAATGAGATGGTACTATAGCGGCCTCTATGGTTGGTGGTGGAACTGCATTGACAGAGGTCAGGAGGCAAGCATTTCATCGCCCTGGGCACGGTATCGGTGGAGCGGAGAGTTGATACCTCCTAGTCGTACCACCTGTTGTCAATAAGGGATCATTTTCAAAACGTTCACTTACTGCTCAGAGAACTCCAAGAATTGTGACAAAGAAGACACCAAGGCTTCTCAAGACAAATCTGTCGGCAGCCAGTGGAAGGTTGCAGCCAACTGCACCGTCTGTCAAGAAGGCAGCGACTCTGAAGGGAAGCTGACCACAGCAGCGGGAGGCGGTCAAAAATGCATACGAGAGACAGCCTGGCTTCCCTTAAAAGGGCTTACCGAGGCGCGCAGAATCACGACTTGGACCCAGTGAGATGGACAGTAAACAGTTTGCCAGCATGCGTGATGGCGGTTGAGCGGCTGCACGGGGCCGGGCTCGAACCGTAGGTACCAGAGCAGGAGGCTGACAGCAGCTGAGGCAGCCCGTAGTTAGCCCACTGGTTTGCAGGCGTCAATTCGGTAGCATTCGACTCGCGAGGAGAGTACGACAGGTGCCGTCACCACATTTCATAGAAAAATGGAGCCTCGGCTGAGATGCGAAGCAATCAGGTCACGGGCGCCACAACGAAACTGCGTTTCTGCTGCGTCATTGCTAGTACACATCTGAGCCCGCTTGGCCTAGCATGTGGTAACCTCATCGATACCTCGGGATAGCTCTTACCATATCAGCGTAACCGACCTGCTCCTACGGCCTTTTGCATTAGACGTAGATGGTGTTTTGAATTTGTCCCAGTCACCTCAAATAAAATAATTACAACGCAACCGTACTGTGATGTGGATGCCGTCGCAGCGGGCGAAATCTGACCGTACTGTCGTCGTGCCATCTTCCTAAACGTTTAATGAACCGGACAAATCTTAATAGCCAATCTCATGAATACTGCTGTGTGACATTTTAAACGACTGCCAAAGAAACAAATTCGAGACAGAGTTTAGTAGTACTGAGTACAAGCTTAGAATAACGGTTAAGGAGAGCATTTCTGTTATCGACAGCAAGTACCCTGACCGAATCGAATAATTTTATTTCCAAACTAGACTGGGTTGGGTTGTTTCGGGGAGAAGACCAGACAGCGAGGTCATCGGTCTCATCGGATTAGGGAAGGACGGGGAAGGAAGTCGGCCGTGCCCTTTCAAAGGGACCATACCGGCATTTGCCTAGAGAGATTTAGGGAAATCACGGAAAACCTAAATCAGGATGGCCGGACGCGGGATTGAACCGTCGTCCTCCCGAATGCGAGTCCAGTGTGCTAGCCACTGCGCCACCTCGCTCGGTCCCAAACAAAGCACACAGCGCACTGACGAAAGCTGAGGTGTTGTGTAGATGTTTGGTGTAATACAGATACACATATAAAGCGAAGTAAGATATCAAATGAAGAGCAATTAATCTGTCACGACTACCAAAGACCACGTGTGCCATATACCAAATTACTCAGGAAATATCTCTAACAATCTTCAAAATGCTTTGCGTCAATTTTCGCTGCTATAATCACAAGGATGCTATCTTCCTTTTAAATTTTTATCCACCAAGGATATGTAGCATCAACGAAGCTATAAGAGGTAAGACATTGCTGGGAACATGTAACCAAACAAATGAGTGAGTCTTATCAAATCTGAGGACTGCGATTCTCCGACTTGGCACTATGTGTGCGATAAACATGAACAGTTCTAGCTGTTAGGGAAAATTTCAAAGAATGGGTAAACGATAAAACTACGTCAAAAATACACTACTGGCCATTACAATTGCTACACCACGAAGAGGACGTGCTACAGACGCGAAATTTAACCGACAGGAAAACGATGGTGTGATATGCAAATTATTAGCTTTTCAGAGCATGCACACAAGGCTGGCGGGATGGCGACACCTACATCGTGCTGACATGAGGAAAGTTTCCAACCAATTTCTCATACACAAACAGCAGTTGACAGGCGTTGCCTTGTGAAACTTTATTGTGATGCCTCGTGTAAGGAGGAGAAATGCGTACCATCAAGTTTCCGACTTTGGTAAAGGTCAAATTGTAGCCTACGACGATTGCGGCTTATCGTAGGGCGCCATTGCTGCTCGTGTTGATCGAGATCCAATGACTGTTAACAGAATATGGAATCGGTGCGTTCAGCAGGGTAATACGGAACGCCGTGCGGGATCCCAACGGCCTCGTATCACTAGCAGTCGAGATGATAGGCATCTTATCCGCATGGCTGTAACGGATCGTGCAGCCACGTCTCGATCCCTGAGTCAACAGATGGGGACGTTTGCAAGACAACAACCATCTGCACGAACATATCGACGACGTTTGCAGCAGCATGGACTATCAGCTCGGAGACTATGGCTGCAGTTACCCTTGACGCTGCATCAGACAGGAGCGCCTGCGATGGTGTACTCAACGACGACCATTGGTGCACGAATGGAAAAACGTCATTTTTTCGGATGAATCAAGGTTCTGTTTACATCATCATGATGGTCGCATCCGTGTTTGGTGACATCGCGGTGAACGCACATTGGAAGCGTGCATTCGTCATGGCCATACTGGTTTATCACCTGGCGTGATGGTATGGGGTGCCATTGGTTAAACGTCTCGGTTACCTCTTGTTCACGTTGACCTACTTTGAAACTTTGAAAAGCGGACGTTACATTTCAGATGTGTTACGACCCGTGGCTACACCCTTCATTCGATCCCTGCAAAACTCTACATTTCAGGGGGATAATGCACAGGTCTTTCCGGATATAGAAAATGTTCGACTGCTGCCCTAGCCAGTACATTCTCCAGATGTCTCACCAATTGAAAACGTCTGGTCAATGGTGGCTTAGCAACTGGCTCGTCACAATACGCCAGTCTCTACTCTTGATGAACTGTGGTATCGTGTTGAAGCTGCATGGGCAGCTGTATCTGACACGCCATCCAAGCTCTGTTTGACTCAATGCCCATGCATATGATCGCCGTTATTACGGCCAGACATGGCTGTTCTGGGTACTGATTTCTCAGGATCTATGTTCCCAAATTGTGTGAAAATGAAATCACATGTCAGTTCTAGCTCAATATATTTGTCCAATGAATACCCGTTTATCATCTGCATTTCATCTTGGTGTAGCAATTTTAATGACCAGTAGTGTATTAATACTAAGAGAACAAGTAACAATGTTATTGTTGTTATGGGAATAGGCTGAAAACCTGTATCACTCCCTCCCCTACCACTGCCTCCCTTTCATGCCCCTCGACTCTTATATCTGCCATTTGGTTTCCGTACAAATTGAAAATAGACTTTCGCTCCCTGTGTTTGATCCCTGCCACTTTCACTACTTGAAAGAGTGTATTCCAGTCAACATTGTGAAAAGCTTTCTCTAAGTCTACAAACGCTAGAAACGTACGTTTGCGTTTCCTTAATCTATCTTTTAAGAGAAGTCGTAGGGATAGTATTGCATCATGAGTTCAACATTTGTACGGAATCAAAACTGATCTTCACTAAGGTAGGCTTCTACCTGTTTCCCATTTGTCTGTAAAGAATTCGTGTCTGTATTTTGCAGTCGTGACTTATTAAACTGAGAGTTCGGTAATTTACACACCTGTAAACAGCTGCTTTCTTTGGGATTGGAATTATGTCTGAGGGTCTTTCGCCTGTCACATACATCTTGGTCACCATATGGTAAAGTTTTGTTAGGGCTGGCTCTCCCAAGGTTATCGGTAGTTCTAGTGAAATGTTGTCTACTCCTGAATCCTTGTTTCGACTTAGGTCTTTCAGTGCTTTGGCAAATTCTTCACACAGTATCATACCTCCCATTTCATCTTCACCTACGTCCTCTTCCATTTCCATAACATTGCCCTCGAGTACATTGCCCTTGTACAGACCCTCTAGATGCTCATTCCACCTTCCTGCTTTCCCTTCTTTGCTTAGAACTGGTTCCCTATCTGAGCTCTTGATATTCATACAAGTGGTTCTCTCTTCTCCAACGGTCTTCTTAACTTACCCTCAGTGATATATGCCTCTACATCCATACATTTGTTCTCTAGCCATTTCTGCTAAGCCATTTTACACTTCCTGTGGATCTCATTTTTGAGACGTTTGTATTCCTTTTTGCCTGCTTCATTTACTGCATTTTTATATTCTCTCCTTCCATTAATGAAATTGAATCTCTCTCCTGTTACCCAAGGATTTCTACTAGTCCTCGACTTTTACCTACCTGATCCTGTGATGCCTTTAGTATTTCATCTCTCAAAGCTACCCAGTCTTCTTCTACAGTATTTCTTTCACCCGTTCTTGTCAATCGTTCCCTAATGCTCTCTCTGACACTCTCTACAACCTCTAGTTCTTTCAGTTCATCCAGGTCCCAACGCCTTCGGTTCCTACCTTTCACAGTTTCTTAAATTTTAATCCACAGTTCATAACCAATAGATTGTGGTCAGAGTCCACATCTGCCCCTGGAAATGTCTTACAATTTAAAACCTGGTTCCTAAATCTCTGTCTTACCATTATACAATCTATCTGAAACCTGTCTTCAGGCCGCTTCCACATATACAACCTTCATTCATGATTGTTAATCAAGTGTTAGCTATGATTAAGTTATGCTCTGCGCAAAATTCTACCAGGCGGCTTCCTCTTTCATTCCTTACCCCCAGTCCATATTCACCGACTACTTTTCCTTCTATTCCTTTTCCAATTACCGGATTCCAGCCCCCCATTACTATTAGATCTCCCTCTCCCTTCACTATCTGAATAATTTCTTTTATCTCATCATACATTTCATCAATCTCTTCGTCATCTGCGGAGCTAGTTGGCATATAAACTTGTACTTCTGTGGTAGGCTTGGGATTCGTGTCTATCTTAGATACAATAATGCGTTCACTATGCTGTTCATAGTAACTTACCTGTGCTCCTATTTTTTATTCTTCAGTAAACCTACTCCTGCACTACCCCTATTTTCTTTTGTATTTATAACCCTGCATTCATCTGACCGGAAGTCTTGCTCCTCCTGTGACCGAACTTCACTAATTTCCACTGTATCAAACTTTAATCTACCCATTTCCCTTTTTTAATTTTCTAACATACCTCCTCAATTAAGGGACCTGACATTCCACGCTCCGATCTGTAGAACGCCAGTTTTGTTTCTCTTGATAAAGGCAACGTCCTGAGTAGTCTCAGCCCGGAGATCCGAATGGGGGACTATTTTACCTCCAGAACTTCTTACCCAAGAGGGCGCAACCATCATTTAACCATACAGTAAAGCTGCATGTCCTCGGGAAAAATTACAGTAGTAGTTTACCCCTTGCTTTCAGCCGTTCGCAGTACCATCACAACAAGGCCGTTTTCGTTAATGTTACAAGACCAGATCAGTCAATCATCCAGACTGTTGCCCCTGCAATTACTGAAAAGGCTGCTGCCCTTCTTCAGGATTCACAAGTTTGTCTGGCCTCTCAACAAATACCCCTCCGTTGTGGTTCCACCTACAGTGCGGCTCTCTGTATCGCTGAGGCTATCAAACCGCCCCACCCACGGCAAGGTTCACGGGGGTACAAGAAACAAAAATTGACATAACGTTCAAGTGATAACATTACCAAAAATGTTCTGATCTGGTACCAAAGTAACCATAACTGTCTTCTCCCTGCTATATCTTGTAGTCAGATAAACTTTGCACGAAGGCCTTTCTCATTAGTAATCTCAGCGAGTTAGTGGAAATTTACTTTAAGAGCAAATATCATTTTGTTACATTCGTTTTTCTTTCACGATTGTCACATGGAGTAGTGACAGATGGTGAGGCACCGAAGGTGCTCGAATTTATTATTTTATCCCCATGACCGTTTCGCGGAAGAAGTAATACGTTCGCCTATGAAATTTCTCTCTCGGAACTTCCATAGTACACATATTGTGATGCTCAATGCCTTCCTTGTAGCATACAAGGATAAAATGTCAATGGAGTTTGATTAGCACCTCGCGGTGCTAGCGTAGGTTCTTATGGAAGCCGTGTGAAAATGTTTCGCTCTGCGGATCTTATTTCTTATGACACTTTCACCTAGCACGTGGTCCACACTGACAAGTATTGCTCAAGAATAAATTGGAAGAAGATCTGATAATTCTGCCCCCCCTCCTTGCCGCTCTTCCCCCCCCCCCCCCTTGTCGTTGATGCGTTACATTTTCTTACGATTCTTTCAGTTACTGTCAGCTGGTGTTCTCTGTAAGTGTGGCGGACAAATCTTGTTTCTATCACTTCATCATCAATGTTTCGCCGCTGTTCATTTTTATTTGAATTTTATTGCTTTTCTCCACCTCAAAAACCCACAGAACCTTTGAGTAGTTTGTAATGTGCGCCGGCCGAGGTGGCCGAGCAGTTCTAGGCGCTACAGTCTAAAACCGCGCGACCGCTATGGTCGCAGGTTCGAATCCTGCCTCGGGCATGGATGTGTGTGATGTCCTTCGGTTAGTTATGTTTAAGTAGTTCTACGTTCTAGGGGACTGATTACCTTAGAAGTTAAGTCTCATAGTGCTCAGAGCCATTTTGTAATGTGCATTTGACGCAGGAATACTTCAAAGCAATTTGATTACCTGTATTTTGGCAGAAAAATCTTGACTTCCATATATGTCTAAGTGTGACTTGTCTCATGAAGAACATCTTCTGGCAATTATCATGAAATTCAAGGGTCCGGTTTGGAGAACTGGCAAAGCAAACATTCCTAACCTGGCAGTAATTTTCGTATTCGCAATACAAAGTTAGTTCAAAACAGCCTAAAGTGTCTCAGCCTCCTCTTCGGAAAAGTTATTCAGCCTTTCGGTGACAGCAATTCTGTTGAAACGTTCACTGTAATTAAGAAGTGAGAATATTTTTGGTTCCTGAGTACGTCTTTAATTTTATCCTATGTGTTGTTTGTTAGTTTAGAAAGAAATCTGTCAAGATAATGTAATAAAATTCTTTCTAGTACCGTTAGTAGGTATCACAAAATATGTTGCTGGTTACCATTAGCTACTTGTATAAGAAAGGAAAACTATTTAAATTGGTAGAGCAAAGCAAGTCTTCCCAGTATCATAAAAATGGCAACTCCATAATGATAAATTTTTATGTCGTTTTTCCCGGTAGTACACGATTGCCGTTGACTAACTGGTCGCTGCGGTTGCGAAAATTACGAACGGTTGTGACGTTGACAGAGGAATCCTACACGTATGCGAGACAGGACGTCAGTCGGCTTTAGAGAACAGACCGCAGAGAGACTATTAAGCGAGCAACCAATTGGTGCGGCACGCAGCACTGTCGGCCTAAGTGACGGCCGATCCGTCTGGGCGTGGCGGGGGCGGCGGGCCCGCATTACGGACCGCGCGCACCGACGTGCCAGCCTGACGCCTGTCGCGCAGCGTTGCCGACATTAAGGGGCGCCAGTCGCGCCGGGACCTGGAGCAAGACGATGGAAACTCAAGGTTGAATTCTGCACCACACGCCTACAAAGTCGATAAGTAAAATTATAAATACAAGAAATAAAACAGTCTCGATCGCAAATGGTATTTATTTCTCTAGTAACCGATTTTACTTATCGATTGACCGTCTTCAGAACATTAGGTATCACCACCACTGGTAAAGGAGAAAAACTGATGTGCAAAGACATTCTATGTGCCAAGAGGCACCTGTTATCAACTGCTATTTTCTATTAAATTACGGCAATATCTCGCTTTTATTACAGTTATGACATAAAAAATTATTAGCCACATAATTAGGAAGAAGTGAACTTTATATTGTTCACTCCGCTTACTGTAGAATATTACGTCTGTGGAAAACTAAAGGATAATATGGTAAACAGAAACAGTTATGATTCATTGGTAAATAATCATAACAATAATAATAAAATATAAATAATGATGATATTGATGATTGTGATGATGATCATGATCATGATGATCTAGGCATCATGTTCGGCTTTGACTGTAAAAAGTATTTATTCATAAAAAACTGTTGCAATATTTGCCATTGACTTGTCACCAAATGGAGTGGTGAGGAAATTGTGCTTCATATGTGTTAAAACTTTCAAAAAACGTGGTGAGTATCTAATGTTAAGGTTGTTGTCATCTTCAACAAAAATAAGTTCGGGCGACTAGACACGTTATCTGTATTATTACACCTGAAGCTTCGTAACATTGATTTTTCATAGCTTTCTATTCAGGCATTTTTTGTAAATGTCCACCATGACATGATTATACTTGATTTTCTACTATTCAGCTTATGCTTTCAACCTTGTGATCATCATCAGGCACACCTTTTTAAACTTTTACGGTGAACAGTCTGTCTCTGTAATTAATGATTACTTTTTATAATAATAAACATCTGGCACTCGCCATGAAAATCTTAAAGAAATGTGCCAGATGACTACGTCAAGATTGAAACTAGTGGTACAAGATTAAAATTAAAATGTCTCGGCAGTTTGTGGCTGAAATTTATTACAAAGAAGTAACTGAGGTGGTTGTTGATGAAATATAAAAGCATATGTTTCGAAGTTTTGATATCTACAAAAGCACAATATTCGTATTATTCCACTCGATAATAGCCACACGGTGAAAAAATAGCTTTTACAATAGCGCGTTCCTGTCATGACTTTAAACAGAAAAAAACGAAAAAAAGAAACTAACAGTTGAACCACACACGTACGTTTAAGTTACAATTATCATTTCAGTGATTATATGAATCGTAATTTTCTGTACGTGCTTCATTTACTCGAGCACTACTCTTGTGGTGATGAATAGTATATTTCAAGAAATAATGTTCTATTAGTATCAGCGTGTAAGTACAACGGAGGTGAAGAGTATATTTCATGAAATAATGTTCTGTGAAAATCAGCGTGTAAGTGTAACGGAGACAGATTCCAGTGAGAAGGTTCACAGATTACACAGCCCGTTTCCCTGGCTGCAAGAGTTAGATCTTCTGAAAGGAATACGATTTAGGAACTACCAAATAGTAGACGAAGGTGCTAATTACTAGCAGAGAGAGCAGCAACTACTTATTTAACAGACTAAATTAAGGAATTGGAATGACACATCAGGCAGTATGGACGATGCAAGAAAGATATCAGAGATAAGATCGGACAAAAAAAAAATGGTTCAAATGGCTCTGATCACTATGGGACTTAATATCTATGGTCATCAGTCCCCTAGAACTTAGAACTACGTCATCAGGCAGTATGGACGATGCAAGAAAGATATCAGAGATAAGATCGGACAACAAAAATGGTTCAAATGGCTCTGAGCACTATGGGACTTAATATCTATGGTCATCAGTCCCCTAGAACTTAGAACTACGTAAACCTAACTAACCTAAGGATATCACATAACACCCAGTCATCACGAGGCAGAGAAAATCCCTGACCCCGCCGGGAATCGAACCCGGGAACCCGGGCGTGGGAAGCGAGAACGCTACCGCACGACCACGAGCTGCGGACAAAGATCGGACAGATAAACAAAGCTTTTCTTCATTGAAATAACTGTACTCGAATTAGGTATTGATTTGTAACTGAAGAAGAAAGTCTTGAAACTCTGCGCCTGGATCATACTACTGTGTGTAGGTCAAACGTTGTTCATCATAAATCCAGAAAAGAAACTGGAAGCATTTATTTATTACAAATTAAGTGTACAGGCGAAATGCGAAGTGAAGAAGTACAACAAAAAACAGTAAGGAAATAGTTCTGTGTAAGACTTCCACTGAATGGAAAGATTAGTGAGGCCAAAGTAGCTTGATGTAGCAGAAGAGAGGAAATGTATAGTATAAACCTACAAGGTATAGAATGTGCGAAACAAGCTATAGAGGATATTTCATGCGGTAGTTACTTAGGGTTGAAAAGGACCGGGTTGTTTTGACGAAATATATAGCGAGCATGTGATGTAACATATAAAATGAAACTAAAGAATACAACTTTCAAACGTATCAAGCCATCTCTTGTTTATTTATTCTTGATACAGGGCCTAAACTTGTATAATGTGGTAGTAGTTCTATTTCACGTTAAATTCTTGTCAACTGTTTTAGAATGTATACATTGTAACTTTTTCCACCTTGTAGAAACTCTAGGGATTGATCGATGAGAGGCTAATGAACAAAAAATGTCTAATGAACTTATGTCCGGAAAGGCATGGTTTCCGCGCTAAAGACCATTTATTCAATCATTCGAACCGTACCATGCAGCTGCAGTTACGGCACTTGTTGAATTTGGTTTCCACGTGCCTCAACGCGGGCCTGTGCGCGCCGTAGCAATTCTGTCTCACACGTTCACATCGCTCAGGCTGTATCCGAACAGTGTCAAAGGCAGCATGAATACGCTGCTCTAGTGTCTCCATATCTGGGTTGTGCTCTGCATACATGATACTTTTGAAATGGCCAATAACCAAAGCTCGCTCGGGTTCAGATCCGGTTGACGAGCACGCCATGCAACTGGGCCGTCTCGTCCGATCCATCGACCACAGAAGACACGATTGAGACGTGTCCGGACGTCAACGGCGAAGTGGGCTGGAGCACCATCATGTAGCAGCCACATAACCCTTCGAACCATCAACGACACTTCTTCTAACAGTGGAACGAATGTCATCCACAAGAAACGACGATAGTTCCGGCATGGTAGGCACATTGGAAGGAAGATTTTTCTCAAAATAAGGTCGCCAATTATTCCGGCTCACACATTCCAGATGCGCCGATGCTGATGATTCGCTGTCACCATACCGTGGGGTTTCTGCATACTATCCCACAGATGACTATTATGAAAGCTGACCACTCCGCGTAGAGGTGGCCTCATCGCGAATAGGTTGGATGATACTAATCCCGAAATCGCTGTACTGACACAGCGGTCGCCTTCCACAATGTTAATCACATTTTCCTCCAAGTCTGGTGTCCGAACATTTCGAGTATGTTGTTCATATTTTCTGCTTCCTGAAACGACCCTGTCTCAGATAAAAGTCGAAACCCTGTTGCAAGCGTTGAATACTGTAGTTGTTGTCGGCAGGGACAGGTCTCCTGATATAACCTTGCTGCTCACCTTCCGTTGCCATTTGCCTTTCTGCAAGTAAACACCATGTCGGCAAGCCCTCAGTTCGAATACAGAACCATTGTGTACAACGCTGTATCACATCCACTGCAAGGTGAGTCAGCGAGAGAAGTAAATCAGCTCAACATTAGCAACTGCTATGGCAAAAGAGGGTGCTAGGGCATGACGTATGAGGAATGGTACCACTCCCTGGGAGAAAACCATGCATACTGTAACTGTGACTGCGTATTAGACCGCAGTCTCTGTAGCAAAGTATGGTTTAACTTAATGGTGTCTAGTATGGAAACCATGGATTTCCAGATATATGTTCATTGGACCTCTTTTGTTCAGTATCCTCTCATCGATGAATCCCTGTAGTTTGTACTTGGTGGAGAAATTACCCTGTATAATGTTAAAATGTTCACTATACCTCGGTAGCATAATGACCGAAACGAAAATTTTCTTCTTCTCGGTAAATGTTAAAATGTTTGGTCTTGAAACGTTTTTGTGAATACATGACTAGACAACCAACAACTCCACGTATGGGTTTGAAAAAATATTGTTTTTTTTCAACAATCTAAAATCAAAAAGTGATTAACTAAATTGTTTTGCAAATTAGGTTTATCCACTGAATTCAGCATCTCAAGATATGTTACGAAAAAAAATTTCAGTCCCCTGCGATGTTTATACGGCAGAGCTGAAATTTCGTCGGCATCTCCTCTTAAAACTATTGCTTCTATGAAGTTGGAAGTGAACGATTGTTGGTGATCAGTATAGTTCTTTCTGGTTTGTGAGAAATAGCTAACTGGAGATAGTATTTGACAATATCAAGGCAGGCTTAGCCTCCGTTTACGAAAGACAACAGATTATATTTATTCCAGTTGGACTTAGAGCTTTTTAATGTATTTGTTGAAACTATTGTACAGGTTACTCTCGGAGTAAATACACTGCCCGAGAAAAAAAATGAAGCACCCACAAGACATGGCCGGATGTCAACGTAATTTGGACACAGACATACCATCGGAAGGTGTGTAACTGGTTAGCGTTGCAATTCTTTTTCACAGAACGACCGCCACAGTTATTAGTGGTGTTCGCGTTTAGTGTTGTTACCAAGGCAGATATGATATACAGGGTGTTAGCTGTATAAGTGCAGATATTTCTATCGATAACTGAGGACAATGTTCTGAACAATATTACTTCAGTATTTACTTCATTTGCAGACTAGTAGTCATAGCTATTATGTGAAGTACATTTTTAAATTGGTTAGTACCTCCATGTACGAATAGTCCAAGTAAATCATTAATGTTTCTTTCCCCCGGGGCAGCAAGTGAGAAAATATGGAACCAAAATGAGAAACATATACTGACAGGCGTTGTTTATTCCACAGTGCAGTTACGACAGTGCATGAAACATCAGGCAGTAACTTATGTGACGTGTTTGTGGTGAGACTGTTAGACACAGACAACAAACATCTAACACTCTGATGTGAGTACATATTAAGGTACCAATGTTCACAACATCTGTACCTATATCCCTAACATTCTCTATTTGAGGCATCAACAGCTTCAGATGTTCAGTGATCACTATGAAGAAAACAAGGATGGCTCGTATTTGTATGAGAGTTATCACCACTTGACTGAAAAGGAATTCATTGTGGGTCTCTATATGGCCGACAGGTCAATTGTACTGTACCCAGATTTGTGGGGCATTGAGATGTGACAGTGGCACGATGCTGGGCTGTGTGGGAACGTGAGAATAGGCACATTCATCGCCGTTGATTCGGTCAACCAAGTCGGAGCACATCGTAACCTGTACACATATGCGCCTGCTATATGATAAACAGTAATGGAATCCCTGCAACATTTTTTGTCATCTCGCACTATTGCTTGGAGACTAGTGCAACCAGACTAGTGAATTACGGCCCATTCATTGCCGATAACACCACAAAAAAAAAAAAAAAAAATAGCTGCTTGTGGACAGATGCCGTGAGCAGGAATCGTGGACTGCTGATGAATGGTGTCGCATTGTATTCATCGAGGAATCGATGGTCATGTACTACCCTGGATGACCACCGTTGGCGAGTATGACGAGAACCTGAGGATAGGTTCCATTCTTCCAATGTTTTAGAGAAGCGCAGCGGTTTTACTCCATGGTGTGAGCAGTCATCGATAATAATTCCAGGTCACGGCTGTTGGTGACTGACAGCACAACGGTCGTCATGCCCATCCTGAATCCTCATGTGTTACCTCTCATGCAATAGAACAGTGGTGCCATTTTCCAGCAGCACAATGCTCACCCACACATGGCGTGTTTCTCTACGAATGTGTGATGTTGAGCTACTCCCTTGGACAGCAGGATACCCTCACATCTCTTCGCGACGGAACATGGGTTTGACTTGCTCGGACGTCAGTTCCTTCCCATTGTTAGGTACCAAGGACCAGTTAGAATAGTTACGGGCCAACAAGTTTCAGGAGAAGACACGATACTTTTTCCAACTGAATCAGTAAATGCATCCAGGTTAGACGATGTGCAATTTCATGCTGAAAGTAGGGCTCTTGCTCCCAACACCTTTGTAAGTTTGACTCGATTTTGTAATCAATGAAATTTCGCTCGTACCCTTTTCGCCGTTTCATTTCCACCTTCCCTTCAGGGCGATAATCTTTTACTGTCGCTCAGTATACTATAAACCGGTTTTGGCAGTGACTGCTCGCAGAATTCGTTTTAGAAACCGGTTCTCAGGTATATGACTCGTCTGAAGGCAGTCTAAATACAACAGGGCATTGAGTACTGGTGTAGAAGAAGAGCCCATTTTAACTGATGCTGCGGATGAAAGAGACGTCAGACGAGAAGGAACTCTTGTATTCGTGGTAACTGACTTAGGCAACTCACAAAAATCTTTAGCAGGCAGTAGGAACGACAGTGGAGTTCGCATGTCCCGAATTACAGTGTCCATACGTTGCATCTCCTCGTTTAGTGAAATTGCTAGTTGTTCTAGCAAAGTGATTGCCGAAAGGTTGTTTAAAAGATAATTTATTTGTTTGCTGTTACTACCAAGAGAGGAAAGCATGGACAGTCAGACATTTTAGCAGAAACTGGAGTTTTGCCCAACAAAATACATTGGTTCAATAACTTCACAAAAACTATGAACTTTTATGTAAAAGTGTACAATGGGAGTGACAACATGCCGCTGTTGAAATGTTGATACAGACAATATTACTCCTGTATTGGATATTAGTGATGTGGTGTAACCTATTAGTGTGTGACCAGCTATGAAATAACGATGTCGAGTTTCCGGCGTAACATTTAGAAATGATTTATGTTACGTATGATCTATTTCGGTTGCTCGGAAACATCTTCAGTTCTGAGTAAATCAGCTAAAGGTGTTTATCCATCAATCTGTGTAAGTGATATACACGCTTTGTCGTAAGATTATACTCTATTGTTCTACGACGTATCATGTGCAGAAGTTGAAGGCTACTCTCGCATCGGATGTACTCAGATTGAAGACTGTTCAATGGAATCACTGCAGGCCATAACATTACAGACATATGTGAGCCAAGAGAAAAACGAAATCCGTTGTACAGTCATTTACTGTGGATTTTCAACAAAAAGAAAATGTCAATTAACGCAAAACTGAACATTCAAGTGAATGGGACGAAAACCTAATGTCGACTGGCGCAAAATAAACGTAACTAATACGCTGAGAAATTGTATGAGTTGGCGAAAGACAGTGCAAACCCACAAGAGAGTGATTCTGTATTGCCGATTGTTATATTTTGACTGTATTCAAATAAAAAAGATACTTTGTGTGTGTCCCGCCGTAGCCCTCAGTGGTTCACAACCGCACAACAGGCCACTGCAATCCACCCACCGTACCGCCGCCCCACACCAAACCCAAGGCTATTGGGCTGTTCGGCCACCAATGGACACCTTACCCCCCTCCCGGGAACGACTAATACCAGCCGAGTGTAACCCCAAATGTTTGCTTGGTAGAGTAATAGTGGTGTTGGCGTTCGTGGAGACAAGGTTTGTTCAGCAATCGCCGACTTAGTGTAAGGGAGGCGGAATAAGGGGAACCAGCCCGCATTCGCCGACGTAGAAGGAAAACCACCTTAAAAACCATCCACGGGCTCGCCGGCACACCGAACCTCAACAATAATCCGCCGGGCGCATTCGTGCCCGGAACCAGCACGCCTTCCCGATCGGGAAGTAGCGCGTTAGACCGCGCGGCTAGCCGGCCGGGCCAGAACATACATAGTACGAGGAAGCCAACAATTTATGCAGTGCACTCGCTTTCTAACGGAACAGATGGAGTTGCTTGTTCCAAAGTTATGGTTGGTTGGAAAATACACAAATAGCGACTAATTCTTGCAGTTTCTTCTTCCGAACCCTTCAGTTTTGGAAAAAAGTGGTATTATGACTTTCAATAGCCTAAAACTGACTACGTTGGCTTTGTGACGGTTCGACCAGTGCAGCCATCAACATTCATCTCTTATCTCCAGGTAATTAGTGTAGGAAGTTATCTTACCGTTATCAATGCTGAGCGCACAAGATTGTTACTAGGGGAATTTCTCTTCGTGCAAATAGTAGGAATAATAACGAAGCAAGAGCTCTGTATTTGTAAGAGACACGCAGATTTCCAAGGTGCTGGAGGGATTAACGGCAGCTGACACAAAACAACGTGAGCCGTGACAGAACGGCTACAATGTACGAGCAGACATAGAGCGACTAACCGCCTACTCTGAAGAACATTAAATACCTTTTGGTTTATACGAATATTCTTATTTGGATTGAATTTTGGAACTATCGCTGCGGCAGACTCAAGATTATACTTAATATTGAATGTAAATAAGCGTGTGAAGTTAGTTACAGAATATTATGGAGCAGTTGATTTAAATAGTATTTTCAGAATACGCGAAGATTTATCATTATTTCTGCTGTTCTTTCTTGTAGTTTTACGTTATATAACTGTTTGCCTTTTGCAGAAGTTATTCGGTGAAGTCTAGTTTTGAACACATTATTTAAATCGAAGAGAGGAAATTATGTTGAAGGAGTACTAATAAGTTACTCATTGGAAACACTAAAATCTCCATGGATGTTGAAATTTAATCAGTTGTGAGCAGTCACGATATCCTTAACCTGGAATCTTATATAGTTAGATTAGGACATTTCTATCAGGGTCATAATAACTATTAATCCTTGTGCATTATCAGGGAATTTATTTTAGGCCCCTTTAGTTGGTGCTACACCTGTGTCCGGTTTTAGAGTCTGCGGGTCCAGGTTCGGGAAGTTGGGAAACAGAACTAAACTACTAACATCGGTTGTACCACCATCCGATTCGCAGACCACCACAAAAAGTTACTAAGAAGGTACTCCTTAACTGTTAGCGGTGGTGAATGAGATAAGCGGTAGTGGCCGTGCGGTTCTAGGCGCTGCAGTCTGGAACCGCGAGACCGCTACAGTCGCAGGTTCGAATCCTGCCTCGGGCATGGATGTATGTGATTTCCTTAGGTTAGTTAGGTTTAACGAGTTCAAAGTTCTAGCGGACTAATGACCTCAGAAGTTGACTCCCATAGTGCTCAGAGCAATTTGAACCATTTTTTGAGATAAGCGGACCAAAGAATTTATAGCCGTTCAGCTAAAATTCTAACTACTTCCGCATTAGTAAACAGTTAATGGGAAATTACATGGACTCTACCAACGAACTTTAACGTTTCTTTCACGCGATTTTTTGAAATACGTTTCGAAAACCTCGGTTGAAAACTGGAAAAATATTGTCCTTCCTCCGTAGCATATTTCGCCTACACATTGTAATAACAAACAAAATTACGCTGGAGCAAGTGTTCCCAGTTTGAGGGATTATGTCTGATTTAGGACTATTTTATTTTGACAGAGATTTGGAGAAATTTGTGGTAAAATCGAACTTTCGGTGATAACTCTATTATTTGTAGAAGGCAAAACTCAATGTATTACTTTACCCTATTATTTATAGTAGGCACAACTGAATGTATTACTTGAAGGCCTCAAAGTCTTGTCGAAAGTAATCCGTCTAAGTTTGGCTTACTATATTAATTGCACTATCACCGTTGTTAAGGGCGACATCGGTACATATTAGTATTATAGCTATAGTTCAAATGGTTAAAATGGCTTTGAGCACTATGGGACCTATCTCAGGTCATCAGTCCTCTAGAACTTAGAACTACTTAAACCTAACTAAACTAAGGACATAACACACATCCATGCCCGAGGCAGGATTCGAACCTGCGACCGTAGCGTTCGCGCGGTTCCGGACTGAAGCGCCTAGAGCCGCTCGGCCACACCGGCCGGCTATAGCTTCAGTAATCGCACGTAAGGCTGACCTGTAACAGCGGGGCGTGTGACTTGAAAAGCAGATACGCCGCTTGGTGGTTCCAGGATGCGTGGATGGGATGTTTGGTCTTTGTTCTTCATTTTGAATCGTACAAGAGCGACGAAATATATTATTGATTATTCATTTGACTGTTAGAATAAACAAAAATGGACGAAAATGATGACCAAGCACTTTCTTCGTCTCAGAATTCAGAAACAACAAAATCAATATTATGCGTCGAAGAAAACTATCCGAAAAAAATTTAAATCCTCTTGGTTAGAGCGTCTTTGTTTCAAGTCTTGGCTGAGGCAAAGGAGCGACAAAATCTTACTGTCAAATCTGTGATTTTGATATTATGTGGGGTGTCGGAATCACAGAGACACAAGAAAGAGCGCCAAACACTAACAGATGTAAGACTGCAGTCCCACGTGGTGACATTGATTAAAATGTTGTCGTGTTTCTAGCCGCGTGAAGTGATTAAAATCAAGCGAACTTTTGGCCGAGCACTATTTTTAGTTTTAACGCCAGTGAGCTGCTGGTGAGTCCTCATGAGAATAAACCTAATGTATCAGCGCGGGGTAGCCGTGCGGTCTCAGGCGTCTTGTCACGGTTCGCGAGGCTGACCGCGTCGGAGGTTCGAGTCCTCCCTCGGGTATGGGTGTGTGTGTGTGTGTGTGTGTGTTGTCCTTAGCGTAAGCTACTTTATGTTAGATTAAGTAGTGTGTAAGCCTAGGGACCGATGACCTCAGCAGTTTGGTCCCATAGTCCTTACCACAAAATTCCAAACCTGACGTAAAGAAATACAAAGCCGATAATTAATCAGAAGCCGTAGCACACGTACACTGGTGGTGTTACGCTCTTGAAGTTGGTCCTACTTATGTATTATATATATTATTACTAAAATATGTTAAATGAAACTTCAAGATATTCGAATCTGTTAAAAGCCATCAACGTTTTTCTCAATCACGCTTTAGCTAACTAGTTTTTATTTCAAAAATCGTGTACTGTCACAGCCTCTGCACCCTTGTGCTCTGATTGTCGCACTGTTAATATGCAGTCTGAAAATGGCTGAGGCTGCCTCCTGTTCCGTAGTGAAACGCTTGTGTGGAAAATGTTTAAAAAGTGCCAAGAAATATGTAGCTCTTAATGTTTTTCATAAATTTACTGTTATAATCGGCTTTGAAGTTCTTCAACAAAATATGTTCGATATAGTTTAGATATATACGAAGAACGCATAGCGGAATCTGCAGCGCAGTAAATTGGTAATTCAGTGCAGTTTATGGTTCGCTGGTTCATGTCACCCGTAACTCAATGTTTTCCTCGTTTAGTTAGGTTGCTTAAATTAAGAAAACATAACAATTTAATTTTTAAGGCAAAAATGAAAAACCAAATACCCTTTATTTGGATTATGTCCATTGTTTTATACCACAGATGTCTATAAGCGTCGTAGAAACATGAAAAGTAATCATTTTCACACCATACTGCTGCATTTTTATATTTTCCACACCATTAAAATATCAACCCAACAGAACTGATCTGCGCCGGGCGTCGTGGCCGAGCGGTTCTAGGCGTTACAGTCTGGAACCGTGCGACCGCTACGGTCGCAGGTTCGAATCCTGCCTTGGGCATGGATGTGTGTGCTGTCCTTAGGTTAGTTAGGTTTAAGTAGTTCTAAGTTCTAGGGGACTGATCACCTCAGAAGTTAAGTCTCATAGTGCTCAGAGCCATTTGAACCATTTTTGAACTGATCTGGAGCCAATTTAAGGGATTTAGACCGATAAATAAGACTGTTGAGCTACCAGGCGTACTGGAACTAACGCACGCAGCTCTTACACACGTCACTGCCCAACGCTGGCGAGGTATAGAACAGCGCGTCATAAAAGTAAAGTGAAAATGCGGCGCCTGGTTGGCTTCGTGGATTTTGTTGTTGATCGACTCGTTATGAACATAGCAGATGACAGTTCCAGAATTGAAATTTATTTCTCGGATTCGGATATGAGAGAAACTAAGAGATTACCAAATGACTGACTGTAATTAATACCTTCAGTGGCTTCAGTAATCAACAGTACGGTAAAATCCCTGCAGCATGCTTTTGCATCACACATAGCTCGCTCAGAAAAATTATCCTGTGTTTAAGTTATGAATTTTCCTCACTCTTGTTTGTAATTAAAATACTGTGTCATGTCGCAACAAGAGCATATTATGCTTTCCGTCTGGTCACCTAAGAAGCACGCGGTAGTGCTGGAGTTTTGCCAGATATTATTTCATTCCCTTTAAAAATTAAATGACATTCGAAACTATAATGGTTCTTTGCTCGTCTCTTTTTACGTCTCAACTGCAATTACAGGCTAGTTGGGCCGCTGGCTGGCCAGTGCAGTCCAAGTTTAATGCACCCGTAAAGCTGTTGTACTACATTATCGCTCAATCTATGTCCGTGTAACACAGCATGCAAACTATCCTTACGATCGTACCTGACTGTACTGGTCACAGCTTAACTTCCACTCCACGTTGAACGAAATCCAATGAAATTCAAGAAAACGCGGAAAAATACATGGCGTAATGTTTATATCAGGTTTATTCTAATGACGGGTAGAGTATAGATGCCGGCTGTGACGTCACTGGTGCTCGCGGCACCGCCGTATGTGGGCGTTCGATGTACTCTCTTCAACAGCGCGGTCGCTGAATCCCAAGCCGGGCTGAACTGCTGGCCGCTGTCTTTATTAACGGTTTTATTGGACATACGTAGGGCAAACAGTAGGCACTGTCGGACAAAGCAGGAAAGAGCATGGGATATTCTGTCATCTATGCTACACAGAGAAACCTGCTTTAGCTCGGCATGCCCCATGAAACGGTGATCGGATAAAATTTGACGAAACCGCTGTCGTGGCTCGCTCTAGCGGATTCTGGGACTACGTAACTAAAAAAGCTTTTGAAATAACATCAAGAATAACATCCTTAATAGAGACGGTGGTCTGCAACTCAGTGCGACGTGGTGTCTACCGATCGCGCTGCCCAAGCGGGAACATCGAACGCGGAGCCGACGTACGCCCATATACCGTATATGGCGATGCCGCGAGCACCAGTGGCCTCACAACTGATGGGTAGTGCACATAACGGCGTAGCAACAGTAACCCACTGGCAGTCATACCACTTGACCGTGGCCAAGGAGAGTTTGACCGAAAGCTCGCGTAATTTTAATCACTTGACGCGACTGGAAATCCGAGAACTTTTTATTCACTCTAAACAGATGGCTGTCATATTAAAATGTAAACATATTAAAGCAAAAAGCAGACTAACACGGCTAAGGTCTTAGAAATGGAATTAAATATGTGCAATTTCTTAAAAAGCATGATCTGACTATTTTATTAGTCGATAATTTTCTGACGCTAATGTGAAACTTGCTTCCGGAGTCGAAATCTCTAGAACATGTGTATCTAGGAAATCAAAAACCAAAAAGTATTTTGCGTCAAGTCACTGGATCGACCTATAAGCAATACGTTATTGATGTCATGTCCGAACAACTGCTTTAATATTTTAATTAATGAAACAATAAGTCTTTCTATGAAACAACAGTTCGTAGCCATTGTCACATTCTTTAACAGTGTAACGAGAAAGGGAAATACTGATAGTCTCATCTTTTAACGTGTTGCTTCATACGAAACTGGGAATGCTACCAACCAGTGCCTAGTTTTAGGACCCAACTGTGCCATTGTAAAATCAGCGCAAAAGTTCAAAAGTGATGCTTCTGCTGTTGATCCTGTAAATTTATAAATATTTTGTATGCCATATTACTGGTATTTTCTCCTATTACATACGTCAAATAATACACAGTTCCTTATTACAGTTAAACGCCCTAAACCAGCGGTTTTCGTGTAGATGTAGATGTTTTAGGCTATTTTAGGAACAATTTCGAAAGAAACTACGTACGTAGGTAAATTTACTACACTGTGTTCATGGAAAGGCGTAATTATTTATAACTGTCGGGAAGTATCCGCTGCTCTGCTGTCTGAAGCGTACTGATGTAAATTTAAAAGAAAGTAGCGTTTTGGCGCAAGGTTAAGGTTCGGGATGCGCTCCCGGCAGACCCTTGGTTTACGTCTCCACCAAGCAATTCACATTTAGGTTTCTCATTGTTTCTGCAAATCAGTCAAGGAGAATATTGAGGTGGTTCTTTCGATATGACACCGCCAATTTATTTATCCTTAAACTCTACAAGCTTGTGAGCCGGCTGTAACGACCTAGTCGTTGATGGGACATTTCCTTAAACTTCCTTATCTCTTTCAGACTATACTTTTACGTTTATCCACGTACCTAGATGTTTCTCTATAATTTTCTAGCAACCAGCAACTGTTATAGAAATAATTTGGAGGAATAAACAAGAACTGACAATGTACGAATTAAAGTAAAAAAAAGTGGACAGTTGGGAATGTGAGTCTCACGGGAAGCGTGCAAGGGATAAGTCCCTGCAGTCGTGCTATTCATCTGTGTCCTCGGTGGTTTAGATGGATAGAGCGTCTGCCGTGTAAGCAGGAGATCCCGGGTTCGGGGCCGGCCGGTGTGGCCGTGCGGTTAAAGGCGCTTCAGTCTGGAACCGCGTGACCGCTGCGGTCGCAGGTTCGAATCCTGCCTCGAGCATGGATGTGTGTGATGTCCTTAGGTTAGTTAGGTTTATTTAGTTCTAAGTTCTAGGCGACTGATGACCTCAGAAGTTAAGTCGCATAGTGCTCAGAGCCATTTGAACCATTTGAACCGGGTTCGGGTCCCGGTCGGGGCACACATTTTCAGCTGTCCACATTGAGGTACATCAACAACACCTTTCGGCAGCTGAGGGTTTCAGTTAGTCATCATTTATTTATTAGTACGCTTGGGCAGACGGATATATTTGTCTATTAGTTTCAATTATTTCAAAGTATTTTATCTACCCTCTTTCAAAGATCTAATACTGTACATCATGCTGCAATTCGTAGCCATGGCCTCCTTTAAGCAGGAGACCTACAAAAGTAGAGACTCCTTTCCCAAGTTCCCAAATTCTACGGCGTTCTTTCAACCGGATGCATATTGCCATATCAGACTGACCTATATAATCTGGCACAATTACATGTAATGTTCCACTGATTTCCAACAAGCTAAAGTACTGACTTTACCATTGGGCAAAAAATGTCCAACAGTGTTGCGCACATAAAATCTTTGGAAACAGAGATACTCTGTAGATGCACTACTATAAAATCATTGATCATACAAAAATCTCGCTGTACCACTTATCTTTTTACCTGAAAATGGCGCAACTGCCGAAACCCAGTTTGTGAAATAAATAATAAATGCTGTAGAATATAACACCAGTAGTGTGTGTGTTTTCTTTGATAGCGTATAAAATACTCTACCGAGAACAGTACAGTCAATCAATGCAATGAAAAGCACTAGTTGAAAATTACTGAAACTCCAGTAACCTCAATCGGCTGTCCAGGAAAGCAGTGCTCATAAGCGTTTGGCACCCTACTGTCGGCACTGAGGAGGTAATTCAGTTCGAGAGACCGCATTAGGTTCGCCCCATTTGGAGTTAACTCGCGATCACCTGGCAGAGACGGCGCGTGCCACGGCCAGCAGGGGGCGCTTTCCCCTGCGCCGCCCTCAATGCCCGCCCGGAGCTGGCCGCAGCACCGCCCCGTGTTTGCCGCCTGCTCCCGTGATGACGGCGCCGACAAAGCCGCCCAATATTGACGGCCACCTAGCCGTATGCGGTCCAACATGGGCGCGTTTGCGTAGCGCCGTCATTTGGCTTCTGTCACGACAGGATCTGCAGCTGCTGCTGCGGTCCAGCTTAAAGCCGGACAGCTGCCACTCTGAACACGCAGTTGCGCCCTTGGCTTGTGTGTTCATAGTAACGTACCAGTGGATGTGAAACGTCATCCACACGGCAAACGAGGAAATGTCTCCTTTTGTGTGTAGCATCTCTAAACATAATTTTTGCTGCATCATAAAAGAATGTAGTTACACGAGAAATATTATTGGCAATACATAACAGCAATGTTCAAGCTACTTTTGACGCTTGAGACGCAGAGGGAAGGAGGGCACATTATTGTTTAACATCACCTCGACATCGAAGTCACAAGAGATGAAGGCCGGCCGAAGTGGCCGTGCGGTTAAAGGCGCTGCAGTCTGGAACCGCAAGACCGCTACGGTCGCAGGTTCGAATCCTGCCTCGGGCATGGATGTTTGTGATGTCCTTAGGTTAGTTAGGTTTAACTAGTTCTAAGTTCTAGGGGACTAATGACCTCAGCAGTTGAGTCCCATAGTGCTCAGAGCCATTTGAACCAACCAATAGATGAAGCCCTTTTAAAAGGAAACATAAAGGCATTTGAATTGGGCTGATTTAGGAGAATGACGGAAAATCTAAGTCTGGGTGTCCAGACATGAATTTTAACCGTCGCCCTCCCGAATGCGGGTCAAGTACGCTAGCCATTGCGCCACCTCGCCCAATTTGAAACGCTGAGACACCCATCGTACCTTGTGACAAACTATTGGATCCCTGTATCATTTAAAGGTCGATCATAAAGCTCTCATTTGAGGGCGTTGCTGCAGCGTATATCCAACATAGTGCTACTTCGATGCGGGTGTATAAGCTTCGATATGTAGACAAGATATTAATTTGGTATTCATGTCTTTCGGACGTGTGTGCGATAAGAGAGGAAACGTTGTACTATGGCGACGTTATTACCAAATGCGTCCAACCAGGAGCAAAATGAAGTTATACTTTTCTTGGCTGCCGAAAGACAAGCACCTACATATGTCCATCGGAGAATGAAGAATTTGTTTGGGACAGCGTGCCCACAGAAAACCGCCATTGTGGAATGGTGCCTGAAGTTCCGTGCTGGTCGCGGTTCGTCACAAGACGCTGGTCGATCTGAGAAGTCAGCCTCATCCACTATGGAGAAGATGGAGGGGCTCTAGCACCCATCATATAGTCCTCATCTCTCCCCGAACCACTTTCACGCCTCATGTCCCTTAAAAAAATACAGTGACTGGCAGACGATTCCTGTCAGATGAGGGTGTGCAGCAGGCAGTTACGGAATTCTTTACGCAGCAGCACAATGTTTTACCAAATGGGATTTTTCAACCTGGTTTATCGGTGGGAAGTCTGCCACAACGTTCACCACAATTTTGTCTCATTGGATTACCGATCCTGGACAACACAGTATTCGAACGGAAATTTTTTGATCGCTCCTTGTAGAAGTCCTTTGTCTGCAAATGGAGACGACATGTGTCAATCGTCTACACCTTTCCACCATTGTAGAGATGCTGTCCAGCGGATAGGAATTTCTTTTATTATCAGAAAAGATGGAGATCGTAGATAGCAAGCCAGCTCCAAGCCGAATTCATTCAGTACAGTTGTTGCACATATCTGGGAGAGCATTGGCATGCGTAAATACAACACTTGTGCTCATAATTCCACACGCCTTGTTTCTATTGGTCCATAGTGCTCTCTGTAGTGGCTCAACATGACAGCCAGAGTTTACAGCCTCACTTCTGGACAGGAACTCAATGAATGGAATGTCCTTCGTGCCCTAGAACACCGAGCAGACCTGTTTCTGCACTGACACAGTCTGAACTTTGTCTTGGCCGGAGATCCTTTGTGACTCCAATGCGAATGCTGCTTTGTTTTCCGGAATAAAGGCAGTAACCCAACATCTTCTTCACCAGAGGTGTCCTGCTATGGAGCTCGTGGCTGTGATCATGGTAATGCTGCCGTTTCTAAGCGATTCATTCAGCACTCACGTGACACACGCATTTTTAAATTGTATGTGCTTGATGATCATTTCAGACAACAATGATCGCAACATCGCCGGAAAGTGTCTGCTGGGCAGCACAACTATTCAGCGACAGTTCCCCGTATCACATTTCCGTTCCAGTTCCACAAGATGTCACTGATGAGAGAAGATTGGTCACGGCTTTCTTCAATGTGGACACTTCGACGGCCTTCGGAAAATGGTCTACACCAACGACGTCCCATCAGTTTCCTCATAAGCTTCGGTCCGCGTTCCTGATATAGCTGACGACAATCGAGACTCGTCCAGCTGACACATGAATGTTACGCCATAGCTCTTTCACGAATGCGCTGCATCCGACTTTAAGAAAAAAAGGAAAACTTGATGACTGGATGAATCAACTAGAAGTGAAGCAAACAGTTCTGGTTAATACTAACAGGAAGAATTCTTTCTGTCTGGGTCTTTTGAATAAATTTCTGACGGATGTGTGACCGCGTCGTATGTAATAAAACTTTTCCGAAGTGATTAAAGGTACCCTTCATCGCAATGGTGGTGAAGGTTACCTGCAATTTCTACCGAAACACCGCTGTTTCCACGCATTTGATTACCGTTACATACCTTGAAACATTTTATTGAGATGAGTTCGAGCAGTGGAAGCCTACGCTCTACGAATGTAGAGAGCGAACTCCAACTTCACTGACAAAATTTATAGCTCTTTCAATGATCTTCACTATTTTGTTACAAAGAACTGATTGTCTCCGGCAGCTCGCTACAGATTAATTCGGGTTGTTTGGCGAATTACCTACGTTTGTATGGAACTGCGTTCACTACAGTGAGAAAGCCCGTTAAATACAATCACCGAAAAGTAAAATACACAAAACGGAGACGTGCAACATATCCCAGACAGATGCAATATTTCTGTAGTGCTAGGACAACAGCTCATATGTGTGTGACAACAGCTCATATGTGTGTGGGTGCGGCGCTCCTCTAGAGAACCCATACACGAGGTGCATATCGACCATCTCTTTGTCGCTATTTGTACTAACACCATTAAAGCAAAACAACCAAGAGAAAACCTAGCAGTACTAAATTAAAGACTGAGGTCGAAGAGTGAGGTGTGTGTGTGTGTTGTCAGATGAAAGTTCGGTGAGTTAACTGAACAAGGCTGTTTCCAATAGAGAGAGACGGAGGCGTACTGTCGTGCACTATGGTGCATACGCTTTCATTGCAATACAGATTCGAAGATAATGAGTGTAAGAAAGCAGACTGAATGAAATTCCTCTATGACGAATCAGCGGACACGATATGGCCCTTATTACCAATATACTCGGAATATATCGTTGAATAACCACGGAAATATTGTAGTTGGTGTTCGGAATCTGCTGTGTGTGAGGGAAGGCGTAAGATCAGTGAGGAAGTACTCCAATTTACAGTACTCTTTATTGCTGTGTGTAGTATTCAATTGGCAGTCACGTCATTTTCGACATCGGTTTTTCTCGTATATGCAAACATATCAATATAGGGTGCCGTGGAAGTGACGCTGTGTCTTTATTTGACCTACCCTTTCATTTCCCACTTGCGAAGCGAGGAAGGGCAAATAAATGTATTCCACTGGTTGTATGATATTAATTCAATTGTCCCTACACAATATCTAACATGTTATGTAAGCGCAAAGCTTTGCACCACTGATGGTGATTACTAATTCTGTAAGCTGTGTATAAAAGCTATTTATCAAATTATTCTCACCTCTCATTCTTACCAGAGTTGACTAGTAGCTGAGATAGAGGAGATCCAACGAAGTTCCCTAGCGAGATCGTTTGGCAAGGGCAAAAGTGTTACGGAAGTTCGCAACAAACTCATGTGGCAGACTGTAAAAGAGAGAGTCATGGGTCACGGAGGAGTTTATTGTTGAACTTCCGACATAGTACTCTGAAAGAGGAAATGGGCAACAGGTTACTTGATCCTCTTACAAGTTGTCCCAGATAGTGTGTTTTCCTCTCTGGCTTACAAAATGATAGGTGGAATGGAATATTTCTTTTGGATAGGTAAGCGTAAGAAATGTTACTCCTTGTGTGAAATTATGAAAACAGTAATGTTTCACAGAAAATACTTTGTAATGTTCTGCAAAGTTATATTTATTTGGCCACGAACAGTGTTCCTGCTTCTTACACCATCGACAGCTGACTACTGAATGTCACAAACACAGATAAAATGACAAGCGGCGTACTGAAAATGCTTCAAATGACTCTGAGCACTACGGGACTTAACATCTGAGGTCATCAGTAAACTAGAACTTAGAACTACTTAAACCTAACCAACCTAAGGACATCACACACATCCATGCCCTAGGCAAGATTCGAACCTGCGACCGTAGCGGTCGCGCGGTTCCAGACTGAAGCGCCTAGAACCGCTCTGCCACTCCGACTGGCAGTGGCGTACTCAGATATTATTTATACGCTAGATGGAAAACAATAATAAAGAATAAAGGTTTTTAATATTAATTGCGTTTGTTTTACTTTAAAAGCTTGAAAGATTCCACACAAAAAAATTCGGAGGCGTTACTTTTCAGTACGCCCTCTTATTTCCTAATAGCTGCGAAACTCGTCATTACAAGGACTTCTTCTATAACTGTGTCCAAGACTTTATATACCTGGAATTAATGTTTGACTTATAAAGCTTCTGTACACCCAATGTTTTAAGTCTTTGTTGAGCCATCATGGATCGTGGAGCGACGGCTGGCATGAACTTCTTGATGCAATAATTTACCAACAGCCGTATGTATTGTAGAAATTTATTTCATTTTATGAACTTCTATATGCTACCAGTTTCGGCATTACCTTGATGCCGTCTTCAGGCTCCACTCGTCATAGTGGCTGTTGCAGGACGATTGATTCACAGATCGAGTTATTTGCCTCCTTCCGTGTATAGCGATTTTACGACTACGACGAGTGGGGCCTGAAGGAGGCATCAATGTAATGCCGAAACTGGTAGCACATAGAAGTTCATAAAATAAAATAAAATAAATTCCTACAATACATACGGCTGTTGGTAAATTATTACATCAAGAATGTTTTAAGTAGTGTGATTGGAGACATGAAGAAAGAGCTTGTGTGCTTCAGAAATATTGGAGAGACTGGCATACAGCTGTGATATGAAGGAGAGAACTAACTTTAAGCCTCTATGAATGAAGACTGTTGAGGAGTAAGATTCAAGACACTCTCGATCAGAGCTACGTTGCACTTCGCTTTCGGAAGGGATATCCCAAAAGTGAGTTAAAGCCTGATTGTTCAAAATGGCTCTGAGCACTATGGGACTTAACATCTGTGGTCATCAGTCCCCTAGAACTTAGAACTACTTAAACCTAACTAACCTAAGGACATCACACACATTCATGCCCGAGGCAGGATTCGAACCTGTGACCGTAAACGTCGCGCGATTCCTAACTGTAGCGCCTAGAACCGCTCGGCCACAAGCCTTATTGTCTTCAGCCACAGCAAGCCTCTCGATATCGATTAGACTGCATTGTCCTCAGTCTTTTAACCATTCTGGCGGAGTTAGAAAGACTCGATTGTTCTATGAATTTTTATTTACAAAGAAAACGAAACCAAAATGTGATGATTAGGCATACAGTTCACAAAAGAGTGTTGACAACTTTGTTTTCCCTAGCAAACAGTATAAATAAAACCTATAAAAAGAAGCAAAGCAATGTCGTTAAGATTTTAAAGCACAAAGCTAAGTCAGTAAAACCTTGTATCCCAGCCAGGTAAAGTTAGTTTGTATTCATAAACATAAAATTGCGGCACTTAATTCTGTTACTGGCGTATACTTCCGAAATTACATCTGTCATTGAGTTAAAAAAACTTAATGGCGCCGTGTATTTGTTCTTTAATAGAATGCGTAACTAACAGTGTAATCTGTTCGTTATTTGGTGTGTTACGCCATGACGATTACACATCAGAACGACGAACTTGATCAGATAATTTTACACATATTAATTTCTATGTATTTTAATTCCGTGATCTGATTTTGTTGAAATAAAGCCTGTACGTTGACCCAAACTACGCTCAAGTTACTCTTGGAAACTCCATGAAAATCCGTATAGTACTTTAAGAGATGAGTGTTTTGAAGTAGAAAGGCAGACACGACGGTTTTACAGCTGTCTTCCTTCATTCTCGTAGCATAGCGTTCTACTCTCAACACACATCTGTCTGCTATATAGAGATGATGCATGTAGTATGTACGTTCACATTAGCTTTCTGCATAATTACTGTAAAACAATGTTCTTGCCTCTCCTAAATTTTCTTCTGTTCCCGGGTTGTTGGCGCTAGTTTTCGCTTTATCCTGGTTTATGGGAATACAGTTTATATTATAATCAAGTATAAATGTGGATTCATATAGAGGGTTATCAAAAAGGCAGTATAAATTTGAAAACTTAATAAACCACGGAATAATGTAGATAGAGAGGTAAAAATTGACACACATGCTTGGAATGACATGGGGTTTTATTAGAACCAAAAAACACCCCATATTGCTAGACGCGTGAAAGATCTCTTACGCGCGTCGTTTGGTGATGATCGTGTGCTCAGCCGCCACTATCGTCATGCTTGGCCTCCCAGGTCCCCTGGCCTCATTCCGTGCGATTATTGGCTTTGGGGTTACCTGAAGTCGCAAGTGCATCGTGATCGACCGACATCTCTAGGGATGCTGAAAGACAACATCCGACGCCAATGCCTCACCATAACTCCGGACATGCTTTACACTGCTGTTCACAGCATTATTCCTCGACTACAGCTATTGTTAAGGAATGATGGTGGACATATTGAGCATTTCCTGTAAAGAACATCATCTTTGCTTTGTCTTACTTTGTTATGCTAATTATTGCTATTCTGATCAGATGAAGCGCCATCTGTCGGACATTTTTTGAACGCTTGTATTTTTTTGGTTCTAATAATACCCCATGTCATTCCAAGCATGTGTGTCAATATGTACCTTACTTTCTACATTATTCCGGGATTTATTCAGTTTTCAAATTAATACTGACTTTTTGATGACCCGTATATGGGCATAAATTTCATGAAATGAACATCAGACAAAAGTTTTCACATTTACCACAAGTTATTTACCACCGATTCGACAGTTAGAATTTGTAGACTTGTTTATCATGTTACTGATCAAAATGTATATATAATATCATGATTAGATACTTTAATAATAACTTTAAAATTTAACTGATTATGAAATCATAGTTCTGCAGATACAGGTGAAAATTTTGTTTAGATATTTCAGTCTAAACCTTCAGAAAAGGTGAAACGATATGACAACAAACTCTCAGGTATGCAAAGAACAGAACACCGTCTTCAAACTACAGGTAAAGTTAGAAAAGAAGGAAAGCTTAAATGGTAACGGTTTTAGGTTCTTTTCTCGCACGTAGGTGCGCACTCTTTTTTGCTGAACGTGATGGAGCTACAGGTTCTCAGCACCAGCTGGGTCGAGACTCATGTAAATGCATAGCGAGCTCTGCATCACGCCATTCTATGCGTTAACAGGAGAGCGTGTTGTTCGCACAGTGCCTTCTACGTAAAGGTCTGGTATATGTGCAACCACAGCGAAACAGAGGTTTAAACTGACTGGGATATTGTGAAATATTGGAGGTACCTTCTACTTCTATGTTACTTTCTGCTCGCTGCAGCGTCCTAAAATGCCCATAACGACGATTCATATTTCTGCCGAGTTGAGTGCGCAATAGTCAGACACTGTTTGCAGTGTAGCAGTAAATACACTAATCGTTTTAGAAATGTCAGTACTTTTCACCTGATTGTTACTCAAGGTATTTACTCACTAATGTGATTCTGAACTCTTATAACGTTCTCTGGTGAATGCTGTAACAATATGAACTGCTTAATACTAGTTCATAGTAGGCAAGAAAAAGCAGTAACGTTTGTTATAAACAACTTTGTTTCTATTAAATATTTTCAGAGCATAATGCGCTCTTTAATATTGAACTGGTAATAAGCAGTTTTAGTGCTTCAATGAATAATCGTTTTTTTTTAAGGGGACGCTGTTTGGGGACACTGTTTGCATACTGCACTTGCATAATAAGAGTCATTTATAGAATATAACGTAGCACTTCCCACACAAAAAAGTCACACTGAAAGCTGAAACAGTTACGTGCTTTGATGAAATCAAAAAATCACATATTTCATCCATGTCTGTTTTTTTATGTTTTATGAAATTCTCCTTTATGTTACTATTGTCTCTGCCATTGATACGTTCGTATAAAGATTGGCAATGTCAGATGATACAAATTTCGCATTCTTCGGAATCCTAGCGCATTTTATTTAATGAGCCACGTTATAGATTTGAACTACGAACCGTTAATTTGATTTCAGTACCCTGAAGAACCAAGCAAACTGGTACACCTGCATAATGTCCTGTAAGGCCCACGCGAGCACGCAGAAGTACCGCAAAACGTGGTATGGACTCGATTAATGTCTGAAGTAGTACAGGAGGGAACTGACACCATCAGTCCTGCAGGGATGTCCATAAATCGTAACAGTATGTGGGGGAGGGGGGAGGGGGAGATCTCTTCTGAACAGCACGTTGCGAGGCATCACAGATATGCTCAATAATGTTGAAGTGTGGGAAGTTTTGTGGCCAGCAGAAGTTTTTCAACTGCGAAGAGCGTTCCTAGAGCCACTCTGTAGCAATTCTAGACTTGTGGGGTGTCGTATTGTCTTGCTGGAATTGCCGAAGTCTTTCGGAATGCACAACGGACATGAATGGGTGCAGGTGATCAGACAGGATGCTTACGTTCGTGTCACCTTTCAGAGTCGTATCTAGACGTATCAGTGGTCCCATATCACTCCAACAGCATACACTCCACACCATTACAGAGCCTCCACCAGCTTGGACAGTAATCTGCTGACATGCAGGGTCCATGGCTTCATGAGGCTGTCTCCATATCCGTACACCTCCATCCACTCGATAGAATTTGAAACGAGACTCGTTCAACCAGGCAACATGTTTCTACTCATCAACAGTCCATTGTCGGTGTTGACGGACCCAGAAGAGGTGCAAAACCTTGTGTCGTGCAGCCATCAAGGGTACACGAGTGGGCCTTCGGCTCCGAAAGCCCATATCGATTACGTATCGTTGAATGTTCCGCACGCTGACATTCGTTGATGACCCAGCATTGAAATCTGCTGCAGTTTGCGGAAGTGTTGCACTTCTGTCACGTTGAACGATTCTCTTCAGTCGGCGTTGGTCACATTCTTGCAGGATCTTTTTCCAACTGCAGCGATGTTGGATATTTAGTGTTTTACTGTATTCCTGATATTCACGGTACACTCGTCAAATGGTCGCACGGGAAAATTCCCACTTCATCGCTGCCTCGGAGACGCTGTATCCCATCACTCGTGCGCCGACTATGACACCACGATCAAACTCACTTAATCTTGATTGCCTGCCATCGTAGCTCCAATAACTGATCTAACAACTACACCAGACACTTATTCTCTTACATAGGCGTTGCCGATCGCAGCGCCATACCCTGCCTATTTACATATCTCTGAATTTGAATACGCATGCCTATACCAGTTTCTGTAGCGTTTCACTGTATATTCCTCTTTAACGAGTGCTTTCAGTTTGGTGCTTACTTTAAACTTAATATTTGTAATGTCACAGGAGTACAACTTATACAATTGGCCAAAATCGTGATCGTAAACAATCACATTCAGGTATAAAAGATAGTGAATTGAAACCCTCAGCTGCCTACAGGTGTTGTTGATATACCTCGATGGGGACAGCTGAAAACGTGTGCCCCGACCGAGACTCGAAAACGGCATCTCCTAGTTACATGGCAGACGCTCTATCCATCTGGACCACCGAGGACACAGATGAACAGCGCGACTGCAGGAACTTATCCCTTGCACGCATCCCGTGAGACCCACATTCCCAACTGTCCACAATCTACATACGTAAAGTACCTAATAGATATTTGCCAATCCACTCATTACTCGCGCCCACTAAGATGACGATTCCTGTTAGAGTTCCGGCAACCCGTGCGCATCTGTACAGACGAGGGTCAAAAACCGGACAGCGATTTAACTACATATGAAGATAGTAACTGTTCTCGAAAGAAAAGATACCATTGATGACCGTGTAGCATCTCTAGAATAAATGACAGTGAATTTAAACCCTCAGCTGCCGACAGGTTTTGCTGATATGCCTCGATGGGGACAGCTGGAGATCCTGGGTTCGAGTACCGGTCGGGGCACACATTTTCAGCTGTCCCCATCGAGGTATATCAACAACACCTGTCGGCAGCTGAGGGTTTGAATTTACTATCATTTATTCTGCAGAAGCTGTACAGTCAACAATGGGATCAGTTCTTTTGAGAACAGTTACTGTCTTCACATATACATTCAGGTATAGTGCAGGCGTAAAATATCATTTATAATGTACCGCAGGACTGTGAACGATATAACAAAAAAATGTGTGTGAAATCTTATGGGACTTAACTGCTAAGGTCATCAGTCTCCAAGCTTACACACTACTTAACCTAAATTATCCTAATCACACACACACACACACACACACACACACACACACACACACACACACACATGCCCTAGGGAGGACTCGAACCTCCTCCGGGACCAGTCGCACAGCCCATGACTGCAGCGCATGAGTCCACTCGGCTAATCCCGCGCGGCGAACGCTGTAAGAGAAGTCCGATATTTGCACTGCCTTTGTCATTAAAGGGATCAGTGAAATGTTCCTTCTATCATTCGCGCATGTCCGAAGGACCATTGCATCGTTCTTCTTAAAAACACAACTTTCTAAACCGGCACCGGGCAGCGACGTTGAATTATAATGTCCGCCCTTATACCGGAATTTCGTAATGTACGTATGGATACACGTTGTGACACAGGAACTACGACATATAGAAGTCTAGGTCTGGGATGAGTCGTCTACGGATAGACAAAGCGGTTAAGGCGACCGATCACGTTAAGCGGGAGATCCGGGTTCGATGCCGAGTGCAGCATAACTTTTCATTGTCCTCGTTCCCTCATACAGATGTTGCTTATTAGTACTCAAGCTAGAAATATTTTTCATGTATTTCGTAACGCCTCTGTAGTCGCCGCAGTGCACTCGTTGTTCTCAACATTGCAGGCACGATAACATCGTGTTTATCTCCCCATACCGTGCAGTGACGTTCAATTACAATGTCCTCCCCTGTACATGAATGATGTAATGTACATACGAGTACAGGTTGCTGCGCAGGAAACGACGTATGGAAGTTTGGATCCGGCCATGCTTGGGTAGCCATCGTCAGCTCTCAGCCGTGTTGCAAAGCGGACGTGCACGGGGCTGTGATCGCTCCGTGAGCAGGCCTTCGTTTTCTCGCACGGGTAGCATTATAGTGAAAACAAAGCGTCTCGACAGACGACGGCGCTTTCGTGAAGATAGGTCACGATAAAACTGCCCAGCAAGCTCGATCTAAGGCATACAAAGTAGAGAGTTTTCTGCTTGAAGTAATTCACGTCCATCCACAGCAGCTCCTCGGAATACATCTCACGACCGTCTCCAGCATGTTTACCTGACATTTGTGAATGAATCACCGAACTGCTAGTTTGCCGTTCCACCGATGGATATCGGTTGTATGACTCGGACGGCAATGTGGGCGTAGCTACTGTTGACCACGATGTACAAAATGTTCGAACTATACGAATCCTGCAGCTGCAGTTTGGAATTCCGGTCGCGATTGTTGTGGACGGGCGACTGCCTTGCGAGGAGGTATTGAATCATGTGGAAGAAAAGTGGCACACGTTCGAGACGTATCCTGTTCTGAATGGAATGCGTCACGTGTGAAGTGAACTACAGAATCCATCCTGCCGCTCGTGACCATTGATGGCTGTCGAGCGATCGTCAATTGTGACTGTCAACCGCAGACTCGTTCGGTGTGCGGACATCAGGGGCGTGTTCGCTCTGAATGCCTGCAGAGAAGCCTCGTCCCGATACCTCGTTCTATCAGAACGCCTGCATCGCAACCGACGATGATGCCAATTGCATACGTTGAGGCAGCGAGGGATGTGGCGAATATGGACGTTGTTCCGCTCCAGTTACCGACCTCCGTTGGCCCGATTTCCATCCCCTCGTGCTACGGCCTTCGCCGGAACAGTCGACGTGCTCGACTGCAGCGACCGCGTCTCCGATTCTTCCGTGTGAGGAATTCCTGAAGGTCGATTGAGGCTCGAACGCGGTAAGGCGGGAGGTCCGTACTGTTCGCCGTGATCCACCAGGCGCCGACACGTGCTCCCAAAAGTAGAAGTCGCCAAGACGCCAAAAGAGGAGGAGGCTGTCCGCAGGAAACGCTTCGCATGGCGTAGACACGTTGCAGAAAGATGAGGACAATCCCTCTACGGCTGGGGCTGAGGTCCTCGTTCACTGCTGGAAACGACCACCAAAGGACAAGGACAGCTCCCCGGCGGTTATGCGGCTAAGACACAAGATGAAAGCCATCCGTCGCCTAACGTACCGAAACTCCTTCTTGGTGATTAGGCGTCTGAGGTGGAGATGGAAAGAATAATGTCAGACTCGAGCGACTACCTGCTGATCCCTAATATGCATGTTGCTGGTGACAGGGACGGTCGTGGCGCTTAGCGGCCCAAACAACTGCAGGACACATCAACATATTATCCAGCGACTGACTGACTCAGGGCCGGCCGGAGTGGCCGTGCGGTTCTAGGCGCTACAGTCTGGAGCCGAGCGACCGCTACGGTCGCAGGTTCGCATTCTATGTCGGGTATGGATGTGTGTGATTTCCTTAGGTTAGTTAGGTTTAATTAGTTCTAAGTTCTAGGCGACTGATGACCTCGGAAGTTAAGTCGCATAGTGCTCAGAGCCATTTTTTGAACTGACTTAGGTGTATCGGATAGGTATAGCCAATGACAATGGCATTATTTAAACATTCAAAACGCAGCTGTTAAAGGAAATGATTTGGGCGGCTTACATTGATACACTTCTTCTTTAAGAGGTCTGAGGTCTGGCCTGAGCTGCACCTGTATGTTTATGGAAACACTTCTTGTAGCAACTACCGAAGGTGGTGGTGGTACCGTCATACTAATATGGGATGGCGTGGAGGCAATGGATAATCAGTATTTTCCATCAGCGCATGGCGTTGTGCTCACCGGTTCTGCGGTCCGCCGTGTGAAACTATATGCACAACCTAGAGTGGTGAAGCACAGAGAGCAAGCAGTCTATTACCATGCCGACGTGATTCTGTTGTTTCAGGGCGCCACTGAGCACTCAGTGTTGTGCTTGGGCTTTAACAGCGTCTCAGTGTCACAAAATATCTCACCTTCCCCCTTCACGCGAGTTTCAGGGACCTGCCATTCCACGATAAATGGACAAACATCCATGCTAAACAATGCGGATGTATCTACTTCACCAGTCAGTGAGCGAGCAGGTTGGACAGAATTCAACTTTCCAGAGATCTTCGGGCTGCGCATTGACCGATCATTAGGCCTTCATCTATAGCGTAACTCTGTCACGCCTACTTAGCTTTAATAGAGGACCATGGGCTCTGCGGGAAGATGCTTGTCGTCTAACTGACACAAATGTGAACGACGACGTCATACCTACGATTCAGCGATATGGTGCTGGACACTACGCCACACCAGCTTGTCATTGCTCGCTCATGATGGATAGACAAGACAGTTTGCTTGGGCAACAGTGGACCTCTGAGTCTGAACATACGGTCTTGAGGGAACTAACGTCTCAATCATCTTCGTCGTCTCTTAATAGAAAGCTAGACAACATTCTGGAAAACATTCTCCATATGAAGAATCTCAGGATGGAATTAGTTCCAAAAACGATCGAGAAAGAGCATTTGAAAATCGTATTTGAAAAGTCATATTCTGCCGTTGTTATCTGATTGTAGACATAGTGTGGATCCTTCCATCCCTTCCGTTCTCTCCCATCGCATACAATTATGAAGAGAAAACAGTCGAAAATTGTGCACTGAAAAGACGTGGTGCTATCTTCTTTGTGAACTATGATCTCTAATGTCCCTTGTGACGCATACAGCATCGCGACTAAAGGAAAAGCATAAGAGAGAGGATGTTATGATACAAAGTTGGTTGGCCGATGTTATAGGGTATGTCAGGACTTCCCAAACTTGTTCTGACGGTGACACCACTCTAATACATACAATTTCATGACATACACTTCCACTGATATTAAAAGAGATTATATTTAACAAATTATATCTTACAGAAATATTAATTTCCATATCTCATTTCTGAGTGAATTATATTTACATTAAATACCTTTACACAAAATTTTATTTACATTAAATACCTTTTCACAAAATTTTTCAATACTGCTATGGATGCAACAACCTACGTGAGCTTCACAAGCATTACCAATCTGTCTTACATTATCTCGGATGCAGGACAAATTTACACCCATTTCCGCCTCTACCTTTATCAAACTTCCACGTTTAACTGGTTATACTGGGCAAAATAGGAAATATGTTTCCACACCACTATTTTGAAGAAAACTGCAGCAAAATGATAAATGTACTTTTACTTAGATGGAGTTAATCTTACTACGCAGAAGTCCAGAAGTTACATAAATCTGATTCTTCGATCTTACGTTTTACAGCGCGTCTGTTTTTCACGTCTGTCAGGTCCAGCTCTTCAACAAGTTGTGGTTCACAAGCACTGGAAAGTGCCAAAAGGACTTCTCGTCCAGTCAGACTGGTTTGTATGTGAAGCTGGGAAATATCCATGCAACCTCTCGGAAGCGGTTGGGAATTGAAATGGTGCTGAGCCAATAAAAGCATATAAGGGCTTAACAGCAATTTATTAACATTAGGAGCCACAAAACAATCAAAATGCCTTGCAAGGCAGAATATATAAATATTACAATTCTCTACCGAGAAGATTATTTGGATGACAGTGGGTTACTGTCCTTTTAGCACTACCGACAAATACAACTTTAATAACACTGAATCGACTCAAGACAATATTGAAAAAAAACATGGAATTGAAAAATTTTAAAAAAGTGATGAATAAACAATATAAAAAATTATGGTCAACGGCTGATTGTAAATTTACAACAAGTGGGTTGCCTCAGAATTGTACATAACATGCACAGAACTAACAACTAACCCCACTGAAGGGTCAGAAACAGTAAACAGAAAATCCTTAAATTATCTTTTGTCCACTGGAGCAACGAAGGAGACAGAACAATAGAAAACAACAGAAAATGATGGTAATATCACAAATAATAAGGCTCATCTAAAATTTGGCTTTAGCAATCAAAAATTACAATAGAAGCACACAAATTTAACTAGGTGTTCATCTGCTTCAGTTCTTGGATACAGATGTATTTACTAGCCAAACCTTCTGTAAATTAAATAGTTTATGAATGTGGCTGTTTATTTTGAATTATTTGTCAGTTGAGATGCCTGATAGCAGGCACATAGAATTATGCAGCGAGGCCAACTTCCAGGTTACCTTACCACGTATATACAACATCAATACCAATAACATTGACCGAGCGAGGTGGCGCAGTGGTTAGACACTGGACTCGCATTCGGGAGGACGACGGTTCAATCCCGCGTCCGGCCATCCTGATTTAGGTTTTCCGTGATTTCCCTAAATCACTCCAGGCAAATGCCGGGATGGTTCCTCTGAAAGGGCACGGCGGACTTCCTTCCCCATCCTTCCCTAATCCGATGAGACCGATGACCACGCTGTCTGGTCTCCTTCCCCAAAAACCAACCAACCAACCAATAACATTGAAATTTTGTACAACATATGAAATTATAAATTTCCTAGAAGTCTCTTCATGTTTGCTGATCTACATTAAGTGTTCTAATTACACTCAAATTTTGGTTTCGTTCTATCGTCTGTGTGACGAATATGTTTGTGGATTTCGTCTTTGAAAGGACGCCATGTGTGTATATGTTTATATGTTTCTTCCATGCCAATTCCATTGTCTCCACGTAACCATTTATTACTCCTGAAATGCCTTTCAGTTTGTTGTTTAAAGGACTTCCTTTGAAAGAGAGATAAATAAAATGCCATGTGGCTAGGGCCTCCCGTCGGGTAGATCGTTCGCCTTGTGAAAGTCTTTCGAGTGACTTGCTTGTCGATGGGGATGAAATGATGATGATAAGAAAAACACAACACCTAGTCCCTGAGCGAAGAAAATCTATGACCCAACTGGGAATCGAACCCGGGCCGTTAGGTATGACATTCCGTCGCGTTGACCACTCATCTACCAGGGGCGGACGAAACAGAGATAATGTTCAACTATGTTTCCTTCATCAATGACACCAATAAAAGAAACAAGTTAAGCTAGGCTAATTACAGCAGTAGATTCATCAAGTTTGATTGTAAACATGAAATGTGTTTCACCGACTCGAGTTTTAACAGAATGTTGCATGTTTTCAGACATATCCTGAACACGTCTTCTAACTGTATTATCAGCCAACGGAATTTTTCACGTCACGTTCATATTCAGGGCCAGACATTTTTTTTCACTATAGGCCAGCAAGTTGGAATGGTGGCTTCCTATGCAACTACACGAGGGAACGTATTTTTTGCATTAATCTGAGGTACCAGATAATTAGTTTCTTGTGCCTTACCAGTGGTCTTAAGTTTATTAGTAAATGAAACGCCTACTAATTTTTCACTTAGAATGTATTTGAAATAGTCAAAACTCTTTCCTTGTATATTTTAACGTTTTTGTCTTTAAAAAAATACTGAACAGCAATTTATTCAGTACGGTACTTTCACTAGAAAGTATTTCTCCAAATACTATACACTCCGGCGTAGAACATAACACCAGGTCACAGAACACTATTTTTAATTATTACTCTTTATAGAGCCTCATTTTTTATTCCTGCTACTGCATGAAGGCGCGAAGCAGACAGAGGTTTGAGACGCAATATTTGATTGTCATTCCGTACCTGTTTTTACATTTTAGATTTCTTTACATTCTATACATTTCGCATTGAACACGTTTTCTTTTGAATTTTTAGTTGGGCATAAATTTAGACTTGTTAAAAAGTGTTTCGTACAAACAATGTAACCTTTTTTTTAAAAAAACAGAATGGTGTAACAAAGGTGGACTGCCATCTGACATAGGTCGAACCTAAGCCAATCACCAATGTGTACCCTTCCACACAATGCTCTATCACACCTATTTATAACTTTTGGGACTTCCATGACAATATTCATCGCATATAAATCTCAACATTCATACTGTGTACTTTCATGCACGATATTAACGTAACGCAAGACTTTTACCAAAACAGTGGCATATATAAAATTCAATGATCTGACTGTAATGCTAGCTGCATAGGTCAAACAGGAAGGAACTTTTTACATAGAAGAAACAGAACTAAAAAGAAAGAGCATACGAAATAAATCCTCCTTCGCATCTCAACTCGTATAAGAGAATCACGCACCCTATGGTATGAAAAACAACCTTTAGTACTTCATACAATGAATAAAGGATATTTATGGACACTTTTGAAAAACTGAAAATTTATGCCTACTTAAAAAGACAAAAGGAAACAAGCTCGTTGCGCAATGCACACATAAAATAAGCACTTTCTTGGACATTTTGCAACGCATCCCAGATATGCGCAATAATGTTCGTGTCTGGAGTCTTTGGTGGTCAGCGGAAGGGATTAAACTCCGAAGAGTGTTTCTGGAGCCACTCTGTAAGAGTTTTGGACATGTGGGGTGTCACGTTGGCCTGCTGGAATTGCCCAAGTCCGTCGGAATGCACAACGGACATAAATGGATACAGGTGATCACACAGGATGCTAACGTTCGTGTCACTCTTCAGAGTCGTGTCTAGACTATCAGGGTTCATATATCATTCCAACACCTCATGCTCCACACCATTACAGAGTCTCCACCAGCTTGTACAGTCCCCTACTGACATGCGGGTCCATGCATTCATGAGGCTGTCTCCATACCCGTAAACGTCTATCCGCCCTATACCATTTGAAACGAGAATCGTCCGATCAGGCAACATGTTTCCAGTCATCAACAGCCCGGTGTCGGTGTTGACGGGCCAGGCGAGGGGTAAAGTTCTGTGTCGTGCAACCAGCAATGGTACGCTAGTGCGCCTTCTACTCCGAAAGCCCATACCGATAATGCATCGTTGAATTTTTCACACACTGACATTCGTTGATGGCCCAGCATTGAAATTTGCAGCAATTTGTGGAAGGGTTGCACTTCTGTCGCGTTCAACGATTCTCTTCAGTGGTTGTTGATCCCGTTCTTGCAGGATCTTTCCCCGGCAGCAGCGATGTCGGAGATATGGTGTTTTACCGGATTCCTGATACGGTACACTCGTGAAATGGTCGCATGGGAAAATCTCCACTTCATTGCTACCTGTCCCATCGCTTGTGTGCCGAATATAACACCACGTTCAGACTCACTTAAATCTTGATAATCTACCATTGTAGCAGAAGTCCAACAACTGCGCCAGACACTTGTCTTATATACTCATTGCTGACCGTAGCGCCGCACTCCAGCTGTTTACATATATCTGTATTTGTATACGCATGCCTGTACCAGTTTCTTTGGCGCTTCAGTGTAAATCTGCTGTGTAAACAACCTACTACAAACCCAAGCTATACTAACGGCCAATCTAAAATCCACTATATACTAATAACCTCTGATATTCTCTGTAGTTCAACTTTCGCACAATAAGAACGTAAATCTTCCCTTGACGTGGATGCCCCATCCATTTCAACTATGTGCATCTTCATTAAAAAGCTATTTTTGGCCTATTATTTATACATCATGTAAATTAGAATATGATGTCAAAACATAAATCACTTTAAACCCAAAGAATAATTATGATGTAATGGTTATATAGTCTTCAGAAGACAATATTATCACTACATCATTAGTTAAGCAACATTTCAAATAAACCAGATTAATTCTTATACCTATTGCATATTACTTCGCCGCTGTACGTCTGCCTGTACACAAACGTATGTAAGCCTTTTCTTCCATCTTCAATCAAGCAGCTTCAGATCCACTTGAGAACGGCTTAACAAAATGGCTGAAACCGGTAGTCGACACAACTAACTTCTGCAGAGCAGCGTGGGGTGGCGTTTTCATTAATTATTATGATTATTTCTTTCTTAGTGCGGTTCGGTGGCTCCGTAGTGAATTCTCAAAGAAAGATTCAAAGGTCTTAGAGTCGTATAATCACTGCTGGAACTTTTAACTGTCATTCGTCGCTTCTTTCACTACTGGGAAAGTCAATATTTTAAAAAATGTCGATTTTCATCATGGTTTGGAGTCCACGCAAACTTTAGGACTCCTGTAATTGGTTAGTCAAGTCAGTTCAAGGTTTGGAACATGGAACAAAGCACCACTACCAGCAGATCTATGCATAGTAAAGCACAATGAGTCTAACCTAACCTTTGGCTTGATGACTTATTTACTTTTTAAGGAACAATATATTCTTTTGTTATGAGAGTAGAGTGAGTACGGACATCAACACGTCGTAGACGAATGGCTCACCCTATGTGGCGGCGCAGTGGTGGTGTAGCGCCTTTTCCCCCACCCTCTCTTTTCTTCCCCCCCCCCCACCCCCCCTCATCGTTCCTTGACAGTGACCTCTAGGGCGGCCTCTTAATGCAATCACACTTATCGAGGTGCGTTTGACGTGCTTCACCACCTGCAGGGACCAGAACCCACTCCCCCTTCGCCCCTTTTCTCCTCGCCCATGGGAACTCGCTGCCTCTTTGGTGGCCCATCACGTCCTTAATGAAATTTCCCCTTTCTCCCTCCCTCCACCCGCCTTTCCCATCAGTGTTCTGTGCGCACAGGTCACCGGCCAACCCGAGAAGGCGTGGAGCTGCAAACCACTCAAATCACTGCAGTAATTATTCTGCTGCCCAGCGCCCCTTTTTTATTGCTCCTTCTCCAGGCAGTAGCCATTCGCTGAGAGGAACGCGATTCATTAAAGACGAATTGTAGTACAGTAGATGAGTAAAAGAACGGAATGCTATATTATGCGATGTAACAACTTCTTTCTTGCACCGAAACGACAGCAGTGTCCAGAATGTTGTTCACAGTAACTGCACACCCAAATGTGCTAAGAGAGGCGGCAGCAACAAAAAGACGCCAGTATCCCTTCCGGCTAAGGCTCTTCCATATTTAGAGATTTCTATATGCTGTGAATATTGACTCCTCCTTTTTCATTTGACGTAAGATGTATTTATGGGACAGCTGATATTCCAAACCGTGCACAACACCAAAGGTGAAGACTCAGGAATGTAACAGGTGATGATCTAATCGGAGAGGGGTATTTATTTGCAGTCAAATTATTTTAGGTGGTTTTCCACTATCTTCTCATCGTAAATGCATTAACACATTATTTATATTTTTTCCGCTTGTACACGTGTGGCGTAGAAGCCCTCTCACCCATTCCATACCCTGTGATATACAGGGTGTTCCGTTGATGGTGACCGGGCCAAATATCGAAATAAGCATCAAACGAGAAAACTACAAAGAATGAAACTCGTCTATCTTGAAAGGGGAAACCAGATGGCGCTATTGTTGGCCCGCTAGATGGCACTGCAATAGGTCAAACGGATATCAACTGCGTTTTTTAAAAATAGGAACCCCCATTTTTATTACATATTCGGGTAGAAGACATATGAATGTTTTAGTTGGGCCACTCTTTTCGCTTTGTGATAGATGGGGCTGCAATAGTCACAAACGTATAAGTACGTGGTATCACGTAACATCCCGCAAGTGCGGATGGTATTTGCTTCATGATAAATTACCCATGTTAAAATGGACCGTTTACCAATTGCAGAAAAGGTCGATATCGTGTTGATGTATGGCAATTGTCATCAAAATGCCCAACGGGCGTCTATGGAACACCCTGTATATCAGCAATTTGGGGCCTCATATGAGATGGGATGGAAGATGAGATTGTGCAATACAAGGTGAAGTACAAGAATATTTGTTAATCACAATGTAAGTTTATTGAGCAAGAAAGAATGACTCACATCAATGCGTCATCATAGGACATCTCTCTGTGCATCATCGTATGTTTACAAAGATGAAGGGGGAAATACAGTTCAACAATCCATGCAGTATAAGACAAAACCGTTCCGTACCGGTCCCAGAATACCCGAAATACGGCAATAAACACAATGGAAATCAACCCAGTAGTCAAGGGTGAGGGACGATTTCCTAAAGGGGGCGAAGAAACTGAATTCACTAGCATACCGACACATGCAGAAACCCTATATTTACATCTAAAATTTCCGAACGTACATACGATCAGAGGGAGGGAGAGAGAGAGAGAGCAGTCGGAGGTGTCAGGGACACGCGTCGGTCCTTACACGGCTTGTGAAGCAACATGGAGCGTGTATCTCTGGTAACCCATACTCAACACAATGGAAGAGCCGGAAGGCGTTCTCGTTCGGAGTGGTGGTTGTGGGGGGAGGCGGGTCGGTTCTGGCGGACTGCCAACCACGTAACTGTGGTGTAAAAGATTAACTACTGCCCCTGTCAGTGACCGGATCTCTCCAGTATCTGCACTTCTCATCTCTGAAGATAGATTGGTAATACGATACCACAGCCCTACGAAGTCAGGGAATAGTGTGTAACTTCCAAATGCTCTCATTCTCGCGTCAACTCACACATATTTGCAGGATAAAGAAGTGGGGATCAAATGGCTCTGCAGATGTGAATAAACAAAACCGTTCTTTCCCTTCCCAAAGGCTATTTATACAAACAGAGTGAAGTGGTTTTTTTTTTATTCGTGTCAGAAGCACCATGGATACAGGAATATAAAAAAATGAATAGCACACAGAAAAAAATTAATTACAGGCATATGAAAATATATATAAAATTTATATACAAATATGTGTGCACAGAAACAAAATGTTGTAGGCATTTGGCGTATAAGCGGGCTACGTCGAAAGCATTTCGGGTTGCCAACATCAGATCCTCTAAAGTGTAGTGTGAAGGACATTCAGGGCAGTTATACATGTGCTGGGTCGTCTGCACCTCTCCACAGTCGCAGAGATTAGATGTAGTAGAATATCCCCACTTCAGAAGGTTATCTCTTGACCGTGCAGTGTTGGTGCGTAGCCTGTTTAGTGATCTCCAGACCACCCAATCCTCATCGTAACCTGGTGGCAATTCTTCCTTTGGTTCCATCCAGTTCCCTTCTCCTTACCGCTTCCATCTCTCCACCCTAGATCCAGGTTGGTCGCTAAAATCTTCGGTTGCTCTGAGAAAACTGCGTTTGGTGGCTGGCTGAGTTTTGTGGAGATGGTGGCTCTCTGCCATCTCAGTCCTCGCTCTTTCACTGTAGGCTGCCGCTTCTCTTAGTGAAGTGGTGTAAGTACTTGTTAACCGCCAGCATTCCATGACACCAGATGTGCGTAAGACTCATGTAACAGACTCAACTGAACATTTCAGCCGTATGTCAAGTATTCAGTATTGGCGTGTCACAAACCCGTGACAAAATATTTGTTACCCGGTTAATGACATAGTCACTAAACGCAAATACTTTTTGCTAAGCTCATGATCGCGCCATTTTAAAATAATTATAAACCAATATGAATTTTACTCTTTTACATAGTGCTGAACAGTCACAAATGGTTCAAATGGCTCTGAGCACTATGGGACTTAACATCTATGGTCATCAGTCCCCTAGAACTTAGAACTACTTAAACCTAACTAACCTAAGGACATCACACAACACCCAGTCATCACGAGGCAGAGAGAAAATCCATGACCTCACCGGGAATCGAACTCGGGAACCCGGGCGTGGGAAGCGAGAACGCTGCCGCACTACCACGAGCTGCGGATGAACAGTCACCATTGTGGTAGTAACATTAATGATAAAACCTGAATCTACAGAAGTTTAACTCGTTGTTATCTTCTGAAACTATATCTATACTAATAACGAAGGTGTAAAACTGTCATATTTCTCTGTTTGACCATGATAATCTCCAAAACAACTAGTAGACTATCTCTTGTGATTTTCACAGGAAATTTGAACGTAGCTTGGGGTAACATACAAGCTCTATTCCATCAAAATGACAAAAGGGAGAAAGGTATATATATATTTCAAGTATAGTTTAAAATTGTGTGCTCAACTCAGTAGTTCAGATGCTAACCTCAGTGGCACAATCACCAAGCCGAAGTGCAGCGGAGAAGCAGTAGGCAGCACTGTTCATTTGGTAGTACATGAAAGAATAAATAGATTGCGTTATTATTTAGCTCAGATGTATTTTCAGATATATACGTGAGTGACAAAATTAAGCGCTGAAACCTTATCCAATCGAACCTTTACACGGTTTTGGTACCCTAGGCCTTCCGTCACACAAAATTAATTTCGAAAACGGTGTCCCGATTATTCTGCTGCGAAACGTAAGCCTACCGAAATTGCAGAATGGATCAAGGCTTAAAGTCATTCCTCTCCACTGCAACATGATGCCAGCGGGAATTTAGACGGGAAGCGACGCCGACTACCGAGTTTTTATACCCGGAATCCTGCTTAACCCGAACAATTTACAATTTCGCTTTAAATCTGTACAATTCCCGGTGAGTTTCTGTTATGCCATGACCGTAAACAAAGCACAAGGCCAGATGATGCGTATTACAGGCATGGACTTCAGTGTCTGCTGCTTTTCGCGTGGGCAGCTTCACGTGGCTCTCTCCTGTATTAGTGAACCAAACTAACTCTTCGTTCATGACCCCAATCATATTAATTTAAACTTTGTATACAAAAACGTTCCAGAAGTCCAATAAATTACTTGGGTACGAAATATCGGGCCAAGGTATAAATACGATGGTGACTTGGAATATACCTCCCAAATTTTTATGTGAAAACCCTTGAAGTTTCTCAATACAACAAAAGTTATTTACATTTCACATATTTTCTCTTTATGTTTACGTATTTGCAACCCTCCGTCGCCAAGGGGTTCTGAGCTGTAGCTGTAACATGAGTGGTCTGTAATGTAACTACATCGATGTGTGAGGAACATCGTGCTGTAATCGAGGTTCGAATTCGAAGAGTTCTTCGACACATGGAGCACCTTCTCTTTCAGGATGGCAATGCTACACCACACACGACCTGTGTGAACCTACGCTTTGAGTCTACTGTTCCTCCACACAGTCCAGACTTGACTCCGCCAGATTTTCATCAGTGTAGAGTGATGAGCCAAAGCATTACGACCGTCTGCATAATAGCTTGTTTGTCCGTCTTTGGAACGCGAAACGTCATTGCTTTTGCGTACCAGACTTCCGACTGCTTTTTGGTACGTATGTGGCATTAGATATCGTATAATTGGCGTAAATAAGGGACCGCTGATTTGCGTACGCGGTGATGGCGCTCGATAGCGACCCAGATGGTTTCCGTAGGATTTTCATCAGGCGAATCTGCTCGCCGAGGCATCGAGTTCACTATAATGTCCCTCAAATTACTGTAGTACTGTTCGGACACTTACATTGCTGAAAGGTGACATCGCCCTTGGCGAAGACATCGAGCATGAAAGGATGCAGATGGTTCGCAACAGCGTGTCTTCGATTACTACCGCAGGTCCCACGTAAGCGCAGGAGAATGTCTCCCATAGCCTAATACTGTTCCCACTAGCTCCCTTCCGTGGCGCGCTGCAAGTCTCGAGCCGCCGTTCATCTGGAAGACGGCGTTCATGAAGACGACCATCGACCTAGTGTAGCAAAAATGTGGTTAACCAGAAGAGTTGTCACGTTCCCATTGATCGACGGTCGAATCCCGATAGTCCCGTGCCCACTGAAATCGTAACTGACGATGTCGTTGGGTGAACAAGCGGACCAGTAGGGCTGCACTACTGCGGAGCTCTATGTTAAACAATGTACGACGAACGCTATGCTCCGAAAGAGTTGTGCAAGCACCAGCCTTGTGCTCTTTCGGCACAGCTGGCACAGATCACCATCTATCCTACTTTACAGAGCAGACAAGTCTCCTAACACTACGTTCTGAGAACAGCAGTGGACGTCCAATCATTTAGCGTCTAATGGTATTTTCGCTGCCCTACCTTTTTCCTTAGATGCTCAAGGCAGTAGCACGTAGACACGTGGACATTCGCCGTATTCGACATACCATTCACAGGCTCTGCATAATAATAATCTGCCCTCTGTCAAAGTCGCTTATCTCAATGTATTCCCTCAAATGTAGCCCACATCTTCATTAGGGTGATCCGCCGTCAGTGACTACTCCGCATACATACATTTGCTGCCGCGTGACATGCCCGCAGTTCCAACAGGCGGCGTCCAATGTCGCGGTGGGCAGTGTAATAATTTGGCCTTTTCAGTGTAGTTACAGTTACCACTTACGTAAAATACACTACTGGCCATTAAAATTGCTACACCACAAAGAGGACGTGCTACAGACGTGAAATTTAACCGACAGGAAGAAGATGCTGTGATATGCAAATGATTAGCTTTTCAGAGCATTCACACAAGGTTGGCGCCGGTGGCGACACCAATAACGTGCTGACATGAGGAAAGTTTCCAACCGATTTCTCATACACAAACAGCAGTTGACCGGTGTTGCCTGGTAAAACGTTGTTGTGATGCCTCGTGTAAGGAGGAGAAATGCGTACCATCACGTTTCCAACTTTGATAAAGGTCGGATTGTAGCCTATCGATATTGCGTATCGCGACATTGCTGCTCGCGTTGGTCGAGATCCAATGACTGTTAGCAGGAAATGGAATCGGCGGGTTCAGGAGGGTAGTACGAAACGCCCTGCTGGATCCCAATGGACTCGTATCACTAGCAGTCGATATGACAGGCATCTTATCCGCATGGCTGTAACGGATCGTGCAGCCACGTCTCGATCCCTGAGTCAACAGATGGGGACGTTTGCGAGACAACAACCATCTGCACGAACAGTTCGACGACGCTTGCAACAGAATGGACTATCAGCTCGGAGACCATGACTGCGGATACCCTTGACGCTGCATCACAGGCAGGAGCGCCTGCGATGGTGTACTCAACGACGAACTTGGGTGCACGAATGGCAAAACGTCATTTTTCCGGATGAATCCATGTTCTGTTTACAGCATCATGATGGTCGCATCCGCGTTTGGCGACATCGCGGTGAACGCACATTGGAAGCGTGTATTTCTCATCGCCATACTGGTGTATCACCCGGCGTGATGGTATGGGGTGCCGTTGGTTACGCGTCTCGGTCACCTCTTGTGCGCATTGACGGCACTTTGAACAGTGGACGATACATTTAAGACGTGTTACAACCCGTGGCTCTGCCCTTCATTCGATCCCTGTGAAACCCTACTTTTCAGCAGATTAATGCACGACCGCATGTTGCAGGTCCTGTACGGGCTTTTCTGGATACAGAAAATGTTCGACTGCTGCCCAGGCCAGCACATTCTCCAGATCTCTCACCAACTGAAACCGTCTGATCAATGGTGTCCCAGCAACTGGCTCGTCAAAATACGCCAGACACTAGTCTTGATGAACTGTGGTATCGTGTTGAAGCTGCGTGGGCAGCTGTACCTGTACACGCCATCCAAGCTTTGTTTGACTCAATGCCCAGGAGTATCAAGGCCGTTATTACGGGCAGAGGTGGTTCTTCTGAGTACTGATATCTGAGGATCTATGCACCCAAATTGCATGAAGATATGAAGATGTAATCACATGTCAGTTCTAATAGAGTATATTTGTCCAATGAATACCCGTTTATCATCTGCATTTCTTCTTGGTACAGCAATTTGATTGCCAGTAGCGTAAATTTACATATTCAGTTTTTTTTATTTTTTATTTTTTTTTTTACTGGCGCTATATCGAAGCTGTCATGTGCGTATTGAAATCTACGTGTAACGGTACCTTAACAAGGCGCTGGAGGAAACAAGGCAAAATGACACAGTGCATTGACCGGTTGGCACATAGCGTTGTAATTCCGTTCCTCCCTTTGAAGTGTGACAACGCTGCAACAGTCAATGGCAAGTTCGTCGAAGTGATGACAATAATGTGCAATCAGTGGATAGTGGTTAGATGTCGCAGATATTTCCGGTGTGGTGAAACAAGCCTGATTGTCGAAGGACAAACTCCTTTGAATAACGTAGAATCGTAATAGCTGTAGACGACAATTTGCTGATAGATTGACGTATCGCTGTCGAGACGACGGTGGAAAAAGTGAAAATAATTCAAGGATCACTTTGCACCCTGTTCTACAAAATTATGAATACGGCAAAAGTATCTGCCCGCTGGGTTCCTTGACTAATCATGTCTGTTAAAAGGCTCGCCGAACTAAATCAGCAGCGGAACTATTGGAGCCGTCTCAGGTCAATTCAGTTGACGTTTTATCCTCCTAACCACAATGAACGAGTGCTGGTTGTATCACTATCACTCCGAGATCAAACGAGCATGTAGGCATTGGACATACGTTAAGTTGCCTCCGCCGAAATAGACGAAGATCTGTACATTGTCATATAAGGTGATCCTGGATGTTTTTATTTGCAAATTTGTGATGAGTTTCTATGGGACCAAACTGCTGAGGTCATCGGTTTCTAGGCTTACACACTACTTAATCAAACTTAAACTAACTTACGATAAGGACAACCCACACGCCCATGTCCGAGGAAGGACTCGAACCTCCGACGAGAGGGGCAGTGCGAACCGTTGAAAGGTGCCTGAGACCACGTGGTTACCTGACGTGGATGGATGTTTTTATGACTGCTATGATGTGATCTTATTAACAGACTGTGCTCATAAACCAAAACTCGTTAGAGGAGCACACTACCGATCACTCATAACGAGGTTATGGGAGGCTGTCAAGAAGAGGAGTCACATGTACCTGTCCAAGATGGTGTTTTTGCTCCATAACAGCGCCCTACCTCACTCCATTACAGAGTCACACATGTAGCTTCTTTATGGTATGCTCCTGACACTGCACCCGAGAGGTTCGCCATTCGATGGATGAAGAAAATATTGCTTGGCATGCATTTCCGAAATGTCAATGCAGTGGTTCTTGTAATCGGACTTCATCGGAAAAGCCAGGACGCAGAACCACCAAGGCATCTACTAAGCCATCTACCATTGGGAAAAATGTGGCGCACTGAAGGTTGAATATGTATAGCATTAACACCATCACCAGAATTTATTGTGGCAGTTCGAATTGTTAGGAGGTGTTGGTTAAAACTCTGTCCTGTAAGTAAACGAGTGGATTGATCTAATCTTTAAAAGTGTAACTGATAGTGTATACATATGATGATATAAACTCTTTGTGATCGTATTTACATTTTATTAGTAAGAAAATGATTTAATTCCTCAGTTTAAGATCACCTTTAAAAATAATTTACTGTGACTCTTGAAATTTTACCGGCGTAAAGAGTATTTTGAGATACACTCCTGGAAATTGAAATAAGAACACCGTGAATTCATTGTCCCAGGAAGGGGAAACTTTATTGACACCTTCCAGGGGTCAGATACATCACATGATCACACTGACAGAACCACAAGCACATAGACACAGGCAACAGAGCATGCACAATGTCGGCACTAGTACACTGTATATCCACCTTTCGCAGCAATGCAGGCTGCTATTCTCCCATGGAGACGATCGTAGAGATGCTGGATGCAGTCCTGTGGAACGGCTTGCCATGCCATTTCCACCTGGCGCCTCAGTTGGACCAGCGTTCATGCTGGACGTGCAGACCGCGTGAGATGACGCTTCATCCAGTCCCAAACATGCTCAATGGGGGACAGATCCGAAGATCTTGCTGGCCAGGGTAGTTGACTTACACCTTCTAGAGCACGTTGGGTGACACGGGATACATGCGGACGTGCATTGTCCTGTTGGAACAGCAAGTTCCCTTGCCGGTCTAGGAATGGTAGAACGATGGGTTCGATGACTGTTTGGATGTACCGTGCACTATTCAGTGTCCCCTCGACGATCACCAGTGGTGTACGGCCAGTGTAGGAGATCGATCCCCACACCATGATGCCGGGTGTTGGCCCTGTGTGCCTCGGTCGTATGCAGTCCTGATTGTGGCGCTCACCTGCACGGCGCCAAACACGCATACGACCATCATTGGCACCAAGGCAGAAGCGACTCTCATCGCTGAAGACGACACGTCTCCATTCGTCCCTCCATTCACGCCTGTCGCGACACCACTGGAGGCGGGCTGCACGATGTTGGGGCGTGAGCGGAAGACGGCCTAACGGTGTGCGGGACCGTAACCCAGCTTCATGGAGATGGTTGCGAATGGTCCTCGCCGATACCCCAGGAGCAACAGTGTCCCTATTTTGCTGGGAAGTGGCGGTGCGGTCCCCTACTGCACTGCGTAGTATCCTACGGTCTTGGCGTGCATCCGTGCGTCGCTGCGGTCCGGTACCAGGTCGACGGGCACGTGCACCTTCCGCCGACCACTGGCGACAACATCGATGTACTGTGGAGACCTCACGCCCCACGTGTTGAGCAATTCGGCGGTACGTCCACCCGGCCTCCCGCATGCCCACTATACGCCCTCGCTCAAAGTCCGTCAACTGCACATACGGTTCACGTCCACGCTGTCGTGGCATGCTACCAGTGTTAAAGACTGCGATGGAGCTCCGTATGCCACGGCAAACTGGCTGACACTGACGGCGGTGGTGCACAAATGCTGCGCAGCTAGCGCCATTCGACGGCCAACACCGCGGTTCCTGGTGTGTCCGCTGTGCCGTGCGTGTGATCATTGCTTGTACAGCCCTCTCGCAGTGTCCGGAGCAAGTATGGTGGGTCTGACACACCGGTGTCAATGTGTTCTTTTTTCCATTTCCAGGAGTGTATTTCGGTATTGCAGCCGGATTACATCGATTTCTTGTCACGATATTTCAGCTGATAACCATTCAGTCACATTCAGGTGTGTATTTTGCATGGAAGATTGCTAGTTCACATCGCTAACTATATAAGGGAAATTAGCGTCGAGTAGCACTCACCAAGGCGGCTGCTATGTGAACCAGCTCTGTCGTGCTCCAGCTACAGCGCGCAGGAGCAAGCGTAACACGTAGTGATACTAAATGCGCGCTTTCTGTCGGAATACGCAGCCGCAGTATTAATATTGATATGCTAAAATTAATAAAATTTACTCTCACTAGACATGTCTTGAGCAATAAAATGTTTTCTTTCTGAAGGAACTAAAGAAATCACCGGGTCCCACGCCTTGTCCAGTTGAAAGACTGCACACGATAAATAGATAAATAAAATATTCCGTCAAACGTATTTACACCGTTTCCTTAACAATTGAATCCCAGAAGAATCTCGTCGACGCCAAGATTTTCGTGGCAGAATAATCTACGGAATGTCCTTGGAGATACAATGCTCGGTTATGGCTGATTTATTAGGCTGCGAAAAGCGAGTGTGGCGATCATGTTCAGCGCATCGTTCATGCACTGCGTGCGTTGTCTGATTATGTAGGCTTTGCCACACTGGCAAGATATACTGTAGATTCCACCCCTCCACAATCTCAGATCGTTCTTGCTAACGGAGAGGAGTAAAGGTGTTTTCAGGTGAGCGGAATATTACTTTGACATAACGTTTCTTTTAGATCATACCGAATTTCGAGGGTATATTGCAGACTTTCGGGAGGAGCGCCCGGCACTTGAACCGCTTCTTTGCCTCTTGGTCTTATGAGTGGTCACCATTTTTCTTCCTTAAAGCTCTGCTGATCTCATGTATAGACTTTCCATTATCTTTGAACACAGATCATAGATATACCAGCTCTTTGCAAGGCTGCCTGCGTCAGACACTAAATGTGTCCGGCATCAACGTTCGAAGGACGTCGATGGTTTGTAGTGGTTGGTGGCAGGTAGACGCCTGAAAGTTGAAGTCTATATATATGGGCTTACCCATGTGATCGATCCACTTTCCGACTGTCCAAGATGTCTAGACAGGCGCCCTTCTCCACATGATTCGTAAATTTGATATTCTCGTGGTGAGCAGAATTCACATGATGCAGAAAGCGTGGTAGTTCTTCTCCGACGAAGGGTCATGTTACAAATGTATCATCCGCATATCGCCATAAGACTTTTGCTTCAAGTTCTGCCAAATCAAGTTTGCAAACACCTTCAGTTTCCACAAGTTAACATAATTCGGCTGCAATGCCGAAACTTCATACAATAAAAATAATGTACTGTTCAACTCATACACTAGCCTGTTTATGTAGTCAAAACACTATGAAAAAGCAGAGGATCACATTTAAGAAGCATTAAATTTGGCCACCCATCGACAGTTCATCTTCACTCAGCACAATATCTCATTACAGAGACCTATTCTTCGAAATTATATGGTTTAAATATATATTTGCAATTAACGACCCACTATTAACGAAACATTATAGAACAAAATTAAGGAAAACTCCTTTTACATAACCTATCCGTAGCTATAACGTTATAACCCATCACATGAGATACGTTCGAAACAGTAATTTGCTCTCAGAATGAAAGGCTGTATCGGAAGCAATGTTCAATCCCTGGCCACACGTTCTTCTTCCAAATTAGCTGAGTACCCGTCCTTGCCGGGGTATGAATTTATTTGTTCTATTAGTAAATCCCCTCATTTCCCTCCCTGTCGATCTGCCCCTCTCTCTGTTCAACTCCTCCTTCTCATTGTACAGTATAGATATATAATTTTGTAGGTACGTTCAGCAGCAAATGTGGATACTGTGTGCTAAATGTGTTGCAAGATTTCAGCAGCATTCCGCAACCGAAAGGTCATGAATTTATTTTAAAAAGTCCAAACGGAGCAATAATTCCTGTCTTCGAAATGTTTTCCTCCGCCACAGGATTCTGTGTATAAGCCGTAGAGCAGTCCAAACCATTAAATACCGTCGCTCCATGTGGTGTGTAAATGTAGTCGCAACAATGGCACGCTCCAGCGATGGGGCACTGTTCTGTAACTGACAATGCGACAATCACCACACGGGCGCAATGCTCCTCCCTTCTTCAGAACAAGATTTATAGTGGATGGCCACGGGCAACTTAACGGTCTTTCCCTAAGCATCGTGTCGAATTCTGCCTTATCGATGGTCCGGCGATCAGGTGCCAAGCGTCCATGCCTGCAAGATACCAATATGGGCCCTCTGTAGTCTTTATGTGATGTACCGTACCGTGTGGCACTTACGTAGGTGCGGCAGAAGGTCTAGTCAGCACAGGAAGTTGACTTTGTAGGGAAGTGTACTTATCACTGTGCTAAATTGCATCTCGGTGGAGTCCTGTATCCGTCAGTCCGATAACACCATCTATCAGCCGTGCGTTGGACATGTGTTGGCTGTGATGGCTGCTATGACGTCCGCTACAGTGGAATCTGAGTTGAACGGTCGGTGGAGATGGAAGAGGTATTAGCGGGAGTCAAACAGAATGCTGTCGACGGTCTGTAGCAGCGTACTGTACGGCGAGGTAAGACGCTCAACTCCGAACTGGTGTCTATTAGGTACTTGTGACCGGATCGTCTTCCGCTGATAAACAGGTGTCATGACTTCGTGGGATAACCGATTACGCCTACGACCGACTGCAGCTGGCATTTAGGAACGATAAAGGGACTGTACACTTCCGAGCGTGCTAGGCACGTACCGGCACGTGGACTGGTCCACGTCAGACTAACACCTCCAGTATCTCCTGCGGCAATCTGTACCGCCTTGAGACATAAGACTGTCGATCTGCGTACATAACAACTCTACTTTCGACATCAAAGAGTCGAAATTTGCGCGCGCGACAATGGCGGCCACTGCTGCACTAAACGCGGCACTCTGACTGGTGTCTCGCATGCGATCTGTGAGTACCACCACGACGTACAACACACCTCCGTCTGCAACGTCATGATTGCTTTAACCTGCGGCGGTAATCGTCTGCTCCACAGGATGCATAGTGACGTGTTTGGCACAGTAACTGTATCCCTCTTACTTCGTAAATGAGGCAAAAACTTTGACGGTTTCCGATTCCCTGTGTCTTACTGGCTCAGTACCTGCCATATACGATACTCTTGTGATGCCTCAACTCTCCAGATTAATTCTGATTTAAGTTTCTCGTACGTGTTTCCTTGCGGTGGCAGGATAATGGCATCGTGAACCTCTGCGGCGAAACAGTGGTCAAGTTGGCTCACGACGCACGTATTTCGAAGAGTCAACCGTGAGTATAGCGTAGCAAACACTTGCTCCCACCTGCGTAAGCCGCAACACAGGGTTCTTAGGTAAGTACGGAGGTAAACGGACAGCTAGGCTCGACGCCGTTCGTTTCCCGGACGTCTCGCCAAGCATAAATCCAACAGGCTTTCAGCTTCCGATACTTCGACTCAGATCACGTCAGGGTCAGAAGTTGTCAAATACAGCGTAATATCGGCTGTTCGGCATTAAATACGTTTTCACTCCAACCACAAATTGAGCTGGATTGATAAATCTTTATTGATAAATAATTAGTTATTTACTAGCTCAGACAAGCGGAATCGGATATCAGGAACGATCAACCGAATGCAAAAACGTTCCTGAGCCTAAGGACAATTCGATTGACCCGAACTAGTTTCAAAACTTGGAGCGACAGACAGTACAGAACTAAAACTAAATGCATAGAACATACGAAAGATGTAAAATTCATATACTAAAGAATAAACGACACATAGAAATCCTAAGAACGTATAGACAACACAACGCCCCTGGTGGCTGATATGGAAAGTCTCTCATATCTGCGATCACTTGATACCGCAGCAAGCGACGCTACCACTTCAGATACACTTAACATCACTGGTTGGCGCTAATGTTGATTGACGGCCGCAACACTCGTATTAGGCGCTACATTAGCAAAGAAGTAATAAATTCAACCGTCATGCACGATGCAACATTGTGACGCACTTCAGCGCTTACGACGTCATGTCTACTGAGCTATAGGTCGTTCAACGATATAAATCTGATGGTACGTTCAGTGGTATATGTGTATACTGTCTCCAAAAGGTGTCACGAATACAGTTAGTAGTAAAGAATAATAAATTAAGACATCATGCGAAAATGAAAATCATAAATGTAGAAACCGATAAACATTTTTCCTTTCATCGTTATGCGGAGGGGTATCAGAGAGAAAATGTTTCGTAAAGTCTGAAAGCACATATAAGTCTGTTGCAAGTCCTTAAGTGGTCTTGTTCTCAAATAATGGATGAAAAAAGTCTGGGTACTCGGGCGTTGTGACGTACACGTCTTTTTCACCACCCTTGCGCTTTTGATAGGTAGCCGGTACTTGCCCACAAAGCAATTCTCTTCCGATAGTAGATGATATGTTTACCGGCTTTGGTTGAAATAGGTCCAATGGTTTCGGAGGTGTCGTGCAAGGCAATGTGCATACATACGTACATACTTTTTTACTACAGTGTGAACATCTATTTCTTCCTTGATTCGGTTATCTGTATAGTGCCGCCAGCTGCACTGGAGTTACCAGAGAAAATCAAATGAAAATCCGACTAGTAATTTTGCAGATTAGCGTGTTCAGTCAGACAGACAAGGAAGTTTTATTAAAATTGTAAATATGCATATCTTTTTTATTTCCTTACCCGATTTTGATGAACTAAAGCCTATGTTGTCATCCTACTACGCTCAAGTTATTTGCGAAAATCCCATGAAAATTCGTCATTAGTTTTGGATATAAACGTGTTCAAAGACAATCTGAGTGACAACGATTTTACAGGTTCATTATTAATATAGGTTTATCATTATTTTTATTTATTTATCATTAATAATAAAGATTTTTCAGAAGCACTTTAAGGGATATAAAATATACCTTGGCGCCTTCCTCTTACATGCTGGTGCAAGTAACAAAGCTGCAATTTCTTCTCTGCAGTTACGCTTATGCTTAGCAATCCACATAATGCAATGTGAAACGTCAAGCACCTCCACTAACTGTGCGAACATGATCGTTGAATGTTGGGTAAATTCTTAAGCTGGGAAGAACAATAGAGAGGTAAAATAGTAGGTTCAGGCAACGAACAGAGTACGCTAGATATATCACATAGGTTATTCTGTGTATCAGTGGTGGAACGATTAGCACATGATAGGAGAATACGATGGAAAGTTCCAAACCAGTGGATGGGCCGACGAGTTTAAAAAATATAGGTAGCTAGTTTCGTTTTCTATTCGTGAGAAATTTATGTTCAAGGCTGACCAGCACGCTTTAGGTAAGTTAGATTGGAGCTGTAAGATCTGGCCGGATCACGACACTTCATTTAGGAAAGGCAGCCGTGTTCCATACGACACTCATTAGCACTTGGAAATCAGCTCAGGCCGAGGTAATAACACTCCAGCGCGGAAGGGGGCTCTCTCTCGCGGAGCTCCTGTAGCCTCCTAGTTTCTAATATTAATTAATCTCCTAGTAATAAAGTATCTTCAAGCTCTCCCCAGCGAGTGAGGATTCTTAAAACGTCTAATTAAGGAACCTCCGGTACTCGTGACTAGAGTTGAATTTTATGTAACACTTCCTCCTATATTATACGTTGTCTTCTTTTCGCTTTGTTTTGATTATCTTCGTGAAGTTCACACAGTAAATCACCGCACAAACTAAAAAAATGGCTGACATCGAAATAAGTGTACAAGGAATAGAAAAGCAACTGAAATCACTCAACAGAGGAAAGTCCACTGGACCTGACGGGATACCAATTCGACTCTACACAGAGTACGTGAAAGAATTTGCCCCCCTTCTAACAGCCGTGTACCGCAAGTCTCTAGAGGAACGGAAGGTTCCAAATGATTGTAAATGAGCATAGGTAGTCCCAGTTTTCAAGAAGGGTCGTCGAGCAGATGCCTATATCTCTGACATAGATCAAAATGGTTCAAATGGCTCTGAGCACTATGGGACTCAACTTCTGAGGTCATTAGTCCCCTAGAATTAGTTAAACCTAAGAAAGACCGTAGTGGTCTCGCGGTTCCAGACTGCAGCGCCTAGAACCGCACGGACATAGATCTGTTGTAGAACTTTAGAACAAATTTTTGCTCGCGTCTCTTGTCATTTCTGGAAACCCAGAATCTACTCTGTAGGAATCAACATGGATTCCGGAAACAGCGATCGTGTGAGACCCAACTCGCTTTATTTGTTCATGAGACTCAGAAAATATTAGATACAGGCTCCCAGGTAGATGCCATTCTCCTTGATTCCCGGAAGGCGTTCGATACAGTTCCGCACTGTCGCCTGATAAACAAAGTAAGAGCCTACTGAATATCAGACCAGCTGTGTGGCTGGATTGAAGAGTTTTTAGCAAACAGAACACAGCATGTTGTTCTGAATGGAGAGACGTCTACAGACGCTAAAGTAACGTCTGGCCTGCCACAGGGGAGTGTTATGTTACCATTGCTTTTCACAATATATATAGATGACCTAGTAGATAGTGTCGGAAGTTCCATGCGGCTTTTCGCGGATGATGCTGTAGTAAACAGAGAAGTTGCAGTATTAGAAAATTGCAGCGAAATGCAAGAAGATCTGCAGCGGATAGTCACTTGGTGCAGGGAGTGGCAACTGACCCTTAATAGAGACAAATGTAATGTCTTACGAATATATAAAATGAAGGATCCTTTATTGTACGATTATATGATAGCGGAACAAACACTGGTAGCAGTTGCTTCTGTAAAATATCTGGGAGTATGCGTGCGGAACGATTTGAAGTGGAATGATCATACAAAATTAATTGCTGGTAAGGCGGGTGCCAGGTCGAGATTCATTGGGAGAGTCCTTAGAAAATGTAGTGCATCAACAAAGGAGGTGGCTTACAAAACACTCGTTCGACCTATACTTGAGTGTTGCTCACCAGTGTGGGATCCGTACCAGGTCAGGTTGACAGAGAACATAGACAAGAACCAAAGAAGAGCGGCGCGTTTCGTCCCATAGTTATTTGGTAAGCGTGATAGCGTTACGGAGATGTTCAGGAAACTCAAGTGGCAGACTCTGCAAGATAGGCGCTCTGCATCGCTGTGTAGCTTGCTGGCCAGGGTTCTAGAGGGTGCGTTTCTGGATGAGGTATCGAATATATTGCTTGCCCCTAATTATACCTCCCGAGGAGATCACGAATGTAAAATTAGAGAGATTCGAGTGCGCACGGAGGCTTTCCGGCAGTCGTTCTTCCCGCGAACCATACGCGAGTGGAATGGGAGGTAATGACAGTGGCACGTAAAGTGCCCTCCGCCACACACCGTTGGGGGGCTTACGGAGTATGGATGTAGATGTAGATGTAGGTGGCCTTTCCCTATTTTGAACGACAGCCTTGTAACGCTGGCTCTAAATGTGGACTACGAATAATCTAAATCACAGAAGTGCTCTTGGTTTCAGGAGAAAAGTTGTTTATAAAAAACACCGTTTACTCATTTTTTACGGTGTGGACATTTCCTTGTTTGATCAGCTGCCACTGGCTTGTAAATCTGTAAATTAATGTGGATTAGTGAAAGTTGTTCAACAATGTGTATATAAAATAATAAGCGGAGTGAAGCTTGCGACAAGAAATGTCTATCTCTAGATTGTTGCTGCGCTGTATGTAATAATGCATCAAGTCCATTTTTGTTTAAACGATTTGACGTGGTGCACTGATGACAATGAATTTCCATTAAACCACTTAAGTAATGTTGATTACATGGCCTGACTAATTTACTACAACTAATATTCATTCCACCTGTTTGTATAATGAGTTTCTTACTAGTCGAATCAAGGACAAGGGAAAGACGTGTGACCACGAGAAAGCTCTGCTGTTGAGTATGAAATTGAATAAATAAAGAGCAGTCAGACAAAAACCACACAGAAGGGTAAAATAGGTAACTGTTTTCTCAGAAGTTATTGCCTTTAACTGTTAACACATTTGTCTCAGTGTGACTAAAGACTTTACGGAAACAGAAAAAAATGATTGTTCCAAGTGCATGTACTTCTTCATCGGAAGCAAATTGACGACCACAAATGGCTTTCTTACAGGCTCCTGAAGTATGACAAACGCTTGGGGAGGGTGTGGAAGATGTGTAAGAGATTCCCTGCGAAACATTTGCAGCGTAGTCGAAGCAACCCTGGCAGCGTGTGAGTGGGCATTATCCGGCAAGAGAATGATGCCGTCCATATTCCTGTGTGTATGGACTTAAGGGCGTGCTTCGAATTTTGAAGTGCCCACATCGGGAATACAGTCAATGCACTTGCCAACTAGTTAACAGGTTACATTATAATAATATCGGTCATGTTGAATGGAAAAAGTATTTTAAGGATTCATCGCAGGAAAATAGCCCTGACGTTTCACATAGATGTGAGGCGATGATGCAGTCTGAGGAATTACGGGCTTAAGATTTAAAAGTTCTTAAACAGGCTGTGAGGAGTTTTAAGATGAAGAATGCTCCAGGGTACGCAACAATATATCCAGAACTCATGAAGTTTGAACTACCGAAATTGTTGGAGTCGCAAAGGAAGGTGTTTCAAAGACTATTAAAATGAGATGTTTCATCGGAACCGAAAACACGTCACATAACACGGGTACATATAACATGGTCATATGATGACCTAAATAATTATAAGGGAGTGATACCGATCTCTGAACTAGAAGGTACAGGTACTTAAAGATCTGGTACAGAAAGAAATAACTCACAAGCGGCACGAAGTACAAGCAGGCTTATGAACAGAATAGTTGGTATTGGGCAACATATTCACAGTGAAACTAATATGTGAAAAACGTACCATGTTGTACTAGAGATGCGTGTTGTATTGACTGGCCTAGAAAAATCAAATGATAGTGTAACCACCAACATACTGTGGGGAAAAACTGAGATTTGGATGAAAGATGGTTTTGGGCTGTTACGAAATTATGTGAAAATAACACAGCAAGAGTACGGTATGGGAATAGTTGTACAGAAGAATTAGAAGGGTCTGAGGCAGGGATGTGCGCTGTCACCGACCCTCCTCAAGCTCTGTCAGGCAGACTTGGCATACGATATGTGTTGTTATGGGAGTGACAGTAGAGGACAGCAAGATATTTAGCCTGCAGTTTGCGCAAGATCAGTGTGTGCTAGCAGAAAATGAAGATGGTAAGAAAGCCAAGAGCGGATTACAATACGGCTAACCTGAAGATGAACGTAAAGTAATGTGAATACCTGGCCGTTGGAACGGGAAGCTGTGAGTACGGGGCGCGAGTCGTGCTTGGGTAGCTCAGTTGGCAGAGCACTTACCCGCGAAAGGCAAAGGTCCAGAGTTCGAGTCTCGATCCGGCACACAGTTTTAATCTGCCACGAAGTTTCACAGCGGGATGAGTTTCGCAAGATATCTGTTTATACGGAATCCATGTTGATTTTTATACAGGAGATTTAGCTTCTCCAAAAACGTCATAATTCTTGGGCGTAATACTTGTTCCACAGGTCTAAACAGGTTGACATGGACGACATATATCTATAATTACAAACATATTTCCTACGATTCGTGTTGGAAACTGGAATAAGCTGCGACTTTTTCCTGTTGCTAGCACCTTTCGTTGCTCTTCCGACCTACGATATACTGCTGTGAGAAAGGAAGCAAGTTCTTTCGCATAATCTCTGTAGAATTTTACAGGTATCTCATTTGGTCCTGATGCCTTTCTACTATAAAGCGATTGCAGTTGCTTTTCCATTTCTCCAACAGTTATCTCATTGAGAAATTCGGACGTTGATGGAAAGGAGGGTCGTGTATTACGATCATCTGTGGTGAAACAACCCGAAAGGCTGAATTCAACATTTCGGCGCTATCTGTTAAATTCTGTTTTGGTGCCTTTAGGGTCATTTACACAGTCCCCCATTTATTGGCAATTTTATGTAAAAATCTACTATATTGTCCACCTATGTATTTTTGACAAAATCATCTGCTGTTGTCACCTTTTATATATTCGAGCCATCTTTAGGTACAGTTTATGTAACGTCGAGCTGAAGAGCGGTTTTGATCCGATGCCAGCCCAGCCCCGTTGTGGCGAATTGAAGTAACTATAAAGGAAAAATCTACCTTCTTAGAAGTATCTTAGTGTACCTCTCTATATCTTACAATACTGTTGGCAGTTTCACGTGTATGGTACTGACATTAAAAAAGAAAAGAAAGTAAATTGTTGTTTGAGGAAGAAATCACTGGCGCCCGAAGGGTTAACTCACCAAGTCTGAAAACGCCACCAGACAGCACCCTACGTCTTGATCGGTAGAGTAAAAAATGTTTTGGCTCGTGGCCTGAATGTTCCTAGAAAGATGTTAATCACTAGTGGAGAAGCTGCTCCTTAGTCCAGCAGATGTTCAGTCGATACTTGCTAGTTTCTTCATCCACGTCGGAGGAGCGAAATGATAGGAAACGGAAAACGAAGGGGACGACACAGCGGAGTGCGTGTGTTGGCGGAAGCCGCAGGGGACTCATCGCGTTCCGAAGCGGTACGACGCTGCGCCCACAGCCGCAGGACAAACCAATTTCGGGTGGCGCAGCCGCGCAGGTAAACTGCAGGTCGATGCCGGCGCAGCCGGAGAACCCTCCAGGGTGCGGCCGTGGCCCATGGGGGCGGCAGGGGCGACGGCTGGGGTCGCCTCCAACACGCCCTACTGGCGCCTCCATCCTAGAGGGCTCTCGGATGCGGCGTGCCTCCAGTAATTGGCGATTGCGTTTCATTAGGGCAAAGGGTACTGGACACCAGCATCTGTTCGCTCACTTTTTGATTCAAGTGCGAAGAAATACGCTCCTATACTCAAAGACAAAAAGAAAAGAGGTGGCGCATCACTCAGAAATTATTCAAACATGACGGAAAGCGGTCGATATATTGTACAAGTACAGACGAACACAATTTCATAAAAACTGTTCAAGAGAAGAGCTTCACAATTTCAGCAACTCAGTAACACGTTGGTCCACTTCTGGCCCTTTCGCAAGCAGTTTTTCGGGTTGGCATTGACTGACAGATTTGTTGGTTGTCCTCCTGAGGGATGTCATGTCGAATTCTGTCCGATTAGCACATTAGATCGTCAAAATGCCGAGCTGGTTGGTGGACCCTGACCGTTCCAGAAGTTCTCATCTGGGGAGAGCTTCGGCAACCTTTCTGACCAAGATAGGGTTTGGAAAGGTGCTGTTGTGCTCCGACTGGACTGGACTGGACTGGTTTTTTGAGCATGAGGATTGATTGTCGCATCTCCACAGTCAATGGATCTCAATTTTATCCAGCCTTTGTGGTCCACCTTGGAGAGAAATGTGCATGATCACTATTTACCTCCATCACCTTACATGAACGGTGGAAGGCAGGCATAAGATTGCCTTGAAAAACATGCGGGACTTGTGTTCATCCACTCGGAGACGACTGAAAGCTGTTTAGAATACCATTGCTTATCCTACACAGTATTAGGCATGGTAATGGCTGAGTTTCAATTTCTTTGCCCACCCGCTGTATCTACTGTGCATCAACTTCAGTTACCGATTTAAAAAAAATCATAGATAGACTTCTATTTGAGCATTTCATAAATAACTGTATACCCTATAAAAAATGGTGGTCTGAGAATGAAGTTTTACCGACTGTGGCACATAATCAAAGGACACAAGAATTTAAGATGTATGGCGATGGTCGAAAGCGACTGGAAGACACTGCATGTAATGTTCTTCGTTGGCAGCTGATCAATAAGGGGTGCAGATTTTTCCGTACGCTCCAGGTAGAAATGGGTTCCTGACACCATGCATACGCATCTGCTGCGGCCTGATTCACAGCAGACGATCGATCGCCCCACGAGGCACCACGACTTACTTCTGTCAAACACCTGATCTCGTTCTATACGGCTGTTTGCTGGCCTGTTCGGCGATTTACTGGTGCGGAAACATGGTTTCTGAAACGTTCCTGTTCGCTGTTGAAGATCCTCCGTGTACAAAATCGACTGCTGTACTGGCCTAGACCGAGACCTCCAGTTCTGCCATAATGGAGTGCGGCAGAGCAGGCCAGTGTATGCGCTGGGCGCTAATGACACAAAACTGGGAGTTTCCTTCGGCTTGCTCCTCACATAATGACGGTGTCGTGCAGGTGGCAGGCCTCGGATACGAACGCCGTAGCCTCTACGACGGGCGAGGCTGACCAGGATAGAGGCTGCGGATATTGCCAGAGCACTCTCGTTGACATTGAAGGGGTTGTGCTCGCATAATCTCTCAGCAACCCTATATGGTGTGGAAATGGTCCACAGCATTGAAACAAGGGAGGCCAGCGATGCCGATGGTTCTCCGCAGAGTGGGTTCCATACTTTTGTTTGTCGCTCCTCTCTACTGCCAAAAATAGAAACTTTGCGACTCCCTTCACGACCATAATACTATATTACTTACAGGAAGTACCTGAAAATGTGACCTATTACCTTATTATACAGGTGGTGTGTGGGGGGGAGGGGGGAATCAAAAGGGAAAGGTGGTTGTGACAGGGGAAATGCGTGCATATTAATTTCTCTTTCAGCACTGCCAACATAAAGGTGGTGCCTGCACCATGTACCGATCAGCCACTACGGTGTATATATCGCACGGAAATAACATGGATTCGTGGTCACTCACAATTAGAGTCCCAATTTCCATGCACTATCATATCTAAAACATGCTTATATTCATGAATTCACGAGCTGCAACAAAACCAAAATTGCTCAATGAACAGAAACAATAGAAATAAGCGGTATCAAATTTCAGTTTTTCATTTATATTTACTTCACTTTGGCACATGGTTTTATCCAAGACTTTGGGCGACGGGCACCAGTTCCGTTCCGTAGGAAGTGCACGCACCTGTAGCTTTCCAGTGCCGATGAGGAGTCAAATACCATTAGTAATTAATGGATCATTTCGTTATTATTTAAATTGTGATTGCTACACAACACACCACGACGAAGCACCATTTGCCTCGCATTTTTAGTGCCACAACAGTAATATGTTGAGGAAAGCGCTAATGGGAAAAAACGCATATCGAAATGAAATGTTCCGGCTTGTTCTGACACGGCAAGGGAAGAACAACTAAAAATGTATGTGCTTTACTTCTGTCGGCCACGTTCCTTTGTGGGTGACAAGGACACACTTGTGCTTTGTCGACTAACATCTTAACATAGATATGGAAGAAAGAGGTTTGGGGCCTACTGTGTTGTATTTTAGACACAGCTCTGTTAAACAAAGCACTCTAAAAATTTCCAGAGTTAGTTTGTTCTAAAATATCAATTAGTTCATCCAAATTACCATAGATTTTTCATAGTCTTAAACTTGGTCATAATTCTCATGGAAAAGAACAGAGCACCTATTATGCCCATATTTCAAATGGTTCAAATGGCTCTGAGCACTATGGGACTTAACTTCTGAGGTCATCAGTCCCATAGAACTTCTTAAACCTAACTAATCTAAGGACATCACACACATCCATGCCCGAGGCAGGATTGGAACCTGCCACCGTAGTGGTCGTGCGTTTCAAGACAGTAGTGCCTAGAACCGCTCGGCCACACCGGCCGGCTTATGCCCATGCAAGATATTGTTTGGTTGTTTGATTTGGCAAAGGGACCAAGCAGCAAGGTCATCGGTGCCATCGTAGTACGGAAGGAAGTCGGCCGTTCACGCTTTCAAAGGAACCATTCCAACATTTCACTGAAGTGATTTAGGGAAATCAAGGAAAACATAAATGAGTATGGCCGGACGCGGGTTGGCGAGTCCAGTGTGCTAACCACTGCGCCATCTTTCTCGGTAAGTTGTTGCAACACCTCCAGTGAAGCCAGGAAAGTTATTTACAACCTTTAGAAATTTATGAATAGAGGATCTTTTTCGACATACGATTTAGCCCCTAAAATAGTCTATACATGTATCTGCATGGAAATTCTGGCTCTACACGTTACAGAGATGGCCAGTTTCAAATGTGGTACTTCATCGTAGATAATTTGTGAATATTATTAAGTCTATTGGCATAGATCGCAATGAATAGAAGAAAAATGACAACTGCTGATAGATAGGTGAGGCTACGAGTAGTCTGAAACAAACCACAGCTCACCCACAGTGCTTCGAATGGAGGCGATATTGGACGACCAAACGACAGCCGTTGCAACTATTAGTGTGGCTAAGGGTAATAAGAACAAAAAGTTCATAAACCTCATAACAAATATTTTACTGTACGCATAAACGATTTGGATATACATTTGGCAGTAAAAAGCAAATAATTCTGTATGATGGATGAGGTTGCCAATTTTTGCAAAGACTTTCAATTCTTGGTCGAATGGAAAAATATGCTCAACGTAAATTACTGTCAATATTGAGTTTGCTTCTGTAGTTCTTTTTCATTGCTACAACTGCTGAAAACACCCTTTTCCACAAATAGGTGTTAGAAAATGAAAGTATAATAGCAGTGCTTGCTTTGCTATGCTGCGATAAACTTTCAGATATTTTGTCCAAATTCATAACTTATCCATCTCTTTAAAGTCGTATTTGGTTGCAGAATCCTTTTTAATTTCCAAAGCTTGTTCTTATAGTTTTTCTTATAGTGCAATGACGTCAACGTGAAAAATGTCTGTTGCCAATTTGTAAATGTTATTATTGCGCGAGCTAGGGAAGTCACGTTTGATTTCGTCAGTTGGATGCTGCATATGATTTGATATTTAATTCATAGTATCAGGTTGCTTAAAGACTTCCATAACGAAGTGCTTCCTTCACGATTGCAAATAATTTGGTGAAACAGGAATAACTGCAGACTTAAGCTTCTCGTATGTAAATTTGCAACTTGTCAGCATCCGTTGTGATGGCATCCCTATGTTAAAATATGTTCGCATCTCCACTATGCAGTTCCAAGTTCTAGTCTATCCGCATTGGGAAAATTCTAATTCTTTCACAACTTGTACAACCTGATTTGTTATGTATTGGGCCATATCATCAAAATGACGTTTCACAGTGTTGTCAGAAAACTGTTATTAGTGAACGTTTTGGTTTGAATTGAGGTCCGAAAACAGTATCAGCTGCTTTAAACGAACAGGGTATTACAAGTATTTCTCCGACAACATGACTTTTCTCAGCCTCTGCGATGAGTAGCGATAACTCATAGGAAGCTAGCATCGCTTTTTCAGAAGACTGAGCACTGGATACAGTACTATCCAACTTCATACGTTTCAAGATCGTACATTTTGCCGCAAGAAATCTCCATCGGTTTACCTTATAAAGCGCTGTTATTAGTGCAAAAATGTCGTTCGAGACAAGGTCTCGTGATATTATTGCTGAATGTTCCATAACTAATGACACATTTCAATTGTTCGATGTGATTGTTTGTACAGCAACGCAACCGTATTTAACGTAATCACCGCTGTATTTGCGTTTCTTCGACAAACTCATGACGAAGTAAAACATAAAAATAGCTTTACGAGCCGACAGTTCACTTTCATCTCAAAAGCACTCACGACTAAACTCTTTGTTTGATCGATACTGACTCAACAACTCAGTCCGAGTAGGACTCGAGCTTCAGTGCTGCTTAGAAACAAAGCCACTACTGGCAAAAATTACTATATCGCTGACGTTGTGAGAAACCCTACACAAAAGATACTCGGCACGAGATAATCCGAGTCGGACCAACGTATGACGATAGGCCAAGTTTCCGCGCGCCTGCTGTACTCATATGCTGCGAATTCCTGCAATGGTATTGGCTACGGTCAGATACAGCACCTACATTCTGGCTGATAATGTTAAGACGAAAATGAATCTCAAAGTACACAGGAAATACAGGCTACCCAGCAGAGAGCTCGTCTTAAGTACCAACAGATTTATCTTCACTCAATACTTACTTCTTTAATAACGTAATGCGTTGATTCTCTCACCGTACGTACCCACGTTATTGGGGGCGAGCCCCACAGTTTCAAAACTAATGCTCTATAGCAACCAGTCGGTGCCAGCAGCGGCTAGAGTGCCTTCCAGATACTGCGACAGTTGTATAGTACATCGAGCAGCATCATCTCGGCTCAGCAAGTCGTGGTTACGAGGTTGGTGACTCAGAGAGATAGGATCCGTTGGACCACTGCAGTCTTGGAAGTGAAAGTGATCATGGTGAATGGCAGCACCGCATCGTAGCCTGAACATCATAGCTGGTGTACTGCTGCATAAGGGTTGACACAAAGACTCGGTGGCCTTAATTACAATTGGTTTTAGGCAGTGATGTTATGTCGGACCGGCGATGAGCGAATGTGGCCTAATTTTTGGGCACGTCAGTTGTCTTCGCCACACTCTATTTCGCAAGCATGACTTTCAGGGCTTCAGCTTGTTGCTTTTCCACCATATCAGCAGGGTGACAGGGGTTCTTGTGAAAGCTGAGCTGTTACAATGACGTGATGGCTTCTTCTCGATTGGATCATGTTGCTGAGTTGACAATTCAAGCTTCTTCCCTTGTGCAGGGTGGGGCAGTCTATTCCCCGGTTCGTTGCGTTTTTCTCAATGTCTGCTTCGCGTCTGTTTGTCGGTTTAATCTTGGCACGGGGCATTGGCCAGGCAATACCAGACCACCCAACAGCAACAATACATCTGCAATAACAATCCGACGCCCTGGGTTCACCACCATCGATCAGCTTCCATACAGTCCCGACTTGACCCCATCCGATTTTCGTCTCTTTCCAAAACATAAAGAACACCTTCTACGACTTCTCGTTTATAGTTACGAAGTGGTCCAAGCAAAGTTGAGGTACTGGTTCCGTCAACAAAACATTATACAGTGACGGTATTAATAATCTGATCTCTCGTTCGAAAAAATGTGTTCGGAGCAAGGGTGGTTATGATGAGAAATAAAAATGTAGAAATGAAAAGTATAGATGAGAAAAGTTTGTTCTAAAATGCTTTAAGTCGTTTCACATAAAAAAATTATATTTCAGCGTGACATCGTATCATTGCTATATCAAACTGAAAATTATTACAAAACTGCTCAGTGCATTGCATTTTTCATTCTATGGAGACAAAAAATTTTATAGTAAGAAAAACATTTTCTCCCGCCACTGATATTTAATGTATTTATTTACAACGATAGTGATACCAGCGTATTCGACCATTTCCAAGTCACAGAGCAGTATGAGAGCGTAAGTGCATAGCTTCTATTAACAATACATTGCCCTATTGCCAACCATTTTTGTATATTGCATGTGCACAATTAGAAATACGGGTTCACCGTTTACATAAAACAACGTAGCATTTTATGTAGTAAGTTCGATCGAATTAGTGTTATCGGTTCCCATACCTTTTAATGTGCATTCAATATGTATGACAAACGTCATACATGGTGCTCGTACAGTAACTTACTCTCTGCCCTACCTTCACGTTCATGACGCGTCCTACACCAGTGACACCATTTTATACATTTTATACTGGCATTAATAAAGGTAGATGCTCGGCCACAGCGACCGGCCTTCATACAGTCATTAACCACAGTTTCGTATCTGTGATTAATAGCACCTATTTCAGTTTTTAGTTCCAAGTGAAGTTGGATAATAGGAACTATTGCCACTCTAACAGGCTCAACAATATTCTCGTCTGTAGCCTGCGACGTAATTCTACTCGCTGCAATCGTGTTGTTTCATTTTCAGTGGCGAATTCGCATTCTGGTAATTGATTAGACTCAGTTTCTGTATGCGAAGAAGCCATCATTCTAAACTGCTGTAAGATTATCAAATGTTCAAATGTGTGTGAAATCTTATTGGACTTAGCTTCTAAGGTCATCAGTCCCTAAGCTTACACGCTACTTAACCTAATTTATCCTAAGGACAAACACACACATCCATGCCCGAGGGAGTATTCGAACCTCCGCCGGGACCAGCCGCACAGTCCATGATTCCAGCGCCCAGACCGCCTGGCTAATCCCGCGGGGCTAAGATTATCACCATACTAACTTGAGATACAGTTTATCAAGCGTATTACATATAATTCAGTATGTTTACAAGCAACTTGGAGATGGCATTTGCGCGCAGCGCGTCATCACAGCTAAATAATTTTTTTTTGGAAAACAAATGCTAATCTCCCCGATAAGGTGCGCACTCCTAATTATGATTATATAGCATATTATATGTTTGTTACCAAGAAGTACAACAACTACAAAACTCAGCAAAGAACTAAAATTTTCAAACTACAAGCTCCAAATAAATTAATTTTTCTGCTACAAAAGCCAGGGCTATTACTGCAGCTGAGTAAGCATTGTATGTTGCCTTACCGTATGTTGCAGTCGTTAACAATGTTGTCTACTTATGAGTTTACCAATTTTGATTTCTTGCTGTCTTAAACACGTTGATTTGTTTTTACTAGTTTTCAAAATAAATTCTCTTCATTTATACATAAGGTTTTCAATCTTTCAAAAAAATCATACATTAGTTACTCGACGTCACACATGGATATGTTTGGATTACGTATAAAAGAAACGGACAGTGAGGAAACAAACATATTTCGAAATAAAATTACATGTACAGCATATTGTTTTCGTCTTCAGCGGTCGTCAGCATATCTCTAAATGGATAGCTAAATTAACGAAGAATAGATTTCTTAATTTGGTCTAAACATTGCATATTTCTAGAATAATTGACTTAGTTCTTATTTTGACAACCGTGTCAGCTCCGAATCTCTGAGCTGCGCCAATATTGTTCGCACTAGGAAATCGGACTTCTTAAATTCAAAAGCAGGTAGGTTCTGAATAACCACTGCAATTCATAGCGATCTCAGTGACACAACCGTAATAGTGGCTAAACACACACCGTACAAGCCGGTTATTCGCCTTCATACAATCACACTCATCCTCTTTTCCACTGCAAAATCTGTAACAACACACCAAGTGTATTAGTTCAAGAAAAAAAAAAGTAAAGTTTAAGCAATAATGCGTATTATTCTCAGTTAATGAAAGTTACATTAATACTTGCGTCTTAACAGATCGCTGGGAGAGGGAGGAAAGATGAATCATGATATAACAAATGAAGCGTTTTAGACAAAGAACGATAACATTTTCTAAATTGATTGTTCCAGACATTATGCATTATGATTGCTCGTCTCACACTAGTGTTTTTCCTTCATCACAAATAACGCATTTATAGTGAGACTATATATTTATTCCAGCATTAAATATATTTATTAAAAGAAGGAAAAAATATTGACAAATATTTGTGAATGATTTGATGTCGCCGACACAATGCCAGGCCATGAGATGAGTGACAAAACCGAGGAGGTGAATGACAGTAGCGAAAATGAATTTTTCCCTAATACTAGAAACAGATGGTTCAAATGGCTCTGGCACTATGGGACTTACCTTCTCAGGTCATCTGTCCCCTAGAACTCAGAACTGCTTAAACCTAACTAACCGAAGGATATCAGAAACATCCATGCCCGAGGCAGGATTCGAACCTGCGACCGTAGAGGTCGCGCGGTTCCAGACTGTAGCGCCTAGAACCGCTCGGCTAGCCCGGCCGGCCAGAAACAGATGGTGTTGCATAAAATTCGTAGCGAGATGTATAAAAGAGGAGCTACTACACTGAGCGAGAAATCAATTCAAGACTATTTTGTTTCAAACTAGTGTAACTTAATGTGAAACAAGATCATATTACATCGCACACAGCTGTTATGAAGATTATAGGAGCGGAGTTCAATAAGTAATGCAACAGATTATTCTCGGCTAATTTCGGTTAAAAGAAAGTGGAATTTCTTGTGGGACATCGTGGATATTCTCGCCTCGGCCCCTGTAATTTCATGGAATTCTGATCGGTGGCAGAGCTGTCATTCAGCATCTTCTGGCGGAAAACCAGAAAATTGCAGATATTCATAGGCGCTTATAGATTGTTTACGGACGCTTGGCAATGAACAAAAGCACGGTGAGTCGTTGTGCGAGGCGTTTGTCATCATCGCATCAAGGTCACAGAAACCTGTTCGATTTCCCGCGTGTCGGCTGGCCGTACACAGCTGTGACACATGCGGTTGGAACGTGTGGACTCTGCCTTTAGTGGTGATCGACGGATCAGAGTAAAATAACTCGCTGCACAACTAGACGTGTCTGTTTGTAGTGCTGACACAATCGTCCACCAGTTGGGCTACTTAATGGTGGGTGCCCACTGGGTCCTTCGCTGCCTTGTAGAAGGCCATAAAGGGTAACGAAGGACCATCTGCGCAGAACTTCTTACGCCTTACTAGTCTGATAGTGAGAATTTTCATTCTAACGTCGTCGCAGGTGTTGAAAGATGCGTCTATCTCTTCAAAAAGGAAACAAAACGGCAACTCTTTAGTGGCACCTCACCACCTCTCCTCTGAAGAAAGAGTTCAAAGCCGCATCTTCAGGGTGTATAGTCATGGTGGCGTTCTCTTGGGACTCTGAAGGAGATATTTCCTTAATGTCCTCCCGCGTTGAACTGTATTGCGCTACCCTCAGGAAATTTAAGAACAACTTCAGCGTATTCGTCACCACCAAAATCCAAAAAACCTTCTCCTCCACCATAACAACGAAAAAGCGTCACACACATTTGGACACACGAGAGGAGCTGATCAAAGTTGATTGGATTGTTATTCCGCATCACACTCTATCACGGATCTCGCACCTTCCGACTTCCATCTGTCTGCGCAATGAAGGATGCATTCGGCGGGAAGCGGTACGTGGCTGATGGCGACGTTAATGATTCGTCAAGATGCTACCTCCAACGTCGACTAGTGGAGTGGTACCATGCGGGCATAGAAGCCCTTCCAGTAACATTGTGTAACGCCGTCGCTCTGGAGGGAAATTACGTTGAAAAATAGGGTTTTTCAGATTAAAGAGTGCAGTATATGGTGTATTGGAATCCTGAATAAAGCCAGCCTACTCTCAGAAAAAAAAAAAATCATCCCAAATTTTATAAGCAGCACAAGTATCTCACTACAGTATACGAAACTCTCTGTCATTGAGAAAAAAGTCGAAAGACCAAGCTGTCGTTTACGGAATATAGTACTAGTGTTTGACTGTAATACGTCCTCTCCTTAAAGACGAGACCCAAATAATTCTGCTATCCTCTCTGAAAGACCTGGATCTCCTATAAGATCGCTCAGTTCTGCCTGCAACAGTGGCTGTGGCTGTAGCCGCGCAGCAGACGGCGTGTACTCATGATCTTCGTGATCAATTGGTTTGTCACTATCGTCGTCTGTTTTATCCTCCAGCATCCGTTGTGGTTTTGGAGGTGGAAGAGAATCAAAATGTTTAACTGGGTAAACCGCAGATTCCAGATTTCGATTGATTACTTGAGATTTATTTTACTTTCGCTAAACAAAAGTAGAAATCTGTAATATGGTCCCTACATTCCCTCCACAACTGTGGCACGATAATTTGGGTAGATGGTTGTGTTCAATGCATCGAGCCTCTTAAATAGTGGGAGAAACGTGAGCAACAGATGTGTAGTGCTTAGCGTTACCCTAATCTATGATTGATAATACAACTCGTATGCCTTTTTGAGAGGATATAAAATGTAGACTGGCAATGGCAAGGAAATCGTTTCTGAAGAAGAGAAATTTGTTAACATCGAGTATAGATTTAAGTGTCAGGAAGTCGTTTCTGAAAGTATTTGTATGGAGTGTAGCCATGTATGGAAGTGAAACATGGACGATAACCAGTTTGGACAAGAAGAGAATAGAAGCTTTCGAAATGTGGTGCTACAGAAGAATGCTGAAGATAAAGTGGGTAGATCACGTAACTAATGAGGAGGTATTGAATAGGATTGGGGAGAAGAGAAGTTTGTGGCACAACTTGACTATAAGAAGGGATCGGTTGGTAGGACATGTTTTGAGGCATCAAGGGATCACAAATTTAGCATTGGAGGGCAGTGTGGAGGGTAAAAATCGTAGAGGGAGACCAAGAGATCAATACACTAAGCAGATTCAGATGGATGTAGGTTGCAGTAAGGACTGGGAGATGAAGAAGCTTGCACAGGATAGAGTAGCATGGAGAGCTGCATCAAACCAGTCTCAGGACTGAAGAACACAACAACAACAACAACAACATGCCTTTTTGATGATCGGTGAAAGAGGATGTCTTTCAGACTGCGCCATAAACTCGCTGCACACGTAACAGAAAAGAATTAACTCACTTTCTAGACATCGCTTGAACGCTTTAACACGCACAAACAATATTCTTCATGTTATCGCATGTACACACGTCAAGAATCGATAGGCCCTCTTTGTGATCCCATAGTGCGACAGTCGACAGTCAATAGTCGGCTGACTGATGCAACTGCAACTTCCCTTCACCTATCCTAAGTGATTATCTCCCACCACTAGGCAATAATATTTCATAAAATAACAGCGAGTGACAAGCACCGCGACAACATAAATAACGCAGCTGATTGCAGATAAAATGGAATTTCCAAAAGTATGTTTAGATGATAGCGAACAATGGTTTTCTCCATTGTCACCAAGGCACAGAACTACATAACAACCACATATGTTCTGTAGCAACTTTAATTGTCGCACTGTGTTATCTGAGGTTTCCAAATCTCCAATTTCTGGGGATAATCGAGAGTTTACTTAGATAAGGAGTGCATTACTGTGGATACATATAAACAGACAAGAAGAGAAAGAGTTATTCACACCATCTGTTGGAGGCAACAAGTGATTAGGGGAGGTACTTTGATAGCCTCAATCAGTGTACAGTGAGGTGCCAAATTAATACACGCACAATGTAGTTCAGGAAATTTCTAGGTCTGTTTCGTAAGTACTCAACACTAAACACTACACAATAATTCTTGCGTCATGTTGTTCCTACAGCATTGCAGAATAATAAATTCCCTTACATTGTCAACAGTGAATGCCCATTCAGTGATGTATTCAGGATGGTACTTGAGTTACTTGAGTTATTGAATAGTTGTTGAAATGTTCTTTCATTGGTGACGGCAGGAATTTATGGATGGGCTAAGCTCCAGGTTGAATATCGCTTGTGGTTGACAACATCTATATTCATTTAGTGAAAAAATTCAAGATTTTCCTTTACAATTAAATGAAGCGAAAAGCCAGTTAACAAATAATCATATAGCGCCAGAAGGACTTAAAAATTTACTACAAATTTATCCTCTCGGTAAAAAAAAATATTACAACAAGATTAATTTCAATAATCACAGAGCGCCCGAGGGCTTAGAATTTACTTCAAAATTCTCTCTAAAAATTTACAACGAGATCAAAACAAATATTCATGAAGCGGCAGAAGGCCTAAAAATTGCCTTGAAATTTTTAAGTATTATACGAGGGTCAAGATCAATACAGAGCGCAGAAGGTTTAGAAATATTCCCTTCAAAACATAAGTAAGTAAATAAATAAATAAATCACTTTGACAGAAATAGATCAAGATATTTTACAATTCTTCCAAAGCCACTGAAGAGAGTAAATGCCTCACTTCCAAACAACTGGACCAGGAATACAACAAGTGTAAAACACAGACAGCAAGGACGCCTGTAGGGGATTAAGTGTTTGGTTAATTGGCAGCAATTCCAAGTGGACTAAACTCACAACAGTGTTTAATGTGGTGAAACTTAGTAACTGTCCGATAGCTTGAAACCTTTCTATTTGCACAGTTTTGAGGCTTGATTCTGGAGGGGGAAGCAGGCAAGGTCAAATTTAACAAGGAACGGGTAATTAAGAAGATCGACCTGGGACAAAGCGTCGCAATAAGTATACGAACTTAAGTGACCGACAACCCGCAATCGCTTCGGAACGGAATAGGGGTCCCAATGAGAGCCTAGTATCGGCCTCCACCAATAACCGCGCCTGCTTCCCCTCCCATCGTCAAGTCGGCCGGCCGGTGGGGCACACCGGAACAGTTTTTTGGCCGGTCAGACATCCAGGATCTGGGTTAACACACAATATGTCTAAATAGCCCAGCCTGCAAAACTGACAACCTGACATTAGTGTCAGATCAACTTAGACAGTAACCAGGTGAACACAAGAATAATATACCACTTAAAACTTCAGCAAATTTGTCCCCTTCTTCTTAATAAACAATGATTCTTAAATAAGTCTTATAATACTTAAGTCCAAGAAATAACGAAAGATAAGTGCTATAAAACTATTAGTTTTCCCAAAAACATTTTAAACACAAAATTAATCCAAGGTAATTACAAGTAGCCTCCACAAATCCAGTATTCACACAGAGTTAATATTGACTGCTCATTCAAAAATTCCACAAGATATAAATACTGAACCTTACTAATACTGGGTATTCATCAACAATCCACTGTATCTGCTACAGGACAGCCGTCTCCATGCGCGTATACGATTAACGGACACACCAGTGGATGGCAAACGTAGTTCTAAAACACGTTTAAAATACAAGACTTCAACAACTTACGGCAATAACTGCCCTGTCTATCCCAATAGCACTCCCATTAGTGGGACCCCCTCACAGATTCACCCGAAGACAATACCACACGCCGCTCCAACGAAACTAAAGCCAGTCATTGTGCAACAAATGGTCCAAATGGCTCTGAGCACTATAGGACTCAACATTTGAGGTCATCACTCCCCTAGAACTTAGAACTACTTAAACCTAACTACCCTAAGGACGACACACACATCCATGACCGAGGCAGGATTCGAACCTGCGACCGCAGCGGTCGCGCTGTTCCAGACTGAAGCGCCTACAACCGCTCAGCCACTCTGGCCGGCTGTGTGCAACAACAGGTACGAATTACAAGTAATCAACGGCACACAGAACCTAGAAGCGGCCAAAAGAACAAATACACGTCGTCGGCTGAGACGTTCGACCAACCAACCAACGGTCGTTCCCGATGAAATCACACGCAAGGGAAAAGGTTGCAAGTAAATCGCCAAGTGTCAAGATGTTACCAAGAGGTCACTTCAACGGACGGCAACACAATGGGTGGCTTTGGCAACACACTTTCGATGGAAAACCAAAAGTAATCAGCCTCTAGAGGAATGAAGCTTTGGTTGCTTCCCGCACAATCGGCCAACCATCGTCCTGGCCGCTTCAGATCGCAGCCCTAACTTCCTTCCAGCGCTGTCCACACTACACTCATCCGTCGCGATAATTAAGCCCATTGGTCGCAGCGCTGGGGCAGCGTCACTTGTCGACCAGAGGAGAATCCAAGAAGAGGATGTCGCCGGGAAGAGAAATCGATACAAGCCGACACGGCTCAGATGTGACTGTCACAACTACCTTTATGAAGTGAAAAAAGGTTCAATTGGCTCTGAGTACTATGGGACTTTACTCCTAAGGTCATCAGTCCCCTAGAACCTAGAACTACGTAAACCTAACCAACCTAAGAACAGCACACACACCCATGCCCGAGGCAGGATTCTAACCTGCGACCTTAGCGGGAGCGCGGTTCCAGACTGTAGCGCCTAGAACCGCTCGGCCACCCCGGCTGGCTATGAAGTGAAGCATAGCGTATTACATCCAGAAGATCAACAAGTTTTTCAATTACTGTCGAACTTTATGTATTCATTACATTTTTATGTAATATATTACAAGTTAACCCTCAATCAGTTCCTTAATTTGGAACACTCCACGGAAAGTCCAATGTATCTGCTCTTTTATCATTCTATCAATATAGTCATGAGTTACTGCTCATTTATAATTAATTTCGAAGTCCACGGTTCGAAATACAAGCAAGCAACTGAAAAATAATAGATGTCTCGAAACCCAGCGGAAAGGGAAATGCGATCGAAAACGTGTTACATCTCCTAAAAAAGAAAGAGAAATAAGTCCAATGGTAGTGGAAAACCGGAGGAAGCAATATGGGTTATGAGGAACATGTTGGAGATTGGTGGAGTGGCTGTATCTACCCGTACTCTGCAGCGAAGTTTGAATGAAATGGGGCTGCAATGCTGACGTCTGCTTACTCCAGTGACGAAACGAAAACTACTAGAATGGGACAAAACTGTACATTTCTTGACTGTAATAAGGAAAATAAATTGTAATAATATGCCACTCCTTTTTTTATGATAACACGAACTTTATAAAATGTGACATGTGATTTGATTTCAGGTTTTGTTCTCTGACAAAACAAGTACCCAAATTCTGCAAGAGAAAACAGTACTGGAAGCTCGACTTCTTCCGCAGGTAAAGTAGTGGTTTTCCAACAACAATTACTTGTTTGTGCACGGTTCTGTATCATACAATAGATGCAAAATCCTTGAGAAAATATTGGAATGAGACTGGAATTCACGTTTCGGAGTGGCCAGGGAATTCCCCAGACACGAAATCCAATTGGAAATGTCTGGCAAGGACTGAAGAGGGAAATTTCGAAGGGATATACACCCACAAACATGATTTAGATGGTGCAAGAGAACATGTCAGAGCATGGCACAGGACTCCTGAATTGAGGGATATATCGAAGGAACGCTTTATGAGTATGCCAAGGAGAATTAAAGATCTGATTGCTGCTAAAGGAGGACACACCAAATAATGTGCTCTTTGTTCATCTCAGTGCTTTCCACTAAAATTATGTGTTATAAATAATTTTTTCACTTTTAAGCCTAATCAGTAAGTTCACATAAATGCGGTATTAGTGATACATAAAAATTAAGTTCATAAAAAACTGCAGAATGAAGCTGCATAATACACTGATGAGCCAAAAGGTTATTACCACCTGCTTCATAACTTGTTTGTCCGCCTTTGGAACGAAATAAATCACTGTTTCTGCATACCAGGGATTCTAAAGTTCGTTGGTATGCTTGTGGAGGTATGTGGCGCTAGATGTCTAAGCACAGGTCACGTAATTCGCGTAAATAACGGGCCGCTGGTTTGTATACGCGATGATGGCGCCCATTAGCGACCGAGATAGGTCCCATAGCATTTACGTCAGGCGAATTTGGGAACCGAGACATCAGCGTGAGTTCACTATAATGTTCCTCCGAGACACGGAGGATTATCACCGTCAGGTAAGACATTGTTCAAAAAAGTGGTTCAAATGGCTCTAAGCACTATGGGACTTAACATCTGAGGTCATCAGTCCCCTAGACTTAAAACTACTTAAACCTAACTAACCTAAGGCATCACACACATCCATGCCCGAGGCAGAATTAGAACCTGCGACCGTAGCAGCAGCGCGGTTCCGGACTGAAGCGCCTAGAACCGCTCCGCAACTACGAGCGGCTAAGACATTGTAATGTATATGCAACCAATATCTGTAACGCAGCTACAGCCAATATTGGCTATGTTCGTCTGTGAAACTTGACTCGATAAGCAACCTGAGCAATTAGTAAGCGGAATCTAACCTGCATAACACTGTGTGCGTGTTGTATGAGTGTCAGTTTCACTGTCATTTAAGCCTTCAACAGATTGTTACATGAAAAACTTAAAACTAACATTTGAATAAGCTATATGACTGCGTTTTTGAACAAGAATTTACAAGTGAAACGGAATCTGACTTGTGCAACGGAATTTACTGGATTGTAGTACATGACATGTTGTGGAGTGTCAACTGTTTAGATAACTGCCTTTTTTTCATGTAGTTTACAGCAATGCGCAGCAGCATGCAGCAGCAGCGGCTAAAGCTTGTTGTTACTAAGAATGAATTTGAAAGAAAGGAGTTTGCTTGGGTCCTGATAACTAGTAAATAACTAGTAAGCAGGAATTTTATAAGTTAAGTCTCTTTAAAACTACAGAAATTCTAACGACCAATGATAGACAATGACAGTTACATAAGTGTCAATAATGGCTGAGTGCCACATTAAAAAATTATTTCAATTTCAAAGTTACATTAACGTTTAGTAACCACAGAATATTATTTAGATGTGGAGAATAATTATCATTTGGGGGATAAGCAGGCTTCTTTCACTGACAAGCGAAACTTGTGATTATTGCAAACTCGGACTAACAATCACGAGCCTAACACTGGAATTGTTTCTGTGCTATACTTGCAAATCTTACATAGAATTCCATCTACAATCGTAGTTAAGCCATCTAAATCTCTCCTGTCCATATAAATGAGATCAGGCTTTGAGTGTGGTAAGATCTGCCGTCACCAACGTGAGAGCAGCGCGACACGTCTTCTGTCTCCGAGTTCTCGACCGACACTACTCTTCCACTCTCGCAAACAGACCTCGTCTCACAACAATGCATAGGATCACCCTCCCATATTTCGTTCTCAGATTGTTACCGTCGATATTTGAGTGCTTACACAATGCAAAGGATAGCGTTAAGCTGGATATATTCTTTTATGTACTGGAGAATTCTGACACACTCCTTACAACATCAAGCATGAAGGGAGGCAAGTGGCTCACAGCTGTCAGCTTGTCTTAGATTACTATTACAGGTCCCACAGAAGCGCAGAAGAATGTCTCTTATAGTTTAATACTGCTTCCACCAGACTGCGCCCGTGGCGCTTTGCACGTTTCGAGCCGCTCTTCATCTCGATAACAGCGTTTGTGGAGACTACCATCGATCTACTGCAGTAAAATTGTGATTCACCCGAAGAGCCGTCACGTTTCCACTGATCGAAGGTCGAATTCCGATGCCCATTGCAATCGTAAAGAATTGACGATGTCGTTGGGTCATCGTGTGAACACGTAGAGGTGGTCTGTTGCTGAGCTACATGTTGAACAGTGTACGATGAACGGCGTGCTCCGAGAAACTTGTGCATGCACCAGAATTGTTCGGTTTCGGCAGAGTTTCCTCAGATCACCATCGATCGTACTTTACAGGCTAGACAAGCCTCCTAACCCCACGTTCTATGAACAGTCGTGGACGTCGAACCATTTAGCGCCTGGTGTTAATTTCACTGTGCTTCTACCTCTCTCCGTAGATACTCACTACAGTAGCACGTGTAGATTCTGCCAACTTTGCCATATTCGAGATATTCGTTTACAGGCTCTGCGTGATAACAATCTTCTCTTTGTCAAAGGCGCTTATCTCAATGGATTACCGCATTTGCAGCCAATATCTTCGACATGGTGATACCCCGTTCCTGTTAGCTCCGCTTACATACTCTTGTTACCGCGTACCCCGCAACGCCACCAGGCGGTATCCAAAGTCGCGTTGGGCACTGGTCATGTTTTGCCTCATTAGTTTGTAGCGACTATGCCCATTCAGTGACTATAATAATTTGGCTCGACACTGTGAGAATAAAGCCACCCTCTCTGCTGCCTCTGCCTCTTCTGCCGACTAGGTGGAGGTTACGTCATTGTGAGAGGAACGTGTCGTTAGCTCTTCTTCGTCAGCTGAAGCGCCTCTCCCAACTTGCTCGCCTCGCAGCTCGGCCCCTCTCGGCAGTGAGCGACACGCAGCGCGCTGTAGGCACGTAATTATCGCCCGCGCGTGCCTCGCTGTGTATCTGCCCTCTAATTAGGCAAGTGTCAAGCAGCCAGACGGCTGCGAAATTCCCGGCTCGCCCGCGGCCGGGCTGCAGTTCCCTGCGAAGAGAGCCTTTAAAAGCCGGGCCGTGTCGCTTTCCCTGCTGCGGGATTAGGAAAGGGCTCCACCCTGCCAGTTACGAAAATATCGAAATAATTAAGTTGTCTGTCTGCGAGGAGCCGAGGGACGTGTGCTCGGCTTGACGCGGCGGAACGATTTAATTATAACCCGTGCGACACAGAATTCTGCGATCCTTTTACTTCATCCCTGCGCCACGAGTCTCTTCCGAGATAATTTTCTTGAGCGTCGCTCTGCTGAAATTTGTCACTCTTTCTACGCTGAAATCAGGACGAAAGCTTTAAAACTGGGAGAAGTCGTACTGTGTATGAGCCTGTCCTTAATTAACCTCTCGGCAACTCTGAAAACCAGTTTTTTAGTAAAATTCGTGTCCCACAAACTAATTACTACGCGATTACTATGACATTTCAACGCTGTATTAGTGTTCATGGTCTTACCAAACTACCGATAACCAACTCCTTAGCACAGTAGTTACAAGTGAAAGAAAAGACTCCAGCATCGGCTGCAGCACTTGTAATTTGGCCACAATACAACTGGCCAGAGATGTGTTTAGTCAGATTATGTACCAGCTTACGGAAGATGAACGACTCTATGCAAATTCTCAGCAAGATGGAGTTACGGGACACACAGCACATGAAACAGCGCCACGGGCTCAGGAAGCGTACAATGAGGTGAAGCCCACACAGCCTTGTCTGTGAGGCGGTCTGGCCTCTCTACGTGTGATTTACCCGATTGTGACGAGTTCAGGCGTCAGGCGAACGGCCAATCACTACGTACTGTGCGACGTACTCGTGCGCTTACCGACGCCTGGCAAGACTTCAGTGCTAGGTCAATAAATTATCGGTAGAAATGCAATGCTACGTACCGAAACTGCTCTCATATTACTCTTCTCTACGTAACGCGCACCGACGTGAAATGACATCGGCAGACACGTCTCCTGATACTTCAAACCAGTCGGAGGAGATACTACGAAGAGGGAGAAATTTTTAAAATTTGGTGTTCTGTGTGAAGATTTATTTATTCAGTATAGATAAATAGATCTTTTTTAATGGTTAAATTATTGAGAAATACTTCGAATTTCTCCTAGCGGACACTGAGTGTCATTGGCTCTCAGGTACTGGTACAGGAGTTATCAAACTGACATGACGTCACGGTGGTTAGAAAAAGACTATTTCTCTTAGGTAATTCCTGGGACGTGGAATTGGTTCAGTATTTAGAAACGTAGTATTATTATTTTGTAGCTTGCTATAACTGTTAAATATTTCAGCAAAAGGATGTTACAGCCATCAGGTATACGCATTCAACTTTTCCGGCATCAGTTTCAAGAAAAGCATTTTACAGCCGTCAGCTGCATTCATTCAGCATTCCCGGTTTCGGCTTTTACAACCATCTTCACCAGAAATCGATACAACAGAAACAGAAAAACATAAATTGCACAGGAAAAGAACGAAAAATATAATAATTACACTGACGTAAATCAAAATCATAGTGAGCATTACGTTTGTTACCTACACGTTGTCGGTGAGAAGAATGACACTTGATTTTGCATCTTAAAATATTGTATCTTAAACAGAGGTTTTGTTATTGGCTTCTTGGGTGACAAGCTCATTGATTGTAATCACTGTCTACTAGTGCCTTTTATGAAAATTATTATTAAACAGGAAGTGTGTATCCAACAAGACTTTGTTCCTGGATTTGGGATTAATATAGTTGGTATATTTTATGATGTATCATTTTCTAGGCTCATTATCCCTAGGCTATACTCATTATGTGTCGGTTGATGGTTGTAACCACAACACGTTGCCAACAGCGAACTAGTCTTTTGTCAGTTGCACTCTCCGATTTCTTCCAATGGCTGTATTCAAGATCTTCATACGTTCCTGCTGTCTGAGACTCTTTCGCGATCTTAGGTTGCATGTACCTCTGATGTCATTCCCAGGGTAACTGTAAGTCTCCACGCAATGTGTGAGTAATTTATAACATTGGCTAAATTATGTGTATTTTAAATACCATTGTGAGGCATCGTTGTGTTTGGTATGCTAAGAAGTCTTGTATAAGTACTATACTTTTTTGATCAATCTGATGTACTGCTCTGTAAGTACTCACAATGAGTTTGATGCATGTAAGTACGATTCTTAAATTTTTCGTTCTTTTCGTCTGTGTATACAGCACGTGTTTTTCTGATTTGCCGTTCGGTCTTCCCGTGCTGATGCAAAAACTGAACCCTGTAAAGAATGAGGGTGAATGTGTAAAGTTGATGGCTATAAAAAAGCTTTTCTTCAAAGAAAAGTAGAAGATGCCAGCTTCGGCTACAAGTACACCCACTTACACATGTGATTCATGATCCTTGGTCCTGGCCACTCAGCTGTCAAGCAATTACAGAAACCGTGATCGCTATGGAGAATGAAACCAAAAAATTTTCTTATCCTGAAAGAGTGGCGTCCTTAGCTGCCACAGGCGACAGGTTTGCAATGTGTCCATATGTATCAGCGTCCCAAGCATTTGCTTTGAAGTTACCTAGCATTAATTTTGAGATCTGAAAATCAGAAGTAAGTTGAAACCACAATCTGAAATATTACGCCGATTGTCTGCAGTGGTTGTTCGTTATGTCGCAGGGAATGGGTCTTGTAATGCACGTCGCGGCTGATTAAAATCGTGTATTCAACGAAACAGTCAGATCCATCAACTCGAATTATGTCGTATCCTGGGAATTTCAAGTGGTTGTCTTAATTGAGCCTTGTCTTCGATCTGCTGATGTACATACACAGTGCCTTTTAAAATTTAGTGCCGTGAAGGGGCTGTGCAACAAACTTTAAACTGGCATAAAGTATAATACATTCTTGTATTCACGGATGCTAAGCGTTGCAGCTTGTCTATTCAATGTAAGTAGGAAGACTGTATACAGGTCTTCTAGGAACGCGAAATATTTGTTTATGGTTGACATGAAACGTTTACGTAACAAAATAAAATGTTCTTCTGTATAAAAAAGTGTACGTGAAAGTATTAGTTACCTCACTACGATGTATATCAAAAGTTGCAACAATATTTCATAATAATCTATGTTTTGCAGTACAGATACCGAAAATAACGAAAAGAATAGAAATAGATTTTCATAATCTTTTTGCTCGGGTTCGAATCATCCTAGGAGAAAGACGTGAATGGAAAAGTATGTCCCTTGTAACGTATTTCTGGTAAATACATAACCAATAACCTGATAAATATATGACCACAACACATCTTTTCTGGAGAATTAGCGTCGCTACATGTATGAAAAATTAATTGTAAATTTTTTTGGGGATTAATAATTTGAGGTACAACGCGAGTTGAAATTAGTACTGTTGGTTTCCTTTTGCAGGACGGCAGATTCTTTTTCCAGTTACTCCTATATTCCGTGGCGTAAGGTCAAAAGCATATGTGTTAAACTAATTTCTTGAATAAACAGACTGAAGTCGAGGTAATTTCATTCCTTTTCCAAGGAGCAACATCGATATCAAAACAGATTCTTGTTGTTGCCGCTTTTGTCCAAGTGATGAGCTTTCTCACAGTTAAGAAAGTGCTCAGCTTTGAATTAATTGTAAGTGTACCACGTAAAAGGGTTTTCTCGACGTGATCTTACGAAAGTATAAATTATTATTGATACTAAGAGACATCCCATTACAACCCTGAAATATTTCTAAACGGAAACGATTAAGGTGATTCACACCAATCTGTTCCCAATTTATTGTGGTATATACAAACCCTCCAAAGTGATTAATTTATCGATAATACAAAAAACATTAACAATATCGAAGATAAGGTTTCTTGCCCATGGAATGAAGTTGTATTGAATATGTTGTAAAAAAGCTCATGTGATCTTACGATGTGTTATACACTACAAATGTACTCACACCTATTGTTCACTGACTCGGACCCACATTCGATACACACACATTAACGCTATAACGAATCTACACACTCATACAAGAATATACACAAAAAAATCAGTACAACTGCCATCCACTTTTTGTGTACTAGGAACAATTACGTAGCGGTTTCTCATTCAGAAGTCGCATCCTGTTTGTGAGAGTACCGTGTTATGCCATGTATAAGGAGAAACAACTGTCAGAACGTGTCACATTTAGACACTGGCAGCATGATCGTGAATTCTCGATGTTGCTGTTTCCACATTATTATTGCTCGGGATCGAATGATTGTCATGAGCATGTGGAATCGATATGTTTAGGAGACCATACTCAACACCATGCAGGTTCTCAACGTCACCTGCGGTGACAGAAATGTTCTTGGACAGACCTGCAGGATCGCTCATCCACGTCACGCACACTGAATTAAAGAACTGGTTGTCTGCGGAAATGTACGAGAACTATCTGTCTCTTCATATTCCGATCGGACGCGAAATGGAAACCACAGTGACAGTAAAAAGTGTTTTCTTTGGAACATTAAGCTACATTTTCAGGCTACTTTTCTACATAGTGGTAGTTTCCACTGAGGCATGATACCAACTTTGAGGAATACCCTCGTTGTAGAGTGGAGCTGCCTATGATTTCCGCTAATTCCCTACGGTTGTCTGCAGCTTGTTGTCTGCACCTCATATCCAATGGTTCATGTGAATGAAGACAAGAAAATTGGAGAAGTCCGCCCTGTATGGTGGGTGATCAAATACTTCCCATCGGAAATGCTGTAGGAGTGTCTGCGTTTCCTCTCCAATGTGCGACGGAGAGTAATGGTCGTTGAGAAGAAAACGGGTGACAGATACGTTCAGTGGGTTACATGAACTGAGGTGAAACATCTCCAGCAGAACGTCTCACTTGACAGGAGACACTGTTTCCAGGGCATAGTTTATCTGCTCTCTGTGCGATCAGAACTAAAAAGCGTGTTGTGATGCAACAGGCAGGCATACTAGAGACATTGCGCCACACATTTGCACAAAGCTTCACCCCATCCTTACTGTGACTTTCATTTCGTCACTGATCGATGTTGAAAAAATACCACTCCTAAGAATCCCAACGTCTAACGCGACGACTGCGGCATCGCGTGCTATCAGCGCTGTGGCGATCGATTTGACTTCCCTTGAGACGGCAACATAGAGCGGCGCATAGACAGGGGTACACCCAGCAGGAGCGTCGCCATGTCGCCTTTTTCTAATGTGTGCCAGATCAGCGAACAGCATCACGAAGAATGACTGCGAGCTTGGAAGTTCTGAGGAGAGCGCCCGCTGCAGATTGTATTCGCCGTCGTCATGTGCGCCCAACACCTGGCGTATTGTGATCGGGTGCTGTTGGGTACGAAACACGATGACCTCTAGTCTTGTAGTTGTCAGGCGTCATGTTCCTTGTGCTATAAAGCCGGTAGCTGTGTCCTACTTTGGAGATCTCCGTGACGTTACCATTCAACGGGGCAACGCAGTCCCACATGTTGGCTGTGCTGCCACGAACTGCATCGTTGCAGTGGGTGTTCGACACAGGCCCTGGCCAGAACATTCTCTAGATCTCTCAGTGAAAACTTCTCTACATGGGTCGCCGAAAGACTGGCACACTACCAGGAGCAGTCACCATGATGATTGATGAACTTTGGTATACAGTTTATGCAGCTCGAATGACACACCCGTATCTGTCTTACAAACTCAGGTCGAACGGATGAGCAGCTGCGTTAGTGCCATTGCGTCTTCCAGATGCGATAGCTCTGAGTAGTAAATTTCGAAGTCTCTATGGCACGAAATCAGTTAAAAATTTGATCATGTGTACTACCTAGCCGGCCGCTGTGGCCGAGCGGTTATAGGCGCTTTAGTCCGGAACCGAGCTGTTGCTGCGGTCGCAGGTTCGAATCCTGCCTCGGGCATGGATGTGTGTGATGTCCTTAGGTTAGTTAGGTTTAAGTAGTTCTAAGTCTAACGGACTGATGACCTCAGATGTTAAGTCCCATGGTGCTTAGAGCCAATTTTTTTTGTACTACTTACTACTGACTTCCTATCATTCATGAAGTCACAACTTAAATTTCGAAACTTGTGGTACGTTCCTATGGGACCAAACTGCTGAGGTCATCAGTCCTCAGGCGTACACACTACTTAATGTAACTAACTTACGCTAAGGACAACACACGCGCGCCCATGCCCGAGGGAGGACTCGAACTTCCGACAGGGGGAGCCGCGCGAATTCGAACTGTGGTAAGGTGCCTCACACCGCGTTGCTACGCCGCGTGACTCGCAACTTAAATGATCAGCAATGTATTACGTTTTGGCAAATTAAAAAGGCCGGAGCTATTGTTCTTTGTCTTGCATTTGTTTCATGGAATTATGTTATTACGAATATCTACTGTCATGTAAACCGTTTCGATCTGTTGGAGGTATATAAGTGTGCTGTCAGTTTGAGATTTAGGTATACAACGTCCAAATTATTAATAATAACCGTAGCCTGCCACGGATTCCTCTCCTGCACTGTCCTCGTCATCTCAGAGTAACACTTCTACCATACGTCCTAATTAACTATCGGTTGTTCAAAATGGTTCAAATGGCTCTGAGCACTATGGGACTTAACTTCTCAGGTCATCAGTCCCCTAGAACTTACAACTGATTAAACCTAACTAACATAAGGACATCACACACATCCATGCCCGAGGCAGGATTCGAACCTGCGACCGCAGCGGTCGCGCGTTTCCAGACTGTAGCGCCTAGAACCGCCGGCCACTCCGGCCGGCAACTATCGGATGTTTCCAGATCTCTGTGTTCCTTTATAATTGCTATCCTCCACATTTCCCTACAAGCGCTTTTTTATCCCAAAATAGATGGCTCCACACTATTTTATGTTACAGCCCGTCACGATTTCTGAAACACCTGCTGTTTGATAGACCGGTTTTTGCAATATGTTACATGGCTGTGTTCTCCGAAGCTGTCTCACAACCGGCTTAATAACTCAATATGCAGAATGTATCAGGAAATCAAATAGAATTACTAACGCTGCATGAAAGCTGCAAATAATAATAGCGAAATGCCAATGATTGTTAATCCAGTTTGCTCAGTCACTCGTTCGTTTGGTACAGTGACGGATTCGTGTGATATGCTGCAGCCTGGGGCTTTTAGCAGGCTGTGAATGGCGAGAGTCATGAGCGGAACAGCATGGATTGTCAAAATGTTTCCCCTTAAATCCAATTCTTGGCCAGGTACACGTTGGGATGCACTGGCTGCCGTTCGAATGTAACGGCGGCGACAGGCGAAGTCGGCCCGGCCCGCTACAAAGTTTCATTGTGTAGCGACGAATCCAGCCATTAGCCATGAAGGAGGGCAGCTGGAAATCTTTTCATAATTTAGTAAGGAGGTCAATGATAAACTCGTAACAACAATGTTGGTGGTGCAGAGAACTCGTGCATGTGTACGTGCACGCCTTTTCATTGGCTCTATCGAACGAGGTGGTGCATTGGTTAGCACACCGGTCTCGCATTTGGGAAGACGACAGTTCTAACCCGCGTCCGGCCATTATGATTTAAGTTTTCCGTGATTTCCCTAAATGTCTTCAGGCAAATTCGAGGATGATTCCAAATAAATGGGCACGGCCGATTGCCTTCCCCATTCTTCCCTAAACCGATGGCACAGATGATCTCACTGTTTGGTCCCCTCCCACCAAATCGAGCGACCAATCATTGGCTATAACAAGAAATCCGTGACATAGTAGGTGGACATAGTAGGTGGACTTTCTACCTTCTATGCCAGTCCGTAGAAGAAATGTTCTTTACAGGTTAACAACGGGAGAATCAGTAAGAGTAAGGAAACTGTTAGCAAGTTTATTAAATTATCATTGGTCGAAACTAGCAAGGTCAGTTGGCAGCTGACTGGCGAGATTCCGTGCTAACAGAACCAGCTAAGTTTTGTAGAGGGGAGTCAGAGAGCATTGCTCCAAGGACATCATCGTGGGCACTTTTCCTTAGGGTATCTCTGCAGGGCTTCAGACAGCATGCCTCGTGTTAGAGCAAGGTGTCTCCAGCTTAGAGAAGAATTCAGATGCCTGAGCTGAATTTAGATTTCTCATTCATTACTGCCGCCATACTCTGGACCCAGGCAACACTTGAGTGCTAAACATTGGTCATATTTGTAGTGTATTGTATTCTATTGACAATCGAGTGCAGACACTCTCACGACCTCAACAGAAAATTGTATCATGAAGTTCCTTCCAGTGAAATTAAAACAGCAATGTACAAAATAATCAAAGAATTTGGGGTATTAAATATTAGTATAATTTTCAGCAATACAACCATTTTGGTCATCACAAATTAATCTTAAAATTGTTCACAGGTACGAAACGGACACTGACATCCCACTGGTGACCGTAAGGCGTGAACGAGACATATGAGTGGTGTTAGCTACCACTACAATAAGAGTAAGAACAGCCATTCAGAATATTTATGTACTATAAGGCGAATGTTAAGTAAGTGTTAGATTGAACGACCACAAACACAATATTTATTTCCCGTAGTTTCAGCAGTCAAATATTTCAACCCACGTACTCAACAACGTAGATGACTGTCAGCAATATATCATTCATTTATTTAGTAAATATTTATTCTCTTCAAGGATTTCTCATACATGTGGCGAGTGTATTGACTACATAGAAGCAACCAGCGAAACAAAGATTTAATTCTTTTCATGTAAGCGAGCGCGAACATCGAAGAGATTCTACGAACAGTTACACAAGACAGTCATCTACGTCTCATTAATGCACCTATTCAATGTTTTTCTCTAATCTTCTGAGGAGACATTTGAACCTTACTCAAACTCTGCATCCAGTATGACAAAATGCCAAAGAAATGACAAAAGTCGCACGAAGAACATAAATCTTGTTTAAATAACATTAATTTCAATGTCCTTGATGTGTATAAACCAGTAGAAAGTCGGCGATTTATGACACATCTATAATTTTTATGAATTACACTATGGAAATGAGTTGCACAGTGTGTCCAATGATAATAAATCGTTAACTGGTAAAATTGAGCACACGTTGGTAGACTGATGATCTCTGACGATATCAAATATCTTTGAGCAGAAGCAATTCAGCCAATGGACAGTGGATGCTACAAGCGTGTGGCAAGCTAAGAATCTGGATTGGAGGAAGGCGTGTACGGATAGCCGTGATGATTAAGGCGACTGCTCGCGTAAAGTGGGGAATACGGGTTTGGGTACCAGTCCAGCACATTTTTTTTCATCGTTGAGTTTATTTTAGTGCCCAAATGCGGCCGATGACTTCGTGTGTCATAAAACATTGTATTTTGATTCTTGCATTGAGGTTTTGAAGTCCAATGTACCTTCAAAACAACGGCAAAAATTAAATGCTTCCTGTCATTTCCAAGATACTGACATAACTTCTGTCACTCTACCATGAATGAAGCACAGCAAATACAGCTGATTCTATTACAGATATGAAACCTCCACATAAAGCGTATAAAAATAGAGACATAATTTTAATAACTTTGGAAACTCAGTTCCAATACTTTGAGTCCAAACTCAGTTCTAAAATGCAGCTCATATACACAATTTATAATTTACACCATGCCATATGATTGATAACAGTATGTACAGCACACACTGGTACTTCACGTGGCCTTATGAGAACGTGTATTGAAACAGGATGTTGCTCGCTATATAATTACAGAGACTAATCAGATAATAATAATATTTCCCAATATTGCACTCACATTTGCGTACAAATTATGAACAATTTTGGGATTTGACAGTTTTACACGATTTATCATACTGCTAACAAGTCAAAGGGTGCACATCAACGTCATTAATCTATTTAGAGTCACATCATGTAGGTTTAAGTCCGAAATAACAAACACCACACACAAATATGAATATGATCTACACGTCCTGGTGGCCCTTAAAGATAATTCCCATGCAGATGCAGAACTCTGTTCTGAAATCTTGAGGGAATTAGCGTGAGATTGAGAGAAATAAGTATGGTGGACAGGTGGTAAGTATGGTGGACAGCGGAAGTAGTGTACGACAAGTTGGAAATTTGGGTTGGATGGGAAGCATGCTCGAATAGTCGAATGGTTAAAGCAAGCACTGGTTTAAAGCGATACATTCCGATTCGAATCCTGGTCCGGCACAAATTTTCGCTTGTCGCCATTAAATTGATTTCAATTCTAGATTGGGGACGTGACAGAATTTTTGTATTATTTCATCAGAAAAAATTATGTTGTCAGTGTAGTAAGTTTAGGGCACCCACATTTTTCCAGTCGTTAACAAAATGATGTTTTGAGGTGAAGGATTATGTAGCTAATAGACTAAAAGATTTGTGTTTATTTTACAAATACGTTCTCTCCCTTGGATATGTTTTCGCAAGTAGCACATTTCTGTTTCTGTACATGTGTTGTAATTTATTTTGAAATTGCCTGTTCAGCTAAATATTCATTTGTTACTTTTGATGTGGTATTACACAAACTTTGGTCCGTGTGCCGTATAACTTAAGAATGTTCGTAGATCCATATTTTATATGAAGTTAAGGAATGCTCCATTTTATCACGTAAAACGTTGTAACTGATAAATTTGTTTATTTTACTGAAATACATGTCAGCCAACAGAGACCTATGAATTAATAAGTATTAAACACATCTGGGCGAGAGGCCGATCACATATTATGAGCATCTGTGAGTCACGCGGGCCTTCAAATGAATATGAGGAAATATCTTCAAAAGAAGAGACAACCACCACCACACATCGACCACGATGAGGCCATTGTTGACTGTGCTTGCGACCTCCCGAACTATCAATTCTATCGCTGACGAATTCAAACGCAGCGGGGGATTTGATGTTTCGGAAGGGTGCAGGCAAGTGCTTCAAGAAGAGCAGGAGAGCTCTATAAACCTGAAGATCACCGAAGTACTGAAATCTCTTACTAGCAATCGCTGTTCTTAGAGGGAGAATCTGACGATAACACCTGAAGTTGCCGTTATATTTCACAAAAAGTTGCTTTCATATAGAATAGTTTTTGCTAGACATTGTAACAACTCGTTTTTCGAACTCTCACAAGAACGCCACTGCCCATGAGCGGTCGGACAAGGACGAAAACAATGGACGAGTCGACAAGTAATCATTAAATCAGGTGACAGATTCGCAAAATTTTGATGAGGAACAAATCGCTGCTACATCCATAATGTGTGTATCAATTTTATTTTGAAATACGTAAAAATTAAACGGCAAATTAAAGAATTAGAGTAAGTACAGAGAGGAAAGGAATAGGAATAAACTTTATAATAACGACAATAATAATAATAATAATAATAATAATAATACCCTACATACAGAGAAGTCGAAATCTGTAATCAGTAATTTTCCGTAGTTTGGTAATGACCATTTAAAAATAATAGTTTTCCTACGACAGAGGAACCGAAATCTGCAAGCAGCAATTTTAAATAATTTGGTGATGACAGTTGGGAATATTCAATATTGAACGAGCGTCGAAAATATTCGAGTTCGTGCCGGGCATCTTCTTGGCAGTGAGGAACAAGTGATACAGGAAGGCCCACCATTGTGACGGTTGTAGTGACGCCAGATCAGGCAACACCTGTGGCAAAAAGGAAGCTGCGGAGTTCAATGGCCAGGCTGGCGACAACTTGGCCGCTCAGCGGGTCGACGCCAGCCACATTTATTTAGGCCATAGCGTGCAGCTTCGGTCACCTAACAAAATCCTGGAAAGCCGCCGTCGTTACAGGCGCTCCCTGCAAAAGAGAGCAGCAGCTGGCTTTTCGCCTACAACCGTGTGTTTGCTATCGGCACTCACCGCTGTACTACAATAAAACTTATCTGTCCACTACTTTGGACAGATTTTAGAAGTGGCGCTCAGATTCGATGGCCGTTTCAATCAGGGCAAGTTTTGCCCTGAGGAAGACCATTGTAAAAGGGCAGATATATCGATTTAAATATTATATTTTAAAGTATTTCAATTCTGATGATATGCTACTCCCAGAAGAATTTTAATCATATTGTCACTGGCTGCTGAAGCCTATTTAGTTACGAAAGAAAATACGTCTACTTACATTTTCCAATAAGAATTACAGTAAGCGTACGGTAGGCGGTTATTCGACATTCTACACAGCCTTTTTTTTTTAACCTTACAGTCGGTTCTAAACGTAAATGTTCTCTTTCAACAAATCAGATGGTAAATCCATCGATGTATCCAACTATCCAAAACCACCCAAACTACCACTCCGTGTTCAGGCCGCAAGTGGTCCATCGGGACCATCCGACCGCCGTATCATCATCAGTTGAGGATGCGGATAGGAGGGGCGTGTGGGGAGCACACCGCTCTCCCGGTCGTTACGATGGTTTTCTTTGACCGGCGCCGCTATTATTCGGCCGAGTAGCTCTTCAATTGGCATCACGAGGCTGAGTGCACCCCAAAAAATGGCAACAAGGCATGGCGGCTGGATGGTGTCCCATCCAAGTGCCGACCACGCCCGACAGCGCTTAACTTCGGTGGTCTTACGGGAACCGGTGTATCCACTGCGGCAAGGCCGTTTGCAGATATCCAAAACATATGAAAAATGTCTATAAATTATTCTTCTGATGAATGTGGCACGCCATTTTGAAGCGGCTTTTTATGTACAATTTGTTTTGTGCTTTAATACGTTTTATACTTCAAACCATTTTTGAATTACAGTGAATTTAATTAATGGCCGTTTAAAGTAAACACTAAATTTACCACGAAGCTTATCATATGTCTACAATCCGTCTACACAGTAATGTGGATATTTTCTGCTTTTATATTGCGCTATCGTCTCACGACGTGTATGTGCCTGAATTACTACCTTCTGACTGAGTTTGCGTGATACGTGGACTTAATTCTAGTAGTCTCGTTTGAATCGCTTAATATATCACTGGGTTATTTTCGTCAGACAAAGATGTCAACTATCGCAACATTTTGTCGATATGCTTATTCCTGCTCCTGTGTGGATGTAACAGTGATTTAAGTTTTGAGTACTGTAATGAGATTAACCGTAACAATGACAATTTTCACCGTTATGTAGTGTCTGGGTGTTCCTCTCTTCGATACGAATAAAGACGTGATCAGCTTTTTCGAAGTATTTAACGAATAATACATTAAATGATTTTCACTTGATAGAATGAACATTTCTTTCAAAAGATGCAATCGCTAAACGTCGGAGATAACCACTGACTTTTCGTCCACCATGCGCTCAGAACTTCATCTCCTCCATCCAACGTGCACACATGTCACGCGAATTCCAAGAAATGTTCAAATGTGTGTGAGTTCTTATGGAACCAAGCTGCAGAGGTCATCAGTCCCTAGACTTACACGCTACTTAAGCTAACTTAAACTAACCTACGCTAAGAACAACACACACCCCTATGCGCGAGGGAGGACTCGAACGTCCGGCGGGAGGGGCCGCCCGAATCCCAAATGCAACTCAGGTAAGAGCCTTCGATTATGCTAGGCATGGCTTTTGACACGTCTGTGCAGCCCACTAGCTGCTCATTCGCTGTTCTCCTCCTCTCATACCACGTACTTCTCCTTCACAGCAGGCTTAGGCTGCTGTTCTTCACTGTCGTTTGCACTGGTTACGTCACAGTACAGGAAATCTGTGATCGGAATCTAATCTGGAGTAGAGCTGACAGACTTTAAATTAATACCACTGATCATAGATAACTTTGAACGATTGCTCACCAGTTAAAATACGCTGGTGGTTTGCAACATAACCAGATATACTGCTGATAATGAGTATGTACACCACGTGACGATGTCAAGTTTCACAATACACGAGCAATTTGTGGACGAGAATACGATCCAATTGGAGCATTCCATTACGGTTAAAAAAAACCTTTTAAGTCTTTGTATTAATATTCTTTCTTTTTCTCAGAGATTTGTGCTCAGCAGTAGTGCATAATGTGGCTACGCGGTTGAGTCTGATACTGCTAATCTAACAGCCCTGTGACGCTTATCTTCCTTAATAATGTGAACATAAAATTATATATTTCGTCACAGATGGTAAAAGTGTCATACAGAAAATCTGTAAAGTGCTTGTAGATTGGTTCAAATGGCTCTGAGCACTATGGGACTCAACTGCTGAGGTCATTAGTCCCCTAGAACTTAGAACTAGTTAAACCTAAGGACAACACAAACATCCATGCCCGAGGCAGGATTCGAACCTGCGACCGTAGCGGTCTTGCGGTTCCAGGCTGCAGCGCCTTTAACCGCACGGCCACTTCGGCCGGCAAAGTGCTTGTAGACTTTGACTGTAGGGAGCAATCCCTAAGGAACGGCAGTGTGCCATATGCCACCCGTTAGGTAAGAAATAGGATAAAACTTATATGAATAACTACATAGGGGCCTGCATAATAACGTGGCTGACAATGAGACGTCAGACCCTTTCTGTCCTTCTTCCATGTGCTTCCGCTCCTACGGCTTTACAGTAAAATGACTTCCCTGTCTATTCCTTTATAAGTCTCTAAATATTTCTACATATTTTAGTTTCACTACATACGCATTTGTTTCCAATACGAGGGTTCTGAAAAGTAATACCTCCGAATTTTTTATGTAAAAATTCTTAAAGCTTTCTAAATAAAACACAGATTTCTCTCTTCATCTTTACTCTTAATGTCTACATATTCATTTCCCAACACAGTCATCCTGGCGACAAACATATTTCTCCCAACGAGATGTAGCCACAACTTCACCTCAGCTTGTCCTGCTTCATAACTATCACAGTGAGGTCTTCGAAGGTGTTCTTTAAGTTTTGGAACAAATCAAGATCTGTAGAGGACAGGTGGGGACTGTATGGGAAATGATCGATGACAGTGAACCCAAGGCACTGATTTAATGCAGACGTCGCAGCGTCCGTGTGTGGTCTGGTATAGTCATGCTGAAGGAGAGAGTGCTTCACTTGCGGAAGAACTCTTCGAATTCGAAACACAATGACAGCACGCTCTTTCTAACGCACCAGCATAGTTACATTACACATCATCCGCTACAATTCGGAGCCCCCAAGTGGCAGAGGTATGTGGACATGAAGAGTAAAGACGTAGAACGTTAAGAACATTTGTTTATTTCAAAAAAAATTCGAAGGACTTACTTTTCAGCACAGCGTCGCAGGACAGTGAGCAAAATCACGCAGTATTGGTCACTACTGAGGCCGAAATAGTTCAAAGAAAAGCTTGTAGGAGAGAATAGCCCATTTTTCGTACAAGGGTTGTTGCTCGGGCGTTTCAGGTGGAACTGGGTAAATGAGCACTAACTGTATTTTATTTCTGTTCTGGAAGGAGCATGTGTAACCACGACAGAGAAGGTTTGATAGTCATTAGGGAGAGTTGTATACGTTGGCACAAAAGTTTTCAGTTTACATGAAACAGAATGCTGGTAGACAAGTAATACAAGGGACATGATACTTTCTTCGCTGTATTCAGCGGTTCTGATATTGACTCAGAATGTGAGTCTGTCTCTTTCGTGCCACGTGGTCGCGGCAAACAGAGAGCACTCGCCCACCAGACGGAGACACGCCGCCGCGTTATGTCACGTGGCGTGAACCGTGACCTGAAGAGCGGGATACCGTGACCCGAACAGCGAGAGCAAGACAGTCTAGTGTTGCGACTGTGTGTTTACCAGATACTTCCCCCCTGTTGACAACGTATGCTGCGGTTTTGTTCTGGGACTGAAATTTCAGTCTGGCCGGATTTCTTATCGTTTTACGATTAACTTTGGCCTTAAATTCTAGGTCATTTCAAACTAAATGTACATGAAATATCGCTCATTGTACCGTCAGTAAACTTAATCTCATGAAGTCACGGGCTTATTTGTCTGTCAGTTCTGTATTACTGTGAAGACTGTTGAAGAAAAAGTATCTGGTGATATCAAGAAGAATTTCAGAATGTGGTATCATGGACAATTAAGAAAAATTACATCGCAAAAGGTGAAAACATGTGGTGGTAGAAAAGTGTGGGTGAGAGATTGATGACCGTGAGTTGCCTTTCTCCAACATTTTATCAAGCAGTGCAATATATTTAACATCGACACAAAGGTAAAGAAAACGTTTATATCGCACTCTAAGTCAGCTTAAAAAGTGCTGGGACATATAAGAAGTTAGTTTAGATTCGCTTTTTATTTAGAAATATCTGGCAGGGTTCCTTTACATCCAATCAAGAGAGACTGAAAACAGATAATTCACGTAGTCAGGCAACCGCCTCCACGAGAAATAGCACCAAATGCTAATCAAAGACAAAGACTATTAAATAACTACGTTTAAGAGAGAAGGAGAGAGCTGCGTAATGTTTAGCTGTTAATTTTAATATATGCTGTTGTGTGACCGTCAGTCAAGCTGTTACGTAACTTCTGTAAATCCATAAGAGAGTTTCACATTAAGTTGCAATAATTTCATTCCCAAAAGATACTGAAATATGAATTAATAATAGTGATTGCCAACTCATAACTAAAGTGGTACGGGAACAGAGAGTTGGGACTTCTTTGTAATGTGTGTGAGGCCGACACTTGATCAGTGATGCCAAACTAAATGTTTAAAGAAACGTAAAGATTGCAGTTGTTGGTTCGTACAAATAATCCAGGAGTGGAGAAGACGGTGCGACTGTGCTTTCAGAGATCCAGTCATTTTGGCCAACACACGAAGATAGGCAGAGAGTAGAAGTAAATTGTGCACATTTTGTAGTCCGAAGACTAACAAGTTTTTTCGCTGGTTATCAACCTGAAATTCAAGTAACGGAGGGAGGCCAGCATTTTGTAAGACCACATCTTACTGATCTGGACTCTCAAGAATTAACATTCGGCCAATCAGACCTTCGCAACGCTTTAAAGCTTAGATCTCAAAGCGTTGTCGCAACAGCCCTGCAGCTGATTACTTCACTTCCAGATATCATATTCATCCTTTCCAGCCTTCTTAGAAACTTCAGTACATCTGAGAAGGGAGTCTGCCATCTGGCTGAGCTGAACTTGGACGACTTGTTAGTACTGAGCCAATGACTGGTTTCGTAGCCTCTTCAGCCACCACTTGCACATTCTGTGGTGAGACACAGCTGTAACAGAGAAATGATCTGTAGGGAAAGGAGAGGTTTTCTTAAGGATGTTCAGTAACTCCAGTCTTCATATCGAAGACCGATTTGTAATTAGAAATTCAACATGATTCCAACTACATCAATAGATGTCAAGAGATGCACACGAATATTTCTCTTTAGTGATTTCTGTTTCTATATGCTAATCTGTGGCAATCATATTACGTCCTCGACAAATGGAACTGTTTGTTCAGAGATGTGTTAGTTTAAATTACCGTCCATGATCCTTTATCCAGGTTTTCCAAGGAATCATATTACTGATTTCAGTTGTTCTTAAATTCGTTTCTATGACCTTTGATTACTCATAAGTAGTAAATTGAGTTCACTGGACTCATTGTTTGGTTAGTAGTCATTTGCATTCCTTAATTCTTAATTTGACGAGAGATGATTACAGGGCCGAACTAATTTATTTCATTAAAGTATCCAGTTAAAGTACTCCACCCAGTCGATAGTGAAGGTTTACACACGATGTCAGCGTAGAATACGTATCGTATGTTTGCAATGTATGTGAAATACACATATGTTCAACGCATCCTCCTAAGCCCCTGGGTAGTTGGATTCGGATTTGAGTTAGAGGGATCTCCTGTAAATTACAGTTAAAAGAATATCTAATTCAGCTAAAAATTTTGGTATCCAATTGATATGGATCCCTTCGAGTTCTTCAACTTTTTTCACCTTTAATCAGTTTAGCTATTTATCACCGCCGTTAACACAACTATCTATTTCACTCACCTTTGGAGTGGTACGAGATTTAAATTGGTGCAATACTCCTTTCATTTCCTTTATAAAGGAACATTTGGAAACAGAGTTCACCATTTCTCCATTTGCTTTGTTACCATCAATTTCAGTTCCTGTACTGTCGATTAGTGACTGGACGCTAACATTGGTGCCACTAACAGCCTTTAAATATGACCAGAATTTCTTTGGTTTTGTGAGAGATCATTCTATAATACTTTGGTGCATCAGAAAGCTTCACGTATTACTCTCTGTCAGCCAAACGCATTTCACTCAACATCTCTTCATCTAAAGCCTTATTCTCTGTTTTACACTTATTATATAGTGGTCTCTGTTTCTTTAGAAGTAGTTTTATGATGGCTACGTAATTGAGGATTCTTCTCATCCTCTACGCACCTATTCAGTGTATAATCAGCTGTTCTTTTAAGCTCGATCCATTGTTCTTCTGGACGTTCCTGCGCAGAGCTAAACATTTCAAATTCTTGATTGGATTATGACTGCTGCCTCTTTATCTAGTCCTTTCTACCTGTTAGACTTGCGCTTTGTACTTTGGTAATCATTGTTGATACAATTGTATCTGGGTCAATGACACGTGTTTCAATGTGGACATTCTAAAAGATGCTCGATTTATTTCTTCCCATTAGAACCAATGTATTTCCATCATGAGCGCTGTTCCGAACTCTCTCTTCCCGATGTTTGTCAGAGAACACATTTATCATTCTTTCGCATGGTGTATCGTAACGCCCACCACTAACGAAATTATAAATATTACATTTGACTGTTTGGTGAAAACAGTTTCCTCCGATGATGAGGGTATGATTGGCGAATTTACCTACTAGCGAACTGAGATTTTCTCTGATGTTTTCGGTTGCATCTGAGGGTGACTCCACAGAAATATTGAATTATTCGTCATACCCACCCTGCTACTGTCTTGTACAGACAATGTGACACAACATACATGATACCTGCGTTTCCCATTAGCTTATACACACTTAAATTTTTCGAAAAAAAATCTCACTGATATCAGTTTCAAGTTATAATCTGTTTTCAGCGATTAGTACACTTGTGTGCAAGACTTAAGATTGAAAGTAACTGTCGCACGGGCAACGGCCTTGCCGCAGTGGACACACCGGTGCCCGACAGATCATCGAAGTTAAGCGCTGTCGGGCGTGGCCGGCACTTGGATGGGTCACCATCCAGACCGCCATGTGCTGTTGCCATTTTTAGTGGTGTACTCGGCCTCGTGACGCCAATTGAGGAGTTACTTGATCGAATAGTGCCGGCTCCGGTAACAGAAAACTATCATAACGACTGGTAGAGCGGTGTGCTGACCACACGCCCCTCCTATCGGCATCCTCAACTTAGGATGACACGGCGGTCGAATGGTCTCGTTGGGCCACTTTTGGCCTGAAGACGGAGTGCTATAACTGTCGTTTAATATAAAACTGCCAAGTAACATAGGTCGATGACGCTTGTAACATACGTGTAAAGAAATGCTGCAGTATGATACAGAAGGTAACTGAAAAAAAAAATAAAAGCAGTGAGTGGAATGGCAGGCAGAATTGGCCGTGCGGTTCTAGGCGCTGCAGTCTGGAACCGCGAGGCCGCTACGGTCGTAGGTTCCAATCCTGCCTCGGGCATGGATGTGTGTGATGTCCTTAGGTTAGTTAGGTTTAACTAGTTCTAAGTTCTAGGGGACTAATGACCTCATAAGTTGAGTCCCATAGTGCTCAGAGCCATTTGAACCATTTTTTGAGTGGAACGGAAATGACACTTTTATTACAGAAAATGAATTCACTAACTTCTCTTCCATTTATCATCGTCCCATGGACCTCACAAAATGGTTCATCAAGGGGCATGTTGTCACTACAGACAGCAAAGCATGCTCTGAAAGGTAAGGAATTTCTGTGGTAGCGCCTTCTATTCATTGACCAGCGCTGTTGACAATTATTGGACTGTCATTGGTGCATGTGTATGCGCTGCAGTACGTCACTCCAGCGCATCCCACACGTGCTCAGGGGAACGGACAAGCCAGTCTATTCGCCGAATTGATGCGCTTGTGCACTTTCGACCCTTGGAATGTTGTCAGGACCCCATGTGCTGCAGACAACATTCACTTGGAGAATGAGTACAGTGTCACAGCAACACTGACACTGACGTTCGGGAATGTTCCTCAGGGACGTCCATTAATTACGTGAGGTCAAAACTGTGGGAAGGGGAGGGTCCAGCAGAATCTCACAGCATCTCGTTTAAGGGGGCAGGGGCGGGAACAACCAAAATCTCGCGTCAGCTACTTATTCAGAGAATATACATTACACGTCATACATACTATTTTGTAAAATTATTCCCAAGCATTGACGATATTTAAGTGCCACCAAACCTCATGTCCTCTATGAACTGAAAAGGTGCTTTAAATATGTGCCTTGTTTGGGATTTTCCAATATGAAACAAGCGGCGCACAATTGACGGGTTTCATTCAGGGAGTTCTCTGCCACGTTGGCCGAAATCACTGCGCATCAGCCGGGGAATCAGTCGTTATATTCCACAACACATACAGTATAATGCCATGAGTTAGTATGAAAACTTTTACAATGCGTATGCATTTACATGCCAGCAATAAGTTAAACATTTCTGGAAGGAAGCTAAGCCGAGGTTAATCGACAATAATTCCTTTATTGATCATATAAATCAAGAGATTGGAAAGCTGTATAGTAATACAGCTTGCAGGTAGGTACTAATGACGTTGTCTTTCATCTGCAAAGTAAGTAAAGATCCAATGACATTTAATTTACTTAACATGCCACTAAAAATTTAGTTTTTCAGGTACATTTCCACATTATTATTACCATTTTCGTGGAGCCCTTTTGCCCGTGTGTTTCACTCTGTCTGTCCGTGCGAATACCAGTCAGGATTGGCATGTTTAAAATAAGCCATGCGTTAAAACACTGTTCAGTATACATTCTAAATAAAACTGGTTTTATTAAAGCATTTTAATTAATATTTAAGCCAAAAAAATCCATTTATTTGTAGATTTACCAAACTATGGGGTAAACCTCGCTTTAGGGGAAGGGAGCAGCCAACACATTACACCAAATCTTACTAAGGGGAAAGGGGGCTTAAATTTTAGAAAAATCCCTTCACCTAATTAATGTGCACCACCCTGGATGCATTACGTGTTCCGCTCTTGGGTTACATGTGTCACACTTCGTCCATCCTGTTTCTCGATGATTCTTCCCCGTGTGATGTCATCTTCCGCGGGTGAAGTCAACCAAATGTTGTCTCCTGGCCGTATTGTGACGAAGAACACCTCCATAGTTTACTATAATTGCTGGATGCTGGCGAACATTGTCTATGTCCTCCCTTCAACTGTCTCATGCTACGGGTGCGGGCCCATTCGTCGCAGTGATCACGCTGAAATAATGCACTTTCATTCACCTCCACCTAGTCCTTAATATCGTATGTTACTTTATCTACGTCGTTCTCAAGTTTTACAGAGCAATGCAATGTGTGAGGTCCACTGCTTCTTAAGGTGCGCTTTAAACTTTGGGACTTTGTTTCAAATTCTTCGACACTTATCCACTAGCATGGTCCGTATTTCCTTGAATCTCACACTTATCCTTCTGTGTGCGCTACAGTTATCGTTAACTTAATGAAGAGTCAACTAATATAAAAGGAGAAGCAGGCATGTTCGTGATGACTGGGTGTTGTGTGCTGTCCTTAGGTAAGTTAGGTTTATGTAGTTCTAAGTTCTAGGGGACTGATGACCATAGATGTTACGTCCCAGTGCTCAGATCCACCTTGAACCAACTTAGTTAGCTACCTGGGTAGTTATCTTTGATGTGTAGTACACACCGTATTAACTTAAGGGGGGTCCAAGGTTTCGACGAAGCCTCAGCTTAACTTGTCACAGAAACTTCGAAGTCTCTGGTTCAAATTTTCATTCCGACAAAACCAGCAGCTGGAATGATCCAAGTATGACTTCGGAGTCCAGACAACAGACATTGTTTTTTCTACCGTGTGTCACACACCATGGTTCGTTAGACGCTGCGCCTTCAACGGCTGCTGGAACAGCATGTTTATCATGTTGAATGGGGCTCCCAAGCATACACATTTAGTGCACCTGTTTCCTTGCCACACACTGTTTGTTGCCATTTCCCTAAGAGGTACTATTATTGTCAGAAAATTTGAATTGTCGACGCTTAAAAGATCCTACGGTTTTTTGTTTGTCTCCTCAGCACACCAAACTTCGGTTAAGAAGATTCCTGAGATACCCTGAGCTCTCCCTGGTCCATGCCTTCGCCGTAAAGTCGCCTAGACTACCATTTATGGTTCATTCACAGTCAAGTGGATAGGTTGTGATACATGCACATCTTGAGATAAAATTGCATAATTTAGCTACATCTGGTATTAGGGTACGTGACTCTCAGTATCACCGTACATTCATAGCAGCTTCCAGTCCCTGTCAGTATCCAGGGCGATTCCTAATGCTTGTAAACATCAATCACCTCATTCTGTGCCCAAAAGCATATACAGTAGGGCTGAAATGTAGCTGATGTAATATTTTACAGAACAGCAGATAGTAAGCAAACATTAACTAGTAAACGTTCAGGTGGCTTAAGAAACGCTGTAAGGACAACATAGACATTACAGCCGCGTAAGTACTTACATTACTGTCTCGAAAATCTGAATTTTTAAATTTCTTTATTTTGTATCTTTAACAGCTGGAGATTATGACAGAAATGCGATAGGACTTACAAAGAAATAGCGAAAAATTCTTGCCTCCCACATAATTCTTTGATGTAAATGAAATTTTGATTTTGTTATTTTGGTACAAAAACAATAATGAGTCAGTTGTCAATTTCTTCTACGCACTCGTCCATATAGACATTCAGAACAAAAACTGTCACCGTATTTTAGAGGATGAGTTAGTTAGGAAATCGCTTTTGCAGCAACAGGCTCGTATGAAGCAAATGACAAGATGTGAAAAGTTATTTCTCAATTCGATAAAATGGCAGAAGCGTGCGTCAGCATTTTAGATAACGAGTTAGCTAGGAAATCGCTTTAGCAGCAACAGGCTCATATGAAGCAAATGCCAAGATGTGAAAAGTGATTTCTCAATTCGGTAATATGGCAGAAGCGTGCGTGAGCTAGCCTACTAAAGAAACCAGATAGCAAGAGTTGGTTACTATTAAACATGTAGTACAAAAGACAAAATAAATTTCATCTTAGCGTGGAACGTATTTTCCAGGGTTTTCTGGTGTACTAATTAATTAATTAATCACCTTAAACAGGGTAGAACGACTACTGACAAATACCAGTAAACTATAAACATTCAATTATGATTGATTAAGCAGGTTTATGTACAAGCATTTCCATTCCTGTCTACAGTACTTGTCGTATACTTTAATTTGAACTGTGACAATCTTAAAATGTAATTTGATACTCTGGATACATGAATGCTTTTTTTATAAGTTGTCGGTGTTATAGTGCAGGTTACTTAGATTGCATGGAATGTAACCTCATTTTATGTTTTGATTTTCATTATAACAATAATTCGAATTAAGAATATATATATATATATATATATATATATATATATATATATATATATATATATATAATCACTGATATCACAAGATATTCGTTTCAGCTAAGTCACATACTACTAATCCAATAAATAATAATAATGAGGTTATTGTAATAATACCTCATTATACTGTTTTAGATTGTCAGCTCTCAAATAAAGTTTTTGGATAATGCAAGTGTAAACTAACTCGACGTAAATGCAACGTTGAATTAACCGGGTCAGATTATGAACACACAGCGACAGTATTCAGTGCTTCCACGTGAAGTAATAATATGAGTTACAGATACGTTTCTCCAAATAGTCAAATGCTAATTTTATAGCAACTGTATTGCTTGATAAAGCATCTGTGGAATGATCCCAGGTTTTCTCTAATAAAGGACGCATTTCATTTGGTAAAGGTTATTCATCTCGTGTGCATGTTCGCTAGAAATGAAATAAAATTCTGTATTCGCAGACGGGATAAAGGAGTACGCATTGCCGTATTGTGCACAAATCCGCTTCAATCCAGATTTGTTCAGTTACTCATTTTCATGCCGGATTTATTTGATTAATTTGTATCAGTCTTGTTTAAACAACTTTGTTACAGGGAAATTAATTAGAATCTTCACAGTGCTATTAAAGACAACCGGTAAATCCAAAAATTTATATGCCAACAGTATACCTCCAGTGAATATAGGAACTATGCACATTCCTTCGTATTTAATAACACGACACTAAGAAATGAGTATGGGTTTGTTACCTTTCCAATAAATGTGTATTTCCTTAATTGTAGGTGAAGCGATTGGCCATCATCAATCTTACGAATGCTTTAACATGACCCACCTGGACGTCCTCTGAATCTCAGTAGCATCTGCACCCAATGTGGTTAACTGCTTTTTGAATACATTCCAATTTATTGAGAATTGCGTTTGATACTAGCAGACGTCCTATAACTTGGAATGTTCTCCTTGTCTTATCTGCGTCTCATATCTGCATCTATACTCCGTAAGCACGTTATGGTAATATAATAATACCATGTGTTGTGTGTCAGAGCGTACTTTGTGCACCCCTGTCATTTATTTTCCTTTTTCTGATCCAGTCGCAATGGAGGACTGTTGATAAGCCTCCATGCAAGCTTGAATATTTCTTATTTGACTTTCAACGTCTATTCGCAAAATATACGTCGGAGGAATTTGCTGACACTTCTAGGATATTCGCTCTTGGACTTCTAACAGTAAACCACATCGTGATAATCGAAGGCTCACTTGTAGCATTTGCCACTGGAGTTACGTGAAGATCTTCGTGGTACTTTCACGCTTAGTAAACGAACTTATGACGAAACTCAACACTCTTATTTATGTCTTCTCTACTTCATCTACCAATACTGCCAGCTTTGTGATTCACCTTGTAGTAATTCTGCATTTGTAGAATCGCTTCTCTTCGTCTTCAGGTTATGATTTTACCCTACCATTAAATTTTACTTAGTCTCCTCATTATTTTCAAAAGCTTCGAGAGGCATAAGATATACAAAAGATAACTTTTTATTTATCTTCATTTTCTCTTCTTGTTGTTGGCTGCAGTTCCCTCGTCTACGGATACATTCTTGAGGTTGAAATTTTGGTTTTGTTGGTTCTTTTTGATCTGAATAATGTTTTAAGATTTGCCGGTTTTACACTTGAATTTTATTTTTGTCACATTTTTCAATATCACACCGTCTTTACAATTTCCACTTAATATTACAAACTACATTGTTAGTGTCGAATATAAAAATACGTCTGTATCACAGGCACACTTTTACGTTCTATAGTACTCACAATATTCCAAAGAGTTTACAAAGCAAAAAGTTTACACACTTTCTTGAAAAAAGTATAATCTTTACCACATTGTATCATTATCTTATAAATGAATCCAGAAATAAATTTAATAATCCGCGTTTGATTGTGCAATTAATAATATGAATTTCAAGTATGCCAGATATTTCGTAATTTCAAATATTTCTAAAAGAAGAATAATTTTAACCGTACATACAGAGCGTAGCAAATTAATTTCTCTTTATACATTTTAGTCTGAAATATAATACATCGTATACAAAATCAGATGAAAATCTTTCAGTGAAACAGCCGAGAATGTTCACCTATCCCAGATTCGGGATAGGTATCAGCTACCTCTATAGAAAAAAGATAATATTAGAGGGGGGTGTCCCATTACAACGTGATCCGTGATCTTCATTTCTGCTACTTGTCACGGTCTTCGTCTTTTTTTCATTTGTGCTTAATCTCTATTGCAGATTCATTAGACTGTTCATTTCATTCAACTGAACCTGTAATTGTTTCTCACTTCCAGTGGGGACAGAAGTGTTTCAAACGAAACTTATCACAGATATCCTTTCGCCCGCAATTTTAATCCTACATCTGAAAATTTCCGTTATTTCCCTCACTGCATCTGCGATTTACAGGTTGTGAAGCAAGGGAAATTCACTGAACTTTTGCCGTACCTCAAACATATTACTTCTTTCTTGGTTTTACATGTTTGTTATTTCTTCTTCGTCCTTGTGCATATTGTGCATTTCTCATACTTTACAGCATATTATATTCTTAAATGCATTTTCTACGGTTGTACATCTTATGACAGTATATTTTTCTTAAATCTCGACTCCGTTATCAAGCGCAGTGTTAGACCAGATACTAAGGTGTCTGCCGGCCGTGGTGGCCGAGCGGTTCTAGGCGCTTCGGTCCGGAACAGCGTGACTGCTATGGTCACAGGTTCGAATCCTGCCTCGGGCATGGATGTGTGTGATGTCCTTAGGTTAGTTAAGTTCAAGTAGTTCTAAGTTCAAGGGGTCTGATGACATCAGATGTTAAGTCCCATAGTGCTCAGAGCCATTTGAACCATTTGAACTAAGGTGTCCTTTGCTTCCATATAACAAAAGATATTTTGATCTAATAAATCCTCAGTTTTGTTTCGTGGTCTTCTGTATATTATTCTACACAGAAATTTGGACGCATCAGCTGATGAGAAGATTGAGCGACCTTCGGTGTTATATAGAAGATATTTTTCCGCTAGTCTGGTGGTGACGTGGAATTATTTTATAAACCCTGGTGGAATGTTATACAGGCTGAGTCACCTAACATTACCGCTGGATATATTTTGTAAACTACATCAAATACTGACGAATCGATTCCACAGACCGAACGTGAGGAGAGGGGCTAGTGTAATTGGTTAATACAAACCATAAAAAATGCACGAAAGTATGTTTTTAACACAAACCTAGGTTTTTTAAAATGGAACCCCGTTAGTTTTGTTAGCACATCTGAACATATAAACAAATACGTAATCAGTGCCGTTTGTTGCATTGTAAAATGTTAGTTACATCCGGAGATATTGTAACCTAAAATTGACGCTTGAGTACCACTCCTCCGCTGTTCGACCGGGTGTATCGGAGAGCACCGAATTACGTAGGGATCCTTAGGGAACGGTGATGGACCTTAGGTACAGAAGAGACTGGAACAGCACATTACGTCAACATGCTAACACCTTTTTATTAGTCTTTTTCACTGACACACATGTACATTACCATGAGGGGTGAGGTACACGTACACACGTGGTTTCCGTTTTCAATTACGGAGTGGAATAGAGTGTGTCCCGACATGTCAGGCCAATAGATATTCAATGTGGTGGCCATCATTTGCTGCACACTATTGCAATCTCTGGCGTAATGAATGTCGTACACGCCGCAGTACATCTGGTGTAATGTCGCCGCAGTCTGCCACAATACGTTGTTTCATATCCTCTGGGGTTGTAGGCACATCACGGTACACATTCTTCTTTAACGTACCCCACAGAAAGAAGTCCAGAGGTGTAAGATCAGGAGAACGGACTGGCCAATTTATGCGTCCTCCACGTCCTATGCGCTCGTCGAACATCCTGTCAAGGGTCAGCCTAGTGTTAATTGCGGAATGTGCAGGTGCACCATCATGCTGATACCACATACGTCGACGCGTTTCCAGTGGGAAATTTTCGAGCAACGTTGGCAGATCATTCTGTAGAAACGCGATGTATGTTGCAGCTGTTTGGGCCCCTGCAATGAAGTGAGGACCAATGAGGTGGTCGCCAGTGATTCCGCTCCAGTCCACGGTCGCTGTCGCTCTACCTGTCTGAGCCAGCGAGGATCGTCCACGGACCAGTAATGAATGTTCCGTAGATTCACTGCCCCGTGGTTTGTGAAACCCGCTTCATCGGTAAACAGGTAGAACTGCAAGTCATTCTCTGTTAATGCCCATTGACAGAATTGCACTCGATGATTAAAGTCATCACCATGTAATTGCTGATGTAGCGACACATGAAACGGGTGAAAGCGGTGACGATGCAGTATGCGCATGGCACTACTTTGACTCAGTCAACCGGCTCTCGCAATGTCCCGTGTACTCATGTTTGGGTTCATGGCAACAGCAGCTTACACACCAACTGCACCCGCTTCTCCTGTGACGGGCCTGTTACGGACCCGTTTGCGTGCTACGACCATACCTGTTGCATACAGTTGGCGGTAGATGTTTTGCAATGTGTGGCACGTTGGATGCTCTCTTTCTGGGTACCGTTCTGCATTTCGTCGACACTCGCCATAGATGAGTATCATCTCCGCCTTTTAAGAGTTCGAATACACCATGGTCACAGTTCCTACCACACTACACTATCACAGACGTCAGATAACACGATGTACTACAGTTGGTCTGCGTGCGGAGACGAATGCGGAATAACAATAGCAGCGAGCGCTACATGCGGACACTGCGACAGCTAGACCAAACCACAACAGTGCACTACAGCCACCACTCGTAAATACGGTCGTCATCGTAAACATGTCCCTGCAGATGCTGCTCGCCGACCGTGGCCCGTGTTTGTTACAACACGCAACTGAACGTCGGATGTTTCAAGCGTCAAATTTAGGTTACAATATCTCCGGATGTAATTAACATTTTACAATGCAACAAACGGTACTGATTACGTATTTGTGTATATGTTCAGATGTGCTAACAAAACTAACGTGGTTCCATTTAAAAAATAAGGTTTGTGTTAAAAAAACATACTTCCGTGCATTTTTGTATGGTTTGTATTGAACAATTACACTAGCCCCTCTCCTCACGTTCGGTCTGTGGAATCAGTTCGTCAGTATTTGATGTGGTTTACGAAATATATCCAGCGGTAACGTTAGGTGACTCACCCTGTATATTCCTTCTGTCTAGTTTGTCAGCAAGTCTTCCAAAGCTCTGACAAATTCTGACTCTCAATAATTGATCCTCCTCGTCTTCCAAACTGACATCTTCTTGACGTAGGAGCTTCTATAAGCAGAGCTTTTCGACAGCATTTTTATTTTTTGTGCTGCAGTCGAAATAAGTACTTTAAGTGACACTATATTTACCGAAAAACACTCACTAAATTTGCTTCCTCGATTATCCACTTTCGGTGTTAAGCTGTTACCGAGTGGTGCTCTACAGCACACCACGTTCACGCATAGACAATGAGTGTCGCTCTCCTTCCTCGTACCAATAACGCTGTTAGGAGTCGGATGTTGGTCATCATATAACAGTTTCTTTGATATATATACTTGCCGACTCAACAGTCAGGAAGTACATCCGGCATAAAAACAAGAAAAAAATATTACATTGTGATAACACCGGACCTCTGACAGCGTTATGCTGATAGTCATCTGTCAGCATAAAGAGGGTAGTTGTGTGGGCAATCTGTGTATCATCGTGTCTTAACTGTTAGTGTATCGGTTTTTCTGAAGCAGAAACCGAAAACCGGTTCAGATTGTGCCTTAACACGTTCGAGAAACCACATTCAGGTTGGCCAGTGTGCTAGATCTACGATCATCCACTATTCACATTCACAGCGAATCTGGCTCACAAATCGGTCTCCCACGCTATGGTACTACACGTTAGGCACTTCCCACAAAATTTCAAATTATTTACTTGTAAAAATAATGTAATCCTACACTAGCCAAGTGCGGGTTCATTAATCCTGTTAGAAACACAAGCCTGCTGCAGTGAGCGAGATTCAGACACAAGTGTGGTCCGGAGGTTTGTCTGCTCTGGAAATTAGCATAGACGGTGATCTGTTGCATTTCTGCAAAAGAGCACAATGCTGGTGCATGCACAAGAGTTTCGGAGTACACCACTTATCGTACATTGTTAAACATGGAGCTCTGCAACAGACCACCCCTACATGTTCTTATGCTGACATCGTCAATTACGACTGCAGTGGACACGGGACCATCAGGATTCGACCGTCGATCTATGGCAACGGGTCGGCTCTTCGGATGACCCACAGTTTGCTACATTATGTCGACGGTCCTCTCCATAAACAGCGTCATCAAAGTGAACGGCGTCTCGAAATGTACAGCGCGCCACAAGCGTAGTCTGGGGGGAGCAGTATTGTGCTATGAGGGACGTTCTCCTGCGCTAGCACGGGACGTATGGTAGCAATCGAAGTAACGCTGACAGCTGCGAACCATCCGTTTGACTTCATGCTTGGTTTTTCGCGCGAGAGCGATATCATCTTCCAGTTGTATAATTGTCCGTGTCTCGGGATAGAACGGTGCTACAGTGATTTGAGGAGTATTATAGTGAACTCAAGTTGTTTCGGCTGCCAAATTCACCTGATTTAAACATTTTGGAAACAATCTGCATTGCTGTCGGGTGCTATCACCACGTGCGGGAGTCATCGGCCCGTTAATTATGCGAATTACATGACTTGTGCGTAGACATTTAATGCCACAGACCTCCCACAAACCTATCAACAAACTCTCGGATCCCGCAGTGCACAGAATCAATTATATATTTCGTTCTAAAGACGGACGAATTAACTATTAAGTTGGAGATCAAAAGCTTTGGCTCATAAGTGTACGAATGACATGGAGTGGCGAAGCTCTGCGTAGCGCTGTTGATTCTGGACTTGATGGCAGACACGAACGTGTTCTGTTAGAGTAGAAGCAACATCTCGAGTCTGCAATGGATCTGTTTCCTGGTGGAAGGGTTTACTGAGGTGTTAACTTATGCTGTAGCTGGTATCATTGATCAATTTTGTACGCCCTCGCAACAGAATCGCCGTTCAGGGAGTACATATATTTTGAGGTTACCTTCACTTTTTTGGTGTGGCGATGATTATAAAATGGATATTGAATTAATTATATTGTCAGACTATCAAGATGTTTGCACCTGGTCTTTTCGTGCGTACGCGTTCATAAAGAGCGGCTCCACTGCTGTATGATGCAGTCTAAGAACGTGTTGGTTGACGAAGAATAATTTTTGGAGGAGACCAAGGTAGCACTTATTTTGTGTACATAATGTGGTTTTGGTAATTGTTATCGATTGTTACTTATCATATCGTTTGGACAGGAACTAAATAACATCCAAAGATTTTTTCGTATGTGGGTTCGTGGCAAGCACGAGTGTTACAATTCACGCGGATGCTGGCATATACTTTAGACTGCAGATTGGTATATACTCAAGAGCGCACTGCTGTAAAGATGGTAGTTCTTTTAGTATCTGTTTGACGACATGATCGTCTCTGTTGTCTTGGATAACCAAGGTGATATCATCTGCAGAAGCTCGAACGCCAACTTTACTCAGGCCCTGTAGATTGCTGTCCGATACTTTGGTGGAGGTGTGTTAACAGAGGTTTCTTGGCGAGTGCAAAGAAAACACTGTAGAAAGGGCAATCTCATCGAAGTTCTCTTTGACAGGGTTTCGTAGGCGTTTCATTTCATTTTGATCTCGAAGGTGAGCCTTCACAAATCAAATGGCTCTGTGCACTATGGGACTTAACATCTGAGGTCATCAGTCCCCTAGAACTTAGAACTACTTAAACCTAACTAACCTAAGGACATCACAGACATCCATGCCCGAGGCAAGATTCGAACCTGCGACCGTAGCGGTCGCGCGGCTCCAGACTGAAGCGCCTAGAACCGCTCGGCCACCCCGGCCAGCCAACTGACCAACAGTCGCATTTCTAGAAAATCTGACAATCTGTCAAGGCGTCTTGCCGGCCGCTGTGGCCGAGCGGTTCTAGGCGCTTTAGTCCGAAACCTCGCTGCTGCTACGGTCGTAGGTTCGAGTCCTGCCTCGGGCATGTATGTGTGTGATGTCCTTAGGTTAGTTAGGTTTTAATAGTTCTAAGCGTAGGGGACTGCTGACCTCAGATGTTGAGTCCCATAGTGCTTAGAGCCATTTGATTTGTGAAGGCGTCTTCATTCGCACAAGTATGCCGTCAGTGGCTGTGCTGTGCGGCGGTGGGTACCTGGGGTGTGTGATTGCGCGGTCAGCGCCGCAGCGGCTCCGTGCCCCGTCCGCCGTGTGCGGCGGGCACGGCGGGCGCGCCACGCGCGTGCAGCTGTCGCGGCGGCAGCGCTGAGGCACGCGGGGAACGCGCGGCGGCTGGCAGCCCAGCAGGCCGCCTGCCTGGCCCCGCCGCGTCTCCAGTGTCCCAAGTAGCTCGCACTGTCTCTGTCAGCGCACCGCTCCGTGCCCCGGGAAGCGAAGGCCGCGGTCCGGCAGGTACAGTGTGTGGCTTCCGCGACAGGTAATCGAAGCAGCACCGCCTATACTGTAGTTCTCCGGTGTCCATCAGCAGGACGGCCGCGACGAAAATGACCGCAATCTTGGTAAACAGGACTGACAGTTGTTCCACCTCTCCCATCTCAAACCGCCTCGGTACTGATCGTCCTTCCCTTCCGGTAGCCAGCTGGCGGCTGTTCTCCAGAGGAGTATATTTCCCCTTTGCTGTGAGACCTTCGTGTGTGCATAGAAATCTAGAGCATATAGCAAGTGACTGTTAGGCGACTCGGTATCGTATACTACGGAATATAGAACGCTACAGATTACAAGATGCACCATAATATGTAGCCAATAAAAATAAAAATTACCATATCTATTATCAGATTGGAAAAAAACTAAAACTAAACTCCTCCTGCACAGGCCATAAAGGCGCAGATACCGACTGGCTGCCGTGTCATCCTCAGCCCACAGGCGTCACTGGCTGCGGATATGGAGGGCATGTGGTCAGCACACCGTTCTCCCGGCCGTATCCCAGTTTACGAGCCCGAAGCCGCTACTTCTCAATCATGTAGCTCCTCAGTTTGCCTCACAAGGGCTGAGTGTACCCGCTTGCCAACATTCTACATCTACATCTACATACATACTCCGCAATCCGCCATACTGTTCCACTCCCAAACAGAACGAGGGAAAAATGACTGCCTATATGCCTCTGTACGAGGCCTAATCTCTCTTATCTCATATTTGTGGTTTTTCCGCGAAATGTAAGTTGGCGACAGTAAAATTGTACTGCAGTCAGCCTCAAATGCTGGTCCTCTAAATTCCCTTAGTAGCGATTCACGAAAAGAACGCCTCCTTTCCTCTAGAGACTCAGACCTGAGTTCCAGAAGTATTTCCGTAACACTCGTGTGATGATCAAACCTACCAGTAAGAAATCTAGCAGCCCGCCTCTGAATTGCTTCTATGTCCTCCCTCAATCCGACCTGATAAGGATCCCAAAAGCTCGAGCAGTACTCAAGAATAGGTCTTATTAGTGTTTTATAAGCGGTCTTCTTTACAGATGAATCACATCTTCCCAAAATTTTACCAATGAACCGAAGACGACTATCCGCCTTCCTCACGACTTCCAGTACATGCTTGTCCCACTTCATATCGCTCTGCAATGTTACGCCGAAATATTTAATCGACGTGACTGTGTCAAGCGCTACACTACTAATGGGGTATTCAAACATTACGGGATTCTTTTTCCTATTCATCTGCATTAATTTACATTTATCTATATTTAGAGTTAGCTGCCATTCTTTACACCAATCACAAATCCTGTCCAAGTCATCTTGTATCCTCCTACAGTCACTCAACGACGACACCTTCCCGTCCACCACAGCATCATCAGCAAACAGCCGCACATTGCTATCCACCCTATCCAAATGATCATTTATGTAGATAGAAAACAACAGCAGACCTGCCACACTTCCCTGGGACACTTCAGATGATACCCTCACCTCCGATGAACACTCACCATCGAGGACAACGTACTGAGTTCTATTGCTTAAGAAGTCTTCGAGCCACTCACATACTTGGGAACCAATCCCATATGCTCGTACCTTAGTTTGCAGTGGGGCACCGACTCAAACGCTTTCCGGAAGCCAAGCAATATGGCAACCGTTTGATACCCTTCGCCCACGGTTCGCAAGATATCATGTGAAAAGAGGGCGAGTTGCGTTTCGCAGGAGTGATGCTTTCTAAAGCCGTGCCGATGCATGGACAGCAACGTCTCTGTCTCAAGGAAAATCATTATATTCGAACTGAGAATATGTTCGAGAATCCTGCGACAAACCGATGTTAAGGATATTGGTCTGTAATTTTGAGGATCCGTCCTTCTACCCTTCTTATATGCAGGCGTCATTTGCGCTTTTTTCCAGTCGCTCGGGACCTTACGTTGGGCAAGAGATTTGCGATAAAGGCAAACTAAGTAAGGAGCCAATACAGTAGAGTACTCTCTGTAAAACCGAATTGGAATCCCATCAGGTTCTGGCGATTTATTTATTTTCAACCTATTCAGCTGCTTCACAACCCCAGGGATGTCTATCACTATGTCCTCCATACGGGAATCTGTACGAGACTTAGAACGGCGGTATGTTTGTACGATCCTCATGCGTGAAAGATTTCTCAAATGCTAAATTTAAAATTTCATCTTTCGTTTTGCTGTCTTCCGTTGCCAGGCCAGGCTGATCATTGAGTGACTGGATGGAAGCCTTCGTCCCGCTTACCGATTTTACGTAAAACCAGAATTTCCTTGGGTTTTCAGCAAGATCTTTTGCTAAGGTATGACGGTGGTAGTGGTTGAAAGCTTCGCGCATCGCTCTTTTTACAGCAGCACGAATCTCTACTAACTTTTGCCTGTCCTCATTCTCCCGATCTTTCTTGTACCGCGAGTGCAACTGCCTTTGCTTCCTGAGCATTCTCCGAAAAGCGCTGTTAAACCACGGTAGGTCTTTTCCGTCCGTAACCCACTTTTTCGGCACATACTTGTCCAATGCGTTATTTACAATGTGTTTAAAATTTGCCCATAATTCTACCACGTACATCGTACGGAAGTAAATGAAGTCGATTCATTTACTAAGTGGGATGCTAACAACTTCTTATCTGCTCTTTCTGGTAAGAATACTCTCCTAGCCTTCTTGACTGACTTTATAACTTTCGTAACCATAGTCATAATGACAACATCATGATCACTAATCCCTGTCTCAACACTGACACCGTCGATGAGGTCTGGTCTGTTCGTGGCTACCAGATCTAAAATATTTCCATTACGCGTTGGCTGTCGATTTAGCTGGTCAAAACAGTTTTCGGATAAAGTGTTCAAAAGTAATTCACACGACGGCCTGTCTGTACCACCTGTAATAAATCCATAGACACCCCCGTCTATACTAGGTGGGTTGAAGTCGCCTCCGACTAATATAGCATGATCCGGGTATTTCTGCGATACAGAATATAGACTCTCTTTGAATGATTCTAGAACTGTCACGGTGGAACCGGGTGGCCGGTAATAACACCCCACAATTAACTTTATTTCCCCTAGCCCTGTTAAACGTGTCCAGATAACTTCACAATCACACTCTACTCCGGCCTCAGTAGACACAATATTTTTGTCAACTGCAATGAAGACACCACCTCCTACGATGTCTAGTCTGTCTTTCCGATACACATTCCAACCCTCACTAAATATTTCAGAATTTCCTATCTCAGGATTCAGCCAGGTCTCAGTCCCGAGAATAATTTGCGCGCCCCACGCTTCCTGGAGGGCAGTAAATTCAGGAATTTTATCCGAACACTGAAAATTTACTGCTAATATCTTGATAGCTGAAGTGTCTTTACACTGAGCGCGTCCTGATTTCCCTGCCTGCAAATCGACTGGTGAGTGTTCATCAGGACATTTCGCACTACTGCCTACCTAAAAAACCCCTAGGTACACCCCACAAGTACTCTGCTACCCGAGTAGCCGCTTCCTTCGTGTAGTGCAACCCTGGCCTATCGAGAGGCGTCCTACAATACCCCACCCAATAGCGCAGGTCTAGAAATCTGCAGCCAAGACCGTCACGAGTCGACGAAGCCTCTGGTTGAGACCCTCCACTCTGCTCCAAACCAAAGGACCCCGATCCACTCTGGGAACGATGCTGCAAATAGAGAGCTCTGCTTGCATCCCACACGCGAGGCCAGCAGTCTTCACCAAATCCGCCAGCCGCCTGTACTAACTGAGGATCGCCTCAGAACCCAAGCCACAGGCATCATTGGTGCCGACGTGAGCAACTACTTGCAGACGACTGCACCCCGTACGCTCGATAGCCGAAGGCAAGGCCGCCTCCACATCTTGGATGAGGCCCCCCTGCAGACAAACCGAGTGCACGTTGGATTTCTTTCCAGCCCTGTACGCTATTTCCCTAAGGGGCTCCATCACCCGCCTAACGTTGGAGCTCCCAATAACCAGTAAGCCTTTGCCCCCATGTGCTTCCTCGGGCCCTGCTGAAGGAGCGGCCACTTGCCCATTTGACAGTGAACGGGCGAGGCCAGCCGGCCAGCCTCCACATTGACCCTCCGCCTCGAGCGACGCGAACGCGTTGCTGTCCGCCACTCACCCTTAGGTGAGGGCGGCCCCAACGCGCCGGGTGCACTAGAATGTGCCTCGGCGGCTGAGTCAGCGGACGCAGCAAGCCACACCTGAGGTGTCTCAAGCGACGCACCAGACCCTCCGCCGTCGCTGCACCTCGAGGCAGCAGCCTGAAGGCGGCTGACTGGGGCCAGCAGCACGCTCAGCTGCTCGCGAACGGCGGCCAGTTCCTCCTGCGTCCGCACACAGCACGCACACACCCTATCCATCCTACTGCTAATATCTAACGACTCCGCGAATTTATACTCTACGGCTATCAATAAGCAATATTACTCCACTCAAATACGAGAATACACAAGGATTTTATGTAATTAAATATGCAAGCGCACAAACACTCGGAAAGAAAGTAAGAATCAAACTACAAAACAAATCAGAAAGCTAAATATGCGACTCGCTACTGCACTGACGCTTCACCAGCGGCTGCTCAAGGCTCACTGAGCTGTGCTAGTGCTCGGCAGTCCGGATTAGATTGGAAAGTGGGCCGAAGTGCCGCTGAGATGCTCTGTTTCCATGTTCTCCCGCACATGTTATTACTTTACATTTATAACCCGCATCATATGAATACCTTTTATTTGAAACTTTCCTGGCAGATTAAATCTGTGTGCCGGACCGAGACTCGAACTCGGCACCATTGCCTTTTACGGGCAAGTGCTCTACCGTCTGAGCTAACCAAGCAGGACTCACGCCCCGTCCTCACAGCCGTACTTCCGCCAGTACCTCGTCTCCTACTTTCCAAACTTCACAGAAGCTCTTCTGCGAACCTAGCAGAACTAGCACGCCCGGAAGAAAGGATATTGCGGAAGTTTGGAAAACAGGAGACGAGACACTGGCGGAAGTAAGACTGTGAGGACGGGCCGTGAGTCGTGCTCAGATGGCAGAGCACTTGCCAGCAAAAGGCAAAGGTCACGAGTTCGAGTCTCGGTCCAGCACACAGTTTTAATCTGCCAGGACCTTTTATTTTTTTACATTACGAAAATAGCTTCTAACATAAATAATGTACTACTGTTACCGATAACACAAATCACTTTCGATTCAACTTCACTGGCAGCGTAGACCGCAATGATGCATCATAGGCGAGACACTATCTGGGTCTGTGATGACGGAGCAGGTGGGAGACAGTGTTAGCATGCTTGAGAATCTCCGCAACTTATCTTCATCCGAAGAGAAAAGTGTCTGTTATGTTCCGTAAAATACGGTACATTGTATTGAGTGAAATTATTTAATTTGAAATGGGGAAACACTAGTGATATATTCTCCAAATAGTATTCATGTAGGATTCATATGTGTGTACATAATCAGAGTGTGTAGTAAGAAGAGTAATTGAAGAGGAATTTCCTGATGTTTAGTTTCCTAACCTACGTACGATTCCTCGATTGGTAGAAAAATTTCGTTAAATGGGAAGTATTCCTGGCAGGAAATACACACAGCCACGTAGAGTACTTGCAGAAGAAACTCTGGTTAACATGGCGCATGCTCTGGGAAAGTCTACTAGAAAATCAATTCGACTTCTTCCTCAGTGAATGGGAATTACGTATGCCTCTGCTCAAGTGGCTATCAAGTTACTTAAATTACAGCCCTATAAACTAACTGCAGCGCAATAATTTAAAATATGTGACTTTGAAAAAAAGTTCCGGCTTTGTGACTGGATTCTCAATAGGGAGCATAATAGAGCAATTGATCTAACCTAACTTCCTTTTCGCAAACGACCTTGCCGCAGTGGTGACACCGATTTTACGGCCGCAGTGACCGAGCGATTCAAGGCGCTACAGTCTAGCACCGCGTGACCGCTACGGTCGTAGGTTCGAATCCTGCCTCGGGCATGGATGTATGTGATGTCGTTAGGTTAGTTAGGTTTAAGTAGTTCTAAGTTCTAGGGGACTGATGACCTCAGAAGTTAAATCCCATAGTGCTCAGAGGCATTTGAATCATTTGACACCGATTCCCGCCAGATAACCGCAGTTAAGCGTTGAAGGGCTCGGCTAACCCTTGGATGGGTGACCACCCAGGCTGCCGAGTACTGTAGGACAGTGCAGTGCACTCATTCATCGTGAAGTCAATTGAGGAGCTACTTGACTGAGAAGTAGCGGCGACAACGGCCGGGAGAGTAGTGTGCTGACCACATGCCCCTTCACATCCGCATCCAGTGACGCCAATCGGTTGAGGATGACACGGTGGCTACTCGATACTGTTGGTCTTTCCAAGGCTTTTTCCAACGGAGTAACTTTCTTTTCGAAAGAATCTTGGTTTCACCTTTTTGATTATAATAATTCACAAAATAACCGTCACTGATGTTGTGAAAACCCTGACATAATGCACGAAAAGCCCCGCAAGATCGAAACATAGGAGTGTTGTATGTTATTGGAGGTGAGAGACTAATAGGCTCTAGTTTATCCAGGAGGCCGAGCGGTTCTAGGTGTTTTAGGCCGGAACCGCGCTGCTGCTACGATCGCAGGTTCGAATCCTGCCTCGGGTATGGATGTGTGTGCTGTCCTTCGGTTGGCTAGGTTTAAGTAGTTTTAAATCCAGGGGACTGATGACCTCAGATGTTAAATCACATAGAGCTCAGAGCCATTTGAACCATTTGATTACCAGTGAGACGGGGAAAACATTTTCCGGGCCATTTTTGACCCATTAACTGAAAGAGAACGTGCTATCGCAACATTTCAGCAGGACTCTCCGACGATGCATACAGCCAACTTCTCATAACAGGAAATTCATGACGTGTCTTAAGATTGATTTATCAGTAACAATGTATGGGCCCCTCGATCACCCGATTCAATTCCCCGCGATATTTGTCTCTAGGAGCATTAAAACAGAATGTTCAATACAACTACAAATATTATATGAATTCAAAATTAACATTCGTCAAGAAATTGCTGCCATTTCTCAGTGGGAATTGCAGAGCGTGATAAGCATTTCCTTAAGTACGTGCTGGAAATGGCTGAGCAACTAAGGGAGGCAGTTCCAGTATCTCCTTCCTTAATATACGTATTATACTTTTAAGTGTTCATGCTATGCGCGTTAGAAATAACATACGCAACTCACCATTCTACATTTACTGCGGACCTCCTGTCTCCCACACCGCGCACTCAGCAGCCGCCCCCGTCGGCTGGTTGTATGCCACGAAAGTGGTTACATCTCATTTACATTTGTCGTCTGATGTTCAGACCATTACACAAGATTGGCGCATAGTCAGAGGAGAGTTCCTGCAGACAGAGTTACGCTGCCGAAAACATACATTTAAAGTGAAATAGTATGAGATGGGTGACGGGAAAACGTGCGAGGCCATGTTACCAACATAACAGCCATTTTAGTTTTGGCCGTCGTGGATGTAACCCGTTATTTTCAGATATTGTTTTGTGACGTATAAAACAGAGTAAATAGTGTCTTTCATTTGAGCATAGCTTTATTCAGTCCTTAGTTATGTTACATTTCGTATAGAACAATACAAACGTTGGTGATAACACATGAAGACTACAGGATGCGCTCCACGAGTTCCCCATTGCGCTTTAAGGTCCTTCTTAGCCACTTAATCTATTCCTCATTGACTCCAGATCAGTACCGGAATGATAGCATAAACTTTGTGATCACGCTCTCTGAGCTGTGAAAGGTTTCTGATCTTTGCCGCATTCACTGTTACCTTTATATAACCCAATGCTGGAACACCTACCCCATCATGAGGTGGGGCACTGCTATATTCAAAGGAAGCAGGAAATATCCGTTCGTCAGCCAGCAGCGACATTAGCACATACCATCTTCGTCCAGAAACTGGTGATAACGGGCTGCTGTTAATGTAACATGAATGAAAATGAGCTGAACAATACGAAAACCCCACACACAACACGAAACCAGCGAGCCACGCGGGGCAGTAGTTTGCACACTGGGGTCGTATTAGGGAGGACGACGGTTCAGATCCTCGTCCAGCACTTAGGTTTCCACTCATTTCAATATGTCACTTAAGACAAATTCCAGGATGGTTCCTTTAAATTGGCACCTCCGAATTCCTTCCCATGCTTCCTCATGCCAAATTTTCCTATCATTTCTAACTACCTCGTCGTCAACGGCACGTTTTCCACACCAATACATCATTTTCGGTGCGTAAGCTTCTTTCGATGGATCCATCCAGTGAGGGTTGACATCTGACCAGTGGCAGTAATTCCGTTTACTTGACTTCCCGTTAACAAGGAAATAGCTTCATTTATAGACATAATGTCATAGGGAAACGACGGTTTTGTTCAGCTCGCGCGTCACAAATTCTGCAAACTGAAGCCGGCTGGATATTCCTCGAACAGACATTGTAACATTTACATTTCCTAAAGGCGCTGTTTATCTGTGACTAAAATTACAATGACTGGTGCACGCCTTACATCAGTTTCCTGCGAGATGTTGCGATAACCGCGCTCTAGACTCTCACCGAATGATGCCACAAGAGTGGTTGACGACACTTTTGCATAGCAGTTTTCAATTGCCCAGCTTTCAGTTTAATTGCAATAGATCCAGTTTCACGAATTTTCGAGGGACGTTTGGTCTGTCTAGATGGCAGTTATTGTAATAATCTTTGATAAATTGACTGTTCCTCTAGTTTTGTATCAGGAAGACCTCAATCTGTTCGGTATATGTTACTGCCACCAACTTCCGCGTCATGTGTAACGAATCACTCCATAATGAATTAAGTTCCGTTAAAATGAAATGCACCACAGTATTTCATGAGTGGCTGGTATATCAAGTGATCCACATTCCATTTGAAAATTAGGAGTCCCATGAAAGTCGTTTTCTTTGGAAGAATGGATCCAACCCATGGACCTCCCAATATATCTATATCTACAGCCCCGAAGCCAGTTCGTTGTTTCAAAAGACATACTTATTCTAGAAATACTCATTAAATAATCACTACAGCTTGTCATAAATAAATTGTCTTATTTGTACCAAAACATGCTCTTAAGCTAGGTAGTCGATGCGTTTAACATCTTAGTCAATATTAAAGCTATTAATCGATTAGGTGCTTTGATGAAAACAGAACAATATGACTGAGCAACCCGTCAGATTTAACTGTCGAAAAATGACTAAGTCAGTGCCTATAACTTAAACATAATCGTCAGTCTGAAACATGTCCTTTGTCATCCAGAGCAGCAAGCCAAGCTGTTGTTCCTGGAATTCGAAGCTATTTTTCCGTCTTCCAAGAGAGGCGGTATTAATTGGACAGTCAGGAGGCTTCTTTTCTCCTAGCAAACTACCTTCCTATTGTTTATTTCTCAATTACTGCTATTTTGAAGATGAGATACTGTTTTAACCTTAGAATTCAACAACTTAAAGCAATAATGTACCGTATCTTCCTTCGGTCTTCCTTTCAATTTTATTTACTCATGATATTAGTTGTTTTTTTTTTGGTCATCAGTCTACTGACTGGTTTGATACGACCCGCCACGAATTCCTTTCCTGTGCTAACCTCTTCATCTCAGAATAGCACTTGCAACCTACGTCCTCAATTGTTTGCTTGACGTATTCCAATCTCTGTCTTCCTCTACAGTTTTTGCCCTCTACAGCTCCCTCTAGTACCATGGAAGACATTCCCTCATGTCTTAGCAGATGTCCTATCATCCTGTCCCTTCTCCTTATCAGTGTTTTCCACATATTCCTTTCCTCTCCGATTCTGCGTAGAACCTCATTCCTTACCTTATCAGTCCACCTAATTTTCAACATTCGTCTATAGCACCACATCTCAAATGGTTCGATTCTCTTCTGTTCCGGTTTTCCCACAGTCCATGTTTCACTACCATACAATGCTGTACTCCAGACGTACATCCTCAGAAATTTCTTCCTCAAATTAAGGCTGGTATTTGATATTAGTAGACTTCTCTTGGCCATAAATGCCTTTTTTGCCATAGCGAGTCTGCTTTGGATGTCCTCCTTGCTCCGTCCGTCATTGGTTATTTTACTGCCTAGGTAGCAGAATTCCTTAACTTCATTGACTTCGTGACCATCAATCCTGATTATAAGTTTCTCGCTGTTCTCATTTCTACTACTTCTCATTACCTTCGTCTTTCTCCGATTTACTCTCAAACCATACTGTGTACTCATTAGACTGTTCATTCCGTTCAGCAGATCATTTAATTCTTCTTCACTTTCACTCAGGATAGCAATGTCGTCAGCGAATCGTATCATTGATATCCTTTCATCTTGTATTTTAATTCCACTCCTGAACCTTTCTTTTATTTCCATCATTGCTTCCTCGATGTACAGATTGAAGAGTAGGGTCGAAAGGTTACAGCCTTGTCTTACACCCTTCTTAATACGAGCACTTCGTTCTTGATCGTCCACTCTTATTATTCCCTCTTGGTTGTTGTACATATTGTATATGACCCGTCTCTCCCTATAGCTTACCCCTACTTTTTTCAGAATCTCGAACAGCTTGCACCATTTTATATTTTCGAACGCTTTTTCCAGGTCGACAAATTCTATGAAAGTGTCCTGATTTTTCTTTAGTCTTGCTTCCATTATTAGCCGTAACGTCAGAATTGCCTCTCTCGTCCCTTTACTTTTCCTAAAGCCAAACTGATCGTCACCTAGCGTATTCTCAATTTTCTTTTCCATTATTCTGTATATTATTCTTGTAAGCAGCTTCGATGCATGAGCTGTTAAGCTGTTAGTGCGATAATTCTCGCACTTGTCAGCTCTTGCCGTCTTCGGAATTGTGTGGATGATGCTTTTGCGAAAGTCAGATAGTATGTCGCCAGACTCATTTATTCTACACACCAACGTGAATAGTCCTTTTGTTGCCACTTCTCCCAATGATTTTAGAAATTCTGATGGAATGTTATCTATCCCTTCTGCCTTATTTGACCGTAAGTCCTCCAAAGCTCTTTTAAATTCCGATTCTAATACTGGATGCCCTATCTCTTCTAAATCGACTCCTCTTTCTTCTTCTATCACATCAGACAAATCTTCATCCTCATAGAGGCTTTCAATGTATTTTTCCACCTATCTGCTCTCTCCTCTGCATTTAACAGTAGAATTCCCGTTGCACTCTTAATGTTACCACCGTTGCTTTTAATGTCACCAAAGGTTGTTTTGACTTTCCTGTATGCTGGGTCTGTCCTTCCGACAATCATATCGTTTTCGATGTCTTCACATTTTTCCTGCAGCCATTTCGTCTTAGCTTCCCTGCACTTCCCATTTATTTCATTCCTCAGCGACTTGTATTTCTGTATTCCTGATTTTCCCGGAACATGTTTGTACTTCCTCCTTTCATCAATCAACTGAAGTATTTCTTCTGTCACCCATGGTTTCTTCGGAGCTACCTTCTTTGTACCTATGTTTTCCTACCCAACGTCTGTGATGGACCTTTTTATAGATGTCCATTCCTCTTCAACTGTACTGCCTACTGCGCTATTCCTTATTGCTGTATCTATCGCGTTAGAGAACTTCAAACATATCTCGTCATTCCTTAGTACAATTAGTTGTTAGTCACCCCAAAAAAAGAAAAAAAAGAGACAGACAAAAGAGGAGAAAAAATCTGTCGAAGTCAATTGCGTCTCATCTGTTCGGCCTTGGCTAACATTACTTGATGCAAGGAGACTCACTGTAGCTACGGTACCGTTGTGAATGTACAGAAGGCCACCGTTCCTGTAGGAGAGACCTTATCTTCCTCTATAAAATTCAGTTCTACTCCAACTTCATAAAATGAAATCTCCATCACTTAGAACATGCCAGCCTTTGTTAAGTAAGCGACATCTCACGGATACTATCCTATACCTATTCTAAGATGTATGCGAATGTTTTCGCAACTCAAATGCTAGTACAGTGGTTGATATTTTTGACAATCATCCCAAAACCCTGTTCTTCAAAAATCTCGGCGTCGCACATATTAAAATTTAATATTATAGAAGATACGCTAATGACACGTTTTTGTTCATTACATGATCACTCAGTGAGATAGATATTACGGTAACACAACTTAATGGTATACATACTAACATCACTCTCACTATGGGATTGGGAAAACAACACACCGTTAATTTTCTAAATCCGACTATGGATTCCAATAGCTGTACCCACTGATCTAGCGCCTGCCTTGAACCCACCTAAACTAATAACGTCAAATACAATGCCTCTTGCCGCCCCGAGCCCATAGAAGGAACTTTTTTCTCTCATTTAATGATTCATAGATTAGTCAGTCTCCCTCTGGAGCATGACGAAACTCAAAAAAAAGTTGCGATCCTCAGACGTATTGCAGTGCATAATGGCCTTAAATCCCAGATGATAGTTAAAATATTTGCCACAAAATTACGTAAGTTTCACATAATATTCGAGATATGGTTACAGAAGTGAGTGGAAATCAAAACTAAGTACATGCCTGTACCGTATAGCGGATCTGTGTCTAATAGAGTAGCTAGGAATCTCTATGATTAGGAAGTGCGAATGAGCGTCCATTCTAACAACTCGTTACGTAAGACCATGCGATACAGCATCTGACCTACCAAATCATACTCACATTCAGGGATTTATTAAATCAACTGCGGGGAATGCAAAAACTTTTGTGTAGGACAAACGTGTAGGTTTGCCATTAGATTTAGAGATCGCATTTAGACCAGTGACAAATGTAGCTCTTCGTTTGGGCACCGTCTTCGGAAGACAAAACACAAGTTGAATGTCATCGAAAACTCCTTACAAATTCATCATAGTGTCGGTAAGGGAAACTATCTAGATTGTTTATAAGAGATCGAAGTTTATAGGCCATTTAGAGGTCAGCCAGAACATACCTTGAATGAACACAGTGACCTCAAAAATAAGATATCTTAGACCACTTTCGGAATGCCTTACTAGACGGCGATTTTAGACAGTCTGAATTTCTGCATTTTCGGTCATGGGAAATATTTTTGACCATGCTACACTTGCTGCGGATCATTATTTCCCTATAAACTTTCTCAGGTGTGACAACATTAGCACATCATTAGCACGGTGTTGTACCTATGTGCGATTGGATGCACGTGCTTTACTTATATGGAATTCCACCTTTAATTTCCATTTAGAATTCTCTACCTTTCTTTCCTTGTTATTTCAATTCCCTACGAAGGGGAGTAAGCTTACTGCAGATAAAACCACTCACCAGCAAAAGGTTATGTCAACCGAAAAGGTATTTCAAAGTACACAAAAAATTGACAATAAATATTAGCAGTAATAAACAAACTAGCCTCTGATTGCAAGGGTGGTTTTATACCATAATTATAACACGATCGATTTCAGGATTTCGAGTCTCGTCTTCAGATACAGCTGAAGTAAAATACGGAAAGGAATATTAAAAGCAGTTTTGGTGTAATATGATTTAAACTGTCAATGGATCGTGTTTAGGTAATCATGTACATAAGAGAGGTGTATGGCAAGAATACATCGAAGTTTGGGCATATCATGTGAACGAAGACTAGGAGCAGGTAGAATGGTAGAAGTTTTAAGCTGGAAAAACACGAGATTTTAATACTGAAGCCTAAGAATATAATGAAATCTATGATCGTGACCTACAGAGGTCTCTGAAATGTTTTCGGGGTTTACATAAACATCAAGAGGGAAGGGACGTTAATTGATGGCTATTTCAAATAGTAACTGAAAAAGGATAAAAGACGAGATTGAGAACGTAAAAAAAGTAAAAATTACACGTCAAATCTGTACTAGTGTACAACAATAGAAGGTGTTGAACGAAGATCTTACTAAGGAAGTGTTAAATAAGAATAATTATAGCCATGCTAGTAAACTACACTATAGGTGCAATAATAGTGTCGAAAATTCTGGGAAGAATGAAGACAGAGTAGACAGATTTAGAAGAATCAAAGATGAGAATTAAATATTTTTCAGTTTTGAAAGACCAGTTCCTTGACAGTGCACCTTTCCTTTAACTTTTCATTCTCTGATGACGAGTCACAAGACATCAAGGTGTTGTTACACACGTTTGACTCTTGTACCGACTAGACTAACGTAGATGAATCTGTGCAGTGTTGGGAGGTATTGTGAAGTCCACTGTTGTATTTTTTACAACAAAACCAGTAACTGCTTTTATATCAAGTAAAACAATAACTGTACGCTCAGAAAGTAGATCTTATTACGAGCAATACTGACGAATATTGTTGTAGACATATATAATAGGTAAGTAAGGGGTAAGTAATGGGTGAGTAACTGCTGGACGTAACGACCCCCAATGTCGACTTACATTTCCATCCAGTTTTCAAATATATCCATAATACAGTTGATCGATGAATTTTGACTGACTATTACTGCCGTCTATTACTTTCTCAATAGTAGTTAACGTAGGGAGCACGGTTTGTTTAAATATTTCCCTCGAGTGTTACTCAACAGTTGCGTTTTATTAGTTAACCTTTGAAATATTTTACGTAATTTAATGGTGAGTAACGCCCAGAAATCCTGTTCATTCAGGTAAACACAAACAATGGGAATATTAACTATGATTAGACAGAATAAATAATTTTACTACTCATCTTAAGATATCCTAGGATTATCAATGAGTCATAAACTCTTGTATTGAAAAACCTTAAGTGAATCTACCAAAGTACCAAAATGTAGCTTGTTACTCTTCAACTACCCTTGAGATTATATTTCAGTTCTATTACATGACGTGAAGCCGTAACAATTGATTCTAGTTTGTTTATTGTAGCCAAAAAAGTTAAATCCGTTCTTGAATTATTCTGCTATAAGAAGATTCCTAGACTTCAGCGGCAGACGGCTCTTTATTGCTCGCTTTATGGCTGTTGTGATAAATTTGATTTACCAGAATAAACTTACCGCTGTTACTATCTTTTATTCTGCCATGTGAGCGGCAGGTCACGTTGTCGAGTGCTGTTGCTCAAGTGTACTTCGCTGGAGTTCTCTGAGCACATAGACGGCCACGTGAGCTGGAAAATAACGACAGCAGTGGAAACTTCGTGTTTCATGCCCTGACTAGCAACTGCAGAAACCACTTGGCTGGTACCAAGGTTGTAGCCTTAAGCGTACGACGATAGAGACAACGGATGCTGTTAGAGTGACTGAGGATATTTGTCAGGATAAATATCTGAAGTTTCAAGTACCTGTATGTCTGACATCGAGAAACTGAACAACGTCCAGCGATGTTTATCAGTGGTTCGAATATATACGGTGTCTTAAAAAAAGAGAGATTTCAAACTGAGGAGAAAACTTAATATTCAAATTATATTTTTATATATAATTTTGGAGCGAATACATGATACATTTATCTAAGGGTATATTAAGCTGCAAGCAAAGTACATATCATCGCCACGTTCACTGATAACGTTTCTAGAAATTGGTAAAAGATAGAATCAGCCATACTTTATTAGTAGCAATATTTTATTAGCTTTTATAATTAATTTTGAATTGGACCACTATAAATGAGTATAGAGTAACAGTAGCCAGTGTGTAAGCAGTTCGTCATCATCAAACGGTGATTGTTTCTTGAGATAGCACAAATTTGTTTACGCTTTTGTTGTTACTTATTCATTTATTAGTAACAGCGTTGGCAAATAATTTATGTTGCTAAGGGTGCAAAAGAAAAGACGTCAAAAGAGGAAAAGTTGCTTTTAATAGTTACACGTTTCGAGCAATGTTCACCTGGAAGCCAGATTTGTCTGTACCTTTGCTATTACGTTCGGATTATACATATCTAACAATTTTGCTTAAATTAGCTGCAGTAGGAAACAGTAGTACTAGTAGAGCTACCGATGGCTTCCATAATAAGTGTTTGCGGTTGATATTTGATCCCTGAGGAAAATTACTTTCGTTAGGTCAATAATTTTCTGCGTTTCATAGCTCAGAGTTCGACTCGAAATTTTGCAAGACACATTGCCCTTTGATATGCTAGGAAACTATCTAGTAACACCACCGCATTTTTTTGTTTTTTTGTGTCACCAGCCTTCTGTCTGGTATGACGCAGCTATCCGTATTTCAGGTGCTGTAAGTATTAGGATGCTAAAAATAGAAACACCAGTTTTCGATCACAGTATGTAGCATACCGTGACTGCTTGCTTAATGGAGAATGAACCGTAGAGCATAATTTAATTTGTTACGAGGTATCAAGTTTAATATGGCACTGCGAAGCCCAGACGAGACAAAAGAAGCCTTTGACGGGGCTACTACCACTTAATTTAAAATAGCCTGTGAGCCAAGCATAGACTACAGATCAAGTTGAAGATACGATTAACGTAGCAAAATGAGTTCCAATATTTGATACTGAAGTAAACAATGCACATCTGAATAGATACTTACCGTATGGGTACCGAATTGAAAGTTACTTGAACTGTGAGACTATATCTCAAAGAAATTCAATGGAAAGATATGGGAAACAATTTACTATTCCCAAAATGTACATCGTCATGCTGCTTGACAGCTATTTTTAATGTCTCTTTATGAACTACACGCGCTACAAAATTAAAGGATAGCTTTTTCGAAACCAAGTAATTGCCTCACATTGTGAGACAGAAGCTTGAAATTTGGATCGAAGATGCCTACAATCTTCCTCTGAAATGGTGTCAAAGCGTGGCTCCCTGCGACGTCTCGCTCTACTTCGCATAACACAGTTGCATGACTTCAACGCTTGGCGTCGCTGTGCTGACCTGCCCATTGTGTGGCATGTAAATGGTGGCATTAGGCATAATTTTCGTGAAATTTGGTGGCAATGTAACATCATTAACCAACTTTACACCCCATACGCACTTCCGAGCTCTGACCTTTTTTTCCGCAAGACACCTTGCTGTTTGAAGCGTCGTCGAGCCGAGGCTGACGTCACAGTGCGCCACAGTCTTGCACCATCAAAGAAGAATTTTGTAGATACCGTTAAGCCAAATTCCAAGCATCTGCGTCGCAATGGCAGATAATTACCGGGTTTTGAAAAATTAATCATCTAATTATGATGCGCAGTGTACTAACAAACGAAGTCAGAAAATAAAATTTAAAATGTGATTGAAAAGTTTCGACCCTGCATGTCGAAAAAGGGAAGAGGGTGAAATGTCTCTTTTCAAAATCTTTCGGATTCTAGGGATTGATACGCATTTTATGTCCTCTTATCACATGACCTCTTAGCACCAGTATAGATATTTCATCACACGAGAGTTCCTCGTTTCAATACCGACTGGATTTCTATGGGGAAACAGAAAGTATATTGTTTAAACGTGCCTTATAACATCAGCCAACATGATTTTGCTGCGCTGGTACTGCTAATGGCTGAAAGAAAGAGTAAACCGTAACGGTAATTTTTCTCAGACTCACGTAGCTCTTCTGTATGGTTAAAAGGTGATGACGTCTTGTTGGTTAAGATACTGTCGAGAACATAGTGAATACATTATCTTAGAAAAGATATATACGATGCCAATATTTATAACAGTAAGAAATTATTAAGGTAGTAAAGGGGGACGAAAATTAATCATGATGGGGAACTGTAATTTTATAGTAGCAAAAGGGAGAGAAGAGAAAATAGTGGGGTTACATGGAATGGGGCAAAGAAATGAAAGAGGAAACTGCCTGGCAGCGTAATTTAATCATGGTCAAGAATGACGAAAGATGGTAGTCTGCGTCATTCTCAATGGAGAGAAGTCTTCCGAAGTAAGAGTGATTTCAAGTGTGCCGCAAGAGAGTGTCGTAGGACCGTTGCTATTCACAATATACATAAATGACCTTGTGGATGACATCGGAAGTTCACTGAGGCTTTTTGCGGATGATGCTGTGGTATATCGAGAGGTTGTAACGATGGAAAATTGTACTGAAATGCAGGAGGATCTGCAGCGAATTGACACATTGTGCAGGGAATGGCAATTCAATATCAATGTAGACAAGTGTAATGTGCTGCGAATACATAGAAAGAAAGATCCCTTATCATTTAGCTACAATATAACTGGTCAGCAACTGGAAGAAGTTAATTCCATAAATTATCTGGGAGAACGCATTAGGAGTGATTTAAAATGGAATGATCATATAACATTAATCGTCGGTAAAGCAGATACCAGACTTAGATTCATTGGAAGAATACTAAGGAAATGCAATCCGAAAACAAAGCAAGTAGGTTACAGTACGCTTGTTCGCCCACTGCTTGAATACTGCTCAGCAGTGTGGGATCCGTACCAGATAGGGTTGATAGAAGAGATAGAGAAGATCCAACGGAGAGCAGTGCGCTTCGTTGCAGGATCATTTAGTAATCGCGAAAGCGTTACGGAGATGATAGATAAACTCCAGTGGAAGACTCTGCAGGAGAGACGCTCAGTAGCTCGGTACGGGTTTTTGTTGAAGTTTCGAGGACATTCCTTCACCGAGGAGTCAAGCGGTATATTTCTCCCTCCTACGTATATCTCGCGAAGAGACCATGAGGATAAAATCAGAGAGATTAGAGCCCACACAGAGGCATACCGACAATCCTTCTTTCCACGAACAATACGAGACTGGAATAGAAGGGAGAACCGATAGAGGTACTCAAGGTACCCTCCGCCACACACCGTCAGGTGGCTTGCGGAGTATGGATGTAGATGTAGATGAAGATGTAGAAGAGAGTTGGAGACACCGGAAGGTTTCAGACTGATTATCCAAGGTAACACTGAGATTTCAGAACTAGATTTTAAACTGCAAGACATTTCCAGGGGGCAGATGTGGAGTCTGGCCGCAATTTCTTTGTTTAAACTGTAAATTATAACTGAAAAAATTGCAAAAATGATAGGAGTTTAAGGAAGAGGAATCTAGATAAGTTAATAAAAACTGAGGTTGTCAACAGTCTCAGAAGAAACATGAGGTAATGATTCACTGCACAGGGGAAAGGAACGCAGTAGAAGACGAATGGGTAGCTTTGACAGATGAAATAATGAAGGTAGTACATGACCAAATAGGTAAAAAGACAAATGTCGCAGGAACTATTGAATTTAATAGATGAAATGGAAAAATATAAAAATGCAGCATATGAAGCAGACAATTGAAGGGATATATAAGCATATTTCTGGAGGGGAAAGACAGATAGCAATTATAGCAAAAGAGACTTCTGGAGAAGAGAAGAGAAGCAGTTGCATGAATACCAAGAACTCAGATGCAAAACCATTAGTAAGCAAAGAAGGGAACAGGGAAAGATGGCAGGAAACTGAACTAGAAGGCACTATTACAGAAAGGGAACAGGACGTAGACAAAGATGAAATGAGAGATAAGATGCTGCAAGATGAGAGACCTACGTCGACACAAGGTCTCTGGAACAGACGAAGTTCTGTCAGAATGAACTGATATCCTTGGGAGAACCATCCGTGAGAAAACTATTCCACCTGTTGTGCAATATGTACCACACAGGCTAAATTCCATCGTACGTGAAGAAGAGTTTAATAAGTGTAGTTCCAAAGAAATCGGGTGCGACTGATGAAAATATTGCCGAACTATCTGTTCAAGGAATGCATAATAATTACAAGAATTCATTACAGACGAATGGAAAAACTGGTAGAAACTGACCTCGGGAAAATCTGTTTGGTTTCTGGTGAAATGTAGTAATGCACGAGGCATTACTGACTCTACGATTTCTCTGAAAATATAGATTAAGGAAAGGCAAAAATACATTTATAGAATTTTTATACTTACAAGACTTATCTTTTGACAATGTTGACTGGAATTCACTTTTTCAAATTCTGAAGGGAGCAGGATAAAATGCAGGGAGAGCAAGGAGTTAGAAACTTGAACAGAAACCAAACGACAGTTATAAGAGGTGAATGGTAGGAACGGGATGCAGTGGTTCAGAAGGGAGGGAGACAGGGTTATAGCCTATCCCAAATGTCTTGCAATCTGTACACTGAACAAGCAGTAAAGGAAATGAAAGGAAAATTTGGAGAAGAAATTAGAGTTCAGAGAGAAGAAATAAAAATTTTGACCTTTGTGAACAACGTTGCAATTTTGTCACTGACAGCAAAGGACTTGAGAAGAAGAGTGGAATGGAATGGATCGAGTTTCCAAAGGAAGCTGGAAGATGAACATAAACAAAAGCAAAGCAAACCTAAGGGAATGTCGTTCAGTTAAATCAGGTGATGCTGAGGGAATTGGATTAAGAAACTAGAGACTAAAAGTAGTAGGCGAGGTTTGCTATTTAAGCAGTAAAATAACAAATGATGGACAATGCAGAGAGGATATAAAATATAGACAGGCAATGGCAACAAAGGAAAAAACTTCCGAAGAAGAATGATGTGTTAACACCGCCTATAGATTTGTATTAAGATTTTTTTCTAAAGGTATTCGTCTGGAGTGTATCCACGTATGGAAGTGAAAAATGGACGATAAACAATTTAGATAAGAAGAGAATAGGTACTTTTGAAATGTAATGCTTCAAAGAAATGCTGAAGATCAGATTGGTAAATCATGTTGTGACGCAATTTGATTACATGTAGTGATCGATTGATATGACATGTTCTGGGACATCAGTGTACCATAAATTCAGTATTGGAGGGAAGTATATGGGGCAAACGTTATAGAGGGAAACCAAGAGGTGACTATTGTAAACAGATTCAGAAGGAAATAGACTGCAGAAATTATTCAGAGATGAAGAGGGTTGCACAGGATACAGCAGCGTTGAGAGCTGCATGAGACCAGTTTGCGGACTGAAGTCTACAACAACGACGACAACAACAACGACGACAATACTGAAATAAACATTTTACATTATCTATTTTGTTTACAATACCCTCATATCAATAAGGGTTTTACACTCTGTCCTCGGATCGTCAATGACTGCATCGTGTATGCACGTAGTTCCACGTGAGAATGGCGTAATCTTTCAAAATACGAGTAGTACACCTTAAAACTGGCGATAAATTGGATTGCGTTAGACTCTGTGCCACACAGTAATAAAAGTGTCACTCACTCAGTACATTACAAACAATAGCAAAATTCTTTAGGAAGTAAATTACTTTTTATATATTATCATGTCAAATATGCTAATTTATGACACTATTTCACAATAGATTTGTATCAGTACAACCACTGCATATGGGGTAGACAACTACACCATAACTGTCATGCTCTGAACTAATTCACTTATATAGTACACACTCATTCTCAGCTCCAGGCATGGTTTAGACATAAAATATTATTTTAAAGGAAAATTTTATAGTTCCAAAGAAATGTTTTCACAGACAAATCCTTGAGGGATATGACAGAAAAAGAACAATTTGACAACTAGGAGAGACAGTGGCTATTAATAGTTTAAAGACCCATCAAAAGTAGCCTTCACCACTTTCGGGATTATGAAGTAGTTATTCGACTTATTTATCATTAACAAGTACAGCAAATGTGTTAAGTAACATGTTACTTGCTTTTCAAGTGATGAATTGAACTGGAAATCGATGTTTCTGGTGTAATCAGCCTCATGAAAGTACTACTAGTACAGGATCATTTCACAGAGGCACTGCACACATGAACATTAACCACATTCAAACACGTCTTACTTAAGTTAAAATCCGTCATAAATAATAATAACAGCTGTTGTTAAGAGTAAATCTGTTTCGACATTAGCGAACTATGCACTTCAATGAGCCTGAGAACTGCATGTTGGCTATAAACCTCATAGGTGTACTGCCCATGACATTAGAGGCCATGCCTTTCATACCTGTGGCACCAGTCCCATTCTAATAAGCCACCCCTCATTTCTTGGAAAGGTCATGACCATTAATATGAAACAGCCAGTCAAATTGTAACCCCAGAACAGCCATCTGTACAAATAATCTGAATACTTTTGAGATAGGTTCCAAAGTCAACGAGAATTATCGAAGTAAAAGAACGCCAGAAGATAGTAAGAAGTTGCAGAACGACCTGTAGAGAACTGATGAATCGCGAAGACTCTGGCAGTTGACCCAGAACGTAAATAAATGTAACATATTGTGCATACATAGGAAAAGAAATCCACTACTGTACAGCTACACTACTGATGACAAACAGCTGGAGACAGCGTCTTCCGTGAAATATCTAGGCGTAACTATCCGGAGCAACCTTAATGGGAATGACCGCCGGCCACTGTGCTCGAGCGGTTCTAGGCACTTCAGTCCGAAACAGCTTTGCTGCTATGGTCGCAGGTTCGAATCCTGCCTTGGGCATGGATGTGTGTGATGCCCTTAGATTGGTTAAGTTTAAGTAGTTCTAAGTCTATGGGACTGATTACCTCAGTTGTTAAGTCCCATGGTGCTTAGAGCCATTTTGGAATAACTATAATTATAAAACAGAAAGTGGGAAAAGCAGACACAAGACTCAGATTCATCGGAAGAATCTTAAGGAAATGTAACTCATCCACGAAAGAAGTGGCTTATAAGGAGCTTGTTCGCCCAATTCTTGAGTATTGGTCATCTATCTAGGAACCCTGTCTGGTAGGACTGATAGAGGAGACAGGGGAGAGCGGTGCGTTTCGTCACAGGATCGTTTAGCTGGCTAGAGAGCTTTACGAAAATGCTAAACAAACTCCACTGGCAGATGTTACGAGGGAGACGTTGTGCATCACTGACAGATTTACTATTGAAATTTCGGGATGCACTTTTCAGGAAGAGTCAGACAACATTTTACATTCCCCTGCATACATCTCGCGTATTGACCACGAGTAGAAAATTCGGGAAATTAGAGCCAATACAGAAGCTTACCGACTAACATTCTTCCCACGCATTATTCGCGAGTGGAACAGGGTTGGAGGGGTCAGATAGTGGTACCGAAAGTACCCTCCGCCCTCCGCTGGGGGAGTGTGATGTAGATGTAGAAGTAAACATTGTTGTTATCACATCTCAGTTCGTCAAAAAATAATCTCTAAAACCGCTATCAGAGTATGCATATTTTATAGTGACCCTATGATAAGGTATTAACATCATATTCAGGCTTAAAACATCGTCTTCTGCTGTCAATGAAACTACATGACAGTTTGAAGAAACAGTATACTGAACACTACTAATATTCACATAGATAAAATAAGGTGAAGGGGGTGGTATACTTTCAACTACTCACCTACAAAGTCACTCAAACATTATAATGACTCCATCCTACGATAATGTTATTTTCTACTGATAATGCTAAGCATTCCAGACAGTTATAGTTCTAACAAAGAAACAGGCATTCAGAATTGGAATAGTAATCTAAGACCATAAGCTGACTTGGAGGTACTGCAACTGGATAGTGTATGTTCAGTAACATGATGGCAGGTGTAAGCTAGTGGATCTTAAAAATATTGTAACACCAGTTGTTGACAGTGTATATGTGTAGTGGGTGTGAGCTGCTGGGGATGTCAGCTTCTTGGGGTGTCAACTGCTGAGTGTATCAGCTACTGGGTTTTCTCTCCATGTTTCAGTACAAATGCAACAAATTCCCTAATGTTACAGTGAAACTGTAATATGTTGGGTCTGTGTTACAGCAAACTTGTAACGAGTAGCCATATGCTACAGAATTTCCAGTGTAACGGTTTCCAGCGTAGCTATCTTAGAAAAAGTTGGATGGTGTAATGAAGGTCATTTGACATGGTGACAGTCATTAACTCGCGTGTGCTTTTATCTAGTCAGCAAAATAGGGCATTCCTGGATATTTCAGTAAAACTGTAAGAAGGCACTCCATGTGTCAGTTTCGTAGTTCATACTGTAGGCATTATGAAGGTCCTTTTACAGTGTGACTGCAATTACCACAATCATGCTAACCAACATTAAAGAAAATGCATGATGACAGTGTTTGTGTAATAATGTAAACATCAGCTACTTGATCTCAAGTAGTAATCTAACACCCGAAGCTGATACTCTATGTGCCGAATCGGTGGTGGAGAGTTTAGAATACTTTCAAACAGACTAGTTCGCAGTAGTGTCAGCAAGTCACATTCTCACATTACAGGAAGTGCCATAATGTAACACTATATCAAATCTTCGGATCGAGTTTCAGCTACTGGATATAAAAGCTATTCTAACACTGGTTACTGGCAGTATGTATCTGCAGTGGGTGACAGGTACTGGGGGCGTCAGCTTCTGGGGACATCAGCAACTTGGGTGTTACCCACTGGGCGCTGTCAGTTACTTGGGGTGTCTGCTACTGAGGGTGTCAACTACTGGTGTCGTCAGGAACTGGGGGTATCAGCGACTTGGGATGTCTATCGGGGGTGTCAGCTGTAGGTTTTGTCAGCTATTGACTGTGTCAGAAAATGGTGGTGTCAGTTACTTGGGTTGCCCTCTATGTTACAGCATAACTGTAGCCAATTGCTCTATGCTAAAATGAAACTGCAATAAGTTTCGCCATACTACAATGAAATTGTAACAAGATGTTCCATGTTACAGTGAAACTGTAATGAGTTGCTCTTGATTTTGCAGCAAAATGGTAACAAATAGGTACAAAACAATAACACCTTGCTCTGAAACTGTTACAGTTGCCTAAAACTATTAGAGGGTGTCCCGAAACTGTGACAAGTTGCCACACACAATACTTTTTGTAACCTGTTACCGTTTTCCTGTAACATGTAATGTGTTACAGTTTCTATGTAACATGGATGGCAAACAGAGTAGCTGATACCTCCACAGCATGTGACATTCCAAGTAGGAGATACCAACTGCACATGCGGTCAGATAGTGGGGGGTTACAGTCTTAAGATCCAGTAGCTAACACCTGCAATCATATTATTGTACAACCACTCCCAAATTTTGGCTCATACGCTGCCATAATTTGATTTTAGAGTACCATTTCAGTTCTGAATGCCTGTTTTTTATGGCAACTGTTACTGTCTTGTAACTAAGGTATGACAGTAGAAATATCGATGTTTTGTGTTTGAAATAGTAACATTTTGAGGAATAGAGATCTACGAGTAGAATGATCTTAGTGTATTATGATAATCTTAGTGTATTATGATAACCATTGTATTTGTATTTGTGTGTGTGTGTGTGTGTGTGTGTGTGTGTGTGTGTGTGTTTGTGTTCTTGTGTGTTTTCTTGAAATCGTTACTAATTATGGTACATAATTTTTTTTTGGTGACAAAGATTGTATTTTCGAGATACATTCGTTTCAGGTCTGACTTGTACCACCTCCATCTTTGGTTGTGTTTTCTAGTATGTAAACATTATATTATGAAGTCCTCCTGAAGTTTTACTTCCCAATGGAGATCTCATCAAAATATATTTTTCCCTCCATCCCAAAATGCTATCTGATAAGTAGTTTGTCTGTGGCTACACTCTGTATTTTTCCATGGCGTAGTTTGATTGGATTTTGCTATTATTTAGCAGCTGGTTATGAAAATACAACCTGTACGTATTTTAGAAAGCCTTAGCACCATAGTTTCAATTGGTGAATACTGCACCAATCCCCAAATGTCGTTTCCTCACCTAATCTCGATTAGACGTGAATCAGTTTTAATGAAAACGAATAACTGCCAAGAAATATCATCCTTTATATTTTCTAGTGGGTAATGTGAACACAACGCCAGAAATTTCAAATCGCTGAGACTACAGCTCTACCGCTACATTGTAACTATTTCATTTTAAATGCTTTAAACTTTCGTGATTCGCTGTTTCATGTATTTCATTTTAATGGCCACTACGGACCCAAGAAATAAGGTTGTGTTTTTGGAAATTTAATAACTTCATAGGTAAGGAAGCTGCGGCCTTCGACGTTACGGATAGTAGAACTATGCAGTTTCTAGTGCATTTGCATTTGTCAATGTCTTTAATTGCAAGTGCACTGTAGTCAGCTTAGATACACTGCTATTGTTGTTATGGTATTATGTCCAAAGATGATATAATTCATTATCTATGTTAATCTATCACATACAGGCCAAGTAACTACTCAACAAGTAATTACTGCAATGTATTTCCATTTGACCCTGGTCACTGCATTCAACCCTTGGTCTCCCTCTACAGTGTGTTCCATCACCTGATCCCCTCTTTTAGTCAGGTTGTGCCATAAATTTTTTTCATTGCCAGTTCGATTTATTACCGCTTCATCAAATACTTTATCTATCAATATAATCTTCAATATAATTCTGTAGATGCATATTTCTAAAGTTTCTTCTATTCTCGTCTTGAGTGAACTGTTTCTTGTCCATATTTCACTTCTATGCAAAACTACACTACAGGTAAGTACAGTAAGGAATGACTTCTGAACACATAACTTACGTTAGATGTTAAGAAATTCCTCACAGATACAATGTTTTCTTGCTATAGTGAGTCTGCATTTTATACCCGGTCTTCTTTGGCAATTATCAGTTATTTTGCAGCTCTAACAGTAAAACTTAGATCAGACAGTGTCTTATTTCATCTAATTCCCACGCCTGTTTTAATTCAAAGACATTCCATTGGCCTTGTTTAGACTTTGTTAATTCTAATCTTATAACCTCTTATCAAGACATTATTCATTCAGTTCAGCTACTTTTCACTGTCCTTGAATGTCTCCATTTTAAAGAATAATCTGTGGACGAAAGAGGATATTTAGAAATCACCCCTCCAAACACTAAAACTGATATGTACTACCTGAGGCAAGGCATAATTCATATCTGTAGAAAGAAAATGAGAAAGAGAGAGAGAGAGAGAGAGAGAGAGAGAGAGAGAAGTTAAACTGAAACTAAAATTTCATGGTGAATTTATAATCATTTGCCAAAGTATGTTTGGAGACTCTTGTTCGTTAAGCGTGGAGGAAAGCTGGTTCATTGTGGTGAATTTGTATACTACTTTCGGATTGTTTATGATGTGGAATTAATGATAAGCCTTTTTTGAAGTAGAACAATCATGATTCATTTAATTGTGTATGGCTGGCCGACGTGGCCGAGCGGTTCTAGGTGCTACAGTCTGGAACCGCGGGAGCGCTACGGTCGCAGGTTCGAATCCTGCCTCGGGCATGGATGTGTGTGATGTCCTTAGATTAGTTAGGTTTAAGTAGTTCGAAGTTGTAGGGGACTGATGACCTCAGAAGTTAAGTCCCATAGTGCTCAGAGCCATTTGAATTGTGTATGTTGTAATCATAACACCTGTTTAGATCATTTTAACTGGAAATCACATATGTACCACATGTACAATACTATTTGGGCCGTAATCTGTCTATCTATCTATCTCTTGGTCTTGCGTTTTCTGCCGCTCCATTTACTCTCTTAGAATTCTATGTAGATAGACAGCAGCTCATTACGAGTCTACTACACAACAGTTAGCATTCGACGATAAAATTCTGCTCGCCGATATTGATAACTGGTAATTCGAATAACAAGATGTTTCAGAAGTAGTTGCGCCCTTTATTGTTACAGGTAGAAGGAACACAAATTACTAACAAAAAAAATAACGTGGTGAAATTTTAGTAGATTCTTTTGTGTGTGTTTGAAACAATAATTTTATATTTAGGTGTGGAATGTTCCAAAGTATTGTTTTTGTGTGGCAAAAAATTGTGACAAGGTGCAAAATTTGGTATGTGTAACGATATGAATCCTCGTCAATTCGTCTGAGTTACTTGAAATGATCCGAATGATCCATCTACGTCAAGTAGATTTTAATAATCGTAATACTCTCAAATTTAAAACGCCACAGAAACCAATGTGTAGGAATACAATAGGTGACTAGGTTCCTGAGTTAACGTAGTTAGTGTGAATTCTATATGCAATCAAGCTAACAGGATTTTCTGAGGCAACTGTAGTTATTGTATCCATTATGGGCGTCAACCTGCGACTGTGATTGCGATAGCCGTTGTTTTGAATTAATACTGGAACCAGTTCGTTTATACTTTTTTTTTGTTCAAAAGAAGTATTTTTTCATTAGCTACCTTTCAAGCCAATAAGGGCTCATCAGAAGGATGGTACTAAGGCACTTCACATTTTGAAGCAGCCTTTAGTGGCTCATAAGTACTGGAAAATTTAATTATTTCTTTGAGAAAATCTGTACGAAGTGACTGGTTGAGTTATTAATTCAAAGTAACATCAACGTGTCGTATTGTTTGGGAAAAGAACGTGAGAATGCGACAAGTCTCTGAATCTATATACCCTATATCTACAACTACTCTGCAACTCACAATTACATGCCTGGCGGAAGGTTCATCGACTCACCTACAAGCTATTTCTCTACGTTCCACTCTCGAATAACGTGCGGGAAGAAGAAACGCTTAAATCTTTCCGTGCCAGCTCTCAGTCTCCTATTTTGTTATAATGTTCATTGCTCCCTATGTGTGTGGGCACCAACAGAATATTTTCGCATTCGTAGAAGAAACTTGGTAATGGAAATCTTGCGAAGAGATTCAGTTGGAACGGAAGCTGCCTTGTTTTACTGATTGCCAATCTACCTTGCGGATCACATCCGTGACACTCTGTCCCCTTTTCGCGATAATACAGCTGCCCTTCTTTGAACCTTCTCGATGTCCTCCGTGAATAATGTCTGATAAGGAGCCTACAGACTCCAGAAAACTACGGACGAGCATAGTGTAGGCAGTCTTTTTAGTAGGCCTGTTGTAGCTTATAAATGTTCAGTCAACAAATTGCAGTCTTTGATCAGCGTTCCACACAACATTTTCCATAGGACCGTTCCAAATTAGTTTTCTTAGAAAATGTAATCAGTATGTATCCTATACACAACACTGCTGTGCATTTGTTGTTAACAAGAACGATGCGGTGTTCCTGCATACCTGAAGTAACCTGCATTGTAACAACTACAGCCGTTACGAATAGTGACAACCATCAGCTGTGTAATTGGATAGCAACATTAAAAACTTGTGCAGGACCGGAACTCTAGTTCAAAAAAATTTACTAAATAAATAAAATTAATGAAGTTTTGAAACCAATAAAGAAAATTAAAAAATAATAGTAAAAAGAAAAAACCTCTTTCAAGCCAAATTTATTAATTTATCATGCAGGTCCGAAGGAACATTGCATATCCGCCGATACCTGGCAGCGACTGCCAATTAAAGTGTCATCTCCTGTTGCATCATGTGTGTACGAGTGCAGGTTGTGATGCAGTTTCAATCTCACCGTGAGCCGTTCACGGAAAGCGGTCCAGCACAAATTTTCGTTGTGGTAATTCCCTTGTACAGTTGATGGCTGTTCATACTCGCAACTTCCAATACATTTCATGTATTTCATAATGGCTGTAGTCACCATAGTGCCTGTTACTTCGGACATGTATGCATACACACACTTAACAAGTGTGCTAGTGAGAAATACTCATAACAGGAAATCCAAAAACCTCATGGTTACCTAACAACACGCAAAATATACAGTAAAAGAATAGTAAGCTAACTTTGAATATTCCCAAGAATAATGAACCTTGCAGACATTGTATTTACAGGACAAAAAGCTCATTTGCGTAAGGAAGGGCTTAAATACAACCTAACGTCAAATTTTCTTCATTCATCAATCAAACTTTCGATATCTACTACGAAAACTGCGCTGGACATAAATGATACTACATTCAGGAAGCAAAGTGAGTTCATAGCGAAGTTAACAAATTTAATTGAGAAAAATTTGCATAACAAAACAAACAAATATCACTTAGTTTCAGAACATAGAACTCTCAAAGACATAAACCACAAATTATCGACAAATAATGCTTTAGCTATAAAAAATGACCAAGGAAATAGCACCGTCGTTATTTATCGCACTCATTACGTAGTTAAAGATACGTCTTTCGTTGATACGGATAATATCATCGAACTTAACCTAAAAACCAACTAACAGACGTGTAGCAAAGACAAAGAAGGCCATCAAATCCCATACTGCCATTTTAACTGATTTTGAGAAAAAAAGGTTATATGGTTTTGAACACAAGTACATGCAGACTACGTGCGCAACCTAAGACACACAAGCCTTCGATTGCTATAGGTCTGATCATTAACTGCGACGTACGTACCAAGCAACGAGCTCTATATAATACTAACAAAATTATTATTGTACGCTAAACAATGTACCATTTAGCACTCTCGCGTTCTAGCAAAAGCAATAGAAGATATCCAGATGATATATATATGAATGGGCCAGCATAAGAAACAACACGGATCAATAAACATAACTTGCTGCAGTACAGAAAAAGTCAATAGTTGTTGCACAACGATTTGTATCTCTTTGGGAAATAGCTTCGAATTTAATAATAATGTCGATACCCAGGCCGACGCGGTGGCTATGGGTAGTAGTATTTCACGTACAATCGCGGACATTTTCCTCAGCAACCTGGAAGAAAACTTATTCACTTTCAACTGGCCTAAATTAAAACTGCTGTATATTACTACAGTTATTTGGACGATACCCTTACGCTAGTTAATGGCACTCACGATGGTACACAAGAAGTATACCAAGCCTTAAACAATCTACACCCAAAAATCAAATTCAAGATGGAAACAGAGACAAACAAGGTTATAAATTATTTAGACCTTACGATCAGACGAAACGATGGCTACCACGAATACGACATATATAGGAAGTCTACCGCCACGGACTGGAATATAAATGCAATCTCCTGTCACCCAATGTCATAGAAGCTCGTATTTTCGCTCCATGCTTATCAGGCTCCAAAATCTACCACTAGGAATGCACAATCCAATATACAGCGCATAAAACAGTTTCGACCATAACATAGTCACTACATTATCCAGTAAACACATGATATCCAAGCTGAAGCTCAACAATGTACACAGCGAAATACGACTAATCAAAGAAACAATATCTACAAAGAAAATAAAATACATAGTAAATGCTTATATGTGTTCAGTACGATGTACACCAAAGTAATAAAAAATGGTTCAAATGGCTCTGAGCACTATGGAACTTAACTTCTGAGGTCATCAGTCCCCTAGAACTTAGAAATACTTAAACCTAACTAACCTAAGGACATTACACACATCCATGCCCGAGGCAGGATTCGAACCTGCGACCATAGCGGTCGCTCGGTTCCCGACTGTAGCGCCTAGAACCGCTCGGCCACCCTGGACGGCCCAAAGTAACACCTTGGCACCGCTGCTCATTAACACACTCTGGAAACAAACGCCAAAGTGTCAATAAAACAGTTACGATGATGTCATAATTTAAGAAAAATCATCGAAAATGATGATGAGATCCCATACTCCGAGGAGCGTAGGGGACGATGAGGGAGACCCGCACCGCCGTACTATGCAAGGTCCTAGCGGAGGTGCTTTGCCATTGCCTTCCTTCGACCGTAATGGGGATGAATGATGATAATGAAGACGACACAACAACACCCAGTCATATCGAGGTAGGAAAAATCTCTGACCTCGCCGGCAATCGAACCCGGGACCCTGTGTGCGAAAGCGAGAATGCTAACGCAAGACCATGAGCTGTGGACTATCGGAAATGGATGTTAAAAAAGCATAAGCTTCAATTAATAAACCTCTACTCAGTAAACACCCATAAACTAATAGCACCCTAAAATCGTTATGAGCATAGACTACTTCGAACATACAGTGGCCGTAGATACACATGCAAGTAAATATAATGTATACACCGTCCGTGTAACAGTGTTTATCTTTTGTAAGCAGATGACATAGTAACTACTGTGCCGACTTCGGCACGATAGTGTTCCGGCCGTGAGTGTTAAGGTCGATATTGGCCTCGCCAGAGATACGGGGCGTCGAGTTGGTGGCGAGTTGCCCTCTGGCAACGAGGAGAGGAGGGTTGGATAGTAACGAGCGAGAAGTACCAAACGGCAGAGTGTTGGGGCCCGGATGGTCCGAACTGTGCATTAATAATTTTGCCACTCTGTGGTAATGAACTGATGGTGAGACCGAGACGCTTGGGAATTTAACGCTGCTGTGGAACGATAAGCCGTGGGCTCTGCAACTGTACGGACGCAATTTACGGCGAGCTGTGGCAGATGTCGTTTGTGGATGTTTTGCTACGGCAGATAAACAAGACAGCGTGGGCCCAACCAGAACACGCTGTGCAGTAGCATGCTCGCCCACAATAAGGATGCCATGATACTGGAGAAGAAAGCAGTGGGATACGGCACGGGTAGTGAGTGACCTTCAGTGACTTCTGCGGTGTTAGTTTACTTAGCTGTGTGGAGATTGAGCAGTAACTGTCACTTTTCAACGAAATTTAAGATTGCGTAAAAGTGTGGCCAATGCCGGATGGGCGTTGTCATAACGTTATTATATTTCTTATTTGTGAACATAATTTTCTGTTATCAAGATTACTCATTGGACAGATTAGAAATTGTCAGTTCTGCGCTGTAGTTCAGCGGGTTATAAATATTGGAATTTGACAAATATGCTAACGGTGAGTTTTGGATATGTTTTTATATCTGCGTGTTAAATGAAAGTGAATTTTGAAGCTTGTAAGGTGGTACCTTTCTAGCATTACGATCCTGGAAGTTTTTATTTGGAAGTGATGTTGTTTGCAACTGTTATTGGTTGAGGATTTATTACCTGATTAATAAACGGAACAATTATTTAACCAGCCTTTCTATGAAGTGCTTTAAGAATTGTTTTTCAGTAAACTATTATTAATATATTACGTTAATCAGTAATGTTGTGTAAGCAGTTATTGGCGGCACCCATCTACATCAGCCAATCAGTAATGTGCCTGGTGGGAACGGGCATTGATGTAATATTAGGGGACTAGAGGCTATTTGTTAAGTTATGGCTACGCCATCCTATTCTTTGGTTCTCTTGTTGAAGTGTCTAGTTGCCCCTAAATTTGATACTAATTCCGCACACCTCAAAACAGTCAAATTACTGTGATAAGAAATGAAATACCGCCCCAATTCAGCGAATAGAGAACTACAATAAACTACAGTTGCCAACGATGTTATATGTATGTTAGTTCATCTAGACAAAGTATACATCAATAGTAGTCAATGCCCAGTGTTTTACTACTACATATAAATGTATAATTAAAGTAATTTCATCCACATTGTACCGAAGGTCACTCGATAACGTCAATTTAGCCGAATCAATAGCCAAATCGAAAGAAATAAAAAATATCACACAGCAGCGAGTGTGGACACTGCTCATAAAAGAATAAGGTCATAATGACTTTCCCGGAGCTGGCGTAACTGTAGTCTCGACTACGCTTTAGAAGTTTCGTTGGTAGGCCGTTATACATCCTCGATACAATCTCGATCTCTCCCCATGCGTTTTCCATATTTTTGGAGCCCTGAAGAAAGACACTCGTGGCCGTCGATTTGCTCCTGACGAAGAGGTGCACACCAGGATACAATGTGATTCTGTAGGCAAGTGGAACGTTTTTTCGTTACGACATTGACCGTCTTGTCTCAGTACGATAAATGTGTGAACAGTTACGACGTTAATTTTGAATTAATAGACAGCTTACTCACTTTTTTTTCGTTGCTCTGCTTTTCATTTGACTCCCTTCACACACACGGACAATGTGTAAGCCATGATAGAGCTGCCATCAGATTAATGAGAGAGATACAGAGAGATAAACAGTCACGTATTCCTCTAGTGGAGGTCGTGTTTGACAGTGAGAGGTACTTCACGATTAGGGTGAAATAATTGCCCTTTGACCGCCTCCTGTTGGAATTGTGAAATAAGGAGCATTTTCTGATGTTACGTACGTAATTTCCCTAGTTCAGGTCAGTTGTATGGATTTATCATCAAGTTTCAATATGTTATTAAAGGTGTTTACATTGATGGTCAAAAATGGTTCAAATGGCTCTGAGCACTATGGGACTAAACTGCTGTGGTCATCAGTCCCCTAGAACTTAGAACTACTTAAACCTAACCAACCTAAGGACATCACTCACATCCAAGCCCGAGGCAGGATTCGAACCTGCGATCGTAGCGGTCACGCAGTTCCAGACTGTAGCGCCTAGAACCGCACGGCCACTCCGGTCGGCATTGAAGGTCAGTAGCTACAGCTATCAGTAATTAATTTTTAATTGTGTGATAAATCCACTGCGTTGAATGCCAACAGCGTGTGTACCATTTCAGAAAATCTAGTTAAATTCGATGTGAAAATAATCACTTCCCATTGTTCCATTTAGCCGATCAATTTTTCTTTAATATCATATTTTGTATGAAACGTGCAATACTACCGATGAGTAGGATGACTTTCAGCTTTTTTGTCTACTTGGTACTCGTCACTGTGTGAAATATATTCAAAGAGAAAAAAAGGAAGAAAAGAAATAAAACGCACCACGAGGGAATTATCCGAATTGGTCCGACATCGGTTTATTCGAAGTACATGTGCAGACAAACAAAACTGGATGATTTATTCAAGAGAATCAATTTCACAAATTAAGAAAGTCAATAACTGGTTGATCAACCTCTTGACCTTGACCTTGCCCATGTAACGCACCAGCTGCCATAATTTCGCATGATATCCCTGAAGTGGACATCCAACAACTCAGTCAGTAAGTGTCAGGACGAATGAGGACCAGAAGTTGACAACGTGTTATTGAACTTCACTCTCTTAAATAAATCATCCGATTGTTATGAAACTGCAATTCTTTTTTTGTCTATTCATATCTAACGATTCCCTCCCACGTTCGGATAATTGCTACGTGGTGTGTCGTTTCGTTTGTATTAGAAAGTATATCCGTGTGACTCTCAGTGAGTACACTGTTAGAAGTAGATTCACGTTAAAGAATTTTACTTTCGCTGAAGCTGTGGGTAGTAAGCTTTCTTAAGGAGTTCTAGTAGCATTTGTCACATACCATTGTAGGACTTTGTAATCTCGTCTCCTTGGTTTTTAATTCAATGTAACGCTTTAGCTTTGTTCATTTCTGCTCTGCTTACTGTAATTAAACGAGACAAACTCCAAATCTTAGAGTAACTTGATTACAAAAAATACATCAGAAGAAGTTCCTATTGACAGTTTTAGGTTCCTACAAATGTCCTTTCTTTTCCACTTAATCACTACTCGCTTATAACCATTATCGATAATGGTGCGCCAGTGCTTCAGTTACTCTGCACAGGTCTTTTCACTAAACCATTGTTTTGAGAGTAAATAGATGTAACAGTTATTGAATGCGAGATCCTGACTATATGGTGGGTGGTCACAAGGTCCCTAAAGATGTACTTCACCCTAGCCTCGGTGTAGGTACGTCTGTTTGTCGTTTAGGACTGCCTCTGTCCAATCTGCTCGCACGATCGATTTTGGATTGTGCGTCTTACGTCGAAAAAAATTTTGCATTATAAAGCTACAGCAATTGTTGAGACACAGAAGACTGCTTGAATTCTCTGGCTATGTGGAGAAACAAATGGGTTTTTATCTTGTCGACAGCAGTTGAGGAAACGACGCCCGTTTTGGCATTCTTTGCTCTTTTATGTTGATTAGTAAGCATTTTCTGTTCCCATCTTCCGCATACTTCGTGACATCCTAGCAGGTCTATGACAATCACGAGTATTCAGCACGAGAAAATACATCAGCCAGAGTACCCATTGTCAATGATTCACACAGATGCAGTACTTGGTCCAATTGTTGGATCAATTCATCGTTTTAATATAATCCATTATGGAGTCGAGGTAGCAGTTGTCGTTATACTGGTTATCAGTGTTAGCATTCAACCGCGATTCTTATACATATATTTTAACAACGCGTTTCAAGAGACAGATGCGTTCAGGTTAGGAAATTATGAGAAATCAGCTGTTGCGATCCATATATATCAAACAGGCCATCCCCTTAATAGCATAGGAGATAACGTAGAAATATTGCATGTAGAAATGAAAGGGAGGAAACTTGATTTACTAGAGGAAATCGAGATAGCTATCCATGAAAAGAAACAAGGTAATATTCTAAATGCACAAGATAATTTTAAAGAAATGAGATTTTTTAGCGGGTTTTTAGAATTATTTTAGGGTAGGTATGCGACTTTAAACTTGTAGCATGTCATTGACGGAGTTGCGAGAGGCTAACGATGACAGACAAATGCAATAAGGAAATAAGGCGCCCAATAGCATAGCGTTACCGTCAGGCATACGGCTGTAACCACGCCACAACACCTAGGCACGTCAGTCCACAACAGCTCCTGAGCCGGCACAGTCCGACAGCATACTTGGTAGCTACGGGACGGCGATCGACTTGTGTCAACAACTTCAATGAAAGACGAGGACCCACAGTCCAATATACTTTTAATTCTGTTTTACTCTATGGACTTCCCAACTATTTGTGATGGTATTTTGTCTTTTTAGTCCGTTTAATTTCATGACATAGACTTTACAACCTGATGATGAGAGCATTGTCTCTTGAAACGCGTTGTTAAAATATATGTATAAGAATCGCGGTTGAATGCTAACAGTGATAACCAACCAATTCATCGTTGTAGATACTGGTGCAGACATTCCACTTTCCAATATGTTCATTCGTACGGCAACAATAAAGGTAGTGATGATATTGTAAAACCTTCGCTTCACTCATTACTGTAGGTTCATAAACTGGGCTCGATACGTAATGCATTAGAGTAGCTGCAAATCATTTTCCACGAAACTTCTAATTTCACCTCGCGCATCGCAACTGGAATGCAGCAGATACTTTTGAGACAGTTGTTGTTTGGTTCCAACAGTAGTCAAATGACGCCTGAATCAAATTAATGACTTCAGTGTCTTCATAAATAATCAAAATATTGCTCTTCTTTCGTAACTTTATTTGAGCTGCCAAAATTTAAATATAAGTACGCGGTCCACTGTTCGATGCTTCATTGAGGAATTATTTCACTGCAAAGTTCATTGTTTTGCTCATGTTATGTAGCCGTGCTGTGAAATAATCCTCCGAATTTTTAAAATGCGAACTCTTAACATTTTAAAAGGAAAACAATCGTTATTAGCATTCCACACCTCTATTCTTGATGTCTATATATTTATTTCTCAACATAGTAACCCCGACAACGAAGATATTTCTCGTAACGAGAGACGAATTTCTTGCCACTCTCTTCGTACAATGTTTGACTTTTTTGACGAAGCCACATACTCAGCTCTGCTGCTAGCACCGCTTAACCATTATCAAAGTGAAGTTTTAGAAGATTTTCTTTAAGTTTCGGAAACAGAGGATATCGGATAGCGCCCGGCTGGGACTCGGTAGAGGATGATCGATGAGAGTAAATCCGACGTCGGATTGTCTCTCTTGCATAGCCCGTCATTGTCATGCTGAAGGAGAGTATGTGACATGCGTGGAAAATCTTCGAATTCGAAACTCGACTACAGCATGCTGCTTCTCATGCAACGATGTTTACATTACAGATCGCTATTTTATAGGCTGCAGTTTAGAGTCCTCTGGTGGCAGTGGGCTCCAAATATGTAGACATGAAGAAGTCGAATGTCAGTAATGGTTGTTTTATTGAAAAAGCTTTAAACGTGTTAAATTAAAAAAAATTATGGGGTATTATTTTTCAGCACGTCTTGGTAGATTATAAGACCAGAAAACTGTAGAGAAAAAAGTTAGTGACGCCAACATATTTACCTTATTGGTATCGATGGTAAAATGAGAAATATTCACAAAAATATAGAGATATATTAACAACTACCCTACCGCTATGTACAGTCCCACCACCTGAAAATTAACGAGGAACTGAATTCGATTATGACGCAGTGGGAAACCTCTTCGATACAATATACTGGAATACCACACACAAACCTTATATGTAGATCACAGTAAATGATTCTTCCGAAGCTGATTGTGTAGAGGTTATGAGTGTATTCTGATAAAGGATGGGGAGCCGAAGATGAATCAGAACCTGCTCGTAGGAAGCAGAATCCCTTTATTAATCTGTTACAAACTCAGACTCTCGTCTGGTAGCGGCCCGAAGATGGACCTCGACCCAAGGAGCAGCAGCAGAGAAGCATTGCAATAGGGCAGCGGCTGCTGTTACAGATCAGCCCTGCCCAAGCGTGGAGCCACTTCGGGCAGTCAACGGTCCCGGATTACTGATGCAGCAGCTGGTGAGACCTACTGAGGGTGGCGGCTGATTCCCCCGACTATGGTAAATGATGAGTGCAGGCATCCTGGGAGCGAACTCCGGACCAGCGGCTGGCTGGCAGAGCCTGGTGCTGGCGAATACTCAGTGGTTAAGTCCACAGCCCAGCGTGCTGTGGCTGGACCTCTCTTGGTAGACGGTACCGTTCGGATGGTGGCAGAGGCAGTGGCGATCTCGTGGCGGAAGCCAACTCTGCGGTGGTTAACGACTCGATGAACAACTGAATCAACTGAGAAAAGTCTGGTCGGACGGATCTGATGTGTTGTGGCTCCTAATGACACACATGATGCATGCCAAATTGCCTACTGGTTTCGGAATCGTCTGGGTACTGACCGACAGGTGGTCGGCGACGGACGGTGAAAGTCTTGGCGCCATGCAGAGGCAGCATATGGATGCAGATGGTACGCTTTAGATATGGTGAGTTTGGGGGGCCAGCAGATTAGTTGGGATTCGCCACTCTGTTCCTCAAACCACTCCATAACTCCTGGATTTGCGACATGGCGCATTATCTTGCCACTGCAATAGGAAGACATAAGCTTCATGAAGTGGTGTACTTCGCCTGCAACCAATGAACGATACTCCTCGGCCATCATGATGCCTTGCACGAGATCCACTGAACCCATAGATGCTCTTTGTGAATGTTTCCCAGAGCATATTGTAGCCACATCCAGCTTGTCTTCGTTCCGCACTACAAGTGTCAAGAAGCTGTTATCCTGGAAAACCACAGATTCGTGCCCTCCAATCTGCATGATAAAGAACGTATCGGGTTTCATCAGACCATGCGATGTTCTACCGCTGCGCTATCGTCCAGTGTCGATGGTCATTTCCCCATGTCAGTCATAGTTGCCGATGTCGTGGTGTTAACATCGGCACGTGCATGGATCCTCGGCTGTGAAGGCCCATCGTTAGGAGTGTTCAGTGCATTGTGTGTTCAGACACACTTGTACTCACCCCAACATTAAAGGCTGATGATGGTGCCCCCACAGTTCGCACCCTGTCCTGTTGTACCAGTCTGCCCAGCCTACGACATCCAATATCTGCGATGAAGGATAGCCTCCCAACCCCACGACATCTGGACGTAGTTTCACATTGGTTTCACTACCTTTTGAAGACACTCATTACAGCACTCCTCGAATGCCCGATAAGTCATGCTGTTTCTGACATACTCATTCTGAGCTTCCAGGCATCTCAATCTGACATCGATCAAGCTCAGATAGATCGCGCGCTTTTTCCATTCTACAAAAGGACTACACGCTCACTGATACTAAGTGCACCGTGTGTCTGACATGCAGTCATTCCTCGTCAGGTGAAGCGCTATCTCTTAGACGGGTTTATATCGATGGTAGGCCCGTGGTCATAATTTTCTGGCTGATCAGTGTATGTGAACCAAGTTTGCTTGATACAGATCCAGGGGTGTGGGAGGAGTTTTCCATCCATAGCTTATCCCGCGTACGCAAATTCAAAATACGTTTCACTTGTATTTAACATATCAAACATATTTGCACCCATATTTCACCTATACCTCTAGTGAATTTCACCTTGCAGTTTCGTTTTCATGCAGTTCAATGTTTATGACTTCATACCTGCTGAACTATGTGTTGCACAATGATATATTGTCGAAGGTACATTCAGCAGCATATTTCGATACAGACTGCGTAATGTGTTGCGAATAGAAATGGTAGCGAACCGGTAATGAATTGAAAGTCATGCATTATGGTACAGTTCTGCTGCATGAACTGTAGAAACGTCGTAAGCGATGAACTTACATCCTTTTATCAATTTTTGGGGGTTGTCAGCGAGAAGAATATTCTCGAAGATTTTAAATTATGAGTTAAGTTAGTTGCAAATAATGTGCTTATTTCTCCAACACTGGATGAATGGAGTCTGGGAATTCGCCTGCCTACAGCTTATGTTTCAACTCTACGCTAAGTAGGTTGTTATTATACCGGCTGAGATTCTTTCCAGACAGTGAGAACGGCCAATTTCTTTAGGAGGAGATATGGAGCATACATACTTTCACAAGCACATACATATTTTCACGTCCAACTCTCTCGCGGATTGTAAAATTGTTGCTCTTTGGTTTATTTATTCTCTTTGTAACAACACATTTACGAAAAGAGTTACGTGAAATACTTTTAGCAATGCTGTGCTTTGCTTTTCTTTATCATCATTACCTTTTAGCGGAATAAAATGTATATATGGAAGTCTTATTGTTCCGTATCTGGCCTACAATTTAAGGAACGATTTTTCATAACTGCAACTCATGCTAAGAATCAATATATCTTCCCTACTTCATAGTGATTAAAAGTTAAAATTACTTTGTTATGAACACTGATGTTACAGTTCGTGTGATCGTTCAAAAACACAAGTTCGCAGTGGATTTTATTTCTCGTTAAAATGCTATTTCATACCACGACTAGCCCAAGAACATGAGACTCTCATTAAAAAATACGTTGTCACTATGAAGTTTGCCAGATCAGAACGGAGCACAGCAAGATTCCTATCAGATTCTGAAGGTACATTAAATTTTTTGCACTGTAAATTATATCCTATCAGCAGCCCGCGTCAATCTGCAACACATCATAAAATCTGCTGATCTTCACTGCCAGTCTGGGAGCTAAAAGAAATAATATTATTTTACTATTATTTTACCGCTTCCTTGCGGTATGCTCGACTATATTGTAAGTCGTTTAAATACGCCGCGGCAGCGGCTCTTCGTTCTCCACGCAGCTCAGCACCACAGATAATATTTATATAACTGAAAAATGTCTCAACAGGATGGGATAATATGCAAGCAAGCTTAACAATAAATAATACAAGTTTTCATTTAAACACCTCTATTAAAACCTTTAAGTATCTCAGTGATCTCAGACCTTTGTGAATTCACACGTAATGGCGTACATTGCTTAGTCTCGACAAAAGAATGCTACATTATCGTTCTCTACGACAACAACAGGAGATCTTACTCGCACAACTCCCAAATTAAGACGACAAAGACATTCATATTCAACACGTATTATATACTAGTTCCTTTTTTAATCTCTGTTTAACATTTATCTTCTGTGTCGGTTTTATTACTCGCCGACGCAGACGTTTTCAGAAATAAATAATAAAAAAAATACATAATTTTATACAATGACACAATATGATACATCTAATTCTCTAATTACTACATAATATATTGTTTTTGTTTCTCTAGACGTTACAATGCCCCCTGGCAGCAATTGACTAACGTTGGAAATGTTCGGCAATATGCTGCCACTAACGTCTGTTTGGTTATTGTCTGTTACCTTGGTTGGATCATTCACTTTACACTTTTTAGTTCTTTTACACTGTAGGTTTAATTACACTTTTTATACTGTTCTTTCACTTTGCGAGGTGACCGTGAACCTAGTCCCAGGGTCATTACATTTATTTGGCTCCCCCATTCGGGCTACGTGCGATCAGAAAACCTGGGAAAACTGCGCCGGAGACATGGTCATCTCGTCTGGTTTGTTTTAATACCCAGTTTGATCACAAAAAGTTCAGATTCTATCCAATGTTCACATATAACAAAGGCTATTTGTGAGAGCATGTTAAACCTTTAGTCTCTTTGTTACCCATATAATATTTGTGTTTTGGATTGTAATGAAAGTCACTTGTTACACATTTTTACAGTAGTATCATGAATCGTCCTTGCATTTACTCGCGACAATTGGTTTAAAATGTCCAGCATTCATGCGAGTATACTTCATTCACATGACGAAAACATATTATATCTATATATCACTGAACCAATGAATACTTTGAGCCCGTAGTGAATAACTCAAGAAAAAAAAACAAATGTTTGTCACGTCACTTCGTGTCCACTAAACCCTATTCATGTTAGTGCATTAAACACATATTTGATAGTTCATTTGAATGACAACAATGTTGTACGGAGCTGGCGGCGCGAAGCAATTGTTGAGTAGCGTCGTCTGGAACGCCGCGCGCTGACGGCCGCTGGGTTCGACGACCGGCTCTCAGTAACAGCGACGTCGTGCTGACGTGGCGCCCAAGCAGTCGCGAACCGCGGCGAACCATTCGCCGATGTCGGCGAGTGGCAGTGGTTTACCACGACCGGCTGGCTGGCGGCACGGCACTCGTCTCGGCTTCTCCGCATGGCTCCCCGTTGTAGCGCATGAAACAAACATTCCACAACGGTGTACTGTCCTTAAGGACACAGATTACTAGCTGTGGAAGAAGATGCAACTTGTTAAAAGCGTTTATTGTTCAGTAAGCCGTCGCTTCACTGGTATGCACCGGATGGTTTGGCGTGATAACAGGTTTCTTGTGGCATTGTGACACTGGTATTCAAGGTTCGTCACACGCACATTGTACTACACATTTTCACTCACTCCACGGTTGGTACACTGCCAGAGCGTCTTTCAACACGTGAAAATGTTTCGTAACACACATACTAAATGTCCCCGTCGAGCGATGTTCGTTTAACTCGACTCCGAACGAATCAATAACTACTGTTTTTATCCACTGTCTATTGTTCGTTGAGCACTGCACTAGGACAGTCTGTCACTCAACACTAGACTTATCGACGTATATATTGGTGCAGATACAACAGTCATTTTCTGTCCCTGCTACACACAATATTCCGTCCTTTCCTCCATTGTTTATGCACACAGTTTATTTTTTAATACCTTTTAACTGTTCTTCGCATACTCACTCTCATCTACATGGCGTCTATTTGTTTTTACCTTATCACAACACACTTTTCATATTGTTACTAGGCGTATATGGCCCTTTTGTGAAATTTTTTAATTTTCTTATCAGTGTAGCTTGCCTGGTTATCACCCATCTATCAAACAGATTTTACCATGTGCATGACAGCTTGACTTGGGCATATTGATCAATAAATTCTTCATTTAGCACTAGCATTATTTTTGATAATTTTTCCTATATGACTACAGTGTAGGTTCCACATTGGTTGACTTAATTCGCGTATCGCGTAATGAATATTCAAGGGCGTGTACCAAGTACACAGGCTTCAATTGAAGCATTGTTATATACAAAGCGGATTTTCCACGGAACGGGCTTGTTTTTTGATTAGCTTATGCTCCAGTGTCGTTCTCATATCACTACTGGCAGCAAACATCACATAATTGTTGCATATTACAGAGTCCATGTTTGGCTAGTCAAGACTCTCTCTCTCAGGGTTCCTTATCCTAATACAATTACAACAGTTACCTTACTATATTAGATTGCATCATTAATTGCACTTACATACTACACATAGAAAATGGTTCAAGAAATTAATCCTTTGTATAATGATTCAAGAAATTAATCCTCACTTTATCAACAAGAAGATTGTTCGTTGCTTAATGAGCCTATAATTTTTAAATGGCTCTAATTGTCTGTAAACAAAATCTTTCCTGTGTAAGCTATTGCCTAGTTTCTGAATCCACTTCCTCCAAGTTTCATTACACACAAATTTCTTTCTTAATACTAACATACTTATATTCTAAAACACAATTAAAATCTTCTTACAACTATTACTCTTTATATGTGATATGTCACTGAATAAATAACTTCACATCTTTACGTGGATACAATCCTTTGATCTTCCCCGTATGGGGATGTGCTAACAAATAGCTACATCGTGTGGCACGCTTATTACTTCAAAAGGCCCTGAATATAGCAATTGCCACTTACTATTCTGTTTTAAGGTGGCTGAGGATTTAGCGTGGTTACGAATAAGTACTAGATCTCCTACATTATATTTCTGTTCGTTAGTTACACCTCGGTCGTACTTCCTTTTCCTCTTTGCCGCACAGCTAGTTAGTCTGTTCCATATCTTTTTCATCTTTTCCTCCCTTGTTTCTGCCTTGACTGGTAGTCTCGGCAAAGGCGTGAGCCATTCATTCGGTGTCTCATTAAATCCCTTCAATATCTCTACCGGTGGATAGCCTGTACTTGAATGGGGTGTTAAATTGTGTATTTCTACAAATTTCGGTACTAGCCCTGGCCATTTTGTATGTCGGTTCCCTATGTAGATTCTAAGGAACTTATTCAATTCTCTGAATATTCTTTCAACTAGACTGGCTTCGGGATGGAACCGGGATACCAGAATATGCTGTATATTTTGTTCCCGTAGGTAATTTTTCCAAGTTCGACCCGTGAAATAAGAAGCATTATCAGTCGTTATGGCTTCGGGTTTTCCCACTTGAGGCAAGTATTCTTGACTGATCCGCCTGACCATGGTTTTGGCAGTAGCTGATTTTATGCAATAAATTGCCAAGTATTTGGAAAAAATATCGTACATGGCCAGTATATATTTCATACCTCCTCTGGCCATGGGATAAGGACCGGCTACATCCACAGATACTATTTGAAGCGGCCTGAGTGGAACTGTGGGATGTAGCTCAAACTTAGTGGATCTATTATAATGTTTTGCTTTTTGACATATCACGCAAGTTCTAACTGTTGCCTGAATCTGGTGTTTCATACGGGGAAAGTAGCAGTATCTCGCCATGATCTCTGCACACTTTCCAATCCCTGCATGGCCCCATGCCAAGTGCGTGTGCCATATCATAACTTTTACCGACTGGTTAGGTATACATACTGCCCAGCAGTCTTCTTTCGTACTAAGTTTATGATACAAAATATGGTTCACTATTTTAAAACTTTGCTCATCTCTATTGTTAACACCCTCTTCAATATTATTAATGATTTTTTTCCACATCGGATCTGCCCTTTGTAATTCGCACATGTTTTTACATATATATAAAAAATCCTTCATGTATGTATTGTCACGCACTAACAGCACTTTATACTCCGCGGATTGCTCTAACATTTCTGCTAAATCCGGTAATCCTACCGGCAGTCGCGACAGAGCATCCGCTATTACGTTATCTTGGCCTTTTATGTACATAATCTTTATCCGGTATTCTTGTAAGACAAGCATCCATCTCCTCAGTCTCGTATGGAATAGTTTGCATGACATCAAAAAACTTAACGCCTGGTGGTCACTATACACTTTAATCTCCTTCCCTTGTAAATAATAATTAAACTTTTTCACAGCCCAGACTACTGCAAGTGCTTCCAGTTCGGTTGCCGAGTAGGCTCTCTCGCAGCTAGTTAAAGTCCTACTGGCGAAGCCGACAATCTTTATTGTTGTCGGGTCGTTTCCTTCCTCCCATTGAAATAAGCACGCTCCCAGGCCATAGGAACATGAATCCGTCGCAAGACAAAAATCCTTTGACAGATCTGGGTGCTGCAAAATATTTGCATTCAGTAGGGCGGTTTTAATCGCTTCCAAAGCTTGTTGACATTTATCAGTCCAAACCCACTGCACACTTTTTCGTAGCAGATTTAGTAGCGACGCGTCATTTAACAACTGATTGGGCACGAACCTTCTGAAAAAAGACGTGAGCCCAAGAAACGCTTTCAATTGCCTCTTAGTGCGGGGGCTTGGAAATTCTCGGATCACCTCTAGTTTTTTGTTGTCTGGGCGTATACCAAGTGGTGTAATAAGATGGCCTAAAAATTTAATTTTATTTCGTCCAAATTTTGACTTTTCTAGGTTTGCTGTCACACCTGCTTGCTTAAATCTCTCTAGTACCCTACGCAACAATTCCATATGTTCGTCCCAAGTAGCAGTAGCGATTACCAGATCATCAACATATACAGTGATTTTTTCTAATAAGTCGGGACCCAGTACCGTATCTAGTGCAGTAATAAACACTCCAGCACTCACATTCAATCCGAAGGGAAGTACCTTGAATTGGTAACTCCGCCCTCCGAATATGAAAGCTGTGTACTTCCTGGATTCCGGTGTAAGGGGAATTTGCCAATATGAACTTTTCAGATCGACCGATGTCAAGTACTGTGCTCCATGAAATCGTTGTATCTGCTCATCTAAATTCTCAGGGCGAGTCCGGACAGGTATGATAATTTTGTTAATGTCCCTCGCATCTAACGCTAGCCTGATTTTTCCATTGGCTTTCGCCACTGCTACAAGAGGACTACTGTATGGAGAGAAGGAGGGCTCAATGATATCCCAATCTAACATCTTCCGAATTTCTTTAGCTACTAATTCCCTCCTCGACCAAGGGATGGAGTAAGTTGCGCGACAGTATGTTTTGTGGGGCATCACCTCTATGTGATAGTGGTACCCTTTGACTATTCCTGGTCGGTCGGTAAATACCATAGTGTATCCCGATAGCAGCTGCGTCAACTGTTGCTTTTGTTTATCGCTTAAACCTTCAGATTCCTGCACTTTGGTTTGAAATGCCTCAACATTTGTTTCAAAATTTCGATCCTCTAAATTCGGGTAATAGAGGTCTGCTGCATGTGACAAATCATCAAGGTGTAGTACCCAAGGGTTCCTACCCTTGATATTGATTCGATTACAACACGGCACAAGTACCTCCTTCGATTTCATCACAGATAACTCAATCCTCCTACCCCTATTAACTATGCTGAATTTCCCCAAGGAGAGGTCGACCAATGCGTCCCTCTCACGGAGAAAATCTACTCCCAGAATGCAGGCCACCTTCAATCCTTTAACAACGAGGAACGAGCTCACTATGGCTTCGCCCTCCTTACAAATCTCCACCTGCACCTGGTACTTAACTGATTGGCTCTGTGCACCAATGGCTCCAGACACCTTACAATTATTAACCGGGAAAGTCGGAATGCTATGTCCTTTTCCCAGTGCCTTAAATAACTCCATACTCATTACACTTACTGAGGCACCTGTGTCGATGATTATATTCACTGCAACATCATTAATTTTCGCTTCGATAATAGCTTGCACATTTTCGTTATTATCTTTCTTACATTCGTGTGGTTCGTTCAGTAGATCTTTATCCATACTGACACCATCGTTGTATCGCAGCATACGTATCCCAGGTATATTATTATCACTCGTGTTGCTCTCACTCCATCCCTCGGCCATCGATGGAGAGCATATCGAGGCCGATTCTAGTTTGTTGAATTACTTACTTGTGAAGTACTTGGAAGGCTATTGTCCGCGACCTCCACTATATGTACACTCTGATTTGTCGGCCGCCACGGCTGCGCAATAGGCGCGTTTTGCGACGGTGGTCTATTGTTGTCATACCGGTCATTACCCTGTCGCTCTGGGCTTCTTCGCTGATTTTGCAGCCAATTTCGATTACTATCACTATAATTGCTATGCCACTGACCTCGCGCATTTTTCCAGCGGTTGGTCCCTGACATTCCGGATTCGTACCGGTCGTCAAATCGACGCCTTTTGTTATAGGTTGTTTGTCCATACCCGTTCTGGCCTCTACCATTACTACCATTTTGCGAATGTTCTTACCGCTTGTTACCACCCCCACCATTTCCATGGTTGTGGTTTTGTGCACTACTATTTCTGTCATGTTTACATCCTGACCCATTATTCCGCGAGTGATCACACGCTGATTTTGCGTCTTCCTGTATCAAGTCTATAGAATCTAGAACAGACAGGAAGTTTTCCATATCGCTTTCTGGTACGTGTATTAATTTCTCTTTGATATGAATGGGTAAATGTGATTTTAGTAGTCTTATTATGTCTCTTGGTGATATAGGCTCGTCCCAGTAGCGTGTTTTGTTTATATTTTTTTCAAAATACCGTCTCAAATTCCCCAGACGAGGTGAGTACGGTTCGGGATTATATACTTCTTTTCTTAGCCGCTCTTGTATACAAGGCGACCAATATTTCGATAGAAATGCCCTTTCGAACTGTTCATATGTCATGCAGCTGTCTGCTACTTCTGTAGCCCACAACGCTGCATCACCTTGAATGTACGACATTACGTATTGAATTTTCTGTGTTTCGTTCCACACACTGGGCAAGATATTTTTAAAGCTTTTTATGAATACTACTGGGTGTACTGATTTCCGTTCAGTAGTAAACGTTTGAAATTGTCTATTTTTGATTAAACTTTCTTCCACTAATATTTTTGAACTACATGGTTTTGCTCCTTGGACATATGCTGTGTGCTCCGAACCGAAGCTACAGCTCTTCGCATTATCGACTACAGATTCCCCATTGTTGTATCGCGTATAAGTTTGTACGTTGCCAAAACCATGGGCTGTTGGCGACAGAGGTTCCTGTTCCAAATGTTTTCTGCTTTGTGCTAAACCCTTCTCCAGGTCGGATATCCGTTTGTTCATATTCACTTGCCACTGCGGAATATCCTCACTGAGTATTTGTTTGATGGTTTGCACGTCGTTCTGTACCTGACTATTCACTACGGTACTGAACGATTCGGAGCCTCTGTTTGCTATGGCTGCTTGTACTTTGGAATTAATGTTCTTGTCAATCTCACACTCCTTCACTTCTAGCCATGAGTTGAATTCTGTTTCAATTTTAGTTGCTTGTTCGTTCCACTTCTGCTCTACAAGCTGCGTGGAATCTATTTCTAGCTTTTCTACTCGATTGGCTAATACACCTATTTCGTGTACCCTGTTAGTGTTTGCTACTTGCAGGTTGTTGACCTGTTCAGTCAGCTCCTGCACGGCCTTAGGTATCGACTCATAATTCTGTTTCATATCTGCAATCTCTTTTTTCATGTTTTCTAACGATTGCACAAGTTGCTGGTCCCGCTCAGCTTGCCGGCGATCTCGCTCAGCTTGCTGACGGTCTCGCTCGACTTGCTGTTGCGCAAATTCTGCCTGGTAATTCAGCACGCGCTCTAATATAGCCTGAAGCGAATACCCACCAGGCAGATTACCACTCACTGGTTCCTGCTTTTCTGGTGGTGGTACAACTTCTTTCTCTACATCCCCTTGAGGACTAGTGGGCGGTGGCACCACTTCCTGTGCCCCTGCCCCCACATTCTCACATGTTATATCCTCAAAGAGAGTACTAGTACTACTTGAGGTACCCGGTTCCACATTTCCTGCACTAACTAATTGTTGTTCCTCAGTATCCATATTGCTCGGACGTTGACTACGCAACTTAACCATATTCATAAATTGCTTACTAAACCACAAAGTCTGACAGTTTTGCCCCTTGCACACAAAATACGTTAATTTATCTACACTAACTGCACACTAAAAATTACTATCTACCATCAACTTTGTCCTGTCACAAACACTAACATCAAACTACGCACAATATGCACACCACTAGCGAAATGAGATCACTTCACTGGAGCTCGACTTCTACAAACAGGACAACTACACTGTAGTCTTACCTTTAGTTTATCTTATCTCGGGGTTCGGCTGCCCCGGATTACGTAGCCGTTACAGCTTCTCAGTACTATCAGGATCGTCTTCTCAGACTCGTTTGCAGTAGTACGGTTTGTCATGAAAGAGTATTTACACATTCATTAAAACATAGCATTGATCATGATATACATACATACATTTATCACTAAATACATATATATCTACACATACATAACAATCAACACTGAAAGAAAAATACATAAAATTTTATATTTGTGGCCACTGCAAATTCGGGCCCCGCGTTTTTGGGCGACAGTTTCACGTCCAACTCTCTCGCGGATTGTAAAATTGTTGCTCTTTGGTTTATTTATTCTCTTTGTAACAACACATTTACGAAAAGAGTTACGTGAAATACTTTTAGCAATGCTGTGCTTTGCTTTTCTTTATCATCATTACCTTTTAGCGGAATAAAATGTATATATGGAAGTCTTATTGTTCTGTATCTGGCCTACAATTTAAGGAACGATTTTTCATAACTGCAACTCATGCTAAGAATCAATATATCTTCCCTACTTCATAGTGATTAAAAGTTAAAATTACTTTGTTATGAACACTGATGTTACAGTTCGTGTGATCGTTCAAAAACACAAGTTCGCAATGGATTTTATTTCTCGTTAAAATGCTATTTCATACCACGACTAGCCCAAGAACATGAGACTCTCATTAAAAAATACGTTGTCACTATGAAGTTTGCCAGATCAGAACGGAGCACAGCAAGATTCCTATCAGATTCTGAAGGTACATTAAATTTTTTGCACTGTAAATTATATCCTATCAGCAGCCCGCGTCAATCTGCAACACATCATAAAATCTGCTGATCTTCACTGCCAGTCTGGGAGCTAAAAGAAATAATATTATTTTACTATTATTTTACCGCTTCCTTGCGGTATGCTCGACTATATTGTAAGTCGTTTAAATACGCCGCGGCAGCGGCTCTTCGTTCTCCACGCAGCTCAGCACCACAGATAATATTTATATAACTGAAAAATGTCTCAACAGGATGGGATAATATGCAAGCAAGCTTAACAATAAATAATACAAGTTTTCATTTAAACACCTCTATTAAAACCTTTAAGTATCTCAGTGATCTCAGACCTTTGTGAATTCACACGTAATGGCGTACATTGCTTAGTCTCGACAAAAGAATGCTACATTATCGTTCTCTACGACAACAACAGGAGATCTTACTCGCACAACTCCCAAATTAAGACGACAAAGACATTCATATTCAACACGTATTATATACTAGTTCCTTTTTTAATCTCTGTTTAACATTTATCTTCTGTGTCGGTTTTATTACTCGCCGACGCAGACGTTTTCAGAAATAAATAATAAAAAAAAATACATAATTTTATACAATGACACAATATGATACATCTAATTCTCTAATTACTACATAATATATTGTTTTTGTTTCTCTAGACGTTACAATATGTACATCATTTTTATATGCGTGGATGTCTGTGAATAAGAAGGATTCATCTGTATCTCTAACGAATGTCACCTTGCAATTTCGTTTTCATGCAGTTCAAAGTTTATGACTTCATACCTTCTGAGCTATGTATTGCACAATGATATGGGAGGGAGCGCTCAGAAAGCCACACGGCACGAGTGGATTTAGACAATTTTATGTCGCACAGACTGTGTGTACTATTGAACACCGATGTGTAGAACCAGAAGGATGCTTTCGCCTTCGGTACGCTGACAAATCAGCGGTAGCAGACCACGCTCTAGAAAACGAACATCGTATTGTGTTCGAAGAGACAACTGTTACTGCACAGACTAATAGTTCCCGTGGCAGCGTAATAAACGTAGAAATCGGGATAAAAATTTGACAACATCCTCAATTAAAGACGGTGGTCTGCAGCTAAACATGACTTGGGAGCCGGACATCGGAAGGTTGAAGTGGGCGCGGCGGGCGCACAACGAAAACATTAGCTCGTATGACGATGCAGACAGCACCATTTTTATCACAGAAGTCAGCGTTTATATATAAGGATAGTAGCAGAAACCAAAAGAGAATGACCACTTGAAGATGGCCAAGGAGTTCTCGGCCGAAAGTTCGTGGATTCAAAATTGATTCACTGGAAACTCGAGAATTTGTTCTATGACGAGATGTTTTCAGTGAGTGAGATGATATGAAAAACGTGCAGGTCAAGGCAACAATCGATACCACCTAAGAAGATATGTATTTGCCATATCCCTTCATTCAGGCTTAATTGCCTCCGTAGCAGCAAAGAAATCTTTTGAGTGTATTGCATGCCTGTACACAAAATTTCTGTCGGAGACTGTTGAACCAAATGCTGAGTATTACTTGATATTTGAAATGGCTTCCACAAAACTTTCATTTGCCTTCTTGGCGTTTGTAACACAGAAAACACATTCCGTGAAATAGGACAACTCAGCACGAACAACGAAACACGTATTTCATATCCCGAAAGCAAAATGTAAAGAAATATAATATTTTTAGCGTAGCCAAGTCGTAGCGTTCTATATATGCCTCTAAATTGGTTCCGGTAGTCAGAGCCTTCTAGAATACTCCCATGTTACGATATATGTCTGAAAGATGAAAAATAAAAGAGGAACCCTTGATGTATTCTGATGCACTTTAAAATGACACATGGGCGTGTGACCTATCCAGCATTTCGTCCAAACTAAATTTTCGAACAAACGGTATATGAAAATTTCCATAAATTATACATTTTTGTAAACGGCAAGAATGGCCTTCCTACAGAGCAGAAATATTTTCTTCAAAATTTTGTTCATATTTCACGAGCAGCTTCATTAGTGAGGAATGGAGAATGTACTACGGCCTCTTACGTAACACTCCAATAAAGACCATAAAGCAAGTTGATTAATTACATCGTGCACAGAGGCATTCAGATATTCTTCCCGCTGTATATAAACAAATAAAATGGGAAGAAATCTCAATTCACGGTACAATAAGTACAAAAAAAACCTCTGTCACTCGCTTCACTATGGTTTGCACAGTATAGATGTACATGTAGATCAAGAGACTTAGCCTACCTCATTCTCTTACTTTCAATTAATACGTCACACACAATAGTTACAAAAATCAGCTGTGGAGAACATACATTAATTATATTAAAGTACATGATTTATTTTGAACAATCTTGAGAACTCATGGGAGAATTTCCATAGCCGCTTATGTCATTGCAATCCCCGATGGCGATGGAAGATTTTCCACATCTTCTCCCACACTGTGACGCTGGTGTTAGAAGATGAGGACCGAACGGCAAAGTCCACTCGACTGCTGATAGCGTACTAAAACGCGAGGGGCCGCGACCTCCATCTCTGGCACCGAGATTGCAGCCACCCCTTAAAGAGTACCGCTATGACGGGTCGAACACTAAAAATTTTATGCGGAACGAATCTCAGGAAAGTTCCGGTCATTTGCGTCCAAAGTGGTGAATGCCTTGCGTTCCACGGATTCAGGCCAAAGCACAGAATACAATTTGCAGGAAGGAAAGAGCAGTGAGCCTGCATAAACGTGATCTATTCCTAAACAGAATGAGCATCAGAAACAGATTTTCTTAATGTACCCGGCCAAATAGCTAAAGCGCAGGACATGTTTTCAAACGTAACAGTAAAGGTAGCTATCCCTGAGTAAATCTGTATTACAGTGATTGGAGGATTCTTGTTTACTGCTCAGCACCAACGGAACTAAACATTAACTATCCCTTCTTTGATAGTGGTAGTGGATTGAAAAGTTATAATAACACTTTCGGAAGGATTGATGCAACGAGAAAATATTAATTTCACCACATCGTTGAACAATATATAAGACAAAAATTAAATATTTTTGTAATGAGGGGAAAACAGTCTCTTATGTTTCCTATTTCAAACAAAAGTGTTCTCTTAAATTTATACTCAATTTTCCAGCATTAAATACATAGCGAATACCGTTCGTTAGCAACTGGATTGTCACATTCCTCTAACAAATATTGCTTTATGAATTCACATATAAAATCCATGGGATACATGTCTAGGCTCCTTTATTCCACCTTACTGTGTCTGAACACTCAGATTACAACTCAGGGAGCATCACACAGTACTGTATTCAAGAAATCGTATGCAGTTCTACAACAGAATTCCACACACGGCATGAAACCCTTACATCTTTATTTCTCAACTCTGCAATTTCGATATTGAAATCGCAACACCTTTTTTTTGAGTATGTATTTATTCAAATCTGCTATTAGTCCGTGTTTCCTCCTTCCCCTCACTCTATCCATCTTATCCTCCCCTCCTTCCGTCCACCTTCTTCTACTGCCTCTCTCTGTCTACCTTCTCCACCCACTCTATCTTTTCCAACCTCTCCCTGTGCGCGTCTCCTCCTCTCCCTCCAAATTATCACCTCCACGCCAAAAGAATGTTACTCCTTCTTGCATCCACAGTATTTCTTTCCAAATAGTAAGTAATACATGTACCACGTTTGGTTGAAACTGAGCTGGGGATTAAGGAGAAGCATTTTACGCGCGACTTTGTCGGCGTATGCAGTTCTCACGCATATATCTCATATATTTAGCATATTTCACTCATATTTGTATTCATATTTTCTGTAGCGAATTTCACCCGAAAGTTTCGTTTTAAAGCATCTCAATGTTTATGACGTCATATGTCCCGAACTATGTGTCGTAGAATGATATATTTTGCAGATACATTCAACGGCGTATTTGCATACTATCTGCGAAATATGTTTCGAATAGAGTTAGTAGCAAAGAAGCAATGTGTTTAAACATCATTCATGATGCGACAGTTTTTCATGCATCTCCTTGTTTACGACCTTATATCCCCTGTACTATGTGTCGTACAGTTATATATTTTTCCAGGTACATTGAGCTGGCCGGTAAAGTATTGCGAGTAGGGTTAGTACTAAAAATTAATAAAACCTCATTCTTGATGCGGCCATGTAGTAAGAGATAAACTTTTTTCTCTCATGATTTTGTAGGGATGTGAGCGAGAAAAAGTGTGGTAAGGGTTTAAAACTATTTGTGAACTTTGTTGCAAGTCACTAAGTCATTCTCAAATACTGGATGAATGTAGTGTGGCTATTTGCACCTCATGTGCTAGGGTACTTTTTCACCACCACCTCCACCCCTTTGATAGAGATGATTCTTACCTACACAGTCGTTTTTTTAGACGATAACAGTATCATTCGTTTATTAACGTCAGATCTTTCGCGAAATGAAAATCACAGTGGAAACCTTAATTAAAGAAAAGCCTTCGTAAGTTATATGTGTACAAAGTTTGATTGACATCTATCAATTGGTTTTATAACATGTATGGATATGATTGTTTTGGTGCACGGGTTTTTCTTCAGGGCACATCTGCAACGTAAGCGCGTGGTAACTAAAAAAAAAATCTTCGAAACTATCTGTCCACTCCCCTCCCCCTCCAAACACCGGGACCCCCCCCCCCCCCCTCTGATAAAAACCAGTTCTTCTCATATTCAAGAGAAGAAGAAGAATCTCAAAAAGCGACTTATTTCACTGTAATAATTCCTCAGCACGATGTCTCCGTTGGTTCTGATATTTGGATATTTCAGGGCAGTGCCCACGAGGACCTCGCTTGAAACGCGTCATTTGCTGCGAAGCATCATAGCAGTCAGCTCTAGAACAAATAGACGACAGCCCTCACCGCTCCAGTAAACACGTGTATCAGAAACTGATTAATGGTTCGCGAAACGAGGTTGTGGGACATCTGATTAATGATGTTTAAAGTGTATAGCGTTTCCAGTAGAGATGCTGTCGTGTATTAAAATGAGACGAACAGCAGCAGGTGTTAAATAAAGATCACCTGACTGCTATATGAATTGTGTATGGGAGCACATTATCCGGTTTTAACAACAACTAAATTAACACATTGAGAAATTAAGAAATATCGGCTTGCAGTTTTCAACATACCGCTCCAACTGAGGAATGAAAATTATTCCTGTTACCTGATGTTGATGTAAAACGGTAACAAATAGCTACATTTCGTTACTTCATCGTATGAAAGACTTCTGATGTTCGGAAACAAATGTATAACACAAAAACAACGGAACTTTCCCGCTGTAACCAGTATTTGCTGTATATGACACAAAGTGATTTGGGGTTGTTTTGCCAATGTGTCTGCGGTAAGGTATTTATGGAGCGTGCTGTATGCTGTATTAGTCTTTCTGATGTGGATTCTTTTAACGGTACCTTAAGCGTAACATGTTGAATTTATTGTAATTTACGTTCGCCAGACCCACGATACTATGTGATACTGTATAAAAGAGTGAAACAATCTGAAAAATAAGAAATTAAAAATTGTTTTGCTTTTATCTGATAGACACCTGGATATAACTGTATAACTGACGTAATGGAGAAGTTTTTTTCCAATAATATTCATATATTACACTCATGACACTTCTTTTTAAGTAATCAGTTTCGGACTGTTTTTAAGATTACATATGTTCCGATCTTTTTTTTTTTTTTTTTTTTTTTTTTTTTTTTTTTTTTTTTTAAATTTCTTTATTCAAATTATTTCATACATTGTAACCCACCACCTAATACATTAGTGGGTCTTAGATCTACATTACATTTAATTGATGTTAGCAGCATTGTTAACTTCTATTACTAGTGTTAGTGAACTTACTTGCTACAGGAAATGAGGAGTTAGTTTCTTGTTGGGTAGGATCTAGTTCTACTCTTAGCTAACTAATCTAAGGGCTACTTCCTGCAGCGTTACAGGCGTGCCAGTTGTTAAATATAAACCTACTGAGTGGCCGTGCCCACTGAGCTAACCCCAGTGAGCATGCCCCTGGCACTGGGCTGGCCTTAAGAAAGTCGCTGCAGGTTCTTTTAGAGGTCTTCTATCTCCTATATGCTGAGTGATTAATTAGTTCTAAGTCACAATCGGTGCGCAGTTGTCAATTTCGGGTATTGGCGCTCCCTCCCCCTTGTTCCAGGGCATGGCGGATTCCTACCGTCACGGCGATTGGCCAGTCCACGCCCTGGCGGAATGGGATGGGTCGCCTTCAATTATGTCATGTCTGGTTGCTTATATATTTTCCCTGAGGTATTCTTGCAGGACTTTTGCTGACACCTCGCTGGCAAGGCGGTTTAATATGGTGAATGTAGTAGGGTCTCTAATTAACTGGTACGTGTTATTGTGAGGCAGCTGGTTTCTTAATTCTCTGGCTACGTCATCAAAAACCGGACACTCATAGATCACGTGATCCGGAGTGCCCCACTCAGCTCCACAATCACACGAGGGGGTAGCCCTTTTCCCGAATCGGCAAAGATATGCCGGATACGGTCCATGCCCTGTGAGGAAGTGCACCAGTCCCTTGCTTGGTTGAAAATGCGAGAGTTGGAGGCGTTCTTTGATGTTGGGGAGCAGCTGGTAAGTCCTTCGGCCTGTTGTTTCTGTGTCCCAAAGTTCCTGCCATAGCTCTTCTCCTCTCCTCTTAATTGCAAACTTGTCCCCCACCCGCACTCCCATGATGGTCTCGGTCTTTTCTATATCTCCCCTCTTCACCCAGTACCAAGCTGCCTGTTCCCGGATTTTGATGTCCAGGGGACATACCCCCATGAGTGTTAGTAGTGCCCCTCCTGGAGATGTTCTGTACGCTCCGATGGAGCGCAGAAGCATGTTACGTTGCACCCTCCTCACAGACATAGCGGGCACGACCCTCGTGAGCCTGTGTGCCCACACTCCGGATCCGTAACCCACGATGGAAACGAGAATGGTGTTGTGGTACAATTTTATGAGTTCTGGTGGAAGGTGAAACCTACTGTGTCCTATCATGATGAGATTATTTAAAGCTTCAAGTGATCTTTGTGTAACTGTTTCGATGTGTTTGGCAAAGTTCCACCTTTCATCAATTGTTACTCCAAGGTATCGGGCCTCTCGACGCCGAATCACTGGTGAGCCCTCAATTCTTACCGTTGGATTCCTGGCCAATTGGCCTTTTAATAACAAGTATGTTGACTTGCTAGGCGCAATAGTCATTTTTGTGTTTTGGCACCACTGTGTAAGAATTGCTAGTGTCCTATTAATTTTAGGTTCGAGGTCCTCGCGACTTCGGCCGCCAACCAGCAGAAGGAGGTCGTCAGCGTAAGCTATCGCCTCTAGCACATCCACGCTATTTTCCAAGCTCTCCAGGAGAGGCTCCATATTGATATCCCAAAAGAGTGGCCCCAGGACAGAGCCCTGTGGACACCCCTTCGTGATTTTCTTACCAATTCGCTCGCTAGGGGACGATAGCCAGACCTCTCTTTCCATACAATAGCTCCTAAGACAGCCGTATAGCGGCCCTGGACACTCCTTCTCCCGCAAGCAGGAGAAGAGCGAAGGCCACCACAGGTTATCAAAGGCGCCACTGATGTCCACCATGATGCCAACTATGTACTTGTGCGGAGACGACCCACAGACCTCGGATGCGAGGGCAATTGCGTCACACGCAGATCGCCCCTGCCGAAAACCGAATTGTCTGTCGCTCATCCCGCACAACATCCGGTGTGCTGTCAGTCTATCAGCAAGTAACCTCTCCAGCAATTTGCCTAACAGGTCCAACAGACAGATAGGTCTGTAAGATTTTGCTTCTGTAGGGTCTTTGTCCGGCCCTTTTTTGATAATTACAACATTGGCCTGTTTCCAGATTTTGGGGAATGTTCTGAGGCGCAGGGCCTCGTTGTAAATTCTTGCTAAAGGTGTCACCAGTTGAGGAGCGAGGTATTGCACCACCTCCGCGATGATGCCGTCTGGTCCAGGGGCCTTTCCTTTCTTTAGTAATTTTATGTGGGCTGCCACTTCCTCTTCTGAAAAAGGGTACACCATGGTGTTATTCTCGTAGTCAGCCTGCATAGCCTGCCTAATTAGGCATTGTTCTTCTGTGTCCTCTTCCTCTTTATCGTCAGGGAGGAGGGAGTGGAGAAGGACCTCAGCAGTTTCCTGCCAAGATCCAGTCATCCGGTTCCCGTCCCTGACAGTGGAGAGCACCATTGGCGACCTGATTTTCTCTCTTACTATTTTGTAAGGAGTGCCCCAGGGATCCATAGCCAATTGGCTGTGCACATATTTCTTCCAGCTTTCCAGTCTGACAGTTCGCAGTTCCTTCTGGAACTGCTCTTTTGCTTCCCTGTATGTTCGTAGCCATGTTTGTTTTTCTTCCCAGACGACACTTCGCTGGTAATACCTCCTCGCCCTCCTGACAGACTGACGCATCTGCCCCAGTTCCGCTGACCATGGTGATGGAGAAGCCGCAACGGCTCTCCTCCTGGTTGGTACGGCAGCCTTGACTGCCCTGGTAAGAGCACCCACCAGATCTTCGGCGTGTTTGTCGATATCGTCGTCATCATCTGGCCATGTCGGAGTGTCAAACTCTCTTGCGAGGCGCACCCAATTGGTCTTGTTATAGTTTAGTTGTACTTCCCACCCTATGTCCCAGTGGCACTCCCGATCTGAAATTGTAAATGTGATCAAGTTGTGATCGCTGGTTGTTTCTCCATCAGTGACAATCCAGTTTTGTATATTAGCAGCGATGTTGGTGGTCATCAACGTGATGTCGATATTAGTTCCATCTCCTCCCCCTCCTGTATAGGTGGGGGGATTTCCTGGTCTATTGGCAATGAGGAGTTGTAGGGACATGATAGTCTCTTCCAGCTTGCCTCCTCTTTCATCTCGGGTGCCACTGTGCCACAGGGGGGATTTGGCGTTCGCGTCCGCCACCACAACTGCCTTTCTGCCCCTCAGCACCGTTGCCACCTGCGTGAGTTGGTCAAGGTAAACGTCAATGTCTGTACCGTATTGAAAATACATGTTTATTAAGTATATCACGCCAATTGGTGACTGAAGTTCGATGACATTGCAGTGATCGTCCGAAAGATGTGAGAGCACCGTTACTCGCAGTGCCTTGTTGGTTATTATGATGGTGGCTTTCGGGTCATCTCCGAAACTAACCACTTGCCAGCTCATGGCAGCAAAGGCTATATTCCCCGCAAGAGAGTATGGCTCCTGCAAACAGAGCACATCAAGGCTCCTCTCCTCCACCACTCTTCGAAGCTCCTGCATGACCAACCTACTATTATGTGCATTTAGCTGCCCTATCTGTATTTCTGTAATTATGGGAAATATGTGTGTACATATGATGCTGGGAAGGTTTTCGTCCAGTCGTAGGCTATTCTCCCATTGGATAGGACAGACTGACTGTATATTTCATCTAAGTTGAAGGTCTCATTCCTTCTCTCAAACACCTTCTTTACTAGGTCACGCAGGGCGCCAAAGTCGGTGGGGAGATTCATAGTCTTTAGTTGTACCCTATCAACAGCCTCCATGACCGAGAAGGTGACCTTACGCCCGTACCTATGTCCTACCCGCACTAGATGTCGCAGTGCCGTGGTCAGGACAGCCGGCTCCTCCAGGCGGGATAATTGTAAAGAATGTTCAAGATTAGGATATATTCTGATCGGATCAACCACTGTTCTCACAGCTGTTGGTTGTCTCGAATCAGTACTAGCGTTGGTGTTATTGGTTATTTGTGTATTTGAACTTGTAATTGTGTTGACCTGCACCGGCAATTCCAGTACAGGACTCCCCTGAACGAATGCTGGTCGGCCCACCGCTACAGGACGCCTGACTTGAGTTGCCTGATTTTCTGGCGTTCGTGATCCCCAGCAGTAGGGAGAGGGAGCTGCCGCTTGTTCTTGTGGATCCGTTTGGACACACGCATCCTTCATTCTCTTCCTACCATCTCTTCCTTCTGCAAGTGTTGCAAGGAACTGTTTAAACTGGGCTGCTCTTGCCGCGTCCCTTCTCCTCTTGCATGGGGATTTTCTTTTAGGCATCCTGGGTGCCGTAGTTGACTCAGCCATAGTCGGTTCTTGATATGAGCCTCTGCTCCAGCATCCTGTACGTTGGGCAGTTGCGACCAGAGGCATTACAGGTCTTTTTACCTCTTCTCATGCAGGGGATGCATATTGCAGATTTTGTGCAGTTTTTTCTAGTGTGATTTTCTTCTCCACACCTGGAGCAAGCCGACTTCCTTTCACAATATTTATGAACATGGTCAAGATCGCCGCAATTATGGCAGCGAGGTACCACCAAAAAGTCCCGCACATTGATGGCGTGAAAGCCAATGTAGATTCTACCCATTGAGGTTAATCTCTTCCACATTTGGCCAGAGACTTCTGCTACATGATGTACAACGTCTTTGTCTCTTGGCCCCGTTTTAAATTTAAGTTTGAATTCGTTTTTAAATTCATCAGTACTCATATCATCAAAATTCTGATTTCGTATTGTTTCCTGGAGTTCATTATTATCAAATGTTACTGGTATGTCATACATGATAACCAGAGGATTTCTCTTTCTTGGTGGCTCACATTTTACTGCTTTACATAGTTTCTGGTTGTTTAGTATTTTATTTCGGTGATCCTCCGTTGCCACATCGACTATTACCACATTCTTTGTAGCTTTTACTTTATTTATTTTTATTTTATCTTTAGCAGGATTGATCGTTGTTGTGAAAATTTCCTGTACTTTCTTAGTGTCTTGACCGGGCAGTGGTCTCAAAAAGACAGCAGTATCCGGTCTTTGTGACACTTTTACTATGGTATCTCTTGTGGACTGGCTCTTAGGTGCCGCTTGAGCGACTACATTAGCCCATGATTTTGTTGGCTGCTTGCGCAGCCTTTCGTTTTCCTTCTGTAATTCTTCAACTCGCCCCTCGAGCTTCGCATGGGCGATAGCCCAGGAGGCGAGTTCATTTTTTAGGGTCATGATCGCAGCCTGGCTTATTTTTCCATTTTTTACATTGGCTTCCAGGTATTGTGTAATCCTGGCATGCCTCTCACTAATGCTTTCCTCGATCTGCCCCGTGCCCCCTGATGGGGAGGGAACAGTAAGCAAAGAAGCCCTCGAAGGCGCGCATGAATCGCTTGTCTCTGTCTCGGCCATGTTGTTGACAAGCGAAAAAAGGGGTTGGGAGCCCGTCTCTTGCCCCGGACCGGCTCCTCTGGCATGGGGGGGGACTCTTGCAGCTCGCCCACCGACCTCGCCCCTAGGTCAAGGGCACTCCAGAGCTGCAGGGTTCAGCGCGCCGTTGCCAGCGCACTGGTCCCCGTCGAAGGCCTCGTCGTCGACGATTTCACTCGACGCTCCTCGGCAAGTGCACCCCGCACTCCGGAGAGGCGGATGCACCCCTCGCCCTTCGCCGCCTACTAGCCCGAGTTTCCACCTGAAGGCCAAGGACCCACTCCTACTCAGGTGGTGGGTCGGTCCCCCAGTCGTTCGGCGGTCTGGGCCCATCTAACCTAGCCCAGGCGATGTCACCACCTCCTGGGTTTGGCAGAACACGCCCCGGTTACCCAGGGGCGCGGCGAAGCACCCTTGCCGACTCGCGCCGCGATCCCACGCCGACAAACGAGGTCGCCGGCATGCAGAGCACCTGCTGGTCTGTGCCCTGCGAACAGAAAGGGACTGGTGTTCGGTCCCTTGACACAGCTCCCCCTGTGCCACGCACCCTTCGCTTTCGCATCGGGTTGGGTCGCAGCTCTCCCTTTTGTCGCAAGGCAGAACGCCAAGCTTAACATCTGGCACCACTGGAAGGCGGAAAGAGCCACTTGGGAAGGAGAGGCTATGAGAGACGCTTCACTTCCCCTGCGAGGTCAGCCGCGGCACACCCGACTGGAAAGCGATACGCCCCAGTGCGAGCTTCCGTGCCCTACGGCGCGCCGGCAGCGGGCGGGCCCGCCCCGAAACGCGCCGTCAAACGACTGACCTCGCGCCAGACGTTCCGATCTTTTGCCAAACTTTTCAGCACAACATCAGTACCACACCCAACATTTCCTATAAGCTGTTTTGTATCATCTGCCCTTTTCTAGCCGGCCGCGGTGGTCTCGCGGTTAAGGCGCTCAGTTCGGAACCGCGCAACTGCTACGGTCGCAGGTTCGAATCCTGCCTCGGGCATGGATGTGTGTGATGTCCTTAGGTTAGTTAGGTTTAAGTAGTTCTAAGTTCTAGGGGACTGATGATCACAGAAGTTAAGTCCCATAGTGCTCAGAGCCATTTGAACCATTTTACCCTTTTCTGCACCTACTATGCAGACGCCCCACTAATCTGTTCCTTTGTAGACATATTTCATAGACTTCTTTCCGCACATAAACTGTTTGTATTTTTTCTTTCTTCCTATATATACCCACTACACTTTTTGTATTCTTCATAAGCACAAAATTTTAAATGCACCCAGCGTCTTCTTCATCAGCTGTCCTGTGGTCTATGTTTCATACATATATGACACTGTGTTCTGGATTTACGCTTTCAAAGAATTAATCTTCAACCTGATGCTAAAGGCTTACACCATTCCGACACTTCTGTGCTAGAAAACTTTCTTCGCCGCGCAAAATCCGCTTGTGAAGTTTCTCTTGCTCCGTCCATCCTCTGCCGTTCCTAATTTCGATGTAACGCAATATTCTCCTTACTATTCTTCAGCAACTTCTTCTATGTTTCGATTATCCTCAAATACTAATCTGTATTATGTTGGCTATTTCGCTTAACAGGTATTTCAAGTCTTCCCTAAATCCGGCCAGTGGGACTATGTCATCATACATTAGCATTGCTCCCTTTCGCTTTGTCCTTTTCCGTACTTTTCTTTTACTTTTGTCACTGACTCTTCGATTTTCGAAATAAAGAAATATGCTGGTTAGCTGCACCTTGTACACATCTTAATGTGGCTTTCCTGAGCTTCCACTTCTATTAGTTGAATTTCAGAGATATTTTAGAATGGTCGTCTCTCTCTGTTCTAAGCACTTTGAACATCAGACGAGATTTAAGTGCTGCACATCTTTTTAAAGTAAGTGACTGTGTTACGTTATTTAATATGGCGTTTGTGTTTATGATACAGGTCAGTCTGGACCAATTCCTAGAACATGTGGTCATTCTGTGGAACTTATGAACAATTTCAGCAACTTTTACACTCTTACGGTCAAATTATGGTGAAGAAACTTGCTTTCGCTTTCGAGATGCTTTGTACAGATATATCTGTCTATGACTATCCCGTTAAATGTGGCTTCCTTTCGCGTAGATGGAAGTGGATTGACAGATGTAAGTAATATTGTAAAGTGCATTTTCACGCTTAATCCCAGAACGTCTGTTGCAAGCACGGAATAAAACCACTAACTCCTTCTACCTCAAGACTATTTACCAACAAAAGTTACAGCAATGGCTGTGTTCTGTTCTGTGGGAAATGGCTAAGGCAAAGTGGCACTTGTTTCAAACAGCACTATATCTAACTTACCTTTGTCTGTGGACGATTACTGGTGCCTGCAGCCAAATGCGGTAAGTTGGGACGACAAAAGTTCCAAGAGGAACACGTTTTGCGCCAAAGTGAGTTCTAATTACTGGCTAGCGCTGATGAAAGCTAATTTTGTAACTCTACAACCACCGGAGAACTTCAGACCTTTACTACGTTCCCAGCAACGGCTTTTAATCTAAGAATCGGACCGTAGAGGAGCGGCCGTTGAACGTTCGCCAACTGTGCTTCCAACATCGTCCCCTGTGAGAGCCACACAGCTGAAGCCGAACCGTGCTGTTCACTGTCAAGGAAACTCCACAACGCTATACATATAATGGCTGCAGCACATATTCACAACTGAGTGAAATCTGTTAAACTGAGTGCCGAAATATGGCAAGCTGGTCATGTTAACTGCTGTATCCTTATTCAAACGTTTTCACAATGCCAACCACAGCAAAACACAAGCGCTTCAGCTCTCATTAATAAGGAGCTTCCTTTTTGTAGCGTATTATGGTGAGCCGTTTTTGAACTTGAACAACGTCCATAAGTTGTAATGGGTTTCATCAGTCTCGACCGATTCAGTGGCAGCAGACGGCAGTTTATCACTACAGACGAGTTCTCCATCGAAAGGTAAAAACGGCGGAACCCAGCGCAGCCTGGTGGAAATAGCTATGCAGAAACGTTTAGACCTGGGTGTCATTTTTTGAAAAAAAAAAGAACGGCCTTCTGTATGAGAGTGCAACGCCACAGGTAAGTACACCATTGATGAAACCTGCTACAACGTAAGGAGACAGTTCAGGGTTGAACAACAGCCGTGCTCTTGTAATGCGAACAGCGTCGTGGCGTCCATCACTGTCATGAAAGGGTACTTTCTCACCAAAGCACTTTAAGAGAGTACATTACAGCAATGAAGTATACAGTTGGTGAAGGAAAACGGTAGGGTTTACCAACCCGTTGAAGAGGCGTACGCAGTTACAAATCTGAAGTCATAGAAGGCATAGCGATCCAGAACAAAGCTAAAAATGACATGCTCAGTGGAATTACGGAATTACTGGTTTTTGTAAGGAGAAAATTAAGAAGTGTTATTGCAAAACAGCTGTAACAAATTAACTGACCAGTTAGTGGCAATTTTGGTGGTATGAAAGGACAGTTGCTTCTATTGCACAAGGAAATCAAAACGAAAATATTGGAGTGATAAAGAGTATAAAAATGTGTGAGATGGATGTAAGTGCCTAAGTTTTCACAGCTTGTGCCAAATTGATTGAAATGCTATTGGGTGTCGGGGTGCGCATTTGTAACAACAAACAAAACCTTTATGCCACAAAACTGTCTTTTAGACCGTATTTTCAGCAGTCGTCTTAGGACGTTGAAATATTACTGCGTCGTGAAAAGGAACGCAGCAATGATTTGGACTGACTCTGTTGCACTATTGTTTCGGTGCTATAAAATGACGTGGCCTAATACCCAAAACAGTATTGTTCAAGTATGCAAGACAAGCATTTTTTGTGAATATTACAGTTACAGGTAGGCTGATGTAAGGACTATAAAGTTTTCTTAAAATTGTGTTCTACAGTTTAAGTAAGGCGTTTTGTAGTAAATAAACAAGCAGCTAAAATAATTGTTTTCATTAATCAGTAGCCTTAAGGTCATCATCGGCCGGATGATGACCTCAAGGTTGAAACTACGTAGAGTAGTGCGCAAAACGTAAGGTCGAAAGCAACTACTCACATGGAACAACAACTATCCAGCAGCGGCCAACAAAAATATTTGAGAAATGCAACGCTCTAACACAGTAACTTCTTACCAAACTTGTGACCAACATGGAAGCAAGTAGTGGAGCATGTATTACTGTCCTTGGCGATCACACACGCTATTATGAACCCTATCCCACTCCTTCCAATGTCCCGTGAACCGTCATAAACCGCATAAATCGCTATCACTTCAGTACAATTATTTTCTTTAAATAAAACTGTCATTTTTGTTTGTCTCGTTGCTTATTTCTTGCAGGCGCCTTCTTTACTATACTGTAGCAAGTCTTCCTATGTATGATCGAAGTGATAGTTGGCGGTGAAACATCAAGCGAAAATCATTTTCGTGCTTAAGTTTTCCAGACCAATGTAGTTACAGAATAGATAAACCAACAAATTTAGTAGCTTGTGTGCTTGTTGCAACAAACTGTCAAGATCATAACAATAAAAGAGTTGGTGGTTATAAATAAGAAGGAAGTACACTTAATTCATATTGAAGCTTCTTATTTTAACAGTCAGTGCAAGTGCCTTACTGGAGGAGCAGAGTTCCAGGAAGTGAAATGAGACTTCAGTCTTGTCCTTCCTTTCTAAAGGGTCCATTATCCTTTCCGGAATTGTCTTTCTGTGACAGCTGCATTACAACCATAGTCTTTCAATAGGTGGATTGTTAAAATTTTTATGACACTTATTATCTGATAGTTCACGAGGGAAAACGCTTGAAACGGTTGAATTCTGTAAAGATAATTATGAGCCCTCTGAAAAAGAAAGTTACAGCTACCCTGACGGAAAAAAAACTGCGTCACAATAAAGAGTTGTCCGACATAAACAAAAGTTGATTGGCATGTTTTACATCTGAAAGATGGTATGTATTCAAGTTTTGTGCCAGTCGCATAAGAGTTGTGTTAATAGCGTCTTTGTCGCCTTAAATGCATGCTTGACTAATATTAACTTACCACCTCCAGTTTCAAAGGTAACTAACTCTCACGACCGTTACAGCGTCTGTCTTAAGCAAACCTGATTTCCATAAGGACATCTGACTCATTTGAAACGCGGTCGTTTGATAGGCTACGATAATCTAGGTATTCCTTCTATACTGTGTGGTCAAAAAATGTGTGAAACGCTTGTAGGGATGTTGAAGGGCAGGTTGTACTGAGATATGAATGTTACGAAAAAAATTCGGTACGTTGCGCCGTTTCCGAGTTATTTAGCATTGAAGTTAGCCAATCAGATTGTCGCGTGCGTAAATTCAAGTTTGAGCTAACGAGACAAAGCACTCGTTGGGCAACACCGCCCCTGGTAGGCCGCTTGAATATGAGCACGCGACGCCCCGATTGGCTAAATTCTATGCTAAATAACTCGCAAACGGAGCAACGTATCGAATATTTTTCTTAACATATATGCCTCAGTCAACCTGCCCTGTAACATCCCTACAAGCATTTCACACATTTTCTGATCACCCTGTATTACACAACGATATGGCAGGAATGTATAACCGCTTACATGATTGTTCGCAGAGGTGGTCACGGGAATGTACGATACAGTCGCAAGAAGACCGGGTTCCGAACGGCCACGTGGAACTAGCGAGAGGGAAGACCATCGAGCTTGGCGTATGGCTTTGGCGCATAGCAATGCATCTGCAGCAGCAGTTTGAGCAGCTACAAGCCAGAAGCCCTGTAGCGTGCATTCCACTGACCACGGAACACCGCCATTTTCGAATTCAGTTGTGTCAAGCGAGAGCTAATTGGAGGGGAGTCTGCAGATCGTTTATATTTTTTGATGAAAATTGGTTCTGTCTCGATGGCAGTGAAGGACGTACGTCGCTTAGGAGGAGGCCAGTGGAGGGCCTGTAACCAACCTGTCTGCGTGGTAGACAAACTAGCTCCCCACCTGGAGCTGTAATCTGGTGTGCGGTTTCGTATGACAGCAGGAGCTGCGTCGTGGTCATCCCACGCACCCTGACTGCAAATTTGTACATTATCTTGCTGATTCGACTTGTCGTACCACCCGGCGTGTTTTCCAACAGGATAACTCTCGCCCACATTCCGATGTTGTAACGCAACATGCTGTACAGAGTGTTGACGTGTTGCCTTGGTCTGCCCGATTACTAGGTCTGCCTCCAGTCGAGCACATATGAGACATCATTGGACGACAACTCCAGTGTAATGCACAACCAGCATTAACCGTCCCCACATCGACCGATCAAGTCCAACAGGCATGGAACTCCATCCGACGAGCTAACATGCAGCACCTTATAACACAATGCACGCACATTTGCTGGCTTTAATTAAACATTCTGGCGTTTACACCGGTTATTAATGTACCATCAATTTACATTTGCAGTGGCTTATCTCGCGCTTGATTGACCTCTGATCATGCGATGTTAAACACTTAAATATGTTACGAAGCCAAATGTATTATCGAAATCCAATTATTATACATTAGTTATTTCTTGATGTTGTGATTTTATTCCACCAGCGTATTTTAGCAGCCTCGGTCGCCCCAGTGAGCTGTGAGTGGCTCGTGTTCGTGCCATCTCTCCCGTTTACATTCTGTTTTATTGTACTGCCACCTCGTTTGTTAATTCAATTACTGGTGTTACTGAGTTACTGCCTTGTCTGCCCGTGAGCGGCAGTAGCAGCGCTTATCAATATATGCCCCGCTTATTATCTTTGCTGGACTGCTATTACTTCCCGGTTGTCGTGTGTTGGGGGGAGTTGGTATCTGGCAGAGAGCTGCAAAGCGCCAGCAGTAGAGTTCGGACCTGGCAGTCAAACGGTTGGGACGCGGCAGGAGTCGGTCGGGTGGGAGCGACAGTGAGGTTGATCGCCGGTTGGTCGTCTTACCGGACGACGTGATTTCTCGCCGATCGTTTATGGGTTGGAGATGTGTGTGTCTGAACTCGTGGTTCGTTCTCGTCACTGCATAGTCACTGCCTTTACCATTGGTCGCGTTCTTCGTCCATGTGTTTGTGATATTATCTGTAGCTTGTGATGTCGACTGCCCAGTTATTTTAGAGCAGTTTCCGCGCTGTTGTGTAGCAGTTGGTCGGTTGGCGCAGTCGCGACGTAGCACCAGTGGGGCATGCAGCGTCAGGAGGGTGTGGATAGCCATCACTTGCCCGACGATTGCCGTCACACATGTTTTGAGTGGGGACGACCTTGGTTCACTGTCGGTCGATGGTCTTGTTAGACGACGTGTACGTGGCTGGCGAATGCTGATGGTTTGGCTGTGTGTGCCGACTCGTGGTTCGTACTAGTTATTGCACAGTCACGGCCGTGAGCATCGGCTAGATCTCGTGCTGATGTTCGTGGGGCGGTGTGTAGTTATGTGATATTCACTGACAAGTTTATTAAAGTGTTGCCTCTGAGTTAGTCGGTCGTTTGATTAAACGACGTGGGTTTTCGGGGCGTCTACCCCTTATGGGTTGCCTGGGATCCGTTGGTTGCGTTGCCGTCGGATTGAGGATGGTTGGGCTGACTCCCTGTCTGACTGAAGTGAACGTTAGTATTTCAAGTGCTGGCCGAACTTAGTTGTCTTTTAAGTCATGGTCCTTCAGCCGATTTAGTATTAAATTTCCCTACTTGTCAAGACTTCGATTGTTTGGGCCTTCAGCCTAATTAAAATATTGTTTAAAGATAAAGCCTTGGGCCTTCTGCCTTTAAAGGTTATTTTAGTTGTGTTTTTAGTCGTGGGCCTTGAGCCGTTTTGAAATTAAAGTTTCTTGCTTGTCAAGTGTGAGATTGTTTGCTGCTTTCAGCCTCATTTAAAATAAGGCTTCGTGCTGTTTTTTTTATTTTAATTTTACTATCATCATCATCATCATCATTTAAGACTGATTATGCCTTTCAGCGTTCAGTCTGCAGCATAGCCCCCTTATAAAATCCTCCATGATCCCCTATTCAGTGCTAACATTGGTACCTCTTCTGATGTTAAACCTATTACTTCAAAATCATTCTGAACCGAATCCAGGTACCTTCTTCTTGGTCTGCCCCGACTCCTCCTACCCTCTACTGCTGAACCCATGAGTCTCTTGGGTAACCTTGCTTCTCCCATGCGTGTAACATGACCCCACCATCTAAGCCTGTTCGCACTGACTGCTACATCTATAGAGTTCATTCCTAGTTTTTCTTTGATTTACTCATTGTGGACACCCTCCTGCCATTGTTCCCATCTACTAGTACCTGTAATCATCCTAGCTACTTTTATATCCGTAACCTCAACCATGTTGACAAGGTAACCTGAATCCACCCAGCTTTCGCTCCCATACAACAAAGTTGGTCGAAAGATTGAACGGTGCACAGATAACTTAGTCTTGGTACTGATTTCCTTCTTGCAGAAGAGAGTAGATCGTAGCTGAGCGCTCGCTGCATTAGCTTTGCTACACCTCGCTTCCAGTTCTTTCACTATGTTGCTATCCTGTGAGAATATGCATCCTAAGTACTTGAAACCGTCCACCTGTTCTAACTTTGTTCCTCCTATTTGGCACTCAATCCATTTGTATTTCCTTCCCACTAACATTACTTTCGTTTTGGAGATGCTAATCTTCATACCGTAGTCCTTACATTTCTGATCTAGCTCTGAAATATTACTTTGCAAACTTTCAATCGAATCTGCCATCTCAACTAAGTCATCCGCATATGCAAGACTGCTTATTTTGTGTTCACAGATCTTAATCGCACCCAGCCTGTCTATTGTTTTCAACATATGATCCATAAATAATATGAACAACAGTGGAGACAGGTTGCAGCCTTGTCTTACCCCTGAAACTACTCTGAACCATGAACTCAATTTACCGTCAACTCTAACCGCTGCCTGACTATCCATGTAAAGACCTTTAATTGCTTGCAAAAGTTTGCCTCCTATTCCATAATCTCGTACAACAGACAATAACTTTCTCCTAGGAACCCGGTCATAAGCCTTTTCTAGATCTATAAAGCATAGATACAATTCCCTGTTGCACTCATAACACTTCTTCATTATTTACTGTAAGCTAAAGATCTGGTCCTGACAACCTCTAAGAGACCTAAACCCACACTGATTTTCATCCAATTTGTCCTCAACTAATACTCGCACTTTTCTTTCAACAATACCTGAAGAGATTTTACCCAAAACACTGATTAAAGAGATACCTCTGTAGTTGATACAATCTTTTCTGTTTCCATGTTTAAAGATTGGTATGATTACTGCTTTAGTCCAGTCTGATGGAAACTGTCTCCACTCCCACGCCATTTCAATTATCCTGTGTAGCCATTTAAGACCTGACATTCCACTGTATTTAATGAGTTCCGACTTAATTTCATCCACCCCAGCTGCTTTATTGCACTGCAATCTATTGACCATTTTCTCCACTTCCTCAAATGTGTTCCTATCTCCATCATCATTCCTATCCCATTATACCTCGAAATCTGAAACATTACTGATCGTATATTCACCTACATTGAGCAACTCTTCAAAATATTCCTTCCATCTGCCAAAGGCATCCACAGGATTCACCAGCAGTTTTCCTGACCTGTCCAAAATACTTGTCATTTCCTTCTTACCTCCCTTTCGAAGACTGCTAATTACACTCCAGAATGGTTTTCCAGCAGCTTGACCCATAGTCTCCAACCTGTTTCCAAAGTCTTCCCAAGATTTCTTCTTGGATGCTGTAATTATCTGTTTGGCTTTGTTTCTTTCTTCAACATAACTTTCTCTGTCTACCTGAGTTCCAGTATGTAGCCATTTTTGATACGCCTTCTTTTTCCTTTTACAGGCTGCCTTGACTGTGTCATTCCACCAAGCTGTTTGCTTCATCCTACTTTTACACACTACTGTTCCAAGACATTCTTTAGCCACTTCTAGTACTGTGTCCCTGTACCTAGTCCATTCCTTTTCCAATGACTGTAATTGACTACATTCAACTAACTGGTACCTTTCTGAGATCGCTGTTATGTACTTGTGCCTGATTTCCTTATCCTGAAGTTTCTCCACTCTTATCCTCCTACATATGGACCTGACCTCCTGCACCTTCGGCCTCACAATTGCAATTTCACTGCAGATTAAATAATGATCAGTGTCATCAAAGAATCCCCTGAATACACGTGTGCCCCTCACAGCCTTCCTGAATTCCTGATCTGTTATTATATAGTCAATGACAGATCTGGTTCCCCTGCCTTCCCAAGTATACCGGTGAATGTTCTTATGTTTAAAAAAGGAGTTTGTGATTACTAAGCCCATACTGGCACAGAAATCCAAGAGTTGTTTCCCGTCCCTGTTAGCCTCCATATCCGCTCCAACTTTACCCATAACCTTTTCATACCCTTCTGTTCGATTTCCAATCCTGGCATTAAAATCACCCATGACCACGACTCAGAATATGTCCGAGATGCCCAGTCTCATTTCAAAGTAACTGGTATCCCGACTGTCGGGACCACTTACTTGGCCACTCATACGTTGCCCGTGGTTCATGAACTAGGACATGACTACAGGAACCCACACCATGAACCACTATACCTACACCATTTTACCTTTAGTCTTAAATCATGGGCCTTCAGCCGTCTTTAAATTAAACTTGTTTGCTTTCCAAGTGTTAGATTTGTTGTTCCTTCAGCCAAGTTATAGAACTTACTTACATGAGGCCTTCTGCCCTCTTAATATTCTCTTTGAGGTGTGAATTTTGAGTTAATGGCTTTTAGCCGTTTTTTTAAATTGAAGTGGTTGTGCCCTTAAGGCATAAGGAGTAATCAGCCCGTAACTGAGTTCAAGAATAAGTACTGCAATGTTTGGTCAAATAAATAAAGTTATATATGTTCGAGTGTAACTGACAGCCGCTCATTTTGGCCCCTTTCCACAATTCCATCTACCTGTCCTGTCCTGCGGGTTTAACAGGACGTTTCACCCAGACGACATACAAAAATAATATCAGTTTTGTTAAATATACGCTGCTTCTTTATCTGTTTCAAACGGAGAGTTAAACACTGTAATTGATAGTTTTGCTTGTCTGTACAGAAACAAGACAGACCGACCAAAGGGCGGGAGAGCACAGCGTCCCTAGACGGACGGCCGTTCAAATGGGCCATTAGGAGCGTCCAATCCGAGCAGTCGGAGAGCTGTGGAATTATCAGCCTCCTCCCACTCCCGTACAGCATTAGACCGCCGCACGCTCACTGCTCCGCGAAGTGGAAACGCTCGAGGCGGATGGACCATCAGAATCTGCGTCTTCACTGATGCGTTACTACATAGATCGGATTGTGTGTTGTCGCTTAAAGCACGAACTCGTCGTTGGTATCTCTCGAATGGGATTCGCGAATTTTTCTGCATACATACGTTTCTAACTTTGCGTGTGAGACAGAAATTGAAGGAGTGGTACAATTGAACAAACATTATCGCAAAGGATTCGCTTGATATTTGATGATCGTCAGTAGAAACAGCTGACAGAATTTGGAAGCGCTTAAACAAGTGTATAAGTGGTCAGTATAAAGCTGTTCTCAAATCATGACCTTTGGCAGGAGATATAAATATGTAAGAAGATTTTCATCTCGAAGTGTGAAGTTAAACTGTAATAAATTGCAAGAAAGTAACGGCTGATACAGCTTGTAAGACTAAACTTTGCTATTGCGAAACTTAGGCCTGTATTTTGTATTCAGATAAGAGAGAATCATCTCACTTGTTGACAGATTTGCCCTCTATTTTAAATAACAATGACACGAATTTAGTCTGCCTTTTCAGTTTTTTACAATGTCTGTAGATTTCAGAGCGATTGGTTTAATGTGTTCTCATGGTAGTTGGCCCATCAGTGCTTTTTAAGTGATCAGCCAGACACATATTCCTGTGAATGTATTTTAGTTTCCCTATTCAGTCGACAGTTTCAGAAAATCCATTCATTTCAACGATCTAGATGATGATTATTAGTGAGACTGGGGTAGAGTGAGTCCGATTTTATCTCCAATTGTTGTTTATTTACTTTATTCCATTTTATACCGTTCAATCGCATTTGTTTCTACTAACCTTCCCATGGGCCTTGCTAACATCGTCGTTCAGCATCTGCAATTACACACATACACACACACACACACACACACACACACACACACACACACACACACACACACGTACACAACGTACGCAATACACTATCTGATCCAAAGTGTCCGGACAGCGCTATGTGATACAGTATTGACCATTAGATTTCACGGGTGGTAGACCCACCATTGTTAAAGGAGGCGGGTAGTGATGTGTCGCCAGTAGAGAAGCAGTAACAGCAAAATGTATGTGTCATGAGAGACCAGAGCTTCGGAATTCACTTGAGTAATCAATCAGTCATGGACGGAGCACCGTTTCTAAAACTGCCCTGTTCGACTGTTGGTCATGTGATGGCGAAGTGGAAACGCGAAGAAACATCCGCAGCAGGTCTCATGTACCGGCGAACAAGGGCCGTCGAGCAATCCGGAAAGTAATCGTTAAAAAAAAATACGCATAAAATCAGCGGCTGGCAACACTTGTGACTTCCAAAGTGCTATCAGCGGCTCATCAAGCACAATCACTGTGCGTAGAGGAGTAAAAGGACTGGGGTTCATCGGTCGAGCAACCCCAATAGTCAACGTTATGAGTCGCTTCAGGTGGCGTAAAGAGCGATTGGAAATGAGTGATTTGGAGTGATGAGTCACGCTGTAACTCGTGGCAATCCCATGGAGAAGTGTGGGACTGGTGGATGCCGTCATTTTTCTTTTTTATTCATCAGTCCTCTGTCTGGTTATGCGTTGCGCCATGAATACCTCTCCTTTGTCAACCTCTTCATCTCAGAGTAACTGTTGCAATCTACGTCCTCATTTACTTCCTGGATGTATTATACTGTCTTCTTTTGCTGTTTTTATCCTCTACAGCCCTCTCTAGTACAATGGAAGTAATTCCCTGGAGTCGTTACACATGTACCGTCATTCTGCCCGTTCTTCTTATCAGTGTTTCCCACATACTCCTCACTTCGCCGATACTGCGTAGAACATCCTCATTCCTCACCTTATCAGAACACCTAGCTTTCTACATCCTTCTGTAGCACTAGAGCTCGAATGTTTCTGTTCTCTTCTGCTCCAAAGTCCATACAATGCTGTGCTGCAAACGTAGCTTCTCAGAAACGTCTGCCTGATATTGATATTAGTAGACCGAAAGAAATTCCAGCGCTAAACTGCTTTCATGTTCTCCTTGCTCTGTCCACCAATGGTTACTTAGCTGCGTCGATAGCAGAATTCCTTAACTTCATCTACTTAGTTATCAGCAATCCTGACGTTAAGCTCCTAGCAGTTGTCGTCACTGCTACTTATCATTACTTTCGTCTTTTTTAGATTTACACTCAGTCCATATTCTGTACTCATTAGATTCTTCATTACATTCAACACAGTCAAATCCCATGAAAGCGTCTTGATTTTTCCTCAGTCTTGCTTCCATTATCAACCGCAACGTCAGAACTTCCTCTCTGGTGCCTTTACGTTTCCTAAAGCCGAATGATTGTGAGAAACACATCCTCAATTTTCTTTTCCATTCTACTGTATATTATTCTGGTCAGCAACTGGGATGTATAAGCTATTAAGCTGACTGTGAGATAATTCCGCACTTGAAATCTGAACTGTGTAGATGATTTTTTTTCCGAAAGTCAGATGGTACATCGCCGGACTCATACATTCTACGCACCAACGTGAAGAGGCGTTTTGTTTCCATTTCCCTCAGTTATTTTGGAAATTGTGATGAAATATTATCTATCGCGTGCGCCTTATTTGATCGTAAATCTTCCAAAGCCCTTTTAAATTCTGCTTCTAATACTGAATACCCTATCTCTTCTATATCGACTCCTGTTTCTTTTTCTTCACAACATCAGACAGGTTCTCTCTCTTAGAGACTTTCAGTGTACTCTTTCCAGCTATCCGCTCTCTCCTAGGTATTTAACAGTGGAATTCCCATTGCTTTCAATTTCACCGAAGGTTGTTTTTATTGATCTATATGCTGAGACCGTCCTTCCGACGGTCATTTACTTTTCGACTTCTTCAGATATTTCTTGCAGCCATTTCGCCTTGTCTCCCCTGCGCTTCGTGTTGATATCATTCCTGTGCGATTTGAATTTCTGTATTCCTGGATTTCTCGGAACATATTTGTACTTTCTTCCTTCCTCGATTTAACGGAAGTATTTCTTCCGCTACCCACGGTGTCTTGGCAGTTATCTTCTCTTAAAGAACATTTTTTTCTTTCCAGCTTTCGTGATTGCCCTTTTTAGAGATATCCATTCCTCTTCGACTGAACTGCATATTGAGCTACTCCTTATCGCGATATCTATAGCCTTAGAGACCTACAAGGGTATCTCTTCATTCCTTAGTACTTATGTACCCCACATCTTTGCGCATTTATTCTACGTGACTAATAACTTAAATTTCAACCTACTTTTCATCAATACTAAATTGTGATCTGAGTGTATATCCCCTCCAGGTTTTCGCTTACAGTCCAGTGTCTGATTTCGGAACCTCCACCTGACCATGATGTTTGTGGTGTCACCGCCAGACACCACACTTGCTAGGTGGTAGCCTTTAAATCGGCCGCGGTCCGTTAGTATACGTCGGACCCGCGTGTCGCCACTATCAGTAATTGCAGACCGAGCGCCGCCACACGGCAGGTCTAGAGAGACTTCCTAGCACTCGCCCCAGTTGTATAACTGACTTTGCTAGCGATGGTTCACTGACAAAATAGGCTCTCATTTGCCAAGACGATAGTTAGCATAGCCTTCAGCTACGTCATTTGCTACGACCTAGCAAGGCGCCATTACCAGTTACTATTGATACTGTAATAATGTACCGTCAAGACCGACGTTCTTCATTAATGGATTAAACTTAAGTATTCCACCATCTACGTCCGTTTTCCTAAACTCTCATTTCCTTGTCCTGTTCCAGACCTCGCGCCAGCCCGCGTGAGCTAGAACGCGTGCATTTCGGCTTCCTCTTGTAACCCGGTGTTGGCTCTCCTGCCAACCCACAACAATGTTCTCCAACTAAAATCTTCCCAGATCTCCCGACCTTTTTCATGTATACCTCCTACTCTTATGAGTCTTGAACCGAGTATTTGCTATTACTAGCTGAAATTCATTGCAGACCTCAGTCTTCCTCCTCTCTCATTCCTAGTACCATTCCACATCCTCCTGTAACCTTTCCTTCTACTCCTTCTCCAACAATCGCATTCCGCTTGACTATTAGATTTTCATCTCCCTTTACGTACTGAATTACTCGTTCAATATGCTCGTGTACTTTCTCTTCATATTCTGTTTGCGACGTCGGCATATATATCTGAACTATCGCTGTCGGTGTTGGTTTGCTGACGATTCTGATAAGAGTAACCCTACTCGGAACTCATTCTCTGCCTTACCCTGCTGTTCATAACGAATCCTACTTCCGTTGCACCATTTTCAAATGGTTCAAATGGCTCTGAGCACTATGAGTCTTAACATCTACGGTCATAAGTCCCATAGAACCTAGAACTACTTAAACGTAACTAACTTAAGGACGTTGCACACATCCATGCCCGAGACAGGATTCGAACCTGCGACCGTATTGGTCGCTTGATTCCAGACTGAAGCGCCTAGAACAACTCGGCCACACCGGCCGGCTGCACCATTTTCGATCACTGTTGATATTACCCTAATCTGACCATAAATCCTTATCTTCGTTTCATTTCACTTCACTGATCGTCACTGCATCTAGACCGTGCCCGTGCACTTCCCTTTCAAATTGTCTAGCTTCCCTATCACGTTCAAACTTCTCTCGCCCCACTCCTCAACCCGTAGAACTTTATAATTTCGATTGCTATTCGATATTTTTCTCGTGGTCACCTCCCCATTGTCAGTGAGCTCCGAACGGGGGACTAGTCCGTAATCTTTTGCCAATAGAGAGATAGCCATGACACTTTTTTCAATGACAGTCCAGATATCCTGTGGATATACGTTATGCTTCTCTAATGCAGTGGTTTCCATTGCCTTCTGCATCCTCATGTCTTTGATCATTGCCGATTCTTCCGTCTTTCATGGCCAGGTTTCCAGCCCATGGACAAGAGAGAGCACTGAACCTCCGTCCGCTCCTCAGTCCTCTTTCACAAGGTCGTTGGTTGAATGAGGGTGACGTGTTATGCCAGGATACTTCGACCGCCTTTGCTGATGATTTTTATTCGAAACTTGTGAGGGTGTTCAAACCCCTGACCGAGAATATTTTTATTAATAATCTTAGACGCTACCCCTAAACCTCGGGTAGTGTCATGTGCAGTCTCAAAAGTAAAATGCAGAGAAGGTGGTGGTACTAGTGGGCATTTTGTGATGATCATCTTATAGCGTGTAAGAAAATTCTAAATGTGGAAGGATACGAGCACTTTTTACAACAGTGTGTAGTGTGTACCGTAGAACAGTGTATTAGCTTGGGAATGCACCCTGTCATAAAGCGGCGCCTTTAAGGCAATGAAAATGTGTGTGAAATGTATGAAATCTTATGGGACTTAAATGCTAAGATCATCAGTCCCTACGTTTACTCACTACTTAACCTAAATTATCCTCAGGACAAACACCCACACTCATGCCCGAGGGAGGACTCGAACCTCCGCGCGGACCAGCCTCACAGTCCATGACTGCTGCGCCATAGACCGCTCGGCTAATCCCGCGAGGCTTAAGGCAATGATTTGTGGATAATAACATCCCTGAGTTACACTGATTTGCTCAGATTCCCGATATGAAATGAATAGAAATGCTGGGGTTAAGTCAGAGTGTCGACTTCTCTGGTTTCGACTGGACGAGGAATGGGATGGCGTTCCTCCTCAGACAAACTGTCTCGAGCAGAATACAAGCCGACATAAGGCCAAGGACAGGCGTAACCCATATTAATCTCCATTAATAGGTGTCTAAATATTTTTGATCAAATAGTGAAATGGTCCATTGATCTGACCGGGCCAAATATGTCACGAAATAAGCGTCAAACTACAAAGAACGAAACTTGTCTAGCTTGAAGGGGGAAACCAGATGGCGCTACGGATGGCCCGCTAGATGGCGCTGCCATAGATCAAACGGATATCAACTGCGTTTTTTTAAGTAGGAACCCCCATTTTATTGCATATTCGTGTAGTACGTAAAGAAATATGAATATTTTATTTGAACCACATTTTTTGCTTTGTGATAATGGTGCTGTAATAATAACAAACATATGGCTCATAATTTTAGATGAACAGTTGGTAACAGGTAGGTTTTTTAAATTAAAATACAGAACGTAGGTACGTTTGAACATTTTATTCAGGTTGTTCCAATGTGAACTTATCATTTCTGAGAACGCTTGCTGCTACAGCGTGATTACCTGTAAACACCACATTAATGGAATAAATGATCAAAATGATGTCCGTCAACCTTAATGCATTTGGCAATACGTATAACGACATTTCTCTCAACAGCGATTAGTTCGCCTTCCGTAACGTTCGCACATGCATTGTCAATGCGCTGACGCATGTTGTCAGGCGTTGTCGGTGGATCACGATAGCAAATATCCCTGAACTTTCCCCACAGAAAGAAATTCGGGGACGTCGGATCCGGTGAACGTGCGGGCCATCGTATGGTGCTTCGACGACCAATCCACCTGTCATGAAATATGCTATTCAATACCGCTTCAAACGCAAGCGAGCTATGTGCCGGACATCCATCATGCTGGAAGTACATCTCCATTCTGTCAGGCAGTGAAACATCTTGTAGTAACATCGGTAGAACGTTACGTAGGAAATCAGCATACATTGCACCATTTAGATTCCCATCGATAAAATGGGGGCCAATTATCCTTCCTCCCATAATGCCGAACCATACATTAACCCGCCAAGGTCGCTGATGTTCCATTTGTCGCAGCCATTGTGGATTTTCTGTTGCGCAATAGTGCATATTATGCCGGTTTACGTTACCGCTGTTGGTGAATGACGCTTCGTCGCTAAATAGAACGCGTGCAAAAAATCTGTCATCGTCCCGTAATTTCTCTTGCGCCCAGTGGCAGAACTGAACACGACGTTCAAAGTCGTCGCCATGCAATTCCTGGTGCGTAGAAATATGGCACGGGTGCAATCGATGTTGATTTAGCATTCTCAACACCGACATTTTTGAGATTCCCGTTTCTCACGGAATTTGTCTGCTACTGACATGCGGATTAGCCGCGACAGCAGCTAAAACACCTGCTTGGGTATCATCATTTGTTGCAGGCCGTGGTTGACGTTTCACATGTGGCTGAACACTTCCTGTTTCCTTAAATAACGTAACTATCCGGCGATCGGTCGGGACACTTGGATGATGTCGTCCATGGTACCGAGCAGCATACATAGCATACGCCCGTTGGGCATTTTGATCGGAATATCCATACATCAACACGATATCGACCTTTTCTGCAGTTGGTGAACGGTTCATTTTAACACGGGTAATGTATCATTAAGCAAATACCGTCCGCACTGGCGGATTGGTACGTGATACTACGTACTTACACGTCTGTGATTATTAAAGCACCATCTATCACAAAGCAAAAAAAGTGGTCCAACTAAAACATTCATATTTCTTTACGTACTACACGAATATGTAATAAAAATGGGGGTTCCTATTTTAAAAAACGCAGTTGATATCAGTTTGACCTATGGCAGTGCCATCTAGTCGGCCAACCATAGCGCCATCTGGTTTCCTCCTTCAAGCTAGACGAATTTCGTTCTTTGTAGGTTTTTCCATTGACGCTTATTTCGTGAGATATTTGGCCCGGTCACGATCAATGGACCACCCTGTATAGGGATGAGGTTGGAGTGGTAAGACGCCAGGAAAGACGCTGGGTTCCAATAATAACATTTAATCCATAAAACACGTTAACAATAAAAAAAGGTCTTGTCGTCTGAAGAACGGGTTCCAGAGGTTGGTATCTCGCATCGGAACTGCAAGCAAGTGTTGTCACTGCTAGACGCAACGGCGAATGATACGCCACCGCTACGGCATGTTAATTACGCGACAGCTGTATTAGACAGAGCTGCAGCAAACTTGATAGTCACTTCTGCTTTGGAAGAAGAGACTACTGTTTGAAGTGATATGTTAGTGACCGGTGACAGTAAGCAACATACCAAAGAGTCCTGTGGCTTTGGATTGTTTCAAAATTAAATCTTTCATCTTGTTCAAGTTATAATAAAGTTATATTAATTATGTGTTATAGTATCAACTCTGTCTCCTCTAGAAGTAACTCTAAGAAACCACCATTCTTCCCAGGAATGCTATTTCGTTCGGCATAAAAGATGATGAAAATATCCATATATTTGAGTAACACATCTTTCGTAATTCTGTGGAACACGAATAAATCAGGCAAAAAACAATACAATTTTAAAATCAGAAATTGGACTATTTAACTTGGGAGAGTCAGTAGTTGTGTTTCAGCATTACTTTTAGTAGGTTACATATGCACTAACTATCACAAATGGACGTCTAGTTATCAGCTCAGAACAGAGAATGAGCCACCATTAAAGAAGACTGTGAAACAGCTGGGCACAAATAAAAAATATGCAAATAAAATTTTAAAAACTAACACCCAATTTCTCAAAAAAGAGTAATAATATACAAGGGTGGTTTGAAAGTTTCTCCGAACGCAATTAAAAAAAAAATTACTTACATCACTGATACTTCTTCTTTATTCAATATAGTCTCCTTGTAGATTAATGCGCTTTGCCCAGCGAAGTTTCTGTGCCTTGATCCCATCTCGAAAATGAGTTCTTCCGGGTCTGCAAAATAGATGTCAACTCCGTCTATCAATTCTTCGTTTGAAGTGAATCTTAGTCCATCAAGAAAAATTTTCAGTTTTGGGAAGAGATGGAAGTCTGACGGAACCATATCAGGTGAATTTCCGTAGCTCGTGGTCTAGTGGCTACCGTTGCTGCCTCTGGATCACGAGGTCCCACGTTGTGGGTTTTATTTGCCCGGGGATTGGGTGTTTGTGCTGTCATCATCATTATGGACTGTGGCTAGATTGGACTGTGTAAAAAATTGGACTATGTAATAATTGGGACTTCGTACGGGCGCTGTTGTGCGCGCAGTTGAGCGTCACACAAACCAATCATCATCATCATCATCATCATCACCACCACCATCAGGTAAATAAGGCGGTTGTGGCAACAATCCATACCTCAGTTCGTGTAATTTTGTCATGCTTACGGCTCAGGCGTTTTTGTTCCCGCGTCAAGAGTCGTGGAACCCATCTTACAGATAATTCTTTTCATTTATAATTCTTCAGTTAAAATGTGATATACCCTTTCAGATGACATCTGGAAAGCGTGAGCAATTTCACGCACTTTCCATTGCCGCACCTACATAACCATTTTGTGCACTTTTGCAATGATTTCTGGAGTTGTGACACATCTTCACCGATCACTGCGCGGATCATCATCTAAGCTCACCCGTCCAAATTTAAATTCATTTGTGCACATGGAAACAGTTCAAGGTGAAGGAGCAGAGTCCCAGAGTGTATTCTGGAAATCAGCATGAATGTCATTTGCTTTCATACCTTTCTTTACGAAGTACTTAACCACTGCTCGAATCTTGAATTTTTTCCATCTTCGCAAATCACTACGTGGGAACGACAATAGAAGCACGTCACTGCCACAGCTCTCTTCCAAGAGCACTGTAGTGTCACGTGTTTACAGGCAACAGTCCAATGAATATCACGTGAGAAACTCTTTGCGCTAGCGCTGTTCTCTCGTGATGATTCCGATAACTTTTCAAACCACCCTCGTATTAAATCCTGCCTGTCAATGCTAGCGTAGATAAGTCCTAAGTTAAAAACTAGGCTCGCACCAAAGAAACAGGAATATTTGTAACATGGACAGCGTCCGTTAGCAAAAAGGTTAATAAATAATAACTTCAAATAAATAAATAATAACTTCAACTAAGAAACCTGAGCTTGTCTGTACGCTGAAAACACATGGCAGGAACAACTTAACATATTATGTATTATAAAAAAAAAGAAATACAAGTGAACTACTGGTAAGCGCCTCTTAACAACACTGGCGTTAACGGAAACAAAAGAATCCCCACGGAACGCCAGATATCCTTCATAATATACAGGAAGTACGCCTGGATCACCATCCTGCGGATATCGGTATGCGACAAGTGAAATGAGACCGAGCTGATCTGGGGCAGCGTTAACTCGATGACGTGGCGGACCCCGTGTTCCCTCGCTGCGGGACGCTAAGTAGACCGTCGCTTAGCTACAAGCAAAGAGGCTAAATCGCGTTTTCGATACATATCGATAACGCGCCACGTCTCAGATAGAGCGTCTAACGATGCTCGCCTCTAACGACCGAAACCATTAAAAATAAAATAACAAGCAATCTGTTGCTGCGTTCTGCTCATTAATTATGAATTACAGCAGTCGCTATGTCCCCTTAGTTGATGCTTACGACTGCTAAGTTCAATCGAAGTGTTCTGAGCCTGGTTTGACGTAGAGCTCTTGTGTGTCTTTCATAACAGAAAATTCTTCGGCATAGCGCAATTAACCAAGAAACAAGCAAAGAATGCCACTATTTGTTGGAACGTCTACCTGTGTGTGCCTTATTTCAGTTTATCGAATCAGTCATGCTGCAGATGATTTTGTCATAGTAATCATAGCTAAGGAGTATTATAGATGTAACTGTAGCTCTGTGTGGCATCTTCCATTTGCGAGTCACTACGGTCGTCACTCGTTGATCATGAAGCGTAGATAGCGTGGTTGTCCAGGATGATATTGCACCTTTTATTTGAAACTGTAATCCTTATCTTGCAAGTTGCTATATTCTTTGATCATAACAGGGATACCTTTCTTCAGGAAGACATCGGCGTCGTGGTTGTGAACAAGTCGAACGCCACATTTGTATCCTTCAGATGCAAATAGTTTGATATTTTTATGACCACTCTTCCTGTAGTTGGTTACAATAAGTGAATTCTTGTAATTCTGTGCTACAGGCATAAACTGTAACTGAATCGCGTAAAACCCTTTATATCCTTCCTTCAGAGGCTTCATTCGCGGGTACGTATTCATACTAGATCCGTGCCAAAGGGAACCATATGCTCGTCAACAGAGAAGAAAGACGAATGGCCGATGTTCTTCGGACGGATACGATGGACACAAAAATAATTTCTGAAAACAGTTATTTGTAATTACGAGTATATCGAAGATACCAAGAGAAATATCTTTTATCTGCTATGACTAGTTTTGGACGGATCGTCGATTATCAAACATCTTCATCGCATCTATCATCAGTATCGAAACGTAATACAACCTGTACATTTGTAAATAGCCACAATCGGCACTCATGTGTAACGTGAAGAAAATCAACTACATTTCATTAACAGTGCATCTTGCAAACGTTGCTGGTGCTGTTTGGGAAGAAGCACTGTTAATACGCTTTAGATTATATTGTACGTATTGCTCAGTATTGTCAATTGTGCTTATTGGCAAATATAAAGGTTGTATTAGGTTTCCATACTAAGGCTGGAGGGGATTCTTTGAAAAAGGACGCCATGTCCGAAACTAGCCACCTCGAATAAACGATACTTCTCGTGGCAACTTCGACTGAATTTAAAAAAAAAAAAAAATCCCCTGCATCAGGCTACAGAATGACATATCCTGTTTCTGGTACCATATGGGAGACTAGTGTAAACACAATTATCGACCAGTATGACAAATATGTTTCAGAGAGTTTTCTTTTCCAACCAGAAACGTTAGGACTGATTAACAGTGATTTAAGTGTAACGAGCTTATTAGTTAGCAGATGGACGAGGCTCATGGTCACAGTGAATGATGGTGTTTGCAAGTGGACTTCTCGGTTAAATAAGAGAGTTCACAGTTCCATGTATTCCAAGTCGAAATGCCACACCATTATCCAGTTAAGGTGTTACTGGAAGGTTGTAGTTTTTAAAGTCGAAACGACGTTCACACAAATGAGGAGAGAGAACATATGGTGTACCTTACGTCCAGCTGGAGGCTGGCTCCAGAGAAATCGTCCTAACTAGGTCGGACGTTTCAGCAGCGACCTGCAGCAAAAACGTGAATTCTCAATCGCGCTCCTCCTGGGCTGTTCAACGGGTGGTGTGTAGCGGCTTGTTGGTCAGCCGTTTTTACGGGCTGAGGAGACGATCCTATTCGGCATGTTTCGAGCGATATGGCGCAGTGATTAGCACGCTGGATTCGCATTCACAAGGACGGCGTTTCAAACCCGCATCTGGCCATCCTCATTTGGGATTTCCGTGATTTCAGTAAATCGCGCGAGGCAAACGCCGGGATGGTGCCTTTGAAAGGGCACGGCCGAATTCCTTCCCCAATCTTCTCTAACCCGATGACCTCACTACCTGCTCCACTCCCCCACATCGAACAACCAATCAACCTATACCAGTTTTACCATTCTCTGCCGCTGCCGTTGTTATCCTATAGTCACCAGACCAGAAATCCTCGTATTCTTTCTATTTCATTTCAGTAACCCTCGCTATATCCATATTGAGCCTTTGCATTTCGCTTTAGGTTTTCTAGCTCCCCTTTCCTTCTCTTTTTTTTTGTTGAATCGTGTTATCACTGGTTTGATGCGGAGCGCCACGATTTCCTCTCCTGTGCCAAACTCTTCATCTCAGAGTAGTACTTTGAAACTACGTTTTCGATTAGCTGCTCGATACATTCCAATCTCTGTCTTCCTCTTCAGCTTTTGCCCTCTATAGCTCCCTCTAGAACCATGGAAGTCATTCCCTGATGTCTTAACAGATGTCCTATCATCAGTTCCCTCTCCTTATCAGTGTTTTCTACATATTCCTTTCCTCTCAGATTCTGCGCAGAACCTCCTCATTCCTTACTTTATCACTCCACCTAATTTTCAACATTCGTCTGTAGCAACTGTACCGGTTTTCCTGCAGTCCATGTTTCATTGCCACACAATGCTGTACTCCAAATGTCCATTCTCAAAAATCTGTTCCTCAAATGAAGGCCTAATTTTGATACTAGTAGGCCTCTCTTGGCCAGGAAGGCCCTTTCTGCCAGTGCTAGTCTGATTTTGATGTCTTCCTTGCTCCGTCATTCACTGCTTATTTTACTGCCTAGATATCAGAATTCCTTAACTTCGTCTACTTCGTGACCATCAATTGTGATGTTAAGTTTATCGCTATTCTCATTTCTGCTACTTCTCATTACTTTTGTCTTTCTTCGATTTACTCTCAATCTGTATGTTGTACTCATTACACTGTCCATTCCGTTCAGCAAATCATGTAATTCTTCTTCACTTCCACTCAGGATAGCTATGTCATTAGCGAATCGTATCATTGACATTCATTCATCTAGAATTTTAATTCCACTTCTGAAGGTTTATTTTATCTCCATCATTGCTTCTTCGGTGTATAGATTGATCACTAAAGGGGAAAGACTACAGCCCTGTCTTACACCCTTTTTAGTCCGAGCACTTCGTTCTTGATCGTCCACTCTTATTATTCCCTCTCGGCTCTTGTAGATAATGTATATTATTCGCCTCTCCCTGTAGCTTACCCGTATTATTCTCAGAATTTCGAACATCTTGAACCGCTTTACACTGTCGAACGATTTTTCCAGATCGGCAAATCATATGGACGTGTCTTGTTTTTTCTTTAGTCTTGCTTCCATTATCAACCGCAACGGCAGAATTGACTCTCTGGTACGTTTACCTTTACTAAAGCCAAACTGAGCGTTACATACCAGCTCCTCAATTATCTTCTCCATTCTTCTGTATATATTCTTGTCAGCAACTTGGCTGCATGAGCTGTTAAGCTGATTGTGCGATAATTCTCGCACTTGTCAGCTCTTACAGTCATGGAAATGTGTGGATGATATTTTTTCGAAAGTCAGGTGGAGTGTCGCATTCTACACACCAACTTGAATAGTCGTTTTGTTGCCACTTCCCCCAATGATATTAGAAAATTTGATGGGATGTTGTCTGTCCCTTTTGCCTTATTTGTTCTTAAGTGCTCCAAAACTCTCTTAAATTCTGATTCTAATCCTTGATCTCCTACTTCTTCTAAATCCACTCCTGCTTCTTCTTCAGAAGCCTTCAGTGTACTCTTTCCTCCTCTCTGCTCTCTCCTCTGCATTTAGCAAAGGAATTCCAGTTACGCTCTTAATGTTACCTCTCTTGCTTTTCATTTCATTGAAGATTCTTTTGACTTCCCTATATGCCGAGTTAGTCCTTCCGACTATCCTTTCTTTCCCGATTTCTTCACATTCTTCATGGAGCCATTTCATCTTAGCTTCCCTGCATATCCTATTTATTACATTCCTCAGCGACTTATATTTCCGTATTCCTGAATTTCCCTGAGCATTTTTGTATGTCTTCCTTTTATCGGTCAGATGTAGTATTTCTCCTGTCACCCATGGTTTCTTCGCAACTACCTTCTTTATATCTATGTTTTTCTTTCCAACTTCTGTGAATGCTCGTTTTAAAGATGTCCTTTCCTCTTCTACTGTACGGCTACTGAGCTCTTCCTCATTGCTGGATCTACAGCCTTAGATAACTTAAAGCGTACCTAGTCATTCCTTAGTACTTCCGTATACAACTTCCTTACATACTGACTCCTCCTGACTAATCTCTTAAACTTCAACCAACTCTTCGTCACTATAAAATTGTGGTCTGTGTCTATATCCGTTCCTCAGTACTCCTCACAATCCAGTATCTGATTTCGGAATCTGTGTCTGCCTGTGGTCTAATTTAACTGAAATCTTCTAACGTCACCCGGCCTTTCCCAAGTATACCTGCTCCTCTTGTGATTCTTGAACCGAGTATTCGCTATTACTAGTTGAAATTTAATGCAGAACTGAATTAGTCTTTATCCTCTCTATTTATTGTCCCTAGCCCATATTCTCCTGTAACCATTTCTTCTACTCCTTCCCATACAACTGCATTCAGTACGTCATGACTATTATATTTCCCCTCCCTTTACAAACTGTATTACCCTTTCAAAATCATCATATATATTTTCCCTATTTCTTCAGCGTGAGACGTCGACTCCCCTACCTCGTTCAAATATCTGACATTCCATGCCCCGACGCGTAAAGCCTTATACTTTCGTTGGTTATTCTAACTTTTAGTCATGGTCACGTCCGCTTGGTAGTCCCCTCCCAGAGATCCCAATGGGCGATTATCCCGGAATCTTTTGCCAGTAGAGATATCATCATAACCATTTTTCCATTACAGGCTTCATGTTCTCTGGATACACATTACGTTTCTTTAATGCAGTGGTTTCCATTGCCTTCTGGATGCTCATACCGTTGATGATTGCTGATTCTTCTACCCTTGGGGGCTGTTTCCCAATCCAAGGGAAGAGAGCCCACTGAACCTCTGTCCGCTTCTGCGTCCTCTTTGACAAGGCCGTTGACAGAATGAGAATGTCTTCTTATGTCGGGAGTCTACGGCCGTCAGTGCGAAGGCTTTTATTCAAAATGTAAGAGGTGACGGTGTTAGCGACACGGGACCGTGGACGTTTTGATTACTAATCAAAGACGCAAGTCCTTGCTGTAGGTGTAAATTTATGTGGAACAATTTATAAATAAGAAAAAATCGCTTTACCCCTAGAATGGCTGGATGGACTGTGTCAGTTAATTTTTTCGGAATTTTAGACCGTTTAATTTCATTTATTTAGTTATGATCACCCAGTTGGTGTGTCATGGAATTAGATCACAGAGTCGTACTTAGAATAGCTAAGCATCACATTCAGATTCTTGTAACGTTCCAGAATAATGTCCTGAATAAGTGACATGATTTTCAGAACGGCTTATGTTTGTAGGAACCGTGGGAAGACTAATCATATGTACTCTAGCATCATGCGGCAGTTGGTTTCACCTGATGAAGCAATTAAATTTATGAAACCGGCCGTGATATTCAATAAGTATACACCTACAGCCGTATTTGTACTCGGTATGATGTTTTTTAGGTGTCTATGTATTTTAAATAAATTTTTATGTAGTGACAATTCTTTTCCATTGTACGTCGATAGCCGAAATGCATTAGTGCGTACCGAAAAAATGAGAACCGGGGAGAATCGTATGTGAAAGGAGACACATTGACAGGACCAGGCGTCCATAGTACTTTACTTTGGCTAGAAGAATAACAAATGGGATACTGTTGGAGCAGACGTAGCTTAAAATATGCTCAGCAGCTTATCGATGTCATTGGGTTTGACGGATATTCAGGGATGAAGTGATTAGTTCAATCTAAGAAGACAAACAGCTCTGCTGTCATGTTCCTGCCAATTATAGAGACCTTATCTCGTTCCCTCATTCCATCACCGAGCCATTTGAGTCAAGTTCTGAAGATAAATTTAGTGGAGTTTGAAAGCTCTCCGAACGCAGTTTTTACGCAAATTACAATTAAATGATTAAAAAAGAATAAGTGAGTGACGGAAACCACTTAAATCGCGGCCTGATAGATAGGAACGATGCAATGTGTAAGAATGAAAGAAACAGTTGCACAGGGAGGAGTGTTATCATAACAAGCAACCAGTTCAGTAGGCTTGAAATGTTGTTTATTGCTGCTGTCACAGGTGTGAACATTAATGCAATAATCAAGTCATTCTATAATGTTGTTGTCTTTTTAGTGGACTGATACACTTGATTTGAAAGAGCGTATGTATATAATAGCCTCAGTTTGTAAATTCATAAACAGTCACGAATGTCCATTTAGCTATTCTAGTGTGACAGATGTTTTCTGTTCATTCAGTACAGTCAGAATTCATATATTATTTATTTGTGCGAGACGAAGGGCAAATTTTTAAAAATGTTTATACTAGATCGGTTGCGTATGTTATTAGACAATACAATTCATTTGTCCCGTCTGATGTTTTTGTATTCGATCATTTACCTACTCAATTACGTAAAGCAAAAGCAAAAAATGATCTCAGCTCAAAACCGTGGAATATTTTATAAGCAGGTTATCACCTCCAAGCACCAACGATAAAAAATATCTGTTTATGGGTCGAGATTTGTACCAATGTCCACAAAGAGATGAAAGAATATTAGTTTAACAGCACTTCCACATCGATATCATTAGAGACAAACCGCAAAATGTGGGTGTAAAATGGTGCTGTGGGATATGGCAGATAGCATTTGTTAAGGACTCCTCCCAGGTTTTCACTTAAGAGATTTTGGAACACGATAGGAAACTTAAATCACGATATTATCCACTACTGTCTTGCATTGCACCATTTTGTTCGAAACACCATAGATCCGAAAACATATCAAGCAACACCCAGGTCTTGGACTTCACACATTCTCTTCTAACAAGGGAACCTCCCCATCGCACCCCCCTCAGATTTAGTTATAAGTTGGTACAGGGATAGGCCTCGAAAAACCGAACACAGATCAATCGAGAAAACAGGATGAAGTTATGTGGAACTATGAAAAAACAAGCAAAATGTACAAATTGAGTAGTCCATGCGCAAGGTAGGCAACATCAAGGAGAGTATCAGCTTACGAGTGCCGTGGTCCCGTGGTTAGCGTGAGCAGCTGCGAATCGAGAGGTCCTTGGTTCAAATCTTCTCTCGAGTGAAAAGTTTAATTTTTTATTTTCAGACAATTATCAAAGTTCAGGCACTCACACATAATCAACTTCGCTCTCCAAAATTCCAGGACATGTTCAGATTTGCTTGGACATATGCAGGATTTGACGGTCTACACACGGAAACATTTGAAAACGTAAAAAACATATGTTTCGACAGAGCACAGGGAAAACTGTGCGACTGTGAAACTGTTGCACTCATTTGTTGCAGTTTATGTGACAAACTCTTATGTTTTCATCACTTTTTTGGGAGTGATTATCACATCCACAAGAAAACCTTAATCGAGCAAGGTAGAAGAATCTTTTACCCATTCGCCAAGTGTGCAAGTTGGGTGGGTCGACAACATATTCCTGTCATGTGACGCACATGCCGTTACCAGTGTCGCATAGAATATATCAGACGTGTTTTCGCGTGGAGGAATCGGTTGACCTATGAACTTGCGATCAAATGTTTTCGGTTCCTATTGGAGAGGCACGTCCTTTCGTCTACTAATCGCACGGTTTTGCGGTGTGGTCGCAAAACACAGACACTAAACTTATTACAGTGAACAGAGACGTCAATGAATGAACGGTCAGATCGTAACTTTGCGAAAATAAAGAAAGTAAAATTTTCACTCGAGGGAGGACTCGAACCGCAGTTGCTCACTCTAACCACGGAACCACGGCGCTCCTCAACTTACATTCTCCTTGATGTTGCCTATCTTGCACATGGACTACGCAGTTTGTATATTTTGCTTATTTTTTAATAGTTCCGCACAACTTCTTCCCGTTTTCTCGATTGATCTGTGTTCAGTTTTTCAAGGCCCATCCACTGCGTCAATTTATAACTAAATCTGAGGGGTGCGCGATGGGGAGGTTCTCTTGTAAGTGTAGGCTAATACGTACAGATCTACATCTATACTCTGCGAAACACTGTGAAGTTCAGGGCAGAGTGTGCGTCACACTGTACTACTTATCAGGGCTTTTCCCGTTCCTTTCAGGTTTAGAGTGCGGGGAGAATGATTGTTTAAATACCTCTGTTCGTGGTGTAATTAAACTAATCTTGTCCTAGCGATCCCTATGGAAACGATATATAGTGGATAATAGTACATTCGTAGAGTCATCATTCAAAGTCATTTCTTGACACTTTGTTAGTAGACTTTCTCTTAGTAATTTCGTTCTGCCTTCAAGTCTGCGAGTTCAGTTTCTTCATAATTCATGTGGCACCTTCCCGCGGCTCAAACTAAGCTGTAAACACTCTTCCTGCCCTTCACTGTATGGATTCAATACCCCAAGATTTACCTATTTGGTACGGTCTCATAAACTAGACAATATTCGACAATGCATCGAACGAGTGATTTGTAATAAATCTCTTTTGTAGACTGATTGCATTTCACCAGTAACCTACCAATATACCGGAATCAGCTTGCTCCTTTAGCCACGACTGTACTGATGTGATTGTTCATTTCATGTCCCTACTGCCATAGCCAAGATTTTGTATGCGTTTATAGATTCAAATTGTTACTCACTGGTATTATAGTCATAGAATATTACGTCTTTTCTTTTCATGAACAGCACAGTTTTGCATTTCTGAAAATCTGAAGCCGTTTGCCGATATTTGCATCACTTTTAAATCTTATCAAGGTCCGAGTGAATATTTGTACAGTTTCGTTAAGACTGTACTTTCTTTAAGATACCCGGATCAATTGCGAAAAGTCGGAGGTTGCTATTAATATTGTCTTCAAGGTCATTAACACACAAAATGAACAGCAACGTATGCAACACGTTGCCCCTGGGATACATCCGAAGTCTCTTCTACATCTGTCAATGACTCTCCAACCAAGAGTGGTGTGACGTCATAAGCGCGTGACTGCGTGTGAGATCGCTCTCTAAGTTTTCATCTATTTTTAGTTTTCAGATATATATTTTAACTGTTTTTGTGATAATATTTACTATATAAGTGACTTATTAGTGGTTTCTTCATTCACCTCTGCATTTCGTGTGTTGTGGCCTGAAATTTGTGAGTGTTTCGTATCGAGCAACTTAACCTCTTACCCGTGTTTACATTCCGCGCTGACCAGTTGCAGCTGTAGCGGCGCATCGAAAGCTAAGTACTAATTAATTGTTTGTGTATAGTATTTTATTTAGGAACTTTAGTGGTCTTCAACCGGTGTTCTTGGTGTTTTCCGGTGAAATAACTTCAGAAGAAATTTTTGCGAACTGCTTTCAGTTTCGTTACTGTCATTAGACGTTTGATTTTCTTTCTGTGTTAGTATTTTGTTATATTCTCATTTGTTGTTGATTAATACTTTCAATAATAGTAGTTACTTCCCTTGTAGAGCAAGTTTGTGATAATTGTAGTCAGTTTTTAACATCTTCTTATTGTAGTAGCGGAACTTAGATAAAGTTGTTTTCTTGTTTCAATAATTGTAAAATTTTACCATGAGTGAGAAGTGTGGGCTTTGCCGTAGGTTTGTGAGTAGTGGATTGCGGTGTGAGACTTGTTCGAAGTATTTTCACTGGGGGGAATGCAGTGGGGAAGCCAGTGGGCATTCTGGTGAGATCCTCTCCTGGAACTGCAGGTTATGTAGCAAGAGTAAGTTGATAGAGGAGCAGGAGCGTAAGATCTGTGCCCTTCAGGTGCAGTTGAAAAACGCACAGGAGGAGCTAGATAGGATGAGGAGGGAGAAGGGGGTTGGGGAATGGGAGCTGGCTGTTGGCAAGAGATCTGCTAGGAGAAGGAGATTTTCAGATAGTTTTACTATTGGTGTTTGTAATAGATATGACCAACTGTCAGAGTCTAGTGGAGAGGAATCTCTAGTAGCTGTAGATGTAGGAAGTATGCAGCAGACCTCAGCAGTTACGGTGGCTAGGACAGTTGCAAAGTCTAAGAGAAAGAAGAAGGTTCTGCTGTTAGGTAGTTCTCATGGTAGAGGTGTAGGCCAGCAGTTGCAGGAAGTTTTGGGGAGTGAGTACCAGGTCACCAGCATTGTGAAGCCTAATGCAGGATTGGCTCAGGTGACTTTTAACATAGGGGGGTTATGTAGGGATTTTACTAAAGAGGATCAGGTAGTGATTGTGGGTGGGGCTGGTAATAGTATTGATAGGGATGGGAAGTATGACATAGATGGTGACCTGGAAAAGATAGCCACTCAGACTGGCAACACGAATGTGCATTTCGTGGAACTGTTTCAGCGTCACGATCGGCCTCATCTTAATATAGCCGTCAGGCGTAATAACATGAGACTTGGGGGTGCGCTGATGACAGAAGGCATGAGTCACATTTCAGTGGTGTCGGTGGAGTCTATCAATAGGACGGGTTTCACTAGACATGGCCTGCACCTCAACAGGTATGGGAAGGGGAGGTTGGCAAAACTTATAGGTGACAGCATAGGTGGGGGTGGTGGGATCACTCATGGGAAAATTCCGGTAGTTGTGGGTGTTAGAGCTGTACCTTTTTTAGATTGAAGTCAGCTGATAGGTATTCCTGCTTAAGGGAAGTCTCTCTAACAAAGAAACCACTTTCTACAAAGCTTGGGTATCCGATTAATGAGGGAATTAGTATATTTCATCAAAATATACAAGGTATTCGAGATAAAGTTAGTGAACTGCTTATAGATGTTGACTCTGAAATTATTGGTATATCTGAACACTTCTTAAATAAGGAGATAATTCAGAGGCTTCCTTTACCAGGATACAGGTTGGCTGGCAGCTTTTCTAGGAGCTCTTTGCGGTGTGGGGGAGTAGCCATGTATGTGAGAAACGGTATCCCATTTGAGTCAATTGATGTTTCAAAGTACTGCACTGAAAAGGTGTTTGAATGTTGTGCAGGTGTGGTTAAATTTAGTGGAGCTAAACTTCTTACTGTTGTTATTTATAGATCCCCAGACTCCGATTTCACAACATTTTTGCTAAAGCTAGAGGAGGTTCTTGGTTCACTTTATAGGAAATACAAAAAGTTAGTTATATGTGGTGACTTCAATATTAATTGTATAAGTGATTGTGCAAGGAAAAGGATGCTGGTAGACCTCCTTAATTCATATAATCTTATGCAAACCGTATTCTTTCCAACGAGAGTGCAAGGGAACAGTAGAACAACCATAGACAATATTTTTGTTCATTCGTCATTATTAGAAGGGCATTCTGTTAGCAAAAAGGTGAATGGCCTTTCAGATCATGATGCACAAATTTTAAGTCTAAAAGATTTTTGTGCTTCAACACATGTTAAATATAGTTACCAACTTTTTAGGAAAGCTGATCCAGTTGCTGTACAGACTTTTGTAAACCTTATCAAGGAACAAGATTGGCAAGATGTTTATAGTGCTGATACAGTAGACGATAAATATAATGCTTTCCTCAAGACTTTTCTCGTGCTCTTTGAAAGTTGCTTTCCGTTAGAACGTTTAAAACAGGGTACTAGCACAAACAGGCAGCCTGGGTGGCTGACTAAAGGGATAAGAATATCTTGTAGAACAAAGTGGCAATTATATCAAAACGTTAGAAACAGTCAAAATCTAAATGCAGCAGCCCATTACAAACAGTATTGTAAGGTGCTTAAAAAAGTTATTAGGAAGGCAAAAAGTATGTGGTATGCAGATAGAATAGCTAAGTCTCAGGATAAAATTAAAACCATATGGTCAGTCGTAAAGGAAGTGGCTGGTCTGCAGAGACAGGTCGAGGATATAGAATCAGTGCGTAGTGGGGATGTCCGTGTTGCTGATAAGTCGCATATATGTACAGTACTTAATAATCACTTTCTGAATATAGCAGGTGAACTAAATAGAAACCTAGTCCCAACAGGGAATCATATAGCGCTCTTAGAAAAAAGTGTTCCGAGACTGTTACCTGAAATGCTCCTCCATGATACTGACAAGAGGGAGATTGAGTTAATAATTAAATCACTAAAGACCAAGAACTCTCATGGATATGACGGGGTATCTAGCAGAATACTGAAGTATTGTTCCACGTATATTAGCTCAGTACTTAGCCATATCTGTAACTTTTCCTTTAGCAGTGGTCGGTTTCCTGACCGATTAAAGTACTCGGTAGTGAAGCCACTTTATAAAAAGGGAGACAGGGATAATGTTGACAATTATAGACCTATTTCTATGCCATCGGTGTTTGCTAAAGTTATCGAGAGGCTTGTATATACAAGGTTACTGCAGCATTTAAATTCACATAATTTGCTGTCAAATGTACAGTTTGGTTTTAGAAATGGCTTAACAACTGAAAATGCTATATTCTCTTTTCTCTGTGAGGTTTTGGACGGATTAAATAAAAGGTTGAGAGCGTTAGGTGTTTTCTTTGATTTAACGAAGGCTTTTGACTGTGTTGACCACAAAATATTACTGCAGAAGTTGGAACATTATGGAGTAAGGGGAGTAGCTTACAATTGGTTCGCCTCCTACTTTAAGAACAGAAAGCAGAAGGTAATCCTCCGCAATATTGAGAGTGGTAATGATGTTCAGTCCCAATGGGGCACTGTTAAATGGGGCGTTCCCCAAGGGTCGGTGCTGGGGCCACTGCTGTTCCTTATTTATGTAAATGATATGCCTTCTAGTATTACAGGTGATTCAAAAATATTTCTGTTTGCTGATGACACCACCTTGGTAGTGAAGGATCTTGTGTGTAATATTGAAACATTATCAAATAATGTAGTTCATGAAGTAAGTTCGTGGCTTGTGGAAAATAATTTGATGCTAAATCACAATAAGACTCAGTTTTTACAGTTTCTAACCCACAATTCAACAAGAACTGACATTTTAATCAGACAGAATGGGCATGTTATAAGCGAGACGGAACAGTTCAAGTTCCTAGGCGTACGGATAGATAGTAAGCTGTTGTGGAAAGCCCATGTTCAGGATCTTGTTCAGAAACTAAATGCCGCTTTATTTACCATTAGAACAGTATCTGAAATAAGTGACATTTCAACACGAAAAGTAGTATACTTCGCATATTTTCATACGCTTATGTCATATGGTATTATTTTTTGGGGTAATTCTTGATTCAAAAAGGGTATTTTTGGCTCAAAAACGGGCTGTTCGAGCTATGTATGGTGTAAGTTCGAAAACCTCTTGTCGACCCCTATTCAATAGTCTGGGAATTTTGACATTGCCCTCACAGTATGTATTTTCTTTAATGTCGTTTGTTGTTAGCAATATTAGCTTATTCCCAAGAGTTAGCAGCTTTCACTCAGTTAATACTAGGCAGAAATCAAATCTGCATGTGGAATGCACTTCCTTGACTCTTGTGCAGAAAGGAGTGCAGTATTCTGCTGCATCCATTTTCAATAAGCTACCACAAGAACTCAAAAATCTTAGCAGTAGCCCAAACACTTTTAAGTCTAAACTGAAGAGTTTCCTCATGGCTCACTCCTTCTATTCTGTCGAGGAGCTCCTGGAAGAGATAAAAAATTAAGCAAATTCCAGTGTTACATTCTTGATTTTCTTTATTTAAACTAACGACTTGTTTCATTTTATGTGTTTCTACAATCGTGTTATAATTTCATGTATTGACTCGTTCCATGACCATGGAGACTTCTCCTAAATGTGGTCCCACGGAACAATAAATAAATAAATAAAATAAATAAAAGAGGACATGATGCGTCTTCCCTACCAAAGTGTCCTCCCTCAAGTCACAAATTTCGTCTGATATCACATACTATTGCACTTTTGGTAATAAACGTAGATGTGGTACTGAATAAGGTACTTCGAGTCCCTCAACTATCCATAACCTTTCATTAATACTGACGTTTACTAGGGAAAATAAAGAAACTAGTTAGAAAAATTGTTCAGTGACAAGCCACGTTAATACTGTATAACATCCTCTCTAGTCTCGATAACAGCTTCATTTCGGCGAGAATGAGTGTCCACGAGTTCCTTCAGCTATATCGTACCCAGATGAGGTTTCTCATTGATAGATTTCCTAGACGGACAATGATTAATACGTTTGAATCACTATTTCTAAACAGTCCCAGATATTTTTTGTAGGATTAAGAGCGGTGATTGATCGGACCAGTCGAGGTACGGTTAAGTGCCTGCAGTAAGGCGCTAGGTTGCTCATCACAACAGGGACGATTGCGTGCAGTCCAGTGAACATGGTTTTTATCATAATGAAAGGCAAATGTGTTCGCAGAATGTATGTCAAGCGGATGTGAAAGAAACGACAAAACTTTGGCACCGAGTATGATGAAATAAATAACATGGTTCACTATCACGACCTGAAACATCGAAGAATCATCTACACCAAGTTCACCCCACTCACACATTGCAAATCAAACATCTCATTGTGCCGTCTGTGGACTCAAGGGCTTGCATCATTTGACAGAAGGTGAAACAGTGAGTCGTCAGACCAGACTGCACGCCTCAGCTACTGCCCAGTGTCTGTGTTACCCGGCCCACTGAAGATCCGCAACTTAAAATGCGGCTGTAGGCAACGGCGTTTTGCTAAGTACTCGAGTACAAATCTCCATTTCATGCCAATCACTTAGTAGTATTCCTTGGGAAGCTATTGGAAACGGTCCAGCATTCACTAACAGCAGCAGATTGTGTCAGCTTTGAAATCGACTTTCTGACTTGTTTATCCTTACTGTTCTAAGCTAGGTAAGTTACTTATTTCTTACAACAGGTCTTGGAACCCTCAATTGGATTTTGTATCTGTTTCATATTATTCATACCCATCCAAATGTTTCAATGTACAACCCAATATAGGACTATATTATTATAGTCAGTATATTGCAGTTATGACTTGTTATATATTTTATGACTTGTTATATATTTGTCTGGTACTTTTAACACAATATGTGGTAAATTGGTAAGTCACTATTTTTACTGATTTTCTTACACCGCCTCCAATGACTTTCTGTTTCCAACACCACTCTCACATTTCACTATTGCCTAAGGTATTTCAACTCCCGTTGCTTGTTTGAATACCAGTCGTTCAGAGAGCTGTGAAACTCTGTACCCATTACCGGATCAGCTATACCTTTCAGCTTCTTTTTCATCTCTTTTCAAACTTCGGGGTGCTGCTTCTTCATCATATAGTTCCTAGAAGTATTCTTTTCATTTGTCTGCCATTCCTTCTGCAATTGATGTAAGTTTTCCGTCTGCATCCACAGGTTGCTCTCACCTATACAGAGTTAGCCAGTTTGCATTACCTTTTAATACGATTCCTGAGCAAACATAATGAAATAATCAGCAATCAGTTGCATGTAGGAAATTTAATTTCTTGTCCGGTTCCGACCTTTTTGAGAGGGTTATGCCTATCGCATTATTAGCGAGTGTCATTAACAAAGTGCACTTTATTATTGACACTCGTAAGTAATATGATAGGCATAACCTTCTGAAGAAGGACAGTAAGTGCCCAAAACCGATCAAGAAATTAAAATTCTTGTATTCAACTGGTCGCTTATTATTTCATTATGAAATACTACGTTTGCTGAAAATTGACAAAATACAAATCTAAGTAAACTTTAGTGTTCTTTTATCATCTCGTTCAGAAGACTGTTACAATATATTCTTCTATCCATAAGCTCAGCATTTGCTGTGTAATAAATGGCTTTAGACTTCTGCTTACCCTAAACCTGTGGTGTACTGTCTTGTCTCATTATTTTCTGTTTTATTCTATTCAGATCCTCTTCTTCAGAACTTCTCTTGACACGCCATTGCTCACTGCCGCATAGAATTTCCTCCTGCTTTTGATTCTGTCCTGAAATTTTCGTATTCCATTTCATTATAGACTTCTTTTAATTTATGGTCTTGACGTTAACTGTTGTTAATCTCTTGGACGTTGTACTGTGAGGCTATGTTCTCATCGCGGTATGTTTCGTAGTCTGGAATTTGATTTCCAAATCTCTGTCTATACACGACAAAGTTCAGGTTTGATGTCCTATTGTGTCCTGGTCTTCTTCTCTTGTTTTTTGAACAAAGTGTTACAAATACAGGGTTATTACAAATGATTGAAGCGATTTCACAGCTCTACAATAACTTTATTATTTGAGATATTTTCACAATGCTTCGCACACACATACAAAAACTCAAAAAGTTTTTTTAGGCATTCACAAATGTTCGATATGTGCCCCTTTAGTGATTCGGCAGTCATAAAGCCGATAATCAAGTTCCTCCCACACTCGGCGCAGCATTTCTTCATCAATGAGTTCGAAAGCATCGTTGATGCGAGCTCGCAGTTCTGGCACGTTTCTTGGTAGAGGAGGTTTAAACACTGAATCTTTCACATAACCCCACAGAAAGAAATCGCATGGGGTTAAGTCAGGAGAGCGTGGAGGCCATGACATGAATTGCTGATCATGATCTCCACCACGACCGATCCATCGGTTTTCCAATCTTCTGTTTAAGAAATGCCGAACATCATGATGGAAGTGCGGTGGAACACCATCCTGTTGAAAGATGAAGTCGGCGCGGTCGGTCTCCAGTTGTGGCATGAGCCAATTTTCCAGCATGTCCAGATACACGTGTCCTGTAACGTTTTCTTTCGCAGAAGAAAAAGGGGCCGTAAACTTTAAACCGTGAGATTGCACAAAACACGTTAACTTTTGGTGAATTGCAAATTTGCTGCACGAATGCGTCAGGATTCTCTACCGCCCAGATTCGCACATTGTGTCTTTTCACTTCACCATTAGGAAAAAATGTTGCTTCATCACTGAAAACAAGTTTCGCACTGAACGCATCCTCTTCCATGAGCTGTTGCAACCGCGCCGAAAATTCTAAGCGTTTGACTTTGTCATCGGGTGTCAGGGCTTGTAGCAATTGTAAACGGTAAGGCTTCTGCTTTAGCCTTTTCCGTAAGATTTTCCAAACCGTCGGCTGTGGTACGTTTAGCTCCCTGCTTGCTTTATTCGTCGACTTCCGCGGGCTACGCGTGAAACTTGCCCGCACGGGTTCAACCGTTTCTTCGCTCACTGCAGGCCGACCCGTTGAGTTTCCCTCACAGAGGCATCCAGAAGCTTTAAACTGCGCATACCATCGCCGAATGGAGTTAGCAGTTGGTGGATCTTTGTTGAACTTCGTCCTGAAGTGTCGTTGCACTATTATGACTGACTGATGCGAGTGCATTTCAAGCACGACATACGCTTTCTCGGCTCCTGTCGCCATTTTGTCTCACTGCGCTCTCGAGCGTTCTGGCGGCAGAAACCTGAAGTGCGGCTTCAGCCGAACAAAACTTTATGAGTTTTTCTACGTATCTGTAGTGTGTCGTGACCATATGACAATTAATGGAGCTACAGTGAATTTATGAAATCGCTTCAATCATTTGTAATAGCCCTGTAGGTGGTTGTAAGCAATAGCAGGACTAGAAACGTCCCCTCCTCCCACCTTATATTTACTTTTCATAACCTGTGTTTTCCATTTATCCTACCATCCATTCCCTCCATTACAATATCAGTATCCAGGATTACCAAATTTTCATCTATCGTAATACATATAGTACATACTATTTCTCCATATTTTCTCTTTTCACAGCGTCATCATATAATGGGGGTAAGTAAGGCTGTCAAATGTTGATTGGAGAAGACTCAGTTTGAATACACAGAAGAATAAATTTGTCACACTTTTGCTCACAGCTTTACGTTCTTAGCAAACACTTGTAACACCATTTATTGACACTGTTGATATTACCATGTAACAGTCTGAACCAAATTTCTGTCCCTCTCCACTTCGATTCACTAATGCCTCCTGTATAACCTGGTGGCCTCTCCTTTCAGTTCTGCACCATCCATACACCGCCTACTAATACCACTTTAGTTTCATTCGTCACCGTCCTGACGACCTCCTTGTGGGCAGTCACTACCTAGCGATCTGTTTACCTCCAGAACATTTTGAAAAAAAAATGGTCATCATAACATTACATTTTAGAAGACTGTGTGTCCTGGGCCGACATCCATTTTATGAGTTCATAATGCAGCCGTTTCCTACTTAAGGGCCGAAATTTCAATCTGATCCCGTCCCCTCCTTGAGGGCGTGGTCAGAAAAAGGGTGACTCCTTACATCGGAAGTCTGTGGCTGCTGTAGCTGATTTTTTTCCCTAAATGTGACCAGGATTGATTCCACAAACCAAGATCTTTGAATTTGTAGTTAAAGACACCTGTTCCCCTCCCACGACTAAGAAAGATGGTATGAAATTCAATATATATTATTATACTGCAGTTGCTAACATAAATATATTATGAGCAACGTCGTTCTGAATGTGAAAATTTATGTGGTTCTTTTTTTTTTTTTTTTTTTTTTTTTTTTTTTTTTTTTTTTTTTACATCACGCTTCTTATATCACAATACCATTAACCAAACATTTTAGATCCACCTTGCCCTCAAGACTGCACAATGGGTTCAAAGGGTTCACATATACATCTGAAATGACATCCACATCTATAACATGTTCAGCATAAAGTTTCTTTCTTCTGTCTCACGAATGGAACGTTCGAATACGGGGAAAAAACACCGTTCTTTGCCTCCATGGGAAGACTAATCATAACGCGATTTTAACTTCGGAATCTGTACCAGATCAGTACCTAATTTCCGTCCTTAAACCGAACTTGGAATTTTCTGAGAAGACTATCGTGAAACTTATAGTGTTTTCCCTCCATTCCTAAAAATGGTTCAAATGGCTCTGAGCACTATGGGACTAAACATCTGTGGTCATCAGTCCCCTAGAACTTAGAACTACTTAAACCTAACTAAACTAAGGACATCACACACATCCATGCCCGAGGCAGGATTCGAACCTGCGACCGTAACAGTCGCGCGGTTCCGGACTGAGCGCCTAGAACCGCGAGACTACCGCGGCCGGCTCCGTTCCTATATCTTGAGATTTATCATCCCCAAATAGTCCTAAAACGGTTCTAACCTATTTACTTTATATCACTTTTTGGTCCTGCTTGATGATGATATCTCTGACTTGACCACTTTGCGGTATGGAACTAAGATTCAACGGACGAACTACAGTTTTCGAATATCCCATTATGAATGGAAGTGTTCCTTGAGCTTAGGTTACACGGTCACTTCACTTTGTATAAAATAGTGTTGCTTCCTTGGGCGACAAAACTGGTTATATTTATGATCCTTTGAGCATGCGTGCCAAGTGCAGTTACACTGCCTGACAAAAAAGTGGGACATTCAGATAACATGGGCGAATGTCAGTCTAATTCTTTGCATGTACTCATCATCGGTGGTTGTGTAAATGGTTAAAGTTACAAATTATTGCGACAGTTAGAAATGCTAGAAGAGTGCTCTAGTGTTGTTCGTGTTAAGTAATGTTACCAGGAGTGGAAGGGTACCTAAGAAGCGTAAACAGCGTCAGATGTTGAGCGATCGATGTGAAGGGTGCCAAAGTGCCGCCCACTACATTGAGACATTGTTATCAGCAACTATTCAATAGTTCGAAACTGTGTCTGATTGAAAGTCTCCATTGGGCAGCATTCGTATGTCACCGTCGCCCGATGTTTGACAGCATTGTAAACTGAGTGCATGCATACTCTTCGTTAAACTTCCACGACCATGTCTCACCATCAGAAGGAAGGATCTTCTTGTATTCTGGACCAGGTACATCGTAGCCCCTAAACACATGCGCCTGCCACCTGAGACTCCCTACTATATTTTGTGTCATACCGCGCCACTGGCAGGAGACCAGCAGCGGCCCGACTGGGGGATTACGGTCCCAAGCTGAGGCCGCCGTTACCATTGCAACGGAGACCGCTGCATCTGGAGTGGTGCCGTGACGGGGAAGCATGGACTGCTGATGAACGCGGTTGGAATGTGTTCAGCGATGAATCGCAGCTGCGCATTACTCCGGATGACCATCGTCGGTCAATGTGACGGCGGTCTGGGAAGTAGTCCCATTCTTCCACTGTTTTGGCGAGGAACAGCGGTGTTGGTCCTGGCTTCATGGAGTGGGAGCCATTGGGTACGACTCCAGATCGCGGCTGTTAATGACTGAGAGAACTGACAGCAAAACGGTTGGTCACCGACATCTTGCGAAATCATATGTAGCCTTTCAAGTGACAGCATCGCTGTGTCATTTTTAAACAGGATAACGCTCGTTCACGCATGGAACGTGTCTCTATGACTGACCTCCATATTGCTGAGGTACTCTCGTGGCCAGCAGTGTCGCGAGGTCTGTCCCTGACAGAACTTGTGTGTGACCAGCTCGGACGCCAACTCCGTCCCGCTGCCAGTATCCACGATATTTGCAACAGTTGTGGTCCGTCTTGCCTCAAGAGAGGATTCAACGGCGTAATGACACCCTTCGTAAGCCAATCAGGGCATGTATACGGGCACTGAGAGTGCAAAGTCATCCTAATGTGAGCTCATACGGCCAAGTGAATTTGGCACGACATTCTGAGCACTGAAATAACATCGCATAGCCTCCGACCCCTCTGGAGGCTTCACCTGTTTTTGTCAGGCAATGTGTAAAGGTCGTAGTACATGATGGGAAAGTAAAATAGTGCGTAAGTAGTGACACAGGAGTGTAGTCTATCCCCATTGTTATTCAGTCTGTGTGTAAGCAGTAAAGGAACCAAGAGACACATTTAGAAGTAGGATCACAGTTCAGGGACAAACACAAACTTCGAGGTTTGCCAGTGACATTGGAGGTCTGTCAGACAGGGGCAAAAGACATGGAAGAGGAGTTGAATGATGGAATGAATAATGTCTTGAAAAAAGGTTATGAGACAAACATCGACAAAGTACAATAAGGTTAATGGAAGGTAGCAGAATTTATTAGATTAGGAAATGGGACACTAAAAGTACCAGATGAGTTTTGCCCTTTGGGCTCAAAATACATGACGACGCGGCATTAGAATGGACTTAAATTGCAAGTAAGAAAAAAGTTCTGTAAAGTAGGAAGCTGTTAACTTCGAATTTAAAGTTAAATGGTATCAATTTTTTGAAGCTATAGCGCCCATATACACTGTAGATATGAAGACAAAAGCTTTTGAAATCAGCTGCTACAGAAGAATCGTTAAGATAAGATGGATACACCAAAGATGAGGTTATGAATCGAAATGGAGGGAAAAAATATGGTGCAGTTTTACTAAAAGAAGCTTCGGATACATCCTGAGACGTGAAAGATTGGTCAGTTTGGTAATAGATGGCGGTGTGGGGAATAAAAATTGTAAAGAGAGAAGAAGGGATGAATGTAGGTTCAGATGGATGTAGATTGCAGAACTGAAGCGGTTGGCACAGAATAGGGCAGCTCTGAGAGTTGCATAAGGCTGTTCTCCAGATTGAAGGCCACGGTAACGACGTGCATACTGGAAACTGCTACTACAATTTTATTTTCGTCAACAACCCCGCTTCATTGTAGAGTAGGTATTCTTGCTTTCTGGAGAATGTATAGAAATAGATGTTGCGGCTTTCTAAATGAAATTTAATAATGTCAGTAATTTATAATATTTGCGACTGATTTGTGCACAAACTGTCTTAGTTTATTGCTACGTCTGGTACAGCTTGCCAGCATTCTTGCTGGTAATTGTAGATAGGGAAGTCCTCCGCGAAATCAAAATATATCGTCCATTACACCTTAGTATTTGTGCGTTGTTCAGCTTCTAACGGCAGGCTAGTAGTACCATGTTCACACGGCAGAACTTGCAACGTTTCAAGGCTGGCTTTGCTGCGCTGTGTTCGCTTTGGACGCAGTACAACGGAAATTTATTGCAGCGCAGTCTCTGTTTGCAGAGTTTGTGTGTTTCTACTGGAGAGCATTGTATCATGTAAGGATTTTACAAAGCCTCAACGCCCATGCCATTAACTTAATGAATGCGATTCAAGGTGGGCATTAGTTAAAGCGAAGGTAGCCCTTCCCCGGCTGTCTCCCATTATAAGGGTAATTACGTAACAACACACTGACCCATTTTCGCCATCCGTGCAGCTGCCAGTACTGCGAGTTCAGCAAAAGCTTCTAGAGAAGCGTTAATACCGATCATGGTTGAAATATAAACTGAATTATCTGTGACATGAATGAGCTCTGCCTTGCTAAAATGACCTTATCACTAAATTTAATTTAGAGATTAAACGTCTCTTTGCCTTATCCTATTTAGAGCTTCCGCTGACGAAGAGGATTATAACTTCAGTGCTAATTATTTTATTTGAAGTAACTTCACAGTAGTACGTGGAAATGCAATTTACAATATCGTTTGAAAAGTTCTAAAGTCATAAGGAGATAGCTTCATGTACGCCGAGATAAAGTGTATTTACTGCTCGCGGTGAACAGGAGATTCGGGTTCGAGGGCCAGTCCAGCACAAATTTTCATCTGTTGCCAATAAATTGTACAACTGGAGTCTCATCGTACGCGTAATTGCCGTTACATTACTTGTATTTCTTGTAAAACGAGGTCCTTGAAAGACAGATATTTAGGAAAATAACGTTTCCAATACAATGACTGTAAAATGAGAAATAACTGGGAGATCCATTAAGATACAGGGATAATGTGAGAAATAATGGCAAAGCGAAGATTAATCTTCTGTGGACAACTGTACCGAACTAATGAGAAGAGTCTAACGAAACAAATCTTCCCATACACCTGGAATAAGAAACAGACAGTAAAATAAACACATTTTGCATCACTCTGATTCCCAGAATTCCTGAAGATAAACTTTGACTATGGATATTGTATCACAGACACAGTCCCTTTGACTAAACACGCCCAAAGATGTAAACAACCGTGCGTGAGCAGCGAATAGTACACGGAGGTGATCCAACAGCAGATCAGTTCCAGTCGTTCCACCAGGAAGGAGGTACACGGCTCGTGTTGTCTGTAGACGAACCAGGCCTAGACGGTCAATATCGCGGTTCGATCGTGTCCGCAATGTTACTTTGTGCAAGGAAGGGCTCTCAACAAGGGAAGTGTACAGGTGTCTCGGAGTGAACCAAAGAGATGTTGTTCGGACGTGAAGGAGAGAGGAACTGTTGATTACATGCCTCGCTCAGGCCGCCGAAAGGCTACTACTGATGTTGATGACCGCTAGCTACGGATTACGGCTAGGGGAACACTGACAGCAACGCCACCATGTTTAATAATGCTTTTCGTGCAGCTACAGGACGTCGTGTTACGAATCAAACTGCACGAAATAGGCTGCATGAGGCGCAACTTCACTCCCGACGCCCATGGTGAGGTCCATCTGTTCAACCACGACTCCATGCAGCGCGGTAGAGATGGACCCAACAACATGTCGAATGGACTGCTCAGGATTGGCATCATGTTCTTTTCACCGATGAGTTTCGCGTAGGACTTCCACCAGACAATCGTCAGAGACGTGTTTGGAGGTAACGAGGTCATCCTGAACGCCTTAGACACACTGTCCAGCAAGTGCAGCAAGTTGGAGGTTCCCTGCTATTTTGGGGTGACGTTATGTGGGGTCGACGTACGCCGCTGGTGTCATGGAAGGCGCCGTAACGTCTATACGATACATGAATGCCATCCTCCGACCGTTAGTGCAACCATATCGGCAGCATATCGGCAAGGCATTCGCCGTCATGGACGACAATTCGCGCCCCAATCGTGAACATCTTGTGAAAGACTTCCTTCATGATAACGACATCGCTCGACTAGAGTGGCCAGAATGTTCTCCAGACGTAAACCCCATCGAAGATGCCTGAGATGGACTGAAAAGGGCTGTTTATGGACGACGTGACCCACCAGCCACTCTGAGGGATCTACGCCGAATCACCACTGAGGAGTTGGACAATCTAGACCAATTGTGCCTTGATGGACTTGTGGATAGTATGCCACGACGAATACAGGCATGCATCAATGCAAGAGGAGGGGTTAATGGTTATTAGAGTTACCAGTATGTCCAGCAATCTGGCCAACCACCTCTCAAGGTCTTTCTGTATGGTGGTACAACATGCAATGTGTGGTTTTCATGAGCAATAAAAAGGGCGGAAATTATGTTTATGTTGATCTCTATTCCAATTTTCTGTACAGGTTCCGGAACTATCAGAACCGAGGTTCAAATCAAATGGCGTCAAGCACTATGGGACTTAACATCTGTGATCATCAGTCCCCTAGACTTAGAACTACTTAAACCTAACTAACCTAAGGACATCATACACATCCATGCCCGAGGCAGGATTCCAACCTGCAACCGTAGCAGCAACGCGGGTCCGGGAACCGATGTGTGTTTAGGAGTAAGAAAATTCGGAAGGAATACGTATCATCAAAAAATTGAAGATGGTAGGAAGAAATATCTCAAAAAATAAAATTTTAAATTTAGAACGTTTCCAAAGCAGAATAAAGTTTAAATCAGGTGCATGGATGTAAGAAAGAAAAGGTCAACTTCTGGAGAAGATGAAGGAACACTGGAAAAACAACAAGCAACTACGAAAGAAGAAGTATTGAATTTATTAAATGTCCCCTGTTGGTCAAAACAAAGATATAAAAGTAATCGTACATGTGCAGTTTTTACTATGACCTAGAAAGTCGTTTACATCCCCCAGTCGCATGTATACGCTACTAATAAAACAATGTGACCTATCCGTTGTGTATAGGGTGTATCTCGTTGAGCACTTACAGAGACTGTAACAGGGACGGAGTACTTTTAAATACGAACTCGTCGTTTCGTGTTACACGTCCTAATATGCAAAATAATGAATTATTCCTTCGGTGTCTTGTTGGTTAAATTGCACTGTGATTGTTGCTTCCTTATCAATTAACTATACTGATAACTTTAAAATACAAATCATCAGTGCAGTATACGTATACCGTATTACCCACTCGGTAACCCTTTCTCCACTGACAGATCACATCCTAATGCAAAACTAGCATAGGCATTCGCATGGGGCACAACTGTAACAGTAATTACCTAGTTACAAATGTAATGATTTTCTGAGCCACTCTAAACTACTATTCCACCTAAATGATGTGGGGGAGGTGAATAAATCAAGTGTCACAAATCATCATCAAAAGTAATTCGAAAATTTCGATCTTACTAACTTCCTGGAAGATTGAAATCGCGTGCTGCACTGAGGCCCGAACCTGTAACCTTGTCTTTCCCTGGTAATTGTCTTACCAAATGAGCTCTCCAATCCTGGATACTTCAGTTGGTAATCTGCGGCGAAGTTTCCAAATTTTGAGTACCGATTAGGTGTACTGATCAATCTGCTATGCAGTTTAAAACAGCATATATTCGTCTGCAGAGAGTGTAATTCAATCTGCGTAACGTTTTTCTGGTTATTTAACAGTACTTAAAATACAAATACTTTGTTCGCAAGGAAACCGAGAAACGTTTGCACTGATTCTGCCATCTGTTTACTGCCACGGCGAACGGCAGAGGTTGTGAAACTAAGGCGACTACAGTTAACCATAATTATTTGACTAAATATTGACTAACATCTGTTTATTTGAAAACGTACGGAAGCCACCAGATACTAGATGCTTTTTCCATCATTTTGTTAAGATGTTATACAGCAATAAATCAGTGCTTAAGTCTGTCTGCTGCACAGCTCCAAGCAAGTCTTCATTTCGGAAGATAATCATCGAATACGTAAGCAGCCCGTCAAGTAAAACAGTTCTTCACCTCCTGTTGATGTTGAATGCTGCACAAAGATGCTCCTTCTTCAAGTACGTATCTCAACACTGCCCGATTGCTACATTAGAGGCATTCAAAGAAGGAATCGTATTTGGCCGCCACTATGTCGTCGTAGAACATGCTACGCGCAACAGTATGAACACTAGCTCTTCACGAATCTAATGAATTCAGTGAGTCAGATACTGCCATAATGCCGACATCTGTATCCAGGGAATCACTGTACAAGAATGAAATGGATTGTGTATAACCTACGGATACTTATTCATCTCACGGTAATTGTCACATGAATCGAATACTAGAAGTAAGCCATTTGACTTCCATGTTATAACATGTTGCTTGTGATAAGAAATGAATGTGGGAGAACGTAATATATCATTATAGTAAAGACTTCTGTAGATTCAGAAAGTATTTTCTGCTTCATGCCCCAATTAGGATTGTCTCAAGAATTTTTTCTAGAGCATGGGTCGACCCGCATCCCTAGATATGAAAGGTATACTCTTAGTAAAATATGGACGATTTCATAAATTCAGTATTAGTATACTTCACATGGTGAATTAACGGTTAGCAAGCGACATTACTGAATCGCAATACTGAAGCGCTCTTGAGTGGGAGGAAGAAGTATTAAGCCTCTGGTACCACTGCATAATCATCCAACACTTCTTTTTTACTTTTTTGAAATGACTGCATTAAATGAAGCCAATATACGCTAATTTCAGAGTATAATCATTATGTTTTGCTTAAGGTGTAAGTCGCACTACTTGTTCCAAACAGACGAGTGTCATAAGTCCTCATATCAATATAATTGCGTCAGTATGAATGTGACTCAAAGAGATTTTGTAAGAGGTGGAAGAAGAGTTATGTAATTTTTTGACGATAGTATAATAGTTACCCCAATTACACTGCAAATACTATCCAGGATAGACAAAATATCGAAAGGTTTGATGTATGGGATGTTGAAAAGATTTATGTTCAGTTGGAAGGTACTTTAGGAACCTTTTGTAGACAACAGTCCACAAAAAATGAATACCCTTTAAGAGCATCAATTAGCTACTGAGCTACCGAAATTAAATATTTTTGCGTCGTAGGATTGTAGAATAAGAATGAGTTCAGGAGAAGGAGCTCAGTGCTGGAGGCTAACCTATATTTACAAGGGGTGCTTTGAAGTTAAATGGGACGCAAACTTACTCGTTTATTTAACAGTTTCGTGCTAAGAGAATACGCTCGGAAAAGCATCACAGAGTTGTGAGTCTTCCAGAAGGAGGTAAACAGTTTACGTGGAGGCGCCAGGAAGACGCCAACACAAGGTGTTAGCTTTCACCGTCGGTAGAAAGCTGAAACTTCTCCTAACGGAAGAAGTTCGCACCTTAACTCTGTTACGGCGGCAGTGTTTTGTTGGAAAGCAATGAAGTTCGCTTTATCCTTTTCCCAGCAGTTCTCTGCGTGAGATGACAGCAGGAATCTTCTGGATTTCTCCAATATTATCTGCCATTGGAACAGTATATCAAATTTCATCCACGACCGTCGCTATCGGTTGCAGTTTCAACAATAATTACTTTTCGACGATAACATTGTAGAGTTAGGAAGAACGTACAGAAAAACGACATAGGTATCATTCACAGCTGGAAGTTAAAAATATTTATTGACTATTTCTCTGAAGTACTCAGATGAGTAAGCTAATGGTAAAAAGTATACTGTTTATTCCGTGCCTAATTAACAATTATGAGAATAAACAAGTGTACTACCAGACGATACATTCAAGTTTCTGAATATGTCATATCATCAATCCAAACAACGAAACCAGATTGCTTTATGTCAAAGCATCAAGGCAGAGGTCTAACAGGTTTCTGTCACAGCCTACGATAGTATTAATCCCTTCTTTCTGGTCTGGTTGACATGTTGAATAATCTGTTCTTCTATCGGTTGTTCGCTTCGTTCTCTCACGATATTTTTCCGGTGTGGCTCGCTGTCTTCTTCAGCATCTGATGATACACTCTAACATTTGTTGAAATGTGCGCACAATTCTACCATCGGACACTCACCAGACACAGCAATATTATTCGAACACTATTTGTAATATCAGACGAAAACTGGAAACCATGATTCATCGTTTCGTCATAGCTGCCACCAGTACAATGTGGCGCTTAAACTATACACAATGTCCATAGAGTAAGCCCAGTGCTCTTAGGGGCAGGGAGAACGGAAAGTATTTCGTGCAGCGTGACTTATTGAACGGTCAACTATTGAACGATTAAAAAAATTATAAAAAAAGACCCTAATTCGTGGTCGCATTTAAGATGAAAGCTAAATCATCCCACTGGCTTTGGCATACTTTAAACATTAGTCACCACCTACTGGATATTACCAGTATAAAATCAATGCTCATCTCTTAAATTTTTCTTGTATATCGCTACAACTAGAACAGATATTTTGTCTGCACGTGTGCCCAGGTAGACGATTCTTTCATATCTTCGTGTAACAGATGTGTCGATAAGCATGAAATTCTGTTTTGTAGTCACTTTCCGGCTGTCCATCCATTTTCAGCTCCTCTGATAGTATCGATCAAGAGTGGAATTTAGCTGAAGAGTCCTAGCAGAGAGTGTATTGAAATACATCGAACGCCTCTCGACTGTAATGAGGTAAAAGCTTGAAGTATTAGCACATCCTGAGACTACGAATGCCGTTTAGGATTGTCTCGGTCACACTGTTTTAATTCTTTATTCGTTTAGTTGGATCAGTTCGAAGATTATTAGGCTCGGAATGGTCACGTAGATTTCTAGTGGTTTAGGGTTAGTACGAAATATATATGACAACTATCAATAGTTAGAATAATCACTCAGTCTCGCTGTTGACCATTTTCTAATTGTAACTACGTGATGTTGGTGTACTGCATTCCTTACGATTAATCAGTTTCGGAGGATCAGCCTTATAACGAGTTGGTGGTTGTCCAATTACGCTTCCTAAGGGTACCGAGACTGAGGTTAATCATGGACAATAATAGTCAAGATAACCGGCCTCAGCTGAAAAGAAAACACAAATGTGTACGTTTATGGTGGTAGTGAAAAGAGAAGATATGGAAGAAGGGACGTTAGGATTTAGCGTCCATGAGCTAGGAAACAGGCCGCGTCCTTTCCAAAGGAACCATAACAACATTTATGGAAACCAAGGAAACGTTAATCGTGTGCCGTTGGACAGGTATTCGAACGCTGATCTTACTTTTGCAGTAGCCAATGTATAACCTCGCTCCGTATCACGGAGACCGAACGAAAGTTTCAACCCTACTACACACCATTACAATTCCTTGAACAACGTGCCATTTAGCTACACAAAAACTTTACGTAAGAGCAAACCAGCCTGTTAAAGCGATAAAGATTTGTTGCGGTGCTTGATCTGTAAAGTATAAAGGAGGGTGAGATACATGATACAAGGGAAACGGGATTCTGCAGCTAACACTCCAGCTATGGCCCATGACGAACACAACTACGATAGCAGTTATGGCTGCCGTAAGTACACAGATGTCCTCTAACGACCAATAAACAATGGATATGAGTCAAACCGCCTAAATGATTTCCTGTAACTTCATGTTGATAGAATACATCATCTATCAATTCAATCGCTGCCAAACACCGAGAACGTGTAGTTGCGTGGACTTCCGCGTTCAGAGTCAGTTGTCACGAACGTTCTCTGAGTTTCGTACAGCGTCATAACGTATAATTTTTTTTACGTAACGTCACGGTACAATACTCTGAAAACTTTCGTGTCAGCCAACAACGTGTGTTATAGACAGCTCTCAGCTGAGGCTTCTGATTGCCATATAGGGCTAATAAAGACCTTAGTAAGTTTCCTCGATGTCTCATCTATCACTAAGACGCTCGTTTTCTGACAGTATATTTGCCCCGCAGCAAAGAGCAGAAATCGTATTACGTTATTGTGAGGGAATTTCACGATAAAATCAAATTATGTCCTCGCACACAGATTTGACAGATGTCGTCAGTACCGACCAAATAAAGTCACCGGATGCAGCGTTGCATGATAAATATGTGTAAAAAAATTTATTCAGAAGAGGGCCGTAATGGTTGTTCTAAGCGGAATTTAATAATTTTTTGTTCTCTTGGTGGACGTAAAAAATACGAGTATATACGGTTGGTTCTCCAGATGGAAAGTACGGTGAGGATGAGGGGAGAGGCTTCAAGAAAATTAAACGTTTGAAATTATACAGTGGTATCGGGGCTGGGAGGCTAGATAACAGGGAGGGAGCGTATTTTAAATAAAACTGTAACATGTAATACATGTGCGTTCAAGTGCGGTTCGGACTGGGTGGAATCTGTGACTCGACAAAATGTTTTGAACTATACAATTGAATCTTACCAATAACTTCATTAACGTTGATTCTGTGTGTTCAGATAACTATAGTATTAGCTCACAAGCTAAGAGGTATATGCTAACGCATGGAATGGTCAAGTATGCATCATGGTAAATCATTTCCCTTCCAAAACGTTCATTTCTTCGTTGGTGCAAATTTAGATTTGTGTATAGTGCCAATAAAAGATCCAGGATTGGTAAGATGCATGCTTGTCCTCAGTCTTTATGAAGGATAGATAGAAAATTCTTCAACATATGGATAAACTATTAACAAACATAATGAAAGAAAGGCCCCTTAATGCAGTTAATAAAACAAGGTAAAGGACATGGGAATGTTATTACAGATACAGTTTGCATAAAATAAATGGAAGACATGGAGGGTGGAGTAGAGCAAGGATAACAAGAATAATACAAACTCTCAGAACCAGGAACGATATTAGTCTACGCGTACTGAGCTATAATAAAACCCACTGGATTAGAAGCACGGTAAACACAAGTATGTAAACGATCTCCTAACGTAGAGACGAAAAACCACAATAAAGTCTATAAATGAAAAATTCGCTAGGTGCAAGATAAAAGATATGTGACACACTCTGTTCTCCTGGCTATGTTTCACACTGGAAAGGGACACATGAACTCGGGTAAAATACTCACAAGACGAGCAGAGCCTAACAACTTACTTTCATCTGTGAAGGCGATGGTCTTTTCATTTAATCTACTAAAAATGAATTCATATCGACCGTGGTGCCGTGTAAGTTTCACTGTCGTACAGTGACGTGCTCCAGACCTACATTCTCAGAAATTTCTTCCTCAAATTAAGGCCTATGTTTGATACCAGTAGGCCTCTCTTGACCAGGAAGGCCCTTTCTGCCAGTACTAGTCTGATTTTGATGTTTTCCTTGCTCCGTCATTCACTGGTTATTGTACTGCCTAGATAGAGAAGTCCTTTACTTCATTTACTTCGTGACCATCAATTCTGATGTGAAGTTTCTCGCTGTTCTCCTTTCTACTACTTATCATTACCATCACCTTTCTTCGATTTACTCTCAATTCACACTGTGTACTCATTAGACTGCTCATTCCGTTCAGCAGATCATGTAATTTTTCTTTACTTTCACTCAGGATAGCAGTGTTATCAGCGAATCGTATTATTGATATCCTTTCACATTGAATTTTAATTCCACTCCTGAAGCTTCCATCATTGCTTCCTCGATGTACAGATTGAGCAGTAGGGATGTACCACATCCTTGTCTTATAGCCTTTTTAATGCGAGCACTTCGTTCTTGGACGACTACTCTTATTACTCCCTCTTGGTTCTTGTATATAATGCATATGATCCGTCTCTCCCTACTGCTTACCCCAACTTTTTTCAGAATTTCGAACATCTTGCACAATTTTACATTGTCGAAAGCTTTTTCGAGGTCGACAAATCCTATGAACGTGTCTTGATTTTTCTTTAGTCTTCCTTCCCTTATCAACCGCAACGTCGGAATTGCCTCTCTCGTGCCTTTACCTTTCCTAATGCCAAACTGATCGTCATCTACCGTATCCTCAATTTTATTTTCTATTCTTCTTTATATTATTCTTGTAAGCAACTTGGATGCAGGAGCTATAAAGCTGATTGTGCGATAATTCTCGCAATCGCTAACCGATAGTCACTGTCCACCGTTAACCACAGTACCTTGATAATCTAGGGAAATGGTACATCTTTGGTTCACCTTTCGTTTACTTCTCAAACCCATTAGATTCATTAAGCTAATACGGTAAATACAGGAGTTAGTGTCTGGTTCCTCGTGAAAATTCCAAAATAGAACGATTCGTCCGCTGCAGTACGCAGAAAAGATATACACGAAAGCAGGAAGATTAACGGGCTACCAACATACAATAAACAAACATATTTCGCCACTAATTGTTCTTCTAGAAGCTGCTCACAACAGTAAAAATTAGATTCAGAAGTGACACGCATGTTAATAGGCCGCTCGGAAATTCTAAGTAAAAATCTTATGGAGTGTGACCGACAGTAGTTTATCAATAACGCATACGTTCAGCGCTGAAGATTGGTGTTGGTTTCAAGCACTACTTGTTTGCCAGGACTGCTACATCAATTTTCGTCACCACCACCTCGTTTTGTTCATTGGTGCTCATTTCTACGTAACCAGCTATCAGACTATCGACTTTGCAGTTTAGTTGCCTATGTGAAAATTGTTGATCTAAAACTATAATGAATATAATGTTGTGACTGCGGGGTTCTCACAGACAATCACATCTTGTACCTTCAAGTAGTTATACTATAACGCTTACTGACAAGAAGATAGAGGGGCTAGCCGTACTTACCTCAGCTCAGGACAGCCGATAGATACACAAAACAGAACAGAAAATTATTATCCTAGGTTTCGGATCGTTGTTCCTTCATCAGGGAGGAGAGAGGGGAAAAAAAGGGGAAGAAGGGTAAGTGGATTCAGTTACTCACAACCCAGGTTATGAAGCAACTGTACTGAGCTGAGGTAAGTACTGGCCAGCCCCTCTATCTCTTTGTTAGTATTTGTATGACATCTCTATATGAGATTTTCCATTAATCATTAAACGCCGCACGGCTAACGGCCTCCTCGGCCGATGCGTTATTAAGGGCGGCAGACGCCAACCTTTATTTGTTTTCTCCGTTATGGTTAGAGCTCTACAGCTGTTTTAATAAATAACGCTGTAGGAAATTCTCCAAACAGCTACAAGTGTTTTAGAAATAAGAAAAAATTACTGTACCGTTACTAGTTTCGAGGGATATCACAGCGTAAGATGGTAGCGTTGATTTCGTGGCAACTTTTACGTTTGAGCCCTAAAATATAACAAAGTTTTTGTGATCGCATAGTTTACAAAAGGATTTATGTTGTATTTATTCTCTATACATTACACTTATTTTAATAAAAGCTCTCTTAGCATTTTATAAGAAAGAGGTTTGATTTTCTTTTTCGATCCATTCTGATCCGTGACCCAAACTAAATACAAGATGACCGACACATTTTTGTAAATCGGCTGCTGATTTGATGTGTCATAGAACAAAATATAAAACGAAAGAAAAACTTATTTATAACTTTAAATTTAAAGAATGATGTACTTGTAGTGACATGTTTGGCATTTATAAACTGTAATTTTCGATGTGCCACAAATTTTACTTTCGCCAAATTGTTTGGAGTTTCAACGTACGATACCGAAAACAAATGGATGTTCTCAGACTTAAAATCCTAAGTGAATCAACTTCCGCTGCCCACGTGCCCCTACATGGAAACACTGAGATAAGCATCGAAGAAATCTTAGAAATATCTCATTTTGCCGAAAAAGAAGTAAAAATGAAATTGTTAGATGAATTAGAAACGTACAACAACATGCACAGTAGACCTGACTGCACCCTGAATCATGAACTAGAATTAAGAAACTAAATACGCATCTAAAATTTCATATATCTCTTATATTTCGAAATGATAGAAATAATAATTAACTGACAGAGAGGTTATTTTTCATTGACCATTACGAGCAGCTTTCAAACTCAAATAATTAAAGGTATAATTTAAAATGATCTGTACTACGAAGACGTATCCTTGCAGTAGCTCCAGAGCTATGCCACATCTGTACGCACATTATGTTCTTTGCCACGCAAATCAGTAGCGGGTGTAAACAATTGTATTCACTATTTTATCTAGTTTATCTCCTGTACCAGCATGGATCGAAAAACAGAATCAAATACTTCTCTTATAACATATAAAGGAGGGCTTTTCCTGAAGTAAGTACAATGTATATAGTTATATAGAAAGTAAAACATTTGTAAACCATGTAATCAAAACAACTTTGTTATACAGGATGTAACGGGTGTAAGGGTAGATATTGCCTTATATGTACACACAACAGAGCTCTGGTTGTTTTTTCCCTGCGTCGAACATTCCTCCCATAGACAAGTCACAAAATTTGCGACCCGATGCTGTATCCACGGTCGTGACTGCATCACTTAGTAGACCATGCCTTTCAATGTAGACTTGCCATTTTGCTTGCGTCCACGCATCCACAACTCATCACCTGACCTACTGCCGAGGAAAAAATAAATATTAATACCTTGCTCTTGTCTCATGCACTTGGAGATATTAAGCACTCTAAAAGCATACTACTCTTGATAACAATAAATATTACTCTGAAAATGAATCAGATTCTCATGTAATGTTGTTCAGTGTACTGTCGTCAGTCACTAAAAAATATATCTGCACTCATACCCGTTATAGCCTGTAATTTAGGACATAAAAGTAAAATATTTTGTAAACTGTGCAATGACAAAGACTTCGTCACATTTTAGGACACAAATGTAAAATCTTCGTAATGTAACAAATATAAAACTTATTAAGATATTAAAGCTACCGTCTGACGACGGGTTCAAGACCAAAGCTAGTAACGTTATTATAAAACTACACTCCTGGAAATGGAAAAAAGAACACATTGACACCGGTGTGTCAGACCCACCATACTTGCTCCGGACACTGCGAGAGGGCTGTACAAGCAATGATCACACGCACGGCACAGCGGACACACCAGGAACCGCGGTGTTGGCCGTCGAATGGCGCTAGCTGCGCAGCATTTGTGCACCGCCGCCGTCAGTGTCAGCCAGTTTGCCGTGGCATACGGAGCTCCATCGCAGTCTTTAACACTGGTAGCATGCCGCGACAGCGTGGACGTGAACCGTATGTGCAGTTGACGGACTTTGAGCGAGGGCGTATAGTGGGCATGCGGGAGGCCGGGTGGACGTACCGCCGAATTGCTCAACATGTGGGGCGTGAGGTCTCCACAGTACATCGATGTGGTCGCCAGTGGTCGGCGGAAGGTGCACGTGCCCGTCGACCTGGGACCGGACCGCAGCGAAGCACGGATGCACGCCAAGACCGTAGGATCCTACGCAGTGCCGTAGGGGACCGCACCGCCACTTCCCAGCAAATTAGGGACACTGTTGCTCCTGGGGTATCGGCGAGGACCATTCGCAACCGTCGCCATGAAGCTGGGCTACGGTGCCGCACACCGTTAGGCCGTCTTCCGCTCACGCCCCAACATCGTGCAGCCCGCCTCCAGTGATGTCGCTACAGGCGTGAATGAAGGGACGAATGGAGACGTGTCGTCTTCAGCGATGAGAGTCGCTTCTGCCTTGGTGCCAATGATGGTCGTATGCGTGTTTGGCGCCGTGCAGGTGAGCGCCACAATCAGGACTGCATACGACCGAGGCACACAGGGCCAACACCCGGCATCATGGTGTGGGGAGCGATCTCCTACACTGGCCGTACACCACTGGTGATCGTCGAGGGGACACTGAATAGTGCACGGTACATCCAAACCGTCATCGAACCCATCGTTCTACCATTCCTAGACCGGCAAGGGAACTTGCTGTTCCAATAGGTCAATGCACATCCGCATGTATCCCGTGCCACCCAACGTGCTCTAGAAGGTGTAAGTCAACTACCCTGGCCAGCAAGATCTCCGGATCTGTCCCCCATTGAGCATGTTTGGGACTGGATGAAGCGTCGTCTCACGCGGTCTGCACGTCCAGCACGAACGCTGGTCCAACTGAGGCGCCAGGTGGAAATGGCATGGCAAGCCGTTCCACAGGACTACATCCAGCATCTCTACGATCGTCTCCATGGGAGAATAGCAGCCTGCATTGCTGCGAAAGGTGGATATACACTGTACTAGTGCCGACATTGTGCATGCTCTGTTGCCTGTGTCTATGTGCCTGTGGTTCTGTCAGTGTAATCATGTGATGTATCTGACCCCAGGCATGTGTCAATAAAGTTTCCCCTTCCTGGACAATGAATTCACGGTGTTCTTATTTCAATTTCCAGGAGTGTATTTCTAAAACCTGTTGCTGGTTGCAGCTTTTCCTGCAGTGTAACAGGCTTAGTTTTTCTGACACGATTTAGATTTTAAGATTTATAAACAATTTTAGAATATCAGAACGAATTTTCACTCTTAAGCGAAATGTGCGCTGATCTGATAGTCTAAGATTGTCTGCTAGAACGGGACCTGATCCCTAGAACTTCACATTTCGCGAGCAAGTGCTCTGCCGACTGAGCTACCCAGAAACGACTCATGATTGCCTATCACAGCTTTATGCAGGAGAACCTTTATGAAGAGTGGAAGTTAGGTGAGAGATGCGGAACTTATGCTGCGGTTTTTCGCTCACAAGACCTTTCTGTGTCCCCTTCATCCACTGAAAGTGCCACCAGGTTTCTGAGTTTTTACTTCCAACGACGCAGGACAATACTCCATGAAGTCTCTTTCTAGAACGACACATGCAGCATGACCCATGCTGTTCGAACGCAGCTGTTGGTGCCCAAAGGGGACAATACAAGCATTACAACTTATCGCCAGATGTAGGTGTGTTAATGATGACAAGAACTATCACAGAGATTATCATTCTTGCAGATGACTATTATGGCAAGATTGATTAGCGAAATACTGCGCCCTTTTGATGTCAACAGCCGGCAACGCATCTACGAGATCACTAAGAATGTTTTTACATTTCCTTGCCACTGCTTGACACGTTAATTTCAGAGGAAGGCAATTACAGTTTTTTTAAAGAGATACGCCACTTTAACTTCATATATTCGTTTGTAAAGAGTGTAAGGGCGGTAGACAGCTCACTGTTACCATATTAAAAATTTATCATTAAGTTAGATTGATAGAAATTTGAAGACAAGAAACAATACAGTAAAAAACGAACAAGATGGTAAATTTCCGTTTATTATTAGCATGATACACTTTTGCGCAACATTTGTAAAAGCCCGCAATAATTAAGGAAGGCATCGAAGTAGGGGCAAACAACTGTGCAATCGAGCCTACATGGGAATTTGAGACAAGTACGAAATATCAAATACACAGTAAGGTAGTTCATTATCTGAATATTTAAAACAATTAAACTGCAAATAACAAACCTAGGCTCTGTCTATTTTAATGGTGAGATATATATGTACCTCGATCACGAGTAAAGGTGCTTGCACAGCGAAAGGTGAAAGGGAAGAATAACCGGCTTGTAACCGGACAATGCCTGAACTGCAAACTGAAGCTGTTGGTAATTACTGATTGTAAGGGATACACGCAAGTTTCTGCAGTTGTGAAAAATAGGTATCTTTTCCTATGCTTAGTGGATCATTAGTTAGCATTTTGCAGCGAGTATCTTGTCCTCTTCACCTCAAATGAGTTTTTGGTCTCCCCTAACGTGCGTAAATCGCTTGAGTTAAATTCCGAAATTCTTCGTTCACGGATACCCTTTCGATAGTATTGTTCAATCACAACGAGTACGCCATGACATAATGTTTATGCGCCACTCAATTTTGGTATATGACGACATAATACAAATCGTAAATCTCATTAACGAAAGATCTGCTACAACAGTCAATAAAGAAAGTACGAGATTTCCACCCACATTCACAATTTTTTAGACTTGGTACAACAACTTGATAATATAAAACATAAGTAAATATTAAATAATAATGCACATACACTGACGCAGCAAGGAAACTGGTATTGGCATGCACATTCAAATACAGAGATAATGTATGTAAACAGGCAGAATACCGCGCTGACGCCGGCAACGCCTATATAAGACAACAAGTGTCTAACGCAGTTGTTAGATCGGTTACTTCTGGTAAAATGTTTCGTTATCAAGATTTAAGTGAGTTTGAACGTGGCGCAAGAGCGGTGGGACACAGCATCTCCGAGGTAGCGATGAAGTGGGGATTTTCCCGTACGAGCATTTCACAAGTGTACCGTGAATATCAGGAATCCGGTAAAATATCATATCTCCGACATTGCTGCGACCGGGAAAAGGCCCTACAACAACGGGACCAACGAAAACTGAAGAGAAGCGTTCAACAGGACAGAAGGGCAACCGTTCGGCGCATTTGCTGGAGATTTCAATACTGGGCCGCCAGCAAGTGTCAGCGTGCTAACTATTCAACATAACATAATCCATATGGGCTTTCGGAGCCACTTGTGTGCGCTTGATGACTGCACGATACAAAGCTTTATGCCTCACCTGGACCCGTCAATACTGACATTAGACTGTTTTAAGGCCTAAAAAAGAAGTTGCCTGGTCGGACGAGTCCTGTTTCAAATTGTACCGAGCGGATGGACGTGTACGGCTATGGAGACAACCTCAAGAATCCACGGACCATGCATGTCAGCAGGGGACTGTTCAAGCTGGTGGAGGCTCTGTAATGGCTTGGGGTCTGTGCAGTTGGATTGATATGGGACCCCCTGATGCGTCTAGATACGACTGTGGTAGGTGACACGAACGTAAGCATCGTGTCTGATCACCGGCATACGTGCATGTCCATTCCGCATTCCGACGGACTTGGGCAATTCCAGCAGGACAATGCGACATCCCACACGTCCAGAATTACTAAAGAGTGGCTTCAGAAACACTCTTCGGAGTTTAAACACATCCATTGGACACCAAACTTCCCAGATATGAACATTATTGTGCATACCTGGGATCCCATGAAACGTGCTGTTCAGAAGGGATCTCCAACACCATTTATTCTTACAGATTATGGACAACCCTACAGAATTCACGGTGTCAGTTCCCTTGAGCACTACTTCAGACGTTAGTCGAGCCCATGCCAAGTCGTGTTTCGGCATTTTTCCGAACCCGCGGGGACCTTAAACGATACTAGGCAGGTGTACCAGTTTCTTTTGCTCTTCACCGTATAAACTAGATGGTGAAATGTAGTGTGAAGATTTTCTCATTGACAGGAATATATGAGCGGTGGCCGGATATTGCAGTTAGATGGATCGTATGGCGTGATTGTGGGCATGACACCTAAGTCTGTTACGGATAAGTGTATGGTGACCGTCAGTATGATCACACACCTTTATAAATGAAAAGTAATTAAAACTTTCGTGTATGTTAATGAATAGCTAAATTCACCCTGAACTCAATCCCAATTTTATGCAGAAGTTTGTTAAGGAAAAGCACTGATAAGGAAAGAAAATTGTTTAGAAGAATATAGGAATCAGCAGAAAATCACGTGAAGCCACGTGACGCAATCGGTGAAAAGGATAGCGTGTGATGCAAAGATAATAAGTCGCGAGAGGAGACACCGACACAAACAAAGAGGCTGAAGACATCGAGAATGGTAGGCGAAGGTGTGTTCGACGGCGAATGATTCGCGAGTGACGCTGACATTGTGATATAATTAACAATTCTTACGTCGAACATTGGAGGCATAAGATCGGCGTGGCTGTTAAATAAGAAAATCGTCCAATAAGTTTTATTTTGACAGAATAGTCAAGTTAGTGAAGTTAAAAGGCAGAATCAATGTTAATGCTCCCAAAAGGAAATTTTCGCTCTGTAGCACAACGTGAGCAGATATGAAACATACTGGTAGATTAAAACTGTGTACAGGGCCCAGACTGGAACTCGGAACGGACAAGTGCTCTACCCAGTAAGCTGCCCAAATACAACTCTGTACCCATCCTCACAGCTTTGCTTCCGTCAGTAGTGTTGTATGGTAAGATTTGGTGCCATTAAAACAAACTTTAAACAATAAATGAAGACCCAAAAGGAATAATTCTAAGACCATTATTTCGGCTAATGCCGAGGTCTATGCACTCAAGCAGAGTTCGGCATTACCTTAAAGGAAACACAGAGCAGATTATGCTCAAATGTGGCATAATACATCTTCAAAGTAGAAGATACATCTCAATTGTGTTTCACGATAATGACTCGGGAATTTCAGAGATCAAAATTAAAGACTGAATATCGTATAGTCTGTCAATAAAATTTCACTGCAGTCAGATTACATCACACGAACAAACATCCGTTGTTCAAGTTAACATTTAAGGTCACTTGATAGTGAATCTGCGTCAAAAATTCGATTTTTTTCCATCTTAAATCAATATTTAGAGTTTTGTGAACAAAATGGCAGTTAAATGAATCGATTCGGACATCAAGAACATCTTTAAAAACAAATTTAAATGTATGTCGGTATGCGGCCTTGGACTCCAAAGCGTTTTTAAATGTGTTGCAAAATATGCTTATGGAAGAACTGTAAAAATTATAAAATTAGAATATGTTGGTCATGTCCAAAAGAGGATGGGCACTCGTTTACGTAAGCTAATAACACATATGAAGGGGAAACTCAGTGATGGCAAACCAATTGGTGGTCGGGGTCGCCTTACTAAGGAAGACGTGAACAAACTGCACCTCTGTTATGGTTTAGCCATAAGAAGGAATGGAGACAATATTGAGGCAATGAAGAAACCAGTATGGGCTACCTTTTTCCATAAAGTTTCTACGGATGACCATCTACCCCATGCTCTCTGCGACAGTCGTGTAGACACATGATGTGGTTACAAAAAAGCAATAGCAAATGGTGAGACTTATGCACACCATCACTCCCTGCCAGTTGAGGTATTGAAAGCAATTAATCCCATATACAGGGACATAAGGGACATTTAACTATTGTCCGGGTGCTTACATGGAAAGATACAAAATGCTAATGAATGTTTCAACCATGAGATATGGGAACGCCTTCCTAAAACTGTGTTTGTTGGTTTCAATACCATGATATTAGGTGTATTAGATGCAGTTATTTGCTTTAATGATGGGGCAGTTAGCAGATGTGATGTTTTAGAGTTGTTGGCACTAACTCCTGGTTTCAATATGAGACAAGCACTGATGGCAATTGATTCCTTGAGAGTGGCCGAAGGCCAAAAATGGGTTCTTGAGGCAACCAATGAAGCCAGAAGAGCAAAGAGGAGCAAGAAAAGGAAGAGAGAAGATGAAGAACGATCAAAACAAGAATATTATGCAACTGGAGGATTTTAAGAACAACAAAGGTGAGTAATAGGTGAAATGTATCTTTAAACTAAATTTCCCAAGAATCAAGTTTTGTGACATGTTTATTTTAGGCAAAATAACTATTTGAGGTAGAGGTCTGAAATTTTTTTGATATATCAGGCTAACATTTGGAGAAAAGTAGCTACAGACTCCAGCTTAGTATCACCAGGAGGAAAAATATACCCTTATTAATTATTAAAAAATTACCTTAATTTTGACTGTCTAATTTATATGTATTTATAGTATAAAAACCATTGATTGAAATCATTTGATTGTAGTCTGTTATTTAGATAACAGTGTCATAAATGTGTACACAAAGTTTTAAGCATCTAAGAAACGTAGTTAATAAGTCTAGAGACTTCAAACATCGACTGGCAGGAAAAATTTTAAATTACTCACCGACATAAATGTTTACATAGTAAAGTTTATATCAAAGCTATTCTGCTTATTCTTAAACCAATATCTTCATCGATAAAACATTTTGATTGCGTTAAAATTTCTTTGTACTCAGAGTTCAGATTATGTAGTTAGCCCTCATAAACTTTATGAAAATTCTTATTGCTTTTCCAAACGTTCTCTGGCAAGTTACCTTAAGGATTAGCGTTTAAAAGTTCAAAAACAGTAAATACAGTAGGCATCCACGTTGTAAGTGATCCAATGTTCCAGGATTTTTAGGTTAGATGGCCTTGGGCACGTACAGAAAGGGCAACAGCCTCAACGGGTGCGGGGCAAAATCAGGACATGCCCCCGCAGCAATCGGTATTGTAATTGTCAACTGTCGAAGCTGCGTTGGTAAAGTACCGGAACTTCAAGCGCTGGTAGAAAGCACCGAAGCTGAAATCGTTATAGGTACAGAAAGCTGGCTGAAGCCAGAGATAAATTCTGCCGAAAATTTTACAAAGGTACAGACGGTGTTTAGAAAGGATAGATTGCCCGCAACTGGTGGTGGAGTGTTCGTCGCTGTTAGTAGTAGTTTATCCTGTAGTGAATTAGAAGTGGATAGTTCCTGTGAATTATTATGGGTGGAGGTTACACTCAACAACCGAACTAGGGTAATAATTGGCTCCTTTTACCGACCTTCCGACTCAGCAGCATTAGTGGCAGAACAACTGAGAGAAAATCTGGAATACATTTCACATAAATTTTCTCAGCATGTTATAGTCTTAGGTGGAGATTTCAATTTACCAGATATAGACTGGGACACTCAGATGTTTAGGACGGGTGGTAGGGACAGAGCATCGAGTGACGTTATACTGAGTGCACTATCCGAAAATTACCTCGAGCAATTAAACAGAGAAACGACTCGTGGAGATAACATCTTGGACCCACTGATAACAAACAGACCCGAACTTTTCGACTCTGTAAGTGCAGAACAGGGAATCAGTGACCATAAGGCCTTTGCAGCATCCCTGAATATGGAAGTTAATAGGAATATAAAAAAAGGGAGGAAGGTTTATCTGTTTAGCAAGAGTAATAGAAAGCAGATTTCAGACTACCTAACAGATCAAAACGAAAATTTATGTTCTGACACTGACAATGTTGAGTGTTTATGGAAAAAGCTCAAGGCAATCGTAAAATGCGTTTTAGGCAGGTACGTGCCGAGTAAAACTGTGAGGGACGGGAAAAACCCACCGTGGTACAACAACAAAGTTAGGAATCTACTGCGAAAGCAAAGAGAGCTTCACTCGAAGTTTAAACGCAGCCAAAACCTGCGTGAAGCATTCAGTGAATTCGAAAGTAAAATTCTATGTACCGACTTGACAGAAAATCCTAGGAAGTTCTGGTCTTACGTTAAATCAATAAGTGGCTCGAAACAGCATATCCAGACACTCCGGGATGATGATGGCATTGAAACAGAGGATGACACGGGTAAAGCTGAAATACTAAACACCTTTTTCCAAAGCTGTTTCACAGAGGAAGACCGCACTGCAGTTCTTTCTCTAAATCCTCGCAGAAACGAAAAAATGGCTGACATCGAAATAAGTGTCCAAGGAATAGAAAAGCAACTGGAATCACTCCATAGAGGAAAGTCCACTGGACCTGACGGGATACCAGTTCGATTTTACAAAGAGTACGCCAAAGAAATTGCCCCCCTTCTAACAGTCGTGTACCGCAAGTCTCTAGAGGAACGGAGGGTTCCAAATGATTGGAAAAGAGCACAGGTAGTCCCAGTCTTCAGGAAGGGTCATCGAGCAGATGCGCAAAACTATAGACCTATATCTTTGACGTCGATCTGGTGTAGAATTTTAGAACATGTTTTTTGCTCGAGTATCATGTCGTTTTTGGACACCCAGAATCCACTATGTAGGAATCAACATGGATTCCGGAAACAGCGATCGTGTGAGACCCAACTCGCTTTATTTGTTCATGAGAGCCAGAAAATATTAGATACAGGCTCCCAGGTAGATGCTATTTTTCTTGACTTCCGGAAGGCGTTCGATACAGTTCCGCACTGTCGCCTGATAAACAAAGTAAGAGCCTACGGAATATCAGACCAGCTGTGTGGCTGGATTGAAGAGTTTTTAGCAAACAGAACATAGCATGTTGTTATCAATGGAGAGACGTCTACAGACGTTCAAGTAACCTCTGACGTGCCACAGGGGAGTGTTATGGGACCATTGCTTTTCACAATATATATAAATGACCTAGTAGATAGTGTCGGAAGTTCCATGCGGCTTTTCGCGGATGATGCTGTAGTTTACAGAGAAGTTGCAGCATTAGAAAATTGTAGCGAAATGCAGGAAGATCTGCAGCGGATAGGCACTTGGTGCAGGGAGTGGCAACTGTCCCTTAACATAGACAAATGTAATGTATTGCGAATACATAGAAAGAAGGATCCTTTATTGTATGATTATATGATAGTGGAACAAACACTGGTAGCAGTTACTTCTGTAAAATATCTGGGAGTATGCGTGCGGAACGATTTGAAGTGAGATGATCATATAAAATTAATTGTTGGTAAGGTGGGTACCAGGTTTAGATTCATTGGGAGAGTGCTTAGAAAATGTAGTCCATCAACAAAGGAGGTAGCTTACAAAACACTCGTTCGACCTATACTTGAGTATTGCTCATCAGTGTGGGATCCGTACCAGATCGGTTTGACGGAGGAGATACAGAAGATTCAAAGAAGAGCGGCGCGTTTCGTCACAGGGTTGTTTGGTAACCGTGATAGCGTTACGGAGATGTTTAATAAACTCAAGTGGCAGACTCTGCAAGAGAGGCGCTCTGCATCGCGGTGTAGATTGCTCGCCAGGTTTCGAGAGGGTGCGTTTCTGGATGAGGTATCGAATATACTGCTTCCCCCTACTTATACCTCCCGAGGAGATCACGAATGTAAAATTAGAGAGATTAGAGCGCGCACGGAGGCTTTCAGACAGTCGTTCTTCCCGCGAACCATACGCGACTGGAACAGGAAAGGGAGGTAATGACAGTGGCACGTAAAGTGCCCTCCGCCACACTCCGTTGGGTGGCTTGCGGAGTATAAATGTAGATGTAGATTTTAGCAACGAGGAACCATATAAACAGTTACTACCAAAGGGCGCACTACATTTCTCTTTCCGTGCCAGGATAGGTAACATCAGACAGGTGTGAAGCGAACATCGGAGTGTGTCATGACTAACTGACTTTGAACGTGGAATGGTAATTGTGCAAGGTGCATGTGTCACAGCTTGTACGAGATTACAACGAATTGGTGTTTCCGAGGTAAGCAGATGTAGGGTGTAACTTCAACTTCGCAGAGACAACGTTTCATTGCTGCAAAGGCGACTACAAATGTTTTACAAATGTATGTCACGGAGCATCCGCAGAGGCATATGGAGCACTCGTCAGTCTACTGCCACTGATACCACCATCGATTTATAGTTTTAGGTTCCAGGAACCCATTTCAACTGCATACGCTTCAGCGACTGACATGATTTATGACATTCAGTGCTTCTTTATGACTTTTGTCTGCTCTGTACATCAAGCATCACTGTGAATTCAGTTCGTAATCCGTCGGCATTTTGTCGTCTAGCGTTGGTGCCTCAGAATTATGGGGCCCGTTGTTCGATTCCCGGGCGGGTCAGAGAATTTCCCCACCACGGGACTGGATGTTTGTGTTGTCCTCATCATTTCATCATATTTCGCGAAAAATGGCGGGACTGGTCAATATAAAGAATGGTAATTTGTACGGACGCTAATAATCGCGTTGTCGAGCTCTTCACAAGCCAAACATCATCATCCGTTCGATTTCTGCATTGTCTATACTGTCAGCAGTGGAACACAAAATACCGACAGATTCAAGCGAAAATCGTTTCAGTACTCCACGTAATCACTGTCGAAAAATTTCAGCATCCAAATTGCGCTTCTGGAGAATCCTACTCTTTCTCTAACTCAGTGCTGATGTAATTAAATGATCAACAAGTGTGCAAGCAAATCGATCGTGTGAACACGACTCTGTGGATTGTCCTTAACTGTCGTGCTTCTTCTGTCACTTACTCGGTCGGGGGAGTCCCGTTCATTTCTATTTCTGACCATCCAGTTGCAGGACTCCGTAGGCGAATACTTGGTTTGGTTTGCCTTTCTGGAAAGGAAGAGTGTCGCTCCATATCAGACGCAAGAGATGGTTGTGTAAACATCGTTGTAGATATGTTGTTGTTGTAGTCTTCAGTCCTGAGACTGGTTTGATGCAGCTCTTCATGCTACTCTATTCTGTGCAAGCTCCAACTCCCAGTCCCTACTGCAGCCTACATCTCTCTGAATCTGCTTAGTGTATTCATTTCTTGGTCTCCCTCTATAATTTTTACCCTCCACACGCTGCCCTCCAGTACCAATTTGGTGATCCCTTGATGCCTCAGAACATGTCCTACCAACCGATCCCTTCTTCTTGTCAAGTTGTGCCACAAACTCTTCTTCACCCCAATTCTGTTCAATACCTCCTCATTAGTTATGTGATCTACCCGTCTAATCTTCAGCATTCTTCTGTAGCACCACATTTCGAAAGCTTCTATTCTCTTCTTGTCGAAACTATTTATCGTCCATGTTTCACTTCCATACATGGCTACACTCCATACAAATACTTTCAGAAACGACTTCCTGACACTTAAATCAATACTCGATGTTAATAAATTTCTCTTCTTCAGAAACGCTTTCCTTCCCATTGCCAGTTTACATTTTATATCCTCTCTACTTCGACCATCACCAGTTATTTTGCTCCCCAAACAGCAAAACTCCTTTACTACTTTAAGTGTCTCATTTCCTAATCTAATTCCCTCAGCATCATCCGATTTAATTCGACTACATTCCATTATCCAAGTATTCCTTTTGTTGATGTTCAACTTATACCCTCCTTTCAAGACACTGCCCATTCCGTTCAACTGCTCTTCCAAGTCTTTTGCTGTCTCTGACAGAATTACAATGTCATCGGCAAACAAAGTTTTTATTTCTTCTCCATGGATTTTAATACCTACTCCGAACTTTTCTTTTGTTTGCTTTGCTGCTTGCTCAATATACAGATTGAATAAGATCGGGGAGATGCTAAAACCCTGTGTCACTCCATTCCCAACCACTGCTTCCCTCTCATGTCCTTCGACTCTTATAACTGCCATCTGGTTTCTGTACAAGTTGTAAATATCCTTTCGCTCCCTGTATTTTACCCCTGCCACCTTCAGAATTTGAAAGAGAGTATTCCAGTCAACATTGTCAAAAGCTTTCTCTAAATTTACAAATGCTAGAAACGTAGGTTTGCCTTTCTTTAATCTTTCCTCTAAGATAAGTCGTAGGGTCAGTACTGCCTCACTTGTTCCAACATTTCTACGGAATCCAAACTGATCTTCGCCGAGGTCAGCTTCTACCAGTTTTTCCATTCGTCTGTAAAGAATTCGCGTTAGTATTTTGCAGCTGTGACTTATTAAACTGATAGTTCGGTTATTTTCACATCTGTCAACACCTGCTTTCTTTGGGATTGCAATTATTATATTCTTCTTGAAGTCTGAGGGGATTTCGCCTGTCTCGTACATCATGCTCACCAGATGGTAGAGTTTTGTTAGGCCTGGCTCTCCCAAGCCTGTCAGTAGTTCTAATGGAATGTTGTCCCGGTGCCTTGTTTCGGCTTAGGTCTTTCAGTGCTCTGTCAAACTCTTCACGCCGTATCATATCACCCAATTCATCTTCATCTACATCCTCTTCCATTTCCATAATATTGTCCTCAAGAACGTAGCCCCTGTATAGACCCTCTATATTCTGCTTTCCCTTCTTTGCTTAGAACCGGGTTTCCATCTGAGCTCTTGATATTCATACAAGTGGTTCTGTTTTCTCCAAAGGTCTCTTTAATTTTCCTGTAGGCAGTATCTATCTTACCCCTCGTGAGATAAGTCTCTACATCCTTGCATTTGTCGTCTAGCCATCCCTGCTTAGCCATTTTGCACTTCCTGTCGATCTCAGTTTTGAGGCGTTTGTGTTCCTTTTTGCCTGCTTCATTTACTACATTTTTGTATTTTCTCCTTTCATCAATTAAATTCGGTATCTCTTCTGTTACCCAACGATTTCTACTAGCCCTCGTCTTATTACCTACTTGATCCTCTGCTGCCTTCATTATTTCATTCCTCAAAGCTACCCATTCTTCTTCTACTGTATTTCTTTTCCCCATTCCTGTCAATTGTTCCCTTATGCTCTCCCTGAAACTCTGTGCAATATGTTTACAAATGTACTAAAGAGTTATCATACATGATGTTTTATAAAACGCCAGACCAACAAAATAATATGAAATATACATTATTTTTTCCCATGCAATGTTAAGTTTTATTCGTATCATTTTAAAAATAGCCTTTGCTGACATAAAATTTGACACGGTGCGTAAATAATCTTCAGCTGCCTGCTGATAACGAAATTAATAATGTTATGTCTTTTTTTTTGTTTTTAGCTTGAGCCTTGGCCGTAAAGCAGGTATAAACACTCATCTACATGTTAAAAATGTGATACAGAGGACATTTAACAATATTCATCCATGCACAGTCATTGCAGTTGTGTCAGTATATAAAAGGTAAAAACTAAATACACATTTACATAGCAGGCATGTCCTCATCTTGAAATTGTAGCTCGACAGTATCTGCACTTCAGTAACTCCTTACTGCCTCTACTTCACGGCCTCCATTTTTGGTAATTTTATCGCTAATATCATTTCTTCTACAGATTATGTTTTTCTTTCGTTTATTCTAAATCCACTGTGTGTGCTCATTAGACTGTTCGTTCCAGCCAACAGATCCTACAATTCTTTCAGACTTTTGGTGACAATATCGTTATTTGTGCAGAGATTGGTACGCTTCAGACGACCTTGTCACCTGGATATTCAATTATTTTATGAAAAAATCCTTCGACCACTTTTTACAAATCGTATTAACGCGCAATAGACAGACAAACAGTTGGCAATTCTTACTCTGATAACTTTCCAAGATAAATCCGGCTTGTAAGTAGGTAGCATTTACAGTGTGGCATTATACAGTCCTTTATAAGAAATTGAGTGCTACGCTCTGAAATGTACCACTGAAAAAATGAGGGATTTCTCAGCAACGCTTCACGTGTCGTTTGCCTATTCAAATGTCAAGAATGCTTCTTCTGTGGACATGTATCGACCACGCCCTGCCACTACCCTCTGGGATGGGTAACAAAGTTACACTGGGCCCTCAGTGCATGCAGGGAAATCGTTTGTGGAAGCTAAACATTGACTCGACGACTTAATAGTAAGCCGTTGCCATTTGATTAAAGGGCTCGACTAATTTAGAGCTCACTAACTAAAGTCTGAAAAACAACATTGAAAGAGAAAGTGAACATGACATCTGGACTGTTGAATTGTTAACTACTTGTTAATACTTCGTTTCACATGTTATGTAAATATTTGGTGTGCATGTCGTAATTATCTCTCACCGTCTGTGTTACAAAAACTTTCAGAGCATCGGTATTTCGAAATCTTTCACTATGGAAGTTAAGGTTCAACCATTCTTTTATTAAGCGCGGCACACCACTAGTATTCTGATAATGAAGTATGTTTTAGAACTGCGATTTGATGTGTTAATAAAAAAAGTGGCCAGGCGCGCGTAGAACTCACGCACTGACGTTTCCGTACAAAGTTAATTATGTGTGCAGACAGCTCATCCATCCGAGGAATCGAGAAGCTCGACGATTTCTACCTATTATCAACATTGGCAAGATATCTGTCCCGGAGATTCAAAAATTTTGGAGATCATTTTAAATTTAATATTGAACTGCGTAACAAATGATAAAAGAAGTATTTTGTCATGCGATATAATTACCTGTACAAATCTTGCCTCTTAACTGATTTTATGATTCTAGGCCAACACGAAGTACCTTATAGATTTTGATGAGTAAGTTTGTGAGTTTCAAAATATATGACATCAATGGCCATAAATTTTGGCTGCGTTTACATATAAGCTTACATTTATTGCACACCCAAGCGGCCATACACCGTAGTAGTTGTAACTTGATATATCTACCCGTTTCTGAGAGAAAGGAGTCTTAATAAAGGGGTGAATAGAAAGTCGAATAAGAAGTGACAAATAATTCTTCTTTCGTGTGATGTAATTACAAATTCATATTATTCGAATTTTTTTCTACTGCGAACCCTTGCTTCTTGCATAATTTCAGTATTCTAGACTAGCGGTAAGTACCCGACGATTTTTGTGAGTGAGTCTGCGAGTATGAAAACATTTGACATAAATGGCCGTATCCCTTGGCTACACTGATTCGAATCTTAAAGTTTTTACACCACCCAGGTAATCTATACTTCAGTATTTGACACAAATTTCAACTTATACTTTTACCCGTTTTGGAGAAAATGGTTCTTTTACAACTGAACAAACAGGGAGACATACAAACAGACAGCAAAATGATCCTATAAGGGTTACGTTTTCTACCCATTTAGAAACGGAACCCGAAATATGAAGAATAATTTACTTTACATTTAGCATCTCGTATGAACCAGCTTATCATGGCTTATATTAGGTCAGTTCTAGACTCTTTCGAAAAAATTTTTTTAATTCTGTATAGCACTTCATGCCATCAAAATACGGTATGTAATTCCATTACCCACTTGTTTCTTCTGTGTCAAAAATATTGTGAAACCTCATTAACTTCGAATCTGTTGGTCGGGGAATAACGTAACCTAATCGTTCCCCTGGAGACGTCTATTACGTTCCAAAATATCCTGAGGGCTCTGTGGAGCCTCCTTCGTCTTGGGTCCCTTGTCCCATTTGCCGGGGCCTCCAGGGAACTGGTGGCACACGCGATAGGCGTCTGCCGTAACAGCCAATAACGTGAGAGCGCGGTCGACCACTTCCGACAGCGTGGCTCCTGGAATTCCTTCTGCTGTTTCCACGTTGCCCCTGTCGCCGTCTCAAATAGCTTAGGTCAATGACACTTTTACTTGTTAGCTGCTCGTAACGAATTACCGCAGGTGGAGTTGCACTGTCCAGTGTGCACAGTTCCATTCTTTTCGTTTTCCCTCCTTCCCGCCCTCGTTGCTCTTCCATTTTAATTTTAAGACTCAGTTACGATCAATACATCTTAGTAATTTGAATTTTTACAATAAACTCGATTTATTCTAGAGTATATCAGCTGATAATGCGCAATGAAAAATTATTAATTAATCTGATATGTGTGGATAGACATGCAGTTATGTTAAAATAACAACACTAATAAATATTTCTAGTCTAGAGAATAGATGTAAAAAATTTTCGACGTTTATTCCTTACGTACTGCAGGGGCTACCCGGATGTCTGTTACTTCACTTTTTCTGTTTGAGTTGGGTTTATTGAATCGTATTTCCAATAATTCGCTACAAATATGAAATCATATATACAGAGAAGTCATAATGTATATGGTTGAACACTTATTTATGATCATTTTATAGTTTTCACATACACTATAAGATGAAAAAAAGGTCGCACCATGAAGGAGTCATCGGAATGGGGCGGAAATCCGTAGATGTGATGCGCAGATAAACAAATGGTTGCAATTTCAGAAAAATTGGATGATTTAGTCAAGAGAAAGGGCTTCACAATAATTGCAGTTCATTATCATCATTCGGTAGTTTCTGCTTCACACGCAGCCACTTTCTTTGAATATGTCTGTAGGTCTGAAGATGATAAGGTGATGATCAAAACAGGACAGATTTTCAATAAACGTGCCTTGCGAGCTAGACATAATTTATTCCCAAGCTTCTGTAATATGACTCGAATATTATTTTTTCAGAAGGTGCCAACTTTCAGTTCTATATTGTATTATGATAAGCTGTGAATGATAAGACGGTAATCTACTGACGTTCTTCCGAAATTTCTAAGGTTTCTTTATTTCTGTGTTTTATACGAGGAATCCTCGGTCTCCAGTCGCCAGTAACAGAGCATCTACGCTTTGTGAGACCTGTTGCCATCATGTTTGTATTGCTCTAACAGTAACCAGAAAACAGCCATAATGCCTATAGTCTGAATCTTTGTTGTGACTCTACGGTGAAATATTCCTGTTGAAATATGATGTTCACTGTAGAAAAGAATTTAATGTTGCCTTATCTCTTGGCAACAGTTTGTGAACTCTGACAGAGGTGCGAAACTTTCAAGTTAACAGAAAAATAAGTAAACGTAATAAAGGGTATGTAACAACCCTGTTACCCCATAACCGTGTACACATGAAACGTTTCTCACCCGTTAGAAGAAGTGTTCAAAATTGCGACTGGCTCGATCGTGACCGATTTTGTAGGTACGCACCCACAACTTTTCCACCAGCTCAAAACTCCCCGATTGTTTACGTACAGAAACTACACTGCACCGCCTACTGCAGAATTAAGAATAACACTGTCAAAAACAAAATCTGTACACATATGAAGAGTATGCAATTAAAGCTCGAGAACAAAGGAGCTACAGAGCATTTTGCCGTACTGCAGTGCGAAGAAATGGAGTCATTTCTGTGCAAACGTGGCACACGTTCCGAATCGTATACATTTACATTACTGAGCAGGTATTCTCAGTACAACACAGTCACGTAGCTAGAGTGATACCAGTCTAAACAAAATACTAAGTAAAAAGTAATATATGACTAACTGTAACAAGAAAAAAGAAATTTGTCAGCTATGAAAGTTAATTTTCGAACCATTGAATTCATACAGCAAAATTACTAATTTCAGCCACTGTTTTCCTCCACATTCTAATATGTGAAAGCTTAAGTGCATGGTGTAGCTCATCATGTTGCTTCATCACAATATGGAGATTTTAGAGGGGCAAAGTAGTCGTAGTTTTCATAAGTACCACATAATTGGTAAGCTAGGTCGAAGTACAGACTGTCACTGATTTGAAGTTGGCCACAAATAGTGGTAGTGAATGTTGATTTTTCTCTAAAATCTTTTTAACAATGATCGATTATAGTAAGATAAGTAGTTTCGACCATATCCGGTCATGTTCAGATCTGAAAGATGTGACATTTAGAGTTAGGAGACTGAAATTGCAGTATGTTTTAAATGTATTTACAGATTATAATGTCCAGGCTCATAGGTGAAGAAAACACCATATGGTGGCAGAATAGTATAATACAATTTCGATTAGTATAACAAGTAATATATAGTTAAGTTGTAAAATGAAATCAAAAAACAGTTAAATTTACAATTGTGGGAAGGCAATTATTGGAGTTAAATAGACAATTTGTGTAAATATACAGATGGAAGCTCTTGCAGATGCCGTGTTGTTATAATGATTTTTAATAAAACAGAATAGCTAATAGTATAACAATTTATACAGATCTGAATATGAAGTATTTTGTATCTGTGCATAAAAATACACTTACAGAAAATATGGAAACACCAAGAAGGTGCTAGATGACATAAACGAAAATTGGTAGGCGTGTTTCTACACCTGAAAGATGTTGTTTGTTCGTATTTCGCGCCAGTCACATACGAATGGCGGTCTTAGCACCCCTATGAAGTTGCAAATCAAGTTTTCTTTAAACACAAGCAGCAACGGTAGTGAGTCTTAAGTGCCTTTGAGATTGGAATTGGTGAGTTGACGTTAGTAAAGAATGCCTTTAAAGCAACAAAGACGTCATTATCAACACCTCACTGAGTTTCAACGAGTTCGTGTAAGAGGACTAATAGAAGCTGGATAATCCTTCTAAGATACTGCAGAAACACTTTGCAAGAATGTAGCCACTGTACAGTATTGCTGGCAGCGGTGCTTATGAGAATGTACGGTTGTAAGAAGAGCGGTCTCTGGACGGCCATGTGGCTCTGCCGAGAGGGAAGGCCATTGTGTTTGGCGTAAGGCTCTGTCGCATCGTGCTGCATCTGCAGCAGCAATTTGAGTAGAAATTGGTAACATAGTGACACAGTCAATGATTATAAATCGCTCCGAAACAGGTGCCCTATAGCCTGCATTGCACTTACCGAAAACTACCACCATTTGCCACTTCAGTAGTATCTAGCGAGAGCTCACTGGAGGGCAAGATGGAGGTCTGTTATGTTTTCTGATGAAAATTTGCTCTGCTCCAATGCCAGTGATAGCTGTTTCTCGGTTAGATGGAGGCAGTTGAGGACCTGCAACCTGTTTGCGTGCTACACATATTGGACCCTAAACCTGGAGCTATGGTCTAGGTGCGATTTCGTATGACAGCAAGAGCACTCTCATGGATATCGGACGCACCCTGACTGCAATACTGTCTGGTCATGTGCTGCAACTCATGAATAGCATTCCAGGCGGTCTTTGCTACAGGATACCGCTCGCCCACATACAGCCATTTTAATCCAACATGCTCTACAGAGTGTCGACTTGTTCCCTTGGCCTACCCGATTACCAGACCTGTCTCCAATAGAGCACAATGGGACTTCGTTGGGCGACAACTCCAACGTGATCCACAAACAGCGTTAACCGTCCCTGTATTGACAGAGCAATTGTAACAGACATTGGAACTCCATCTCACAAATTGGCATCTGGCATCTGTCCAACACAATTAATGCACGTTTGCATGCTTGTATTCAACATTCCGTCAGCTACATCACTTATTAACGTACAAGCATTCCACATCTGCCATGACTTATATCGAACTTACATTAGGGTGTGTACTTACAATGTAAATCACCTAAATATGCTACCTAGACAAACATATTCCCCAAATTTCATTACTCTACATTAAATATTTAATGAAGTTTCAATTTTGTTTACTTCAGAGTATAATTATGACCACTATATCTGAATGTCATGAAGTTGTTATGTCAATGTGCATCCTAATTACGTCATTGATGTAAAAATGATAAAAAATAACTGTGATGCAGGTAACTGTTGAAATCTAAAATAAGGAAGACCAACACATTATGTCCCTGCAATAGTGAGAATTTGCATACTGTGAGACTCTGGCCCTGTAGAATTACTGCATCACACAAAATGTATGCAAATAGGTAACTTATAGCTAACCTTTGTGTGCACTGGAGAATATGTGAAGATTATTTGGATATATAGATCATCTACTATTTTCCGTTATTCCATAAAATAAATTATGAAATGAACAATACACAGTGGAGTAAAGAAAAGTATTCAGTTAAAAGTAACGTTTCCAAAATGTAAAAGAACATGGTAAGGCTAAGGTTAAGACTAACTAAATGAAGTAAATATGGTTTAATGCCAAAATGCTACAGTAACCACACGTCTAGGAGATACGTTACCGATATTTAGGTTACTGTAAAGATCCACTCACTATGTGCTATACATTCTGTAACACTCTTAGATCTGGCTCTTTTATATTTTGGTGTGTGTTGTACGATAATATTGTTACAATCTTTTCTAAATATCATTAAAGTTCAATACATTTCCTGTCGTGTACCCTCCATTTCGGTATCTTTAAGATCTGAAGATGAAGAGAAATTGTCGAAAATAATTGTCTATTTTCTATTCCGCTCTTGGAAGTAAAGATTTTACAATAAATCAACATTTATTGAAATAACAGATCACTGGCCCTACAGTGACAATGTCAGGTCATTACAACATATAGTTGAACTAAAATGTGACACTGATGTTTCCTGCTAATAAAATGGTGATGAAATATAATGCTTAGTATCTATATTTCTTATTTGGATATGAGTCTGGCTCTCCCATTCTTCCTGCAAATAACATTATGTGTGTTTTTTGTTTCACTTGCAGGTTGGCTGCCCTGCGGAATGACCGCTTATGGGGCGCAGCAGCAGCTGTCATGCTGCCATCGCATTGGCCTGCCGCTGACCATGTGACCGCATCACGCACTGCTGCCAGCACTGCCGACGAAGGAGCGCAGTGGTCACTGCTAGAGTAACGGCCGCGTCGCGCTTCCGTGACGCGTATCAGCCACGTGCAACTCGCGCCGGTGATACACAGATCGCCAAACACTACCTTACATCGAGGACCAAAGAAAATATTGCCATCATCTGACATAAACTATCTGCTGCAGTACCACACAGACACCAAACATGTTGCCAACCAACGTCATGTCGTTCATGAAGAAGGTAAGTTGGCATCTAATTATTATATATGTACAGTAACATTTAAGACTATTCATTTGTTTCAGTTTACCTAGAACGGATTTCAGGTCCTGTGGTCTGTTCCAATCGCTACTGAACGTGTTTCACTTGTGAGAGACATAATTCACAATAGTTCACAGTCTTTTTTTCCCTGTAAGCTGTAAGCAACTCGAGATCAATTCTAAATCTGTTTTGGAGTATTTTTACCTGAAGGAAGTTTCATAGTGAACTGCAGAATAATACTGGATACGTTTGGGTTTTGCTAGTGTGCAGTTACTAATCTGAATTTCTTCATCAAACTTGTCAGGTCACAACCTTGTTAAATTTGACAACAAATTTGGTCGTCGGATAACAGTCGTGATTCAGTCAACTTTTCTCATTGTTTATAAAGTAAGATAAGTATAAAAAGGATGCAATTAACATAATGTCATTGTTGATACACAGTTTTCATAACATAGCTTCATGCCTTTCACAAATAACTAATACCAGATATTACCTTGTTGTTGTTATTTCCCTTCCTACTTTTTAGGTTACTGTGATTTTAAAATTTCGTTACTTTTTTCACTGAGTATCCTGAAGTAGTCTTCTAACATAAGGTCACTCAAAGGTAATATAGATAAACTCAAAGACGATATAAAGCTTCATGTATTTTCCTCTTTTCGTGTAATTTCTTTTCAGAAGGAGTAAGGCGTATTAGAGATTCATTTTGTTCCACGACTTTTGCGCTAGTCTTGCTTTCTGTCGAAAGCTGTATGCTGAATCTTGGCTATAGCACAAAACTCGTTGTTACTGTTCTAAGTAAATGGAAATGCAGCCTATTTACAATAGGTAGATAACTGTCTCGTGAAGTAATCTATAAGAATTGTTTACATTTATCTCACTGCCTCATTTTATTCTCTTTGTATAAAAGTTCTCCACAATCGAAGTAGAACTATCCACAAAACTTAAAGCAGAACAAAACACCACTATGTATATGAGAACTGCTGAGCAAAAATATTTTATCCTTTGAAATTGCAGTAATCACTGAAATACATATCCCTGTCTTTCAGCAAAACCACAGAGTTCTCAGTTTTAATGCAAGTAATATGAAACTGGTATTTTACACAACACTAAGTATTATCAGGTATCTCTGGTGTATATAAACACTCCTTCCTTTTGTTTGAAGGAAACGTTTCTAAATTTATCATTATGGCCAACGTAATGTCAGCTATATTTAAAGTGTACACTCCTGATATAGTCATAAAAACAAAAAAATGAGAACGATAACTGCAGCCACACAGAAAGTTATTTCTGTACAAAATAGCTAAATTTATGAATTGTAGTTCACATGTTACATGTTACTATGGAAATTAACTACAAGCTAGTTTTTCATTATAAGGTACATACATTTTTAAGCTGCTTCTTAAGGAAGCTTATATAACAATAAAAAGTCGGCGTTCTGAGATACTACTACTACTACTACTACTACTATTCTTGCAGGTATTTTCTGATCTGATTCGACATATTACCGCCGTAATATTTTTAGTAAGAAAACAGCTGATACGCTGAGAACAGAAAAGGCCTAAAGCATACTGTCATCGATTTTGAGATTGTAGCATGTATGTATGCTCTTGACATCCACGCATTGTATGGTGAAATAGTTTTATCTATGTTGTTGGCTCACATTTTATGAAATGAAAATTCATGAAAATCTCTCTGACCGATTTGTCTGACATTAATTTCCATAAAAGCCCAAAACACAAAGCACAATATCATTTTTCTATTAATATCGAGAGTTGTCTACATAGTTCAGAGTATTCATCATGCACGTAACAATAGTAGTTTGTAATGGAAAGTATATTGACAGTTTTATCTGAACCGAAAGCCACAGAATACGCTTAAGGAAAATAATCATAATGAGGACCATCAAGTGTTGGAATAGGTTTTTAACTGCGCGTGTGGTCTGTGTATTATCAGTTCTTTATGTTCTGATTCTAGTTTCGCATTAATTCCAAACTTAACAACTGTCAAAAACACTATTGTCACTATCCTATGTATGGAAGTATTGTGAATTAACATTAATAATAAATGTAGTAATTAATAATAAATATAATCCTAAATATAATCCTTCATAATATAAAATGAGTACACTATTTTCTCAACGTATAGATGGTTGAGACTTGGTTAATAAACAAGTTCAACAAATGAGACTGGTGGCTTGTCTGTAATCCGATTCTCAGTAACATCTATTTTTTTCAAAATTTAGTGTCGGCTCTTTGCGTCCTTGTGGTTATCAGTGCCTCAATTACACTATGATGTGCATGATGTAGTACCCGTAAAAACTGATTTTGAGAAAAACATTGTATCCTTAATATATATTTATTTGTGTAATTTCCAAAGCTCACAAATGTCTAAGCCATTGCAGTTACAGTAATAGTAGTGTGTTTCGGTTACTGAAAGATGCAATCTTATGGAGCATCCAAATTACGTAGAAGTTGAAATTCATCATATTCGTAATCTCGGTCGCTTACCACGTTGCATTAGAGGATGGACTACAGAATATTCAAGAAAGACCTACAATGGATTGGTTTAATCAGAATAAGATCGTCAAAGATGTGTTAAACGAAATCCAATTAGACACGCTACAAGAATGCTCCTGTGTAGTGTGTAAAAGCTGTACCTTCACAACATCTTGAGGCAACCATCCAACATGACACAAGTAATATAGTATTTTCTATTATTGGTGTCTTCGTCAATGATTAACAGATTTTAGGTGTTGTGGGGTTCCGACCATCTTTCTATTCGTAAATCATCAGCGAAAGGAACATGAAGAGAGGCAATGATTGTGGTACATCATTTAATAATGTCAACATATAATGTTCCTGTGTGGTATCTGCTTGCCGAATTACAACAATAAAATGCTAATGCACTGCACAATATTTAATACTATAAGCGTTCGATAATTTCAGGAAAATGAGGTCCCCTTCATGCCCTTGTAGGAAAAACATACGCCCCCACCGTACCACAAGTGATTTCGTCTTACGGCAATAGATTACGGTGCTGGAGTGAAAGAATCCAGTTTCTGAAGCTGGAAGAAATGCTTATCGCCGGATGTAGGGCAAAATAGGGAATACATTTTTTGGTTGTAATTCGCTGATTACAATGTTTTGAATTAAATTTAAAGTTTCTTCACAGTCTGTGAAGTAATTTTATAAAATATTTTATATTACAAATGTTTCGTCTTTTTAATGGCAAGATGTTGTCGATACTTTAGAGGCTGATCTCTTAGAAATGTCCGCTAAGTTCGTAGTCCTGTTTGGGAACTATGCACTTTAATTTCCTTTTTTCACGTACTAACTTCAAAAAATTTTAAACTCTACAACATACATCTCAGAGTAATAAAAAAAGGAAAAGGGCTTTCATTTAGGCTTTTCCGGTATGAATTCCAGTGACAATGATCGCAGTTATTACGGAGTATATTTGCCCATTCCCTTCCTTTGTAGATTTATGTCGACAAGAACTGGCCGCTAGCAATTATTCTACGGTACGTTTTTTTAAAGGTAAAAGTTAGGACATATTTATACGTTTGGTTTATGTACGCATTTCCGCGGTTCCATATAATGCTCTGCTTTCTACGTGATGCTTCAAAGAAGCTCGACGTAGCCAGTATTGGAAAATTTTTTCAAGTAACATACAGACAATTAATCCTTTGGCAGTCTGCGTATATAAGAGAAGTTCGGCTAACAATGAAATTTATTTGTGCTCAGCTTTGCATTCACTTAGTCGTTTTCCCAAATAATTAGAGTGTGAAGACCGGACGTGGATACCTTTCTACCCAGCCACATAGGAGGTTCCATCTAGAAATTTCGCTATCTGAGAGCGCCTGCTTTAAAACGAGTGATAGCAGGAAAATTAAACTTTGTGGGAACATCTGTGAGGACCTGCGAGAAATACTGAATAAACCATTGAAAAATATTCATTTTGATCTTCACATAGGAAGGTAATGATTTAGAATTACGTACCATATTTATGTCCCAGGATACAAACTTTGCTCAATGTGATGACCATCTGCATACACAACAGCTTAGGACCAAACCTGAGATACTATTTCGCAGTTGTTCGCAGCGCTTTCCGAACGGTTGACCATGGAATGTTCAGCTGTCATGACACAGCTCGCCCACAGATTGAATATCGCATATTGAATCCATAATTTTCAGCCACGACCACAGCATTTTCTTCAACAGTTGTGGGACAATTGATCGTTGTCCTCTCCCAGAAGCAGTTCCCAACTTGCTAGTTAATTCGAATCTCCGAATTATATTCTTCAACCACGGTGCAGAAAGAGACCTTCCATACTCTTTTAAGGAGTCGATACTCGCAAAGTGCAGCAACATTTTTGTTGTCATTTTAATAAGACAGTCTTACGAGTGAAACCCTGCTCAACATGTCGAGGCAAATGTTAACTGCCTGTAACCGTAATGCACTGATGCTTGTGTCTGAAGCATACGTCACTGTACCAGTACCGGCGTCGAATAGTGAAGTCATGACACACAGTATAGCAACGCAAATACGACAACGGCCAGTCTGAAAATCGTTACTATAAAGTTGGATACCCAAGCGTTAAATAGTTTCGTCTACAACGGCCCATGTAGCGGAAGTTTCATTATAACTACCTTGTGCTTTGCGTTAGCCTTCTCCTCCCAATCGCGCTCGAAATAATATTCTCCAAGCATATTTCACGTCCTGATATTGACACATGCAGCTGACTGCCAGATTCGCACCAAAACGATCAAGTGTGCATACAATTTACTGTATGCTCTCATCTTAACCTAGAATAGAATGATTATTAGACATGTAGTGACGGTACAGGTTTCCGCTATTGTCCTGAACTCTGTGATATTCTAAGCCCTGGAATGCTCTAGTTACTCGGAGATGACTTGTATAAACGAAAAATACATGAATCATTGAAAATCCTTTTCTGTATTCTTTACGTTATCTTCAAATTACTTTGCCAATCACGAAGTTTATATATGCATTCAGAATTAACCTCCTCGTCTGTACCTCACACAACCTATAATAATTTTGTTAAGAAGAATTAGTAGCTGTGAAGTCCTTTTTTCTATATTTAATTAAATACTATTCATTAGGTGCTACTGGAATAGCACGAAGCTATTTACTCATATATTTATTTCACCGCGACATAGGACATTAAAAATGAAAATGTTTCTACCAGGTAACTACCTATTAAAAAAAAACGCAAAATTATAATAAATGGCTGATTTCACAGATTACCTTTAGGTATATTATTTGACATATTGTCATATGTCTTTGGACACACATTGAAATCGGAAAGGTGTTTGTACATATTAAAAGTTCTCCGTGTGTGTCCGCCTTCCCCCCACCCCCCTCCACCCTACTGATTCTGCAGATATCACCTTCTTCCCATGTTCGGCGCAGTACGTTCCTATGAATCTGTTGAGAAAGCACTGATGATGCGAACTCGCAGTTCTGGTCGGTTTGGAAGAGGAAGCGTAAACTATAAATATTTCGCATAACCCCACACAAAAATGATTCACATGCGGTTAAATCGGGAGAACGTGGACTCCATGACATAAATAGCTGATCATCAATCTCACCAGTTTATCAATTTCCTGCCTAAGGAACCATCAACATCATCATGGGAGTGGGGAGGACCACCATCATATTTGTTGATGAAGTCCACATTGCTGCTACAGTTGTGGTTTGAACCAATTTTCCAGCATGTCCAAATAGACTTGTTCTGTAACGTCTTGGCGCAGAAAAAAAAATGGTTCAAATGGCTCTGAGCACTATGGAACTTAACATCTGTGGTCATCAGTCCCCTAGAACTTAGAACTACTTAAACCTAACTAACCTAAGGACATCACACACATCCATGCGCGAGGGAGGATTCGAACCTGCGACCGTAGCGGTCACGCGGTTCCAGACTGAAGTACCTAGAACCGCACGGACACACCGGCTGGCTGCAGAAAAAAGGGATAGGAGACTGCACAGATCGTGTTAACTGTTGGTGAATCTCGAATCTGCTGGGCGATAGAGTGAAGATTATCATTCTATCAGATTCGCAATCTGCGACTGTTTATTCTGCCTATCACGGGAAAAGTGTTACTTCATCACTGAAGATGAGCTTCTGACAAAACCTATTCTCGATGCCTGTCGCCATTTTGTCTAACTGTTCACTGCTACGCTCTCATAAATGAAATATGAAGTTCGCTGCAACCGTACTAAATTTTTTGAGTTTTATCCATGCGAGTGTTGAGCTTTGCGACAATATGTCAGTTAGCAGCTACAGTGCACAAATAAAATTCCATTGTGGCGTTGGATATCTGCGATTCAGTTATTCAGTATTGGCTGCTGTCATTTGTGCAGTTGATGGTGGTGATGATATTCGTTTGTGGGGCGCCCGACTTCGTAGTCATCAGATCCAGTAGAAGTTCCAAATCTTTCCATTTCGAGTCTCGTCACTTACCTAATGATGATGAGGAGAACACAAACACCCACTCCCCAGGCGGAGAAAATCACCGACCCCGCCGGGAATCGAACCTGTGACCCCGTATTCCAGAGGCAGCAACGCTGTCCTCTAGACCACGAGCTGCGGAGTCATTTGTGCAGTCTGAGTAGACTAATCAGGCAATTGCACATTGCAGAAACATACGCTACGATTACAAGCAACTTGAATGTGCTTATTAATATCGAACGTGAACTGTGTAGTGCGGGTGGCGTGTATCCTTGATCTTTAACACTTCTTCAAGCGAAAGTTAATCAATGCGTTGTGGTGACCAACGCTGGATTTGTTGACTCTTTGAAACAGCTGTTGCGAGAACGCAAAGTTCTGTTAACTCGTTGCATTCTTTTGAAACCTGAATTCATATGTATAGCAGTCTTCTCTGAGTTACAAAGCAGTTCGACGAGATCATGTACAGTTCGATCACGGAAAATTTCATTGCTATGGGGAAAGACAACATCCAGCAAAGCAGAACGTACACCTTCCTCTCGTTACAATAATGTTCCACGGTATCTGGTGGTAACAGATCAGCTTTGAACGTGAGGGATGCCGTTGAGAAAGAACTACGTAAGCCTATCTGGCGGCATTTTCTCTGAGCACTCACCTCGTGCCTTGTAAAGTCGTCCCTCTTGCTCAGTGGATAGGCTTGGTCGTGGTCTCGTTTAGTATTGGCACTGTAAGGCTGAGAATCGTAGGAAAGTCGTGAACTGCTTTTCAATAAAGCTCATGCAATTATTGTTCCAAGGGAAGTCTTTTATTAAGTGCTGCGATACTCAGCAGAGAACTTTCAACATTACACAACATAAGAGTTATGTAGAAAATCATGTTAATATCGAACTCTGTATATTACTAGTTTCTGTGCATTTACACGACCGCGCTCAGATCCAGCCCGGGCTTTAATGTTTCTGATAACTTATTACACACTTAAATGTGTACAGTGATGACCATGCCACCACCAACCAGCTGCTTAATAGTGCAATAATTAATATATTTTGCATACTTTTCGAGAATGGCCCCACATGCACGAACGTTCTCTGTGACCGCCGCCAGTCAACAGCCATTTCATAAAACAGTATTTCGTAACAATATGCTAGAGCCATTACCGACGCCACCGTCGCCACGCAACTTCCGCTGCCGATACGAGAGAACTTCTGGTTCGAGGGCTTTAGTTAACCACAACGAAGGAAATTTCGTGCTGCCGTATATGGTGGAGCTTTGATTAGCCGTTATCAGGTGGAGACGCTGTCCCAGGTGGGTGATGATACCGTACCGCGTCAGTAAAATTCTACACTATCCTTCTCCCCACACCTAACTCTTGTGACATTCGATACATATTTTAACATAAGTTTACAAACTTTCTACAAATGGCTATCAAAGGGTGATCGAGATTTCAGTGTATTGTTTACTCCATATGGTCAATATTGTTTGTAATGCTTCCATAATGTTTAATCATTAGCTGTCTATTTGTCCCATTAGTCATCTACCAGTTTCTGTCATTAACCATCATACAATATTTATGTACGACCGAGACGTTTTTCCCTCACTCATAAGACAAATGCCAGGGTATGAAATGAACGAAACAAAATGAACAGCTTCCTCTCAACTGTAGCCTCTCTATTCAGTTAAAAATCCTACAATATTAAATAAGCACCTAATTATCCTAAATAAATTATATCACAGCAACACAAACATCTACTGGCTGAAAAGGCCCATGCTCTCTTACAGCCAATCGTCCACCATCTCCTTCTGAGGTGGAATGAAAGGTAAAACAAGAAAACCTCTCATGGTAGAAAATAAATTTTACGGAGTGGGAGAATCTGATAGACACGGTTAAAGTTTGGTCGGAAATATGAAAATATTAGTCTAAGATGCTTCTAGTGCTGCCTCGGTCCAATTCAGAAGTAGAGCGTAGTTTCAGTGAAGCGAATATAGCCAAAAGTTCTTATTAAAACAGAATGGGCAACGCCATGCTCAGTTTTATTCTGGCGATTTGTCCTTGCCTTCGGCGACTCGGACTCTTGTTTTCACAGCTTTCAGTATGACGATGCAGCCAGGAAAAATAGTTAAGACCACATAAATTTAGAAATGTTTCGATTTTTCTACAATACCATTCCTTACAAAATAAATATTCTTCATTTCATAGATATGAGGGAAGATATAAGGGAGTATCAAATGAAAAACGAACACCTGCCACAATGGGACCTTGAAATGGTTCCATTCAAAAGTGATCATAACAGAGTGAAGACATTTATCCCAGCTGGAGACGAGGCAATCAATTCCTGTTTCTCAGAAGATGGTCGGCCACTGAAGGATCCTCAACTGCATCACCAGGAGGAGCAGTTGAACGGAATGGACAGTGTCTTGAAAGGAGGATATAAGATGAGCATCAACAAAAGAAAAACGAGGATAATGCAATGTAGTCAAATTAAATCGGTTGATGCTGAGGTAATTAGATTTGTAAATGAGACACTTAAAAGTAGTAAATGAGTTTTGCTATTTGGGGAGCAAAATAACTCATGATGGTCGAAGTAGAGAGGATGTAAAATGTAGACTGGCAATGGCAAGGAAAGCGTTTTTGAAGAAGAAAAATTTGTTAACGTCGAGTATAGATTTAAATGTCGGGAAGTGGTTTCTGAAAGTAATTTTGTGGAGTGTAGCCGTGTATGGAACTGAAACACGAACGATAAATAGTTTCGACAAGAAGAGAATAGAAGCTTTCGAAATGTGATGCTACAGAAGAATGCTGAAAATTAGATGGGTAGACCATATGACTAATGAGGAGGTATTGAACAGAAATGGAGGGAAGAGAAATTTGTGGCACAACTTGACTAGAAGAAGGGATCGTTTGGCAGGACATGTTCTGAGGCATTAAGGGATCACGAATTTAGTATTAGAGGCCAGCGTGGAGGGTAAAAATCGTAGAGGGAGACGAAGAGAAAAATACACTAAGCAGATTCAGAAGGATGTAGGTTGCAGTAGGTACTGAGAGATGAAGCAGCTTGCACAGGGTAGAGTAGCATGGAGAGCTGCATCAATCCAGTCTCTGGACTGAAGACCACAACAACAACATTCGTCAGGCTTCCTGACAGCAAAACTACTGTGGTTGTATGGTTTAAATTTAGGTCGAATTACCGACGTAATTAGTATTCGCGTAACGTTTACAGGAGTCTTTTTCTTTAATTACCCTCACATTCACATTTAAATTAATAATGTTAACGAAATATCTGACTATGCTGGTCCCATAAAACCCCAATGAATACAGACCAAAAAAGATCGAATATTGGGAAGTTCGTGCAGTTGGGAATTGGTAGGATCGAGTGCCACGTACAACATACTAGAAATCCTGACAGGTGAGGGAAGTGTGTGGGGGTGGAGGTGTGTCTGGAGGCCACATTAACACATTTCTCTTGAATAACTCGAAAACCGTGGCCTCCAGCGAAAATGCATTAAATTACTGACAAAATAGCCCTGTCAATTTCTTTCTGTAGGACTAATCATTTGGGAGTAGCGAAAGAGAGAATATGAATATCTCACGCATGATATTTGAAGGCCAGATTTAATATTGAAGGTTGCATAAAACGCTTCCTGTAGGGGCAACTGAAACATGCTGCATAATTTCAAGGCGTCCACGTGTTTACAGTCATTTAATGTACTTTCTCTTAAGTCGAAACTGTATATTAAGACAACATTTATTTACGAAATACATAGTTAATTAATGTCACTTTCATGGGTGGAGTGGTTATTCAAGCATTTTACGTTATTACTATTATTATTCATACGCTTGTTATTACCAAACATTATTAATTAGATTCTAAAATCATCAGCTGAGCACTCTAATACTATTCTCGCCCTGTCAATTGAAATTGTAAAAATGATATCGCCATCGAGGATGACATCAAGCAACGAATCAGTTGTGCCTGTACCAGCATTGTGCATTGTCTTCAGATCTAGCACTGATCTCTGCCTGCCCTGCTTTACGCAGCAGGCAAGCCTCAGACCTTTACGTTCTATGATAAGAATGGACTTTCAGTACCCAACGGCCTAATCATGGATTCGTAGTCCTTCATCCACTTTCGATAGTTGCTCGTGACAAAAGCATTGTAACTGCTTCGCATTTCCGAAATGCAAGTTTCTAGCCAGTGGGCCGTAACAATTGGCGGTTTGTTAAAATACCAGCATTTGTGGCCCTCCTTACATACTTTTATTACCGGGTGGTTCATAAAAATGGTTCAAATGGTTCTGAGCACTATGCGACTTAACTTCTGAGGTCATCAGTCGCCTAGAACTTAGAACTAATTAAAGCTAACTAAATTAAGGACATCACACACATCCATGCCCGTGGCAGGATTCGAACCTGCTACCGTAGCAGTCGCTCGATTCCAGACTGGAGCGCCTACAACCGCACGGCCACTCCGACCGGCTACCGGGGGGTGTGCCCGAAACATCACCAGGTAGTATTCAGTGACTGATGGTCACACTGCTTTGCATTAACAGTACAGGTTAGTTTTTTAAACAAAATCAGTATCACCAAATAATGTGAATGATCAAGGTCATTTTATAGCTCCCAAATTTACGTTTTTTAAGCATTAATTTCCGCGCAAACTCTACGGTTAAACATATAAGCTACTGGTGTGTGCAAATAGGTTCTGGAAGGCTGCCATACGTCGTACTATTGTGGAGCCGTCATCTCATGCTGGGACAATCGGGGAGAACCACTAATGTTTACATTACCAATCCTGGCTGACAACAAATGCTTCACTACTTCGTAGGTCGTTTCGGCTAAATCGGTTTTATCACCGTCCGAGAGAAACAACAGATTTCCCAGCCGCACTGTAAATGGAGTTGTATTTCGAATCCAAACATTTGCTTTGTCTCCACAGCGTTAAATTCCACTAAAGGTTTCTGCAGCCTGCATTTGTCTACATTGTACTTTCCCCGTTAAATAAACGGGGAGATGTACAAAGCATAAATTAACCGTTGTAGCAGTAGCGTTAAGTGGCATGTAGCAGTAACACGAAAGTCTTAACGTTGGATTCAATTATGTTGAGGTATGTTTCGCACGTAAGCTAATGAAAACAGCAGTGCGCGAAAGTGAGATTGAGATACTTGTTTTTAGTTCCTCAAACAAAAGTTATGCAAAATATTGTATTTTTATTCACTCACTCTCTTTGTTTTAAATGTCATCGAAAGACAGATAACCTATGTCAGACAATGTTGTCCGGTTCCACTCTTCACTAAGTTTGTTTTACGGCGTGGGGAGGTTGTAGTTCAATGACAGTTGCTTGTAGCAGGAAATTTGATGATTTTCGGGACATAGCACAAACTGTTACGTTTCTTGTGAAGACACACAATGTTCTTAACTGTAATCTCAGTAATACCTTAACATGTCTCTCATATTGTACAACAACAATTTATTGCAAATGAAATTGTTCTGATTCTTCCTAGTTTGCATTGCTGACTAACGTACTTCTTTTATTTTATGACTTTTTAGCCTCTCTTGAAGTAAGTGCCAATGGGCTCGCTACATGTGATCAAATAGGAGTGGTATTATGCATGTGTCATTTGTCTGCTTTCGGTGTTAGCCAGTTCACGTTTCTCTCGTAAGTCATAGTGGAAACCGTGGATAAAGGCAATCAGGTGAAGGAGATATGTCTTGACTGCTGTCGTAGAGTATATCAATCGGTGCCACACCAACTTACATTAGCAAACCCACGATCATACGGGGGTATAAAACAAAATTTGAGACTGGATTGAGGATCTTTCACTTGGGAGGAGGCCGCTAATTATCTTGGATAGAGAGACATTGATAGAAACAACTTCATGCGTGAATCATGGATATGCATTAGGATTCTTGCTGTTCATGTTGTATATTAATGCTCTGATAGATAATATCGATATTAACCGCAGATAGTGTAATTATTTATAATGATGTACTATCTGAAAAGAGGTGAACAAGTATCGAAACGAAAGTACTGCAGAGACTGATACGCTGCTTTGAACAAAAATGTTGTATAAACTAAGTGCAGTTGGTATCAAACGTGTAAATGAAATACGAAGAGAACCCAATACCGATTAGTTGCTGCTGTGAGGTGGCTTATCCATATGTAGCAACTACAAAGAGTCGTCACAGGGCCAAATAGTGTTCCACAACGCCTACGGCAGGACAACGGACGAGGCAGATTAACAGCAATTTACGATAATGTATTGAAAAACACTTTACAATGCTTAATTGGAGCAGGAATGTCTATGTGGCAACATACGTCAATGTTCTCTTCCACTGTCTTCAAACACTGGTATAGTCCTAGATCCAATGCAAATTTACAAGCATCACTTTTATAACGTTCATTTGTCTCTTCTGGGCAGCCTTGTAGATGAGTCCAGAAACACTCATCGTTATACTTTCATGTGGTACTAACCAGGGGTGTGGTAGTGGATAACAACTGAGTGGATCCAAGTGACTGCTTATGTGCAGTGTGATACAGCTGCCCCTACTGCTGAACTTTATTCAACACACAACGCCTTCAAACATCATGTGCAAAAATTTCAAACTCTCTCGTTCACTAACGGCAAACTTTTAGCCCGATAGAAAAAATAAACAGTCCTATTATGTAGGAAATTTAGTGTAGTTACTTTTGTACTCCAATACGTTTTCGTTGGAGGACATGGTTTTCGAGGTAATCAAGAAAAATGCGTTCAAAGATCAATTTTGTCTGTTTTGCTTGAATAATTCGAAAACTACTGCCTCTAGCGAAAACACAACCTAGTACAATATTTAACTGAGTTAAATTTCCTACAAAAAGGTTCTGTTCCTTTTCTTCTGTTGGACTAATAGTTTGTGTATAGCAAGAGAGAGAAACACTTTACAATGCTTAATTGGAGCAGGAATGCTCTATGTGATAACATACGTCAATGTTCTCTTCCACTGTCTTCAAAAACTGGTATAGTCCTAGATCCAATGCAAATTTACAAGCATCACATGATATTTGAAGGCGTTGCGTGTTGCAAAAAAGTCAGCGGTATGGGAGCTCAGTCACCCAGTATATGCCAGATGGATGTCCATTCCTTATTAATTGGCTGCCCTATGGCAGATGCTAACGTACTGTATGACCTTTTTTGGAGCTTAACATTAACTAAGTGACCCCAAGTTTTGGCAACATGACGCTGTGTGTCCTGTATCTTCTGGAGAAGTTCTTGTGAAGTGTAATGTTGATTAATAATGCCACACTGACATTAAATTTCAACACAGTTGTACCAAATGCCAACGCTGGCGTGTCACAAGAAGAGCAGGGCGTCACCAATGCCCACTCCCCAAACTTACGCACCACAGACCACCTCTCTTGACATTTCTGGGATGTAGGTCAGGACGTCGCCACACAACAGTGGAATCATGCATCCACGGAAAATATTTCAGGCTCACCGCTGCTTACCATCTACAAAAAGAGCATCAGGGTGCGACAAAAAGTCATCAATGATACCACCTTATCTCTTGGGGCCTTTATTTACACATATATCGCAGTTGGAAACGACAATATGCAGTGCGATGTTCAACAGAATGTACGCCTTGACAACCTTTGCACCGCTGACATCCCCTAGACGATTAAATCCTTCTGTAACGATATTGTGGTGCTACAACCACAGTGATCGTGGTCTGACCCCTTTATAGAGCAACGAGACCTCAATTTTTGTTCTGGTTTACGGTGTGGAGCCACTAGGGCTCGTTCAAAACCATTTGACTAAATTTGAATGTGACTGGAAGCAGCAGATAGTTTTATGATTATTCAGGCTTTCTGTTTCGTGCCCGACACAGATATGTTCATGAAGAAAATGGCAAAGGACCTATGTAATACCCCAGTTTGGCAACATTCTCAACATCACACACACACCTTTCTTTGAGAACTTCTAAAAAATATACCTGTACAGAATTGACCCTCGACCTATTCCTAGGACCTGCGGGCACGCAAATCTGATTCCAGAAACCCATATAAGCAAGCACTAAAGCTGGAGTGTGACGCCAGTCGAACGGGTTGCCTGCCCAGAAGCCATGTCACAGACCCTTACGATCACGCCACAGAAGGGTGCGAAGTAGGAGGGCTGAAAAAATACACACATTATTTAATGGTTAGGATTCTGTTTGTAATGGTCCGTATACGTTCTACGTTTTATACCAGATCAAAAAACTGTGGTCACGCTACATTCCAAATGCGGTGAGGTCATGTTCAAAGGTATTGCAGGTCCACGGTGTCATCAGAGTAGGGTTGAATCATCCAGGGGGTGTCTGCAGAGTCAAAAGATATCAAGAACGTTCTGTTGTACATCGCAATGTAAACTGCCTTTTTCGACAGCAAAGTGTGTGTAAATGAATGTACCAGTTGAAGGGATGGTTTCATTGACACCCTTTATGCCCACTTTTAGGCTCTTTCGTGTCGAATTTGTGCCGCAGTATGACTAAAACCTTTTCCACCTATGAAAACTGCGTGATTGCAGCATTGGTTGTCACGGTTGTGACTTCAGTCACAGAGGCGTCAAAAGAAGGACTTAAATGTGGGTGAGAGAGGGTTTGGCGACATTCTCATTGTGTGAGACGTCCACGGTGGCGTTGGGCAGGACTCTGACACATCACATGAACGTCTGAGCTCTTGTCGTTTTCCTTTGCGCCTTAACTGTTACCGAGCCGAAGGGTGAGAGCGTAGGGCGTCATGCCTTTTTACCATTACAGAGGTAGGTTGTAGGCATCTTCGAGCCAAATTTCCCACTTCTGTGTTACAAGAGGGAAAAATGAGGCCGTTTCAAAATTGTAAATGTTCACTTCTTTTGCGCAGTGTACTCTATATCTAGAATATCAATGAGTCAAAATTGGCATACGAATAACTGCGAGTAACAATTGGTATATGTATGAAACGGAATGATCACATAAGCTCAGTGATTGGTAAAATATGAGGTAAACTTTGGTTCACTGGAAAAATGCAGTCAGTTTACAAAAGAAACATTAAAACGGCCTTTTATTTCTCATCTTAAAATATTGCTCATGGGTTTGAGATCCATAACTAATAGAACTGTAGGGAAAGAAACGTATTTAGTGAAGGCCAGTACGAATGGTTCCAGTAATTATTTTATTTCTGAAAAACCTAAATTGGGGAACATTTAGACAAATAAAAATTATTGTGTAAAAGCCTACTTACAGACTTTCAAAAACCAGTACTAAGTGAAAGATGTAGAAATATACGTTAAAAAGAAACTGTGCTCATTTTTGTACTAATAATCTAGAAATACATGCTTATCGTTACCATAGAGAGGCCGAAGACAAAAATAAACCACTTACAGCGGGCACAGAGGCATTAACTAATCTTTCTTTCCAAGTCAACTCCCGGTAGGAACTGGAATTAACTCTCTGTTGTACGCTTCATAGTGCTTGACGGAGTACGGAGATGTAGATGTACGTATATTTGCATCTGTGATTTTTACAACGTGGAGCTATGTCAGTCTACCTGTAAATTTACAAATGCGCCTGGAAAACGAGTCGGGAGCAGTGGAGACATGGGTGGTTATTTTCTTGATCTTCCAGAATGAACTTTCGTGATTAATCGACTGAGAAATAGTAGGACAAATTGTTTCATTAAAAAAAAATACGAAGAAGGAGAGAAACAATTTTTAAACAAATACTTTGCTGAAATTTATGGTGAAAATTTTTCGGGGCTGGACGATAACATTGTACA